>NC_091979.1:68016773-68653371 GCF_044704955.1 Pristiophorus japonicus
TGTCTATATGTGTCTCTCACTCTCTGTTTGTCAGTGTCTGTGTTTCTGACAGCGAGGGGAGGGGAGGGAGGGAAGCTGAGGGGGAGGGATGGGGGAGAGAAGGAGAAGGGGAAGGGGGGGGGAGGAGGAGGAGAAGGGGAAAAGGGGGAGAGGAGGAGAAGGGGAAAAGGGGGAGAGGAGGAGAAGGGGAAAAGGGGGAGAGGAGGAGAAGGGGAAAAGGGGGAGAGAAGGAGAAGGGGAAAAGGGGGAGAGAAGGAAAAGGGGGAGAGGAGGAGAAGGGGAAAAGGGGGAGAGGAGGAGAAGGGGAAAAGGGGGAGAAGGGGAAAAGGGGGAGAGGAGGAGAAGGGGGGGAGGAGGTGGGGAAGGGGGAAAAGGGGGGGAAGGAGGAGAAGGGGAAAAGGGGGGGAAGGAGGAGAAGGGGGAAAAGGGGGGGGAAGGAGAAGGGGAAAAGGGGGGGAAGGAGGAGAAGGGGAAAAGGGGGGGGAAGGAGGAGAAGGGGAAAGGGGGGGGGGAAGGAGGAGAAGGGGAAAAGGGGGGGAAGGAGGAGAAGGGGAAAAGGGGGGGGGGAAGGAGGAGAAGGGGAAATGGGGGGCAGGAGGAGGAGAAAGGGAAGGGGGGGAGGAGGAGAAGGGGAAGGGGGGAGGAGGAGAAGGGGAAGGGGGGGAGGAGGAGAAGGGGAAGGGGGGGAAGAGGAGAAGGGGAAGGGGGGGAGGAGGAGGAGAAGGGGGAAGGGGGGAGGAGAAGGGGAAAAGGGGGAGAGGAGAAGGGGAAAAGGGGGAGGGGAAAAAGGGGGAGAGGAGAAGGGGAAAAGGGGGAGAGGAGGAGAAGGGGAAAAGGGGGAGAGGAGGAGAAGGGGAAAAGGGGAGAGGAGGGGGAAGGGAAAAGGGGGGAGGAGGTGGGGAAGGGGAAAAGGGGGGGAAGGAGGAGAAGGGGAAAAGGGGGACGAAGGAGAAGGGGAAAAGGGGGGGGGAAGGAGAAGGGGAAATGGGGGGCAGGAGGAGGAGAAGGGGAAGGGGGGGGGAGAGGAGGGAGAAGGGGAAGGGGGTTGAGGAGGAGAAGGGGAAGGGGGGTGAGGAGGAGAAGGGGAAGGGGGGTGAGGAGGAGGAAGGGGAAGGGGGGTGAGGAGGAGAAGGGGAAGGGGGGAGGAGGAGAAGGGGAAGGGGGGGAGGAGGAGAAGGGGAAGGGGGGGAGGAGGAGAAGGGGAAGGGGGGGGAGGAGGAGAAGGGGAAGGGGGGGAGGAGGAGAAGGGGAAGGGGGGGGAGGAGGAGAAGGGGAAGGGGGGGGAGGAGGAGAAGGGGAAGGGGGGGAGGAGGAGAAGGAGGAGAAGGGGAAGGGGGGGAGGAGGAGGAGGAGGAGGAGAAGGGGAAGGGGGGGAGGAGGAGAAGGGGGGGGAAGTGGGGAAAGGAGAATGGGGAGAAAGGAGATGGGGGGGAAGGGAGATGGGGGGGGAGGGAGATGGGGGGGGGGAAGGGAGATGGGGGGGGGGGAAGGGAGATGGGGGGGGGGAAGGGAGATGGGGGGGGGAAGGGAGATGGGGGGGGGAAAGGAGATGGGGGGGGAGAAAGGAGATGGGGGGGGGGGGAGAAAGGAGATGGGGGGGGGAAGGAGATGGGGTGGGGGGGGGAGAAAGGAGATGGGGGGGGGGAAAGGAGATGGGGGGGGGAGAAAGGAGATGGGGGGAGGGGAGAAAGGAGATGGGGGGGGAAGGATGGGGGGGGAGAAAGGAGATGGGGGGGGGAGAAAGGAGAGATGGGGGTGGAGAAAGGAGATGGGGGGGGGGTGAGAAAGGAGATGGGGGGGGGAGAAAGGAGATGGGGGGGGAGAAAGGAGATGGGGGGGGGGGGAGAAAGGAGATGGGGGGGGGGGGAGAAAGGAGATGGGGGGGGAAAGGAGATGGGGGGGAAAGGAGATGGGGGGGGAAAGGAGATGGGGGGGAAAGGAGATGGGGGGGGGAAAGGAGATGGGGGGGGAAAGGAGATGGGGGGAGAAAGGAGATGGGGGGGAGAAAGGAGATGGGGGGGAGAAAGGAGATGGGGGGGAGAAAGGAGATGGGGGGGAGAAAGGAGATGGGGGGGGAGAAAGGAGATGGGGGGGGGAGAAAGGAGATGGGGGGGGAGAAAGGAGATGGGGGGGGAGAAAGGAGATGGGGGGGGAGAAAGGAGATGGGGGGGGGGTGGGAGAAGCGGGTGTCGGGTCAGTGTCGGGGTAGGGTCCGGTCTGGGGGCGGGGGGGAAGCAGGAGTCGAGTCGGGTCACTTTGGAACAGAATTTTTTTTTTCAAAAGGGGGCGTGTCTGGCCACTTACAACAGATTTCAAAGTTGAGAGAGTGAAAACCTGCTCCAAACTAACTTAGAATGGAGTAAGTGAAGATTTTTGTGCGCTCGAAAAAACCTTGTCTACACTTTAGAAAATCAGGCGGAGGTGACAAATCAGGCGTAGGGAATGGTGGGGGGGGAGGTGTTTAAAAGAGAAGTTTACAAACATTAAACACTTCAGTTTTACAAATAGAGCCATCATCAATAATAAATGATAAATGCATCAATAAATCAACCAATAAGTCAATCAAAAAAAATTAAGAAATAATTTTTTTTTTTTTTAAATCAATAAATAAAACATTTTCTACTTACCGACTGCAGCACCGGGAGCCCTCCAACAGCGTGCCCGTCCCCAGCACCAGATTTACAGGTAGGTGGCGTGGGGTCGGGTCGGGGGGGGGGGGGGGGGTGGTGGTGGGAGGGAGGTCGGTTCGGGTCGGAGGGAGGGAGGCGGCTGGGGGGGGGGGGCAGCGGCTATCGGGTCCGGTCCCGGGGCGGGGTGGAAGCGGGTGTCGGGTCCGGTCCGGGGACGGGGGGCTGGAAGCGGGAGTCGAGTCGGGTCGGGAGGAAGCAGGAGCTGGCCGTGGGAGGAGCCTTATTCATGCAGCCCCAGTGAGGCCATTGGGCCAGGGCTCGGGGCTGCGTGCTTCGGGCCCCTCCCACACAGTTTTGGGCGCCTGGAGCTACTGCACTTGCGTGCCCACTGTAGCACGCATGTGCAGAGCTCCCGGCACGGTTTTCGGCGCAGGGTCCTAGCTCCGCCCCCTACAGCTCCTGCTGCGCTGCGCCGCACCGAGGGCCAGAGGACCTACAGGGAGGTGGAGAATACGGAGGGTTTTTTTAGGCGCACTTTGTGGCGCGAAAAATGGGCGTCCAGGTCGGGACTGCGCCGTTCTAGGCGCGGCTCGAAACTTGGGCCCATCGTGTCATCCGCAAATTTGGAGATACTACATTTAATCCCCTCGTCTAAATCATTAATGTACAGTGTAAACAGCTGGGGCCCCAGCACAGAACCTTGCGGTACCCCACTTGTCACTGCCTGCCATTCTGAAAAGTATCCATTTACTCCTATTCTTTGCTTCCTGTCTGACAACCAGTTCTCAATCCATGTCAGCATACTATCCCCAATCCCATGTGCTTTAACTTTGCACATTAATCTTTTGTGTGGGACCTTGTCGAAAGCCTTCTGAAAGTCCAAATATACCACATCAACTGGTTCTCCCTTGTCCACTCTACTGGAAACATCCTCAAAAAAATTCTAGAAGATTTGTCAAGCATGATTTCCCTTTCACAAATCCATGTTGACTTGGATCTATCATGTCACCTATTTCCAAATGCGCTGCTATGACATCCATAATAATTGATTCCATCATCTTACCCACTACCGACGTCAGGCTTACCGGTCTATAATTCCCTGTTTTCTCTCTCCCTCCTTTTTTAAAAAGTGGGGTTACATTGGCTACCCTCCACTCGATAGGAACCGATCCAGAGTCAATGGAATGTTGGAAAATGACTGTCAATGCATCCGCTATTTCCAAGGCCACCTCCTTAAGTACTCTGGGATGCAGTCCATCAGGCCCTGGGGATTTATCGGCCTTCAATCCCATTAATTTCCCCAACACAATTTCCCGACTAATAAGGATTTCCCTCAGTTCCTCCTCCTTACTAGACCCTCTGATCCCTTTTATATCCGGAAGGTTGTTTGTGTCCTCCTTAGTGAATACCGAACCAAAGTACTTGTTCAATTGGTCTGCCATTTCTTTGTTCCCCGTTATGACTTCCCCTGATTCTGACTGCAGGGGACCTACGTTTGTCTTTACTAACCTTTTTCTCTTTACATATCTATAGAAACTTTTGCAATCCGTCTTAATGTTCCCTGCAAGCTTCTTCTCGTACTCCATTTTCCCTGCCCTAATCAAACCCTTTGTCCTCCTCTGCCGAGTTCTAAATTTCTCCCAGTCTCCGGGTTCGCTGCTATTTCTGGCCAATTTGTATGCCACTTCCTTGGCTTTAATACTATCCCTGATTTCCCTTGATAGCCACGGTTGATCCACCTTCCCTTTTTTATTTTTACGACAGACAGTAATGTACAATTGTTATAGTTCATCCATGCGGTCTCTAAATGTCTGCCTATGCCCATCCACAGTCAACCCCTGAAGTATCATTCGCCAATCAATCCTAGCTAATTCACGCCTCATACCTTCAAAGTTGCCCTTCTTTAAGTTCTGGACCATGGTCTCTGAATTAACAGTTTCATTCTCCATCCTAATGCAGAATTCCACCATATTATGGTCACTCTTCCCCAAGGGGCCTCGCACAACGAGATTGCTAATTAATCCCCTCTCATTACACAACACCCAGTCTAAGATGGCCTCCCCTCTAGTTGGTTCATCGACATATTGGTCTAGAAAACCATCCCTTATGCACTCCAGGAAATCCTCCTCCACCGTATTGCTTCCAGTTTGGTTAGCCCAATCTATGTGCATATTAAAGTCACCCATTATAATTGCTGCACCCTTATTGCATGCACCCCTAATTTCCTGTTGATGCCCTCCCCAACATTACTACTACTGTTTAGAGTCTGTACACAACTCCCACTAACGTTTTTTGCCCTTTGCTGTTCTGCAGTTCTACCCAGATAGATTCCACATCATCCAAGCTAATGTCCATTCTAACTATTGCATTAATCTCTTCTTTAACCAGCAATGCTACCCCACCTCCTTTTCCTTTTATTCTATCCTTCCTGAATGTTGAATACCCCTGGATGTTGAGTTCCCAGCCCTGATCATCCTGGAGCCACGTCTCCGTAATCCCAATCACATCATATTTGTTAACATCTATTTGCACAGTTAATTCATCCATCTTATTACGGATACTCCTTGCATTAAGACACAAAGCCTTCAGGCTTGTTTTTTTAACACCCTTTTTCCTTTTAGAATTTTGCTGTACAGTAGCCCTTTTTGTTTTTTGTCTTGGGTTTCTCTGCCCTCTACTTTTCCTCATCTCCTTTTTGTTTCCCTCTGTCTCCCTCCATTGATTCCCATCCCCCTGCCATATTAGTTTAACTCCTCCGCACTAGCAAACACTCCCCCTAGGACATTGGTTCCGGTCCTGCCCAGGTGCAGACCATCCACTTTGTACTCGTCCCACCTCCCCCAGAACCGGTTCCAATGCCCCAGGAATTTGAATCCCTCCCTGCTGCACCACTACTCAAGCCATGTATTCATCTGCGCTATCCTGCGATTCCTATTCTAACTAGCACGTGGCACTGGTAGCAATCCCGAGATTACTACTTTTGAGGTCCTACTTTTTAAATTTAGCTCCTAGCTTCTTAAATTCGTTTCGTAGGACCTCATCCCTTTTTTTTTTAAAACCTATGTCGTTGGTACCAATGTGCACCACGACAACTGGCTGTTCTCCCTCCTTTTTTTAGAATGTCCTGCACCCGTTCAGAGACACCCTTGACCCTTGCACCAGGGAGGCAACATACCATCCTGGAGTCTCGGTTGCGGCCGCAGAAACACCTATCTATTCCCCTTACAATTGAATCCCCTATCACTATCGCTCTTCCACTCTTTTTCCTCCCCTTCTGTTCAACAAAGCCAGCCACGGTGCCATGAACTTGGCTGCTGCTGCCCTCCCCTGATGAGTCATCTCCCTCAACAGTACTCAAAGCAGTGTATCTGTTTTGCAGGGGACCCCTGCACTACCTTCCTTGCACTGTTCTTTCTGCTGGTCTTCCATTCCCTATCTGGCTGTGGACCCTTCACCTGCGGTAAGACCAACTTGCTACACGTGCTACTCACGTCATTCTCAGCATCGTGGATGCTCCAGAGTGAATCCACCCTCAGCTCCAACTCCGCAACGTGGTCCGTCAGGAGCTGGAGGCGGATACACTTCCCACACACGTAGTCGTCAGGAACACTGCAGTCGTCCCTGAGTTCCCACATGGTACAGGAGGAGCATAACACGCGACCGAACTGTCCTGTCATGACTTAACCCTTAGATAGGCAACAACAATGCTAAAGTTTACTCACTGTTATAGAAGAGAAGAAAAACTACTCACCAATCACCAGCCAATCACTTACTCCCTTGCCTGTGACATCACCTTTCTGTTTCTTTCTACTTCTTTTTTGCTTTCTCCCTGTAGCTGCACAAGTACGCCTCTCGCTGCCGCTGGGCGTTTTATAGGCCTCCGACCCCGGACTCGCGCCTCTCGCTGCCGCTGGGCCTTTTATAGGCCTCAGACCCCGGACTCGCGCCTCACCAACTGCCGTCGCCTCTCGTTGCCGCTGGGCCTTTTATAGACCTCTGACTCCGGACTCGCGCCTCTCAGACTGCCGCCGCCTCTCGCTGCCGCTGGGCCTTTTATAGGCCTCTGACCTCGGACTCGCGCCTCACCAACTGGGCGCCTGGAGCTACTGCACATGCGCGCCCACTGTTGCGCGCATGTGCAGAGGTCCCGGCACTGTTTTCAGCGCAGGGACCTGGCTCCGCCCCCTACAGCTCGTGCTGTGCCGCGCCCGGATCCAGAGGACCAGCAGGGAGCCGGAGAATCTTCAAGTTTTTTTTAGGCGCACTTTGTGGCGCGAAAAACTGACGTCCAGGTCGGGGCTGCGATGTTCTAGGCGCGGCCCGAAACTTGGGCCCAAAATCATAGATGCACTATGTTTTTCTGAGACACTATACAATCCTGAATGTACCACAAAAAGAAGAAGAACAGTATCCAAAGCCTTTCCATTCCACCAAATGACAGAAATAAAATTTTTAATAGGATAGTATTCCCCTACAGTTGCAGACTAGGGAGATTGAAATTCTTAAAAGGTATTTTACCTTAAAGGACTCCATGTCTGACAGCAAACAGGCACTCTGCATTCTAGCACGTAGATGTGCTCCTTCAGCTGACGTCCCCAATTTAGCTAATACCTCCGACTGTTCTTCTAATAAATCTTCTGTCATTGGTGCTGGCTCCTGACAGGGAGAAAGGTTTCAGTAAATTAAAATGCTGATGTTAGATTTGGTCCCTGTGACATGTGGCAGTCGGAGGGAGGGGGAAGAGCCTGCCAAACAGCAAGAAAATACATCTTCATAGTTTGACCCAAAATTTTCAATGATTAACAATTTAGATATTATACAACACTGAACTGTGAAAAAATCTAATAAGTAATTTCATTGGCTTTACAATGGATCTTTTCCAAAAAATTGACCATTTGGTGGTGCGCATAGGTTACAATCCTAATCAACCGAGATCATGCGAACAGCCAGGTGATCTGCTCCAGACCTCTACCAAAGCTACTCTGAATGAAGCACTTGGTTGTGTACAAGGATGGCATATGTTCCCTTTCAGCTGCAGCGCTCTGCAGGTCCCGTGCAACCGGTGAGACGCCTTTTAAATAGAAAAACGGCGCACATGTGGCCGAGTGGTCCGCGCAGCCTGTTAAAGGGGCCGCACGGACCAAAAATAAATTAGAGAGAACAACAATTTTCCATCCAATGTTCCCTCCACCCCATAAGAATCTAAAACTTCCACTTGGTTACTTAGCACAGAAACACAGCTGAAATCGAAACTGAAAGGAGAATGTGGGGAATCACAGCCACAAAACTGAAGTCCTTCCACCCTGTGGATTGATGATTTACACTGTGCAGTTTGTGGCTACAGGTCTCGCTGAAAACTATAAACATTTATTTAATCATCTTGTCTCATTTATGTAAATTAAACTCTCACCAATAGCTTGCTCATGAGATTTTTTTTTAAATCTGCTTAACATGACCCTGGAGTAAAATTTATTCCATTATTATCCAAATATAATATTTCTGGTAAAATAAATTTCCAATTTTTAAAAAGAAAGATACTACCATAATGATCATCAAATACAAGGCAACATTCCAAGCATTGTATACCAGGAGTCTTTAAAATGGAATGGGAGAGGGAAGGTAGGGGGAATGGAAAATGTAAAAGTGCCATTGTATCAAAAGGCTATTTCAGACTTTTGAGGAATGTGGTTGGTTCCTTTTTCTAAATGGAATTTTTTTTGAGGTCGTGACATGCATGGTATGTGTTTATAAATGTGTGATTTTTCATTTGTTATTATTTAGTAAATGGGAAATTTAACCTAATATACATGCTTTGCACCTTACAGCTATTTTCCCACAACATATGGACATGTCATGCACAAGAAAGTTTGCATGTTTGCATCGTTTTTCTTCAAATCTATTTTTTTTTTATTTGGAGCCAAGGCCGTTTCTCAACCCCAAACTCCAAGCTTCCATTTTCAAAATGACAGGTACCGTACACCTTTTGCAGAAGCAATCTCCAATAACCTAAATTTACAAATCAGTAGCATTTTTCCTCTATCATCAAATTGAACATAGTACTATGAAAATCTGTTTGTCCATACTGTACTCTAGAAGACAAATGGAGATACAAAGAGAACATTCATGGGACTCCATCAGTGCCACTACAAATTGCTCCCTTCTTGCACTGTTATTTGAGTCTAAAGCTTGAATGACTATGTAATCAAGAACAGTAACACAATTTTGTGTATGAATGCCATCTGAGCACTAAATATTTTACTATGGCAAAGATCATCTTTATGCAAATTAATTTCAGATTTCTTCCCTTTCCATTTTCTAACGGTCTCCACAACACAGTCTGCAATTGAGAAGGTGATCAGCTTGCTCCCCAGCCTGCACTTGTGCTACTTAGGGTAGAGCAACAGCAAGCTAGGGCAATTCTTCAAATTTCTCTTCCCCTCTGATAAGGTGCCTAGCCTCCACTCATTGGCCCCAAGTTTCCACATGATTTGCTCCTGATTTTTAGGAGCAACTGGTGTAGAACGGAGTATCTTAGAAATCGGAATTCTCCACATTTAGTTTGCTCCAGTTCTAGTCAGTTAGAACAGTTTCACTTTGGAACAGAATTTTGTTTTCCAAAAGGGGGCGTGTCCGGCCACTTATGCCTGCTTTCAAAGTTTCGTGAGTGAAAACTTACTCCAAACTAACTTAGAATGGAGTAAATGAAGATTTTTGTACGTTCGAAAAAACCTAGTCTACACTTTAGAAAATCAGGCGTAGGTTACAAATCAAGCATAGGGAATGGTGGTGGGGGGGGTGTTTAAAGGGAAGTTTACAAACATTAAACACTTCAGTTTTACAAATAAAGAGCCATCATCAATAATAAATGATAAATATATCAATAAATCAACCAATAAAATCAAAGAAAAATTAATAAGAAATAATTTTTTTTTTAAAATCAATAAATAAAACATTTTCTACTTACCGACTGCAGCACCGGGAGCCCTCCAACAGCGTGCCCGTCCCCAGCACCAGATTTACAGGTAGGTGGCGTTGGATCGGGTCGGGGGGGGGGTGGTGGGAGGGAGGTCAGTTCGGTTTGGGTCGGGGGGAGGGAGGCCAGGTCAGATCCAGTCCGGAGGCGGCGGGGGGGGCGGGAGAGCGGCTGTCGGGTCCGGTCTGGGGGCAGCTGGGGGAAGCGGGTGTCGGGTCCGGTCCGGGGCGGGAAGCGGGAGTCGAGTCGGGTCGGGTCGGGAGGAAGCAGGAGCTGGCCGTGGGAGGAGCCTTATTCACGCAGCCCCAGTGAGGCCATTGGGCCAGGGCTAGGGGCTGCGTGCTTCGGGCCCCTCCCACAGAGTTTCGGGCGCCTGGAGTTACTGCACTTGCGTGCCCACTGTAGCGCGCATGTGCTGAGCTCCTGGCACTGTTTTCAGCGCAGGGTCCTAGCTCCGCCCCCTACAGCTCCTGCTGCGCTGCGCTGCGGGCCAGAGGACCTGCAGGGAGGTGGAGAATACGGAGGTTTTTTTTAGGCGCACTTTGTGGCGCGAAAAACGGGCGTCCAGGTCGGGACTGTGCCGTTCTAGGCGCGGCTCGAAACTTGGGCCCTTAATCTTCCCATAATAATGTGGCTTAGAGAACTCAATATTTGGGTTGAAGCTGCAGAAAAGATTATGGTTAAGTCATGGTGAGACAATACCACTTATGGTCCTATAGGAAGTTGATGGAGTGACCATGATTCACATTAAAGAAAGCTATTAAAAATGCAGTGCTCATTATTCATTTAAAAGAATAATCAAAGCAAATGAGGAAAATTGAGACAGGTGAAATAATTTAAATAGGAAAAACAATGCACTAAAATAAAGTCAAAATTATGTTACAGACTAGTAAAGAAAAATAACTTGCATTATTACATTTCTCAGGCACTTCACATACAATGAATTTAGGTGTAGTCAATATTGGTACATAGCTGGCATCCGTTTTGAATGGTAATGTCCCACAAACAAAAATGGATCTCTTTTAATTTCCCCCCCACCTTAATGTTGCATTAAGGAAGAATTTATGTTCAGGACACACGATAACTAACTGCATGTCCTCCTTTGAATAATTCCCCTGGATCTTTAACATCCATCTGAATGGTCAGACATGGTAACAGTTTTAAAATTTCATCCAAAGGATGGCCATTCTCAACAATGCAGCACTTGCTTAGTACTACGAGATGTGGCATCTTAGATTATCAAATCCTGGAAAGAAAAAATGAACTTGCATTTGCATAGCACCTCATCAGTACATCCCAACAGTCTTCCTATTCAATTGATTACTGTTTAAGTAACTGCAAATGAGATTGATAAACAGTTAATTTTTTTGGTGGTTTAGAAAGAATGTTTGCCAGGACACGAGGAGAACTTCCTAGTCTTCAAATAGTGACATGGAATCTTTTATGCCCACCTGTACCACAGGAACGGGCAAATAGGACCTCAGTAGGATATCACCACAAAAGTACTCCCTCAGTACTGCACTGAAGTGTCAAACTGGATTGTGTGAGAAAGCCCTAGAAAGAGCTTAAATGCACAAACTACTGATTTAGGAAAGAGTGCTGAGCTGAGAAAAGCTGACTAGTTTCTATCCATACTGTGCTCTTGGACCAATAACCCAGAAAAATGTTTGCTCAGGTGAGATTTGCAGAGTCTTGAAATCACCAACATCAGAAAGGCAGAAAAATATTTTGAGGATGGGAAGGGAAACAATTTTGTGGATGGGAAGGGAAACAATTTTGTTTTTCTGAAGTAGCTTTTGCACAATGATCAAACAACAAACTTCAAAAAGTAAGATTTCTATCTATTTAGAAACTTATGTCAGATAAAGAAGACTTTATTCTCCAGCACTCTCCTCAAGGCAGCAATTGGTGCTGGGATTTGCTCAACGTACAACAACCACTCGGTGTTCGCTCATCCAACTTGCCATTCCTCGTCAGTGAGCCTATCAATAGCTCATTTAACTTGGTGGAGGGTGAGGAGGCTAAACAAGACAAGCTCAATCCTACCCTTAACCAGCATCCACTTCTGACAGGGATTGCTGCATTGCAACCAGAAACCCCCAACGATCTTTTCCAATCCATAGCTTGGAGATGCCGAGGTCAAATTGTGATAATCCCACTATTTTTGTATTGCTCATCTTCTCTTAACTTTCCTGTTGGTTTTAGAAGTTCACTTCTTTCATTATTGCCAGTAATTCTTGGCACTACATTTTTTCAGGTGATTTATTATGTCACAGGAAGAATGCTTGACTGTAGACAAGATAATGGGGGCCTTTTTAAGCCATTAGTAATAATAATAATATTTATATAGCGTCTTTAATGTAGTAAAATGTCCCAAGGCGCTTCAGAACAGTCTTACATCATGTTAGATATTGACAAGAAAGGGAAAGAGAGAAAAAGTGGAAGGAAGTGTAAAAGACTCGGGTCTAAAGCGGCAGCCAAAATGCGCTCGCAAATAGACACAGGCGGAAAAACTAAAAAAAGAAATTCAAATTACATTGTAAGTAATACAATAAGGAGTATACAAGAGTAAAATCAGTATAATTAATTATAATGAAACAAAATTAAATATATACATTAAGTTAAAATTAGAAAATCAGCAACTGAAGCAAATTAAATGTTTTTAGCTTTTTTAAAAATTCATTCATAGTTCTTGATCCAACTAGATCTAATTTACTAAATAGCAATATGAAAAATGGGCCTGCTAATATATATATACACAATATAATATACACAAAGAATAAATCTCACATCTGAACAACAAGTTGAAATCTAAATACGACATTGTGTTTAGCAATCAGGTACTGGAGGTATAAAGCACAATTGAGAAATTTGCAGTTCTCACAAAACTTGGAAACGTAGTAGACAGTGAGGACAGTAATAGACTTCAACAGGACAAAGACATGCTGGTGGAATGGGTGGACACATGGCAGATGAAATTCAATACAAATGTGAGAGGTGATACATTTTGGTAGGAAGAATGAGGAGACACAATACAAGCAAAATGGTATCATTTTAAAGGGGGTGCAAGAACAGAAACCATAAATCTTTGAAGGTGGCATGACAGGCTAACGAAGCAGTTAATAAAGCAAATGGGATACTGGACTTTATAAATAGAGGCATAGGGCTGGAAATTCAGTTCTCAGCAATAATTGTATTTTTTTGCTAAAATTACTGCTATCATTTCGACATTGTTATCAGACCTGAAGTTCAAACTTGGATTTGCACAACGACAAAATCGGCATTGCACAAGGATTCGCGGCGCGAACAGTGATCCTCGCCAACTTTATCCGAGGCCGATACCGCTGTGAGTTGGGCCGTGGGAGGGCGGAAAAACACCTAAAAATAAATTGGAACAAAAAAAAACTTGCAGATCTTTATACTTACCGCTGCTGCCAGGCCTGCTACAACAGGTTTTCCTCGGTCGATATTTTTTGCGCAAACTACGGGTGTGCACAGAGCCAAATTTTTGGCGAAAACGACATTGAGTCTTACACGGCGGCAGTCCTCTCTCCAACGTCATCGAGTTTTCCGCCGACCGGGTTTTCGCCAAAAAAGTTGAAATAGCACCAGAAACATTCGCAAAATCGCCGAATTTCCAGCCCATAGAGTACAAAAGCCAGGAAGTTATACTAATGCTACATAAAATATTAGTTTGGCCCCAGCTGGAATAGTGTGTCCAATTTTGGGCACCCCACTTAAGGAAGGGCATGAAAACTTTGCAGAGTGTACAGAAGAGATTTACTAGAATGGTTCCATGAATGAGGGATTACAGTTACGTAAGAACATAAGAAATAGGAGCAGGAGTAGGCCATTTGGCCCCTCGAGCCTGCCATTCAATAAGATCATGGCTGATCTGATCATGGACTCAGCTCCACTTCCCTGC
The DNA here is from genome assembly GCF_044704955.1 of Pristiophorus japonicus. Lineage (NCBI taxonomy): Eukaryota > Metazoa > Chordata > Chondrichthyes > Pristiophoridae > Pristiophorus > Pristiophorus japonicus. The sequence continues at coordinate 68,030,302 of NC_091979.1, forward strand.
CTGCTCCACATAACCCTTTACTCTCTTATCGCTCAAAAATCTGTCCATCTCCGCCTTAAATATATTCAATGACCCAGCCTCTACAGCTCTCTGGGGCAGAAAATTCTGTAAATTTACAACCCTCTAAGAGAAGAAATTTCCCCTCATCTCAGTTTTAAATGGGTGGCCCCTTATTCTGAGACTATGCCCCCTAATTTTAGTTTCCCCTATGAGTGGAAATATCCTCTCTTGTCGAGCCCCCTCATTATCTTATGATCACCTCTCATTCTTCTGAACTCCAATGTGTGTAGACCCAACCTACCCTCATAAGTCAACCCCCTCACCTCTGAAATCAACCTAGTGAACCTTCTCTGAACAGCCTCCAATGCAAGTATATCCTTCCTTAAATACGGAGACCAAAACTATACGCAGTACTCCAGGGTATGGCCTCACCAATACCCTATACAGTTGTAGCAGGGCTTCTCTGCTTTTATACTCTATCCCCTTGCAAAAAAGGCAAACATTACATTTGCCTTACTGAGTACTTGCTGTACCTGCATACTCCATCTGCCAAATTTTTGTCCACTCACTTAGCCTGTCTATATCCCTTTGCAGATTTTTTGTGTCCTCCTCACAATTTGCTTTCCCACCCATGTTTGTATCACCAGCAAACTTGACTAAATTACACTCGGTCCCTTCATCCAAGTCATTAATATAGATTGTAAATAATTGAGAACGCAGCACCGATCCCTACGGCACCCCACTAGTCAATGTTTGCCAACTAGAAAATGACCCATTTATCCCGACTCTGTGTTTTCTATTAGTTAGCCAATCCTCTATCCATGCTAATATATTACCCCCAACCCTCTGAGTTTTTATCTTATGCAATAACCTTTTATGTGGCACTTTATCAAATGCCTTCTGAAAATCCAAATACACCACATCCACTGGTTCCCCCTTATCCACCCTGCTCGTTACATCCTCAAAGAACTCCAGCAAATTTGTCAAACATGATTTCCCTTTCATAAAACCATACTGACTCTGCTTCCTTAATAATGGACTCCAACATTTTCCCAACGACAGATGTTAGGCTAACTGGTCTATAGTTTCCTGCTTTTTGTCTGCCTCCTTTTTTTAAATAGGGGCATTACATTTGCAGTAGCTAGACTGAGAAGCTGGGGTTGTTCTTCTTACAGCAACAAGGGCTAAGAGGAGATTTGATAGAGGTGTTCAAAATCATGAAGGGTTTAGAAAGGGAAACGGGTTTCCAATGGCTGAGGAGTCGATAACAGAAGCCTCAGATTTAAGGTGGTTGGCAAAAAACCAGAGGCAGCATGAGGAAAAACATTTTTACGCAATGAGTGGTCAGAATTTAGAATGCACTGCCTAATAGGGTGGTGGATACATAGAAACATAGAAAATAGGTGCAGGAGTAGGCCATTCGGCCCTTCAAGCCTGCACCACCATTCAATAAGATCATGGCTGATCATCACCTCAGTACCCCTTTCCTGTTTTCTCTCCATACCCCTTGATCCCTTTAGCCGTAAGGGCCATATCTAACTCCCTCAATTCAATAGCAGCCTTCAAAATAGAATTGGATACATACTTGGGAGAAAAAAATGCAGGGATATGGGGAATGGGACTAACTGAATTGCATCTTCGAAAGTGCCAGCGAGACTTGATGGGCCGAGTGGCCTCCTTCTGTGCTGTACTATTCTATGACTCTATGACACACTAACATAGATCGTGTGGAAAAGACTCCTGTTGACAAAATCCAGAGTACAGATATTTTCATTTTTGAGAATTCTAGCATACCATTGGCCCTGAAATTCCAGTCGGAGGCTTCTTTTGGACGAACGCCACCGACCAGAGAATTTTTCCGAAAGTACCTGGTGGTCCCGGAGGAGCATGGAATTCCATTGGGGAGGCCTTCTCTTCCCGAGCTGCGAAGCACGCGCCCATCCTCCAGGTTCGCACGCAGAAGATGGAGTCACGTGTGACTGCTCAACCAATCAGGTATAGTATTCACAAATTAATAGCAATGGGAACTCCGTATCTACGAGTTCTCATTGGGCTTTTTTTTCTCAATTAATAGCAGACACAATAACACCAAACAAAAAGTAAAAAAAACACACCTCACATTATTAAAATTAATTGAAATTAAAGTTAATATCTTAGAAAAAAAATTTGAGTTTTTAAAAAGTTTTAAAAATTATGGTTTAAAATAAATTTAATGCAGTGGGCAGGGTTTTAAAAAAATATGTTTTAAAAAATGTATTTTGTATGTTTTAAGTGTGTTTTAAAACTCTACGTATGTAAAAGTAGGCTATGCGCCTGCTTTTATCAGGTGCAAGAGTTTTGAGGACATTTGCAAGATATGGGTAAATACCGCAATCTTGCCTGTGCAAATGTCCTTGCACCAGAGATGCTTTGGATCTGTCAAGCTGAAGCTTGATAAATCGGAAAAGCCGGTTTTCAGCACATGCGCATTTGCATTGTGTGCTGACAACCGGCTTTTGCGATGCCTTCCCGGGTCCGTACGCACTCCGTACCGCCCCAGGAAGGCCGGGATTTCTGGGCCATTAAATTTCATGTATAAATCCTCGCAATTAGGTGGGAAGACAGTTTTGAGTGAATACAAAAGGAGGAAAAATGCTTTAATTTTGGCCTACATTGTTGTGTTTTCTAAAGGCATCATTGGAATGCCTTCCCAAAGTATTTCCCAGCAGCATGTTTGCCTTAAACACAAATTCACAATTACATTTTTTTTTAAATAAAATGCATGCTGGGATAGGCTAGCTGTTTGGAGACTGGATTAAAAATGCCAATCATGGCAATGTAAAGAGCTACTTCCTCCTAGTCTTACAAAAAGAAATTTCAGGGAAATAGATTTGCTTTGTCGTCATGATCTCACTCTCACCACAAGAAAGATTTTAAGTTAAGATCTATTTTAACAGATTTTTCAGGCAGGTCAAGTCATCTATAAGCTGTGGATATGATTATGATGCACAACTATTTTAATGCAAAGATAAATCCTGCATGTCTACTTTCCAAAGTATTCTAAGCCTGCAAATTCCGCAAGGGTTCTCTTGATCGCCCCCTGTAGCATTTCAGCTGTTTACACCAATTCTTCAGGAGCTCTGCAACCAGCGTGTAAACACACACACAAACATAGACATGCAAATACACACACACACAAATATATGCACACACGTATAAATACATGGCACACATTATAGCTGCGTTTATATTTAGCAGTCAGGAATGGAAATCCTACACAATTTTATCCCTTCTTAACCAAGGATATTGATGCTAACTGCAGTGGCTGAGATCAACAACTTTAGCAGAGACCAGGAATCCAATACAACTCTTTCTGCTTAGCAAATTTACCCACTTTTCCACCAAAGGTGTAATCAAATAGTTTTAATTTATTCATGTGAAAGATGACTTTGCAAAGTACCTTGAAAGTATCATTGTCAGACTCTTCATTTTAAATGAAGAAGTCAGAAATTAATGCCCCGTTACGTACATCATTTCTTACCTGTGTAACTGGAATATAAAGTGGATCTCCTGTGTGAAGCAGAGTCAGTTTGCCATGCTGATGCAGACGACCTTCTGGTCTCCACTTTTGGATCTCTTTCTTTGCTCCTTCATCTTTTTTCTCTCCTTTTGTTCTTTCTTTCACGTCACTTTCCTGTACACCTTCCTTCAACTCTTCTGTGTCACTCAGGCATTCAAAAAACTCATCCTCACTATCACTCCATGAGTCCCACGATTTCTGCTGCGATGATTCTCCTTTGTTTTCCTTATCCAACTCTTTATTAGAGCATTCTGATGTCCCTTTACCAGTACTATTTGACAGCTTCCTCTCGACTGAACCACCCAATGCATTTTCAGATGTTTGTTTCCTTCCATCGTCTCTTGCTTTTTTCCGCTCAATGCAGCAATTCAGCATCTTAAAATTAAAAATAAAGTTTTCACAGGAAGTTAAAATTAGATTCCACTGTCCATTTCATTCCTACCGCTCCCCTTATTTTCAAGAGCTCAAATGCAGCCTTCTCTTACAGCACCATCTGTATCTACTGCATCTACCAAAGCACAACTCAGTGCCCCCTACTGCTCCATGATTCCATGGTCACAAAAGTCACTGCAGATGATAGCATCTGCCACACAATTTCTCTCTGGCAGTCTTTTCTCTCATTTTCCTTCTCCAAACAGTTTTTTTCATTGCAATTGAATTGATTACAATGACTAATGTCTAGTGTTCTGATTCCAAGTGTTGTCAGTTGAGTAGGGGAGGGAGAAGAGAGGAGGAGGAGGAAATGTGGGAGTACTGCACCCATGACAGCTCATCTCTCTCTTACTGTTCAAGATTCAAAAGTGAATAAAACATTTATTCAAATGAATATTACAGACAACACTGCTTAATGAAAGCTGACTGCTATGCAGAAAGCAGCAACATGTTAATATTTAAAATTTTTTCATTGTACGATAAGCTCAAAGGTGCTTACTTAAAGATGAAAAGACTTTAACAAGACTATCCTTTTATTTGCATTGAAATATTCAGTCAATTCAAGTGAAAAAAATAGTGAAGTAGGACACTTAAAATAACTAATGCCAAGAAAGTTAATGGTGGAATTTTCAATCCAACCTGCAGTTTTTGATGTAACAAGCAGCATTTTAAATCTGGAGGTCCAGCAGCTAACCTGCAAAACAGAATTAATGAGCGCTAATTATTTGTTTGTTGCTTTACAATGGCAACGCATAGCAATACATATATTCAAAACTTGCACTGACTAAATTTATCATTTTAATCAATTGAAACAAAATCTTCATAGACTCCACGACAACACATCCTAAATTTCAGGATCATGATATCTGAACAACCTGGATCAGTCTCCCTTCAGTCATTAGGGGGTGCTGAATGTGGAACCCAATTAATTTTCCTTCCTGCAGTTTGCTCGGTCAGTTGTTGTGCTGGGTGCTGCACCAAATGATCCAACATAGTTTGCAATCTGGGAGCAGTACAACTACAAATATCAGCAATGCTAAAATTCAAACTCAGGCTTCCTAGAGCATGGCAGAAGCCTTAAAGTTAAAAAAAAAAACTTACCCTGGTACAAGATAATTATTTTCCAATCTGTACCGCATTTCCAACACAAATTCCTGCCATAAATGGGCCACACCCCTCATTCCGCCATGATAAAAGTTAACCATACAGAGACACAAAGCCAGCTTGTATGTCAGACTGTCTGAGGGAGCAGATTTAAATTGACTGTAAAGGTTCTGATGAAAAGAAACCATAAAACATAATAGAAATGATTAGCATATACACAAGAAGTTTACAAATGTTATATACCTGTGCTAAATTTTACTTTAATTAAAAAAAAAGTCAAATTGATCAAACTTGAGAATATGTGATAGTAATACCATCAAGTCCGAGGAAATGAATAACTAGCTCACTTGAGTTAGCTTAAATGATTAAAACTTTTAACAAGTAAACATATTATAAACAAAAGATTATGGATTAAATTACAAATTGGTACTGAAGCCAGTTTCATGACATTTGAGGGGGAATTTGGTAAATACTTAAGAGTAAAAAATATTAAATGGCATGGGGAAAGAGCAGGGGAACTGGCTTAAAGTAGATTGTTGCAACATAGTTAGCTGGCTTAAATTAGATAGCACTGACACAGGCACACTGGACCAAGTGGTCAGCTTGTACTGACATTTTGAAAGTTCTATGATATGCCTTCAAAGAAATTTACATGCGAGTCATCAAAACTATTGAAATTAAAATTGTGGCACTTATTTAAGTCCAAACTTTGAAAGAGCTAGACAACAAAATATGCTGCTAAGCCTGAATATGTTGTATATGTACTTAAGCATCAGGAATGTTGAACTAGCATGTAATTCCCAGCTGCTGAAGTTTTACAATGCTGTGTAGATTAGTGCTGATGGAGATCTGCAATCATTGAAGGTTGGCATGCAGGTACAGCAGGCAGTGAAGGTGGCAAATGGTATGTTGGCCTTCATAGCAAGGGGATTTGAGTATAAGAGCAGGGAAGTCTTATTGCAGTTGCACAGGGCCTTGGTGAGGCCCCACCTGGAATATTGTGTTCAGTTTTGGTCTAATCTGAGGAAGGACGTTCTTGCTATTGAGGGAGTGCAGCGAAGGTTCACCAGACTGGTTCCTGGGACGGCAGGACAGACATATGAGGAGAGACTGGATCGACTGAGACTGTATTCACTGGAGTTTAGAAGGATGAGAGGGGATCTCATAGAAACATATAAAATTCTGACGGGACTGGACAGGTTAGATGCAGGAAGAATGTTTCCGATGTTGAGGAAGTCCAGAACCAGGGGACATAGTCTTTGGATAAGGGGTAAGCCATTTAGGACTGAGATGAGGAGGAACTTCTTCACTCAGAGAGTTGTTAACCTATGGAATTCCCTACCACAGAGAGTTGTTGATGCCAGTTCATTGGATATATTCAAGCAAGATGGAGTTAGATATGGCCCTTGCGGCTGAAGAGATCAAGGAGTATGGAGAGAAAGCAGGAACGGGGTACTGAAGGAATGATCAGCCATGATCTTATTGAATGGTGGTGCAGGCTCGAAGGGCCAGATGGCCTACTCCTGCACCTATTTTCTATGTTTCAATAAGGAGAGTAAATATTTCCTCATGTTAAATACAGAGTGTAACGTTGCAAAAAAGTAAGAGGGCACACTGAAAGGAAGACATTAACAAAATTATATTTTCGGCATTCACTTGTAATTCTGGCCAATGCTAGTCCTACTATGCAATAAACTCATCCATTATTGAAATCCCGATTAGAGAAAGATAAAAAGTACAGAGCATTCCCACATTTGTAAAATTGTGCGTTACGGCTCCTAATAAATCCTAATTTAGTTATATTTCTCTCATCCACAAATACAATCCTGATCCTCAAAGGGTTATCTAAAGATATTGGATGGAATAGAAATATAGAAACATAGAAAATAGGTGCAGGAGCAGGCCATTCGGCCCTTCGAGCCTGCACCACCATTCAATATGATCATGGCTGATCATGCAACTTCAGTGCCCCACCCCTGCCTTCTCTCCATACCCCCTGATCCCTTTAGCCGTAAGAGCCACATCTAACACCTTTTTGAATATATCCAACGAACTGGACTCAACAACTTTCTGTGGTAGAGAATTCCATAGGTTCACAATTCTCTGGGTGAAAATGTTTCTCCTCATCTCGGTCCTAGATGGCTTACTTCTTATCCTTAGACTGTGATGCCTGGTTCTGGACTTCCCCAACATCGGGAACATTCTTCCTGCATCTAACCTGTCCAATCCCATCAGAATTTTATATGCTTCTATGAAATCCCCTCTCATTCTTCTAAATTCCAGTGAATATAAGCCTAGTCAACCAGTCTTTCTTCATATCAATCCTGCCATCCTGAGAATCAGTCTGGTGAACCTTCGCTGCACTCCCTCAATAGCAAGAATGTCCTTCCTCCGATTAGGAGACCAAAACTGCACACAATACTCAAGATGTGGTCTCACCAAGGCCCTGTACAACTGCAGCAAGAACCACCCTGCTCCTATACACAAATCCCCTCGCTATGAAGGCCAACATGCCATTTGCTTTCTTTACTGCCTGCTGTACCTGCATGCCTACCTTCAGTGATTGATGTACCATGACACCACCCCTTTTACTAATTGGTCTCCATTCAGATAATAATCTGCCTTCTTGTTTTTGCCACCAAAGTGGATAACTTCACATTTATCTACATTATACTGCATCTGCCATGCATTTGCCCACTCACCTAACCTGCAGCCTCTTTAGCATCCTCCTCACAGCTCACACTGCCATCCAGCTTAGTGTCATCTGCAAACTTGGAGGTTTAACATTCAATTCCTTTGTCTAAATCATTAAGGTATATTGTAAATAGCTGGGGTCCCAGCACTGAACCTTGTGGTACCCCATTAGTCACTGCCTGCCATTCTGAAAAGGACCTGTTTATTCCCACTCTTTGCTTCCTGTCCGCCAACCTGTTCTCTACCCATGTCAATACATTACCCCCAATCCCATATGCCCTAATTTTGCACACTAATCTCGTGTGTGGGACCTTGTCAAAAGCCTTTTGAATGACAGGTTTCATTCAAGTGCTTCATTAAAGATGGTTGAATTTCTGCATTTGGTTTCCCAGAAATAACTCTGGACACAAAATCCTCCCTTTTCCCCCTTTACACATAACACACACACTTATTTCTCTATTATCTGGCTATTAAATAGAATCTAATCATCTGAACTGTATTTCTTTTGCAGTGTGGAAGTAAATATTAGAGCTGGATTTTCAAGAGGTTTTGCCGCGTTTTGACCCTCTGCTGCAAAAACCCGGTTGCAAAGACCGGGCACGATCCTCGGCTCCTTGTTTGCGGCAGCAATGGGAAATACTGCCGGGGGGAGCTGAGCCGGACACGTAACAACGTGGATTGCGTTACCGCCCGAGTTTTGGCACTCACCCCACCCATACGCTGCGCCCAGAACAGCGACAGGTAAAACCTGTCGGTGCAGCCCTACCAGCAGTAGTAAGTTAGAAAACCTGAAAAAAAGGTAAGTTAAAGTTTTTATTTTTTTGCAGCGATTTATTAGGTAAGGATCTTGGTAATCTTTTTTCCCCCCCTCCCAAGGCTCCCCAGCAGCGCTTCCAACCACGCACTAAAGTTGGCCAGGATCGCGTTTTGCGTCATGAATAATTGTGTAATGCCTCCCTTTGCGAGACCCCAAAGGCCGAAAGTTCGGTCTAAAATTGATAACGCAACGAAAACGGTAATTTTCACGTATCACTTACGTTTTAGCCCAAAACCCCCAAAATCTGAACATCCAGCCCTAAATGCTAGAAAGAAAGAACTTGCATTCATACAGGGCCTTTCAGAACCTTCGATGACCCACAGTGCATTCCAGCCAATTAAGCACTTTTGAAATGTAGCCACTGTTATAATAAAGCAGTTGTGGCAGCCGACTTGCGCACAGCAAGGTCCCACAAACAGCAGTGAAATAAATGACCAGATCTGTTTTAGGTGCTGGTTGAGTGGGTGAATCCGGGAAAATCCAGCCCCACGCTACAGTTTGGAACAATAATTGAATAGTGTTGAACAACTTGTGCATACGATATGAAATTCTGCAGCAAATTTAGCATCTTCAACTGCAGCCATTCTACCCTCTTGACGTGCTTATAACTGTAGAACCCAGTGGGGAGGAACAAGTATGACTAAAAATATATACAAATCGTTTCTAAAACATTATACTTTGTTGTACATACAGAAACAAATCAACCTTAAACAATTAAAACAGTTACAAAGGCCTTCTAGGGCTGAATTGGTAGAAGATTGTGGAACTTACATAGCCCTCTTCTTCAGCTGTAGCGATACTACTTCCTCTTGAAGTACTACGTTTAGCAGTAGATGCATCACCAGCCTTTTCAGCATCTGGGAACAGAAACTAAACATACAAAATGACAAGTCAGATTACATTTAATTCTTCTTCATTGTGCAGTGGTGTGTGCTTGCTTTGGTCATTTAACTCCTGAACCCATATTTATGTTACCAATGTAATTTCCATCACAGATAACAAAGTTTCTAGTTATCACTTTACTAAAGAAACCAATTAATTCATAACAAAATGAAATCATCTGCATCACTTATCCAGAAATATTTCAAAAGATTCATATTTACTTCTATCATTTTTTTTTTAAATGAGGTTCTTTTTTTGTTTTGGTTCCATGCCCATTCCTTTAAATCCAGTCACAATACATGAGCAGTTTAAAAGCCAACTGCGGTTAGATCCCTCTACCAAGTTTATTTCAACACAATGTTGCAAGATTCGGTTATAGGTTGGAGAGAAGAATAATACAACATTAAACAATGTTACATGATTGCTTTAGTTTGCACATGATTGACAATTTCTTTGTAAATTTTAATGGTTAGATATTCAATATCGAGTTAACTCCCGATTTAACTCATCGCCAGGATATGAAAAATAGGAGTTCTATTTAAATAGGAAAGTCAACTTGGAATCAGCCAGTTTGGAACTTCTAAGAAGAGAAAAAGTTTGAATTTACCAAGAAGTTTAAATTATTAAATGCTCTTATCATCATCATAGGCAGTCCCTCTGAGTAGAGGATGACTTGCTTCCACACTAAAAATGTGTTCTCAGGTGACTGAAGAGTCCAATGCGGGGCCTAATCTCTGTCACAGGTGGGGCAGATGGTGGTTGAAGGAACGGATGGTTGAGGGGCCTGGGTTGCCGCACGCTTCTTCCGCTGTCGACGCTTGGCTTCAGCTTGCCCTCGGCGAAGAGATCAGCGCCTTCCCAGATGCTTTTCTTCCACTTTGGGCGGTCTCGGGCCAGGGATTCCCAGGTGTCGGTGGGGATCGTACATTTTTTCAAGGAGGCTTTGAGGGTGTCCTTGAAGAGTTTCCTCTGCCCACCTGGATCTCCGAGTAGAGCGCTTGTTTTGGCAGTCTCATGTCAGGCATGCAGACGATGTGGCCCTTCCAGCAGAGTTGATCGAGTGTGGTCAGTCCTTTAATGTTGGCCTGAGCGAGAACACTGACGTTGGTGCGCCTATCCTGCCAGTGGATTTGCAGGATCTTGTGGAGGCAGCTTTGGTGATACTTCTCCAGTGCTTTGAGGTGCCGGCTGTACATAGTCCAGTCTCTGAAGTATACAGGAGGGCGGGTATCAATACTGCTCTGTAGACCGTGAGCTTGGTGCTGAGTTTGAGGTCCTGGTCTTCAAACACTTTCTTCCTCCTCAGGTGACCGAAGGCTGCGCTGGCACACTGAAGGCGGTGTTGGACCTCGTCGTTGATGTCTGCCCTTGTTGGTATGGAAAATCATCATCATAAATGTTCTCAGTGATAAAGTCAAAGAAGAAAAATAATCACTGTATTTGAAAGTCATGTGTGAAGGATTAGCTTAGTTTTTAAAGAGTTGTGATCTTTTTATTGATTTGTCTATTGGAGGAGATAGATATTCTCTACTGTAAATATATAGCTATGACCATCAATTATTTCCTTGTCTGTCTTTTATAAATGAATGTGCTTAATGAATTTAATCAAAATTAAATCTGAAGATGGTGCTTTATTCTCTCATCAAAGACAAGACAATTTCTACAAAGGGATAGGATAAATTCAAAAGCGATTTTTTTCAGTTTGGCACGCCAGCGGTCCACTCCCCAGCAGTATTTCAAAACCGCCGGCGCAAGATTTCAGGGAATTTCCCACCGCATCGTTTTCTGCCAAAAACAACTAAATACTGCCGAAAAACATGGCGCAAGGTTGGGGAATTTACAGCCCTTAATTTCAATTAATTTTAAATATATGAGGTGTTTTTTGTAAATTTATTATGCTGTGTTTCTTGTTTTAGGGGGGTTTTCTCATTGCTAGTAATGGGAGCTGGTACAATCGGAACTCACCATTATTATCAATGAGAATACAAGATAGTGATTGGTGGTCCAGGCCCACGTGATTCCAACATATACGTCTGTGCGTGGAAGATATCTTCCCGTACGCCGCGCAACAAATCAAGGCCTCTGACGTTCCTCCGTGACCAGCGGATATTTTTGTAGATTTTTTTTGGGTCAGAGGCATTCGGCCCATTGTAATTGGGGCTTGCCCATACGAGTGATCTAAAATATGAGTCAAAATAATCTAGAGTAATGGTTCAAAAAAGACCCAACACAGTGCTTAAAAGTGACTATGTGGTCAATTTCACCACTTATCAAAATTTAGCAAGAAGCAAATTTACTTGCGGGTTTTAGATAATAAAATCCTCAAGAACAATGCTGAAGTAGTTTGTATAAGATTATGGACTTTAAATCACCACCATATTATTTTATCATACATATGGAACCATTAGGGCCATTTTATACCATTTGTCTTCCTCTGTACCAGTGACAGCAGAGGTCATGATGCACAATGACAGCACAAATGTTCTATGGACTTGATGTGTGATAATACCCTCATTGAAGAAATTGTGACCTACATCATCACTCGAGTTTATTAAACAATAATGCAAAGTTAATTACCTGAAAATAACAGTTATATATATCTAATAACTTTTAAAATAATTTAGAATCACACAATCATAGAAATTTACAGTACAGGAGGCCATTCGACCCACCATGTCTGTGCCGGCAGGAAAAAAGCTATCCAGCCTAATCCCACTTTCCAGCTCTTGGCCCGTAGCCTTGTAAATTACGGCTCCTTTAAGTGCACATTCAAGTACTTTTTAAATGTGATGAGGGTTTCTGTCTCTACCACCCTTTCAGGCAGTGAGTTCCAGACTCCCACTACCCTCTGGGTGAAGACATTTTTCCTCCTCTCCCCTCCAATCCTTCTACCAACTACTTTAAATCTATGCCAGCTGGTTATTGACCCCTCTGCTAAGGGAAATAGGTCATAAGAACATAAGAAATAGGAGCAGGAGTAGGCCATTTGGCCTCTCGAGCCTGCTCCGCCATTTAATAAGATCATGGTTGATCTGATCATGGACTTAGCTCCACTTCCCTGCCCGCTCCCCATCACGCTTTATTCCTGATCGCTCAAAAATCTGTCTATCTCCACCTTAAATAGACTCAATGATCCAGCCTCCACAGCTCTCTGGGGCAGAGAATTCCATAGATTTACAACCTTCTGAGAGAAGAAATTTCCCCTCATCTTAATTTGAAATGGGCAGCCCCTTTTCTTAGACTATGTCCCCTAGTTTTAGTTTCCTCTATGAGTGGATATATCCTCTCTGCATCCACCTTGTCAAGCCTCCTCATTATCTTATATGTTTCGATAAGATCACACCTCATTCTTCTGAACTCCAATGAGTATAAGCCCAACCTACTCAACCTATCTTCATAAGTCAACCCCCTCATCTCTGGAATTAACCCAGTGAACCTTCTCTGAACCTCAAAGCCTCCTTGATAAAGTGCAACATCCCCACCGACACCTGGGAATCCCTGGCTAAAGACCACCCTAAGTGGAGGAAGAGTATCTGGGAGGGCACCGAGCACCCAGAGTCTCGCTGCCAAGAGCATGCAAAAAACAAGCGCAGGCAGCGGAAGGAGCGTGCGGCAAACCAGACACCGCACCTACCCTTTCCTTCAACGACTGACTGTCCCACCTGTGACAGAGACTATAATTCCCGTATAAGGGCTGACGCTGTTCCCTGCATTTTGTAGAAACTCTTACTATCTGTTTTTATATTTCGTGCTGGTTTGCTTTCATAATAGAGAGGAATGATAGATTGTTTTTGTAGTCGTTCTTTGCTGGCTTTTAAAAGTTTTGCAATCCTCTGGCCCTCCTACTAGTCTTGGCCACTTTGTATGCCCTTGTTTTCAATTTGATACCATCCCTTATTTCCTTAGTTAGCCACAGATGGTTATCCCTTCTCTTACAGTCTTTCCTTCTTATTGGAATATATTTTTGTTGAGAGTTGTGAAATATCTCCTTAAATGTCTGCCACTGCTCATCAACCGTCCCACACTATAATCTACTTTCCCAGTCCACTTTAGCCAACTCTGCCTTCATACCTTTGTAGTCTCCCTTTGGTTTGAAATCCAACTTTCTCACCCTCCAACTGAATTTGAAATTCAACCGTGCTATGGTCACTCATTCCTAGAGGATCCTTTACGAGGAGATTGTTTATTAATCCTGTCTCATTACACAGTACCAGATCTAAGATAGCTTGCTCCCTTGGTTGGTTCTGCACCGTACTGTTCAAGGAAACTATCCTGGATACACTATGAACTCTTTCGCATGGCTACCCTGGCCAATTTGCTTTGTCCAATCAACGTGAAGGTTAAAATCCCCCATGATTACAAGCCTCCATTATTTCTTGATTTTACTCCGTCCAACAGTGCAGTTACTGTTAGGGGGCCTATAGACTATGCCCACCAGTGACTTTTTCCCCTTATTATTCCTGATTCAACTGATTCAACATCTTGATGTTCTGAGCCAATATCATTTCTCACTAACGCACTGATCTCATCCTTTATTAACAGAGCTATCCCACCTACTTTTCCTTTCTGTCTGTCTTTCCAAATTGTCAAATACCCCTGAATATTTAGTTCCCAGCCTTGGTAACTTTGCAACCATGTCTCTGTAATAGCTATCAGATCATACCCATTTGTATCTATTTGTGCCGTCAACTCATTTATTTTGTTACGAATGCTGCGTGCATTCAGATAAAGAGCTTTTAATTTTTCCTTCTTACCATTTGTCCCTGCTTTGACCCCACTTTCTGATACACTTTTATGTTTATACATTCTGCCCTTCCTATCCACTCTATCTAGGCACCTCATAATTTTATACACCACAATTAAATCTCCCCTCAGCCTCCTCTGTTCCAAGGAAAACAACCCCAGCCTATCCAATCTTTCCTCATAGCTAAAGTTTTCCAGCCCTGGCAACACCACATTATGATCATCATACTACCAAAATGCTCTCCCACTGTTACCACTTCCACCTGCCCAGCTTCATTCCCTAAAATTAAGTCCAGAACCACACCCTCACTTATTGGGCTTGCTATGTACTGGCTAAAAATGTTCTCCTGAATGTATTTTAAGAATTCTACTCCCTCTATATCTTTTACACTGATTCTATCCGTTAATATTAGGGTAGTTGAAATCCCCTTATTACTATTACCTGTATCGTTTTCACAGAAATTTGCCAGAAATATTGTTACAAGCTTCTACAGAAACAAATTACATTTGTATTACCCTATTAATTCCTCTTAATTCAAATTCCTGTAATGTATATTATCTTGATAATTCTAATTTATTTTTAACAGTAAAATCCCACTTTGTTATTTACATTGCTTGTTGAAAAATTCTCATTTTTAGTGCAAAAACTTCAAATTATCAGTAGACTGTACTTTCAAACAAAAAATTACTTACTAATAAAATGGAGTTTAGAACTTCATTGCTAATCGGTGACTCTTCCACACGTCTATGTTTATGCATCCTCTTGCGAGCACTGTGAACCATATTTGACATAGTGGATAGTCTAGGTATGTGAACAGCTGTTGGTTCTGTGAGCTTCTGCAATGCTTGGCTGATATCTGCATTCTCTGCTGAAAAGAAAGCATTACTATATACAACTTGCTTAGTGCACAGAAACTCTAGTTTTTACACAAGCCAATAACACAATACTGGAGGGCGATGGTTCCTCTGGGGAGTACAGATATAGCCAGGTCCACGATACCATGGGTGGCTCAGCTGTACTGGGGGGGGGTGGGGCTGGGGAGGAAGATCGGGAAAGCAATAGTGAAAGGCAATTCGACAGTATGGGGAAGAGAGAGGAGTTTCTGTGGCCGCAGACGTGATTCCAGGATGGTATGTTGCCTCCCTGGTGCCAGGGTCAAGGATGTCACTGAGCGGCTGCAGAACATTCTGAGGGGGGAGGGTGATCAGCCAGTGGTCGTGGTCCATATCGGAATCAGCGACATAGGTAGAAAGAAGGATGAGTCCTGCAAGCAAATTTTAGGGAGCGAGGAAACATATGAAAAAGCAGAACCTCAAAGATAATAATCTCCTGATTAATCCCAGTGCCACGAGCTAGTGAGTATAGAAATAGGAGGATAGAGCAGATGAATATGTGGCTGGAGAGATGGTGTAGGAGGTAGGGCTTCAGATTCCTGGGACATTGGGACCTGTTCTGTGGGAGATGTACAGGCCGGACGGGTTGCACCTCAACAGAGCCAAGACCAATGTCCTCGTGTGGGGCGGTTTGCAAGTGGTGTTGGGTAGGGTTTTAAATAATTTGGCAGGGCGATGGGCATCAGGATGTAGTATTAGAAAGGGGAAACAAGGTGCACAAAGAATTGGGAGAGACAGATAGCACTAGAGTAAGAAATAGTAAGGTATTAGGTGGGGACTAACTAAGAGAATACAAGAAAGATCTAAGGTAGGTTTACATAGAAATATAGAAAATAGGTACAGGAGTAGGTTATTCAGCCCTTCAATCCTGCACCACCATTCAATGTCATGGCTGATCATTCAACTCAGTACCCCATTCCTGCTTTCTCTCCATACCCTTGATCCCTTTAGTCACAAGGGCCATATCCAACTCCCTCTTGAATATATCCAATGAACTGGCATCAACAACTCTGCGGTAAGGAATTCCACAGGTTAACAACTCTGAGTGAAGAAGTTTCTCCTCATCTCAATCTTAAATGGCTTACCCCTTATCCTTAGATTATATCCCCTGGTTATGGACTTCCCCAACATCGGGAACATTCTTCCTGCATCTAACCTGTCCAGTACCGTCAGAATTTTATATATTTTTGTGAGATCCCCTCTCATCCTGCTAAACTCCAGTGAATACAGGCCCAGTCAATCCAGTCTCTTTTCATATGTCAGTCCAGCCATCCCGGGAATCAGTCTAGTGAACCTTCGCTGCACTCCCTCAATAGCAAGAAAGTCCTTCCTCAGATTAGAAGACCAAAACTGAACACAATATTCCAGGTGAGGCCTCAATAAGGCCCTGTACAACTGTAGTAAGACCTCCCTGCTCCTATACTCAAATCCCTTAGCTATGAAGGCCAACATACCATTTGCCTTCTTCACCGCCTGCTGTACCTGCGCGCCAACTTTCAATGACTGATGTACCACGACACCCAGGTCTCGTTGCACCTCCCCCTTTCCTAATCTGCCGCCATTCAGATAATATTCTGCCTTCGTGTTTTTGCCACCAAAGTGGATAACGTCACGTTTATCCACATTATACTGCATCTTCCATGCATTTGCCCACTCACCTAACCTGTCCAAGCCACCCTGCAGCCTCTTAGCGTCCTCCTCACAGCTCACACCCAGCTTAGTGTCATCTGCAAACTTGGAGATATTACACTCAATTCCTTCATCTAAATCATTAATGTATATTGTAAATAACTGGGGTCCCAGCAATGAGCCCTGCGGCACCCCACTAGTCCCTGACTGCCATTCTGAAAAGGACCCGTTTATCCCGACTTTCTGCTTCCTGTCTGCCAACCACGTTAGTACATTACCCCCAATACCACGTGCTTTAATTTTGCACACCAATCTCGTGTGGGACCTTGTCAAAAGCCTTTTGAAAGTCCAAATACACCACATCCACTGGTTCTCCCTTGTCCACTCTACCAGTTACATCCTCAAAAAATTCCAAAAGATTTGTCAAGCATGATTTCCCCTTCATAAATCCATGCTGACTTGTACCGATCTTGTCACTGCTTTCCAAATGCGCTGCTATTTCATCTTTAATTGATTCCATCATTTTCACCACTACTGATGTCAGGCTAACACGGTACTATAATTCCCCGTTTTCTCTCTTCCCTCCTTTCTTAAAAAGTAGTGTTACATTAGCTACCCTCCAGTCCATAGGAACTGATCCAGAGTCGACAGACTGTTGGAAAATGATCACCAATGCATCCACTATTTCTAGGGCCACTCCCTTAAGTATTCTGGGATGCAGACCATCAGGCCCCGGGGATATTTCGGTCTTCAATCCCATCAATTTCCCGAACACAATTTCCTGACTAATAAGGATTTCCTTCAGTCCCTCCTTCTCACTAGATCCTCGGTCTCCTAGTATTTCCGGAAGGTTATTTGTGTCTTCCTTTGTGAAGACAGAACCAAAGTATTTGTTTAACTGGTCCGCCATTTCTTTGCTCCCCATTATAAATTCACCCAAGTCTGACTGCAAGGGACCTATATGTTTGTCTTCACTAATCTTTTTCTTTTCACATATCTATAGAAGTATTTTGCAGTCAGTTTTTATGTTCCCAGCAAGCTTCCTCTCATACTCTATTTTCCTCCTCCTAATTAAACCCTTTGTCCTCCTCTGCTGACTTTTCAAATTCTCCCAGTCCTCAGGTTTGCTGCTTTTTCTGGCCAATTTATATGCCTCTTCCTTGGATTTAACACTATCCTTAATTTCCCATGTTAGCCACGGTTGAGCCACCTTCCCGGTTTTATTTTTACTCCAGACAGGGATGTACAATTGTTGAAATTCATCCATGTGATCTTTAAATGTTTGCTATTGCCTATCCACCGTCATCCCTTTAAGTATCATTCGCCAGTCTATTCTAGCCAATTCACGTCTCATACCATCGAAGTTACCTTTCCTTAAGTTCAGGACCCTAGTCTCTGAATTAACTGTGTCACTCTCCATCTTAATAAAGAATTCTACCATATTATGGTCACTCTTCCCCAAGGGGCCTCACACAACAAGATTGCTAATTAGTCCTTTCTCATTACACATCACCCAGTCTAGGATGGCCAGCCCTCAAGTTGGTTCCTCGACATATTGATCTAGAAAACCATCCCTAATACACTCCAGGAAATTCTCCTCCCCCGTATTGCTACCAGTTTGGTTAGCCCAATCAATATGTAGATTAAAGTCGCCCATGATAACTGCTGTACCTTTATTGCTCGAATCCCTAATTTCTTGTTTGATGCTGTCCCCAACCTCACTACTACTGTTTAGTGGTCTGTACAGAACTCCCACTAGCATTTTCTGCCCTTTGGTATTCCGTAGCTCCACCTATACCGATTCCACATCATCCAAGCTAATGTCCTTCCTCCACATCATCCATGCTAATGTCCTTACAGTGCATGTGTGTAAATACACAAAGATTGGTAAATAAGGTTGGTGAGCTGCAATAGCAAAAGAGCCAAATGGGAATATGATGTTGTGATGATAACGGAGACCTGGCTCAAAAAAAGGACAGGATTGGGTACTAAATATTCCTAATATAAAGTGTTCAGGAAAGATAGGGAAGGAAAGAAAGGAGGTGGGGTGGCAGTATTGATAAAAGACAATATTACAGTGCTGGAGAGAGAGGATGTTCTGGAGGGGTCAAGGACAGAATCTATTTGGTTCGCGATAAGAAACAATAAAGGTGCCATTACACTACTAGTTGTATTCTATAGGCCACCAACTAGTCGGAAGGATGTAGAGGAGCAAATTTGCTGGGAGGTTACAGAAAGGTGCAAGAACTATAGAGTAGTGTTAATGGGGGACTTCAATTATCCGAATATCGACTGGGATAGTAATAGTGTAAAGGGCAGAGAGGATGAAGAATTTCTGGTGTCTTCAGGAGAACTTTCTTGATCAGTACGTTTCCAGCCCAACGAGGAAGCAGGCAGTGTTGGATCCTGGTTCTGGGTAATGAGGTGGGTCAAGTGGACCAAGTGTCATTCGGGGAACATTTAGAGAACAGTGATCATAGTATCATAACGTTTAGAGCAAGTATACTTAATTGGAGGAAGACCAATTTCAGTGGGCTGAGAGCGGATCTGGCCCAGATAAATTGGAATCAACGACTGGCAGGCAAAACTGTAATCGAAAATTGAATTGCCTTTAAAGGGAAGATGGTTCGGGTACAGTTGAGGTACATTCCCACGAGGGGGAAAGGTAGAGCAATCAAAATCAGAAGTCCCTGGATGACAAAAGAGATAGAGAGTAAGATGAAACAGAAAAAGGGATACCAGGTTGGGAATACAAGTGAGAACCAGGCTGAATATAGAAAGTTTCAGAGGAGAAGTGAATAAGGAAATAAGAGGGTCAGAGAGAGTATGAGAACACATTGGCCACTAACATAAAGGAAATCCAAATTCTATAGGCATTTAATAGTAAACAAGTAGTAAGAGGAGAGTGGGGACGATTAGGGATCAAAATGGAGACCTACCTATGGAGGCAGAGGGCATGGTTGAGGTACTAAATGAGTACTTTGTATCTGTCTTCACCAAGGAAGATGATACTGCCAAAGTCAGTGAGAGAGGAGGTAGTTGAGATACTGGACGGGATAAAAATTGATAGAGGAGGTACTCGAAAGGCTGGCTTTTATAAAGTAGATAAGTCTCCAGGTCCAGATGGGATGCATCCTAGAATGCTGAGGGAAGTCAAGTTGGAAATTGCAGAGGTAGTGGCCATAATCTTCCAATCCTTTTTAGATACAGGGATGGTGCCAGAGGACTGGAGAATTGTAAATGTTACACCCTTGTTCAAAAAAGGGTGCAAGGATAAGCCCAGCAACTAAAGGCCAGTCAGTTTAACCTCAGTAGTGGGGAAGCTTTTAGAAATGATGATTCGGGACAAAGTTAACAGCCAGTTGGACAAGTGTGGATTAATTAAGGAAAGACAGTACGGATTTGTTAAAGGTAAATCGTGTTTAACTAACTTGATTTTTTCGAAGAGGTAGCAGAGAGGGTTGATGAGAGCAATGCGGTTGATGTGGTGTACATGGACTTCCAAAAGCGTTTGATAAAGGACGACACAATAGGCTTGCCAGAAAAGTTGACGCCCATGGAATAAAATGGACAGTGACAGCATGGATACAAAATTGGCTAATTGACAGGAAACAAAGAGTAGTGGTGAATGTTGGTTTTTCAGACTGGAGGGTATACAGGGGTCGGTATTAGGACCATTGCTTTTCTTGATATACATTAATGACTTGGACTTGGTATACAGGGTACAATTTCAAAATTTGCAAATGACGCAAAACTTGGAAATATAGTGAACAGTGAGGAGGATAGTGACTGTCTCAAGAAGACAGAGCAGGCTGGTGGAATGGGCAAATATGTGGCAGATGAAATTTAACGCAGAAAAGTACAAAGTGATACATTTTGGTAGGAAGAATGAGGAAAGGCAATATAAACTAAAGGGTACAATTCTAAAGGGGGTGCAGGAACAGAGAGACCTGGGGAT
The DNA here is from genome assembly GCF_044704955.1 of Pristiophorus japonicus. Lineage (NCBI taxonomy): Eukaryota > Metazoa > Chordata > Chondrichthyes > Pristiophoridae > Pristiophorus > Pristiophorus japonicus. Next base: position 68,051,014 of record NC_091979.1, read on the forward strand.
GTGTGTGCACAAATCATTGAAAGTCGCAGGGCAGGTTGAGAAAGCGGTTAAAAAAGCATACAGGATCCTAGGCTTCATAGACAGAGGCATAAAGTTATAAAACATTGGTCCGACATCAACTGGAGTATTGTGTCCAATTCTGGGCACCGCACTTTAGGAAGGACGTGAAGGCCTTAGAGAGGGTGCAGAAAAGATTTACAAGAATGGTTCCAGGGATGAGGGACTTCAGTTACGTGGATAGACTGGAGAAGCTTGGGTTGTTCTCTTTAGAGCAGAGACGGTTGAGAGGAGATTTGATAGAGGTGTTCAAAATCATGAGGGATTTAGACAGAGTAGATAGAGAGAAACTGTTCCCAATGGCGGAAAGGTTGAGAACCAGAGGACACAGATTTAAGGTGACTGGCAGAAGAACCAGAGGCGGCATGAGAAAAAACTTTTTTATGCAGTAAGTGGTTAGGATCTGGAATGCACTGCTGGAAAGGGTGCTGGTAGCAAATTCAATCATGGCTTTCAAAAGGGAATTGGATATGTATCTGAAGGAAAATAAAATTGTAGGGCTACGGGGAAAGGGCGGGGGAGTGGGACTAGGACTAGCTGAAGTGCTCTTGTAGTGAGCCAGCATGGGATCGATGGGCCAAATGGTCTTCTCTTGTGATGTAACCATTCTATGATTCTAAAAAAGTACTGCACAGTTATCTGAATTTTAAAATGTGTTGTTTTAACCTTTGCTTTCATCTTCAAAAGCTGACCTTCCAAGAAGCTCATCAATCGACTCTTTCCGGCAACAAAGTTTAAAGAACTCGGTAAGAAAATCTCCTATATGTAAAAAAAGTCAAACCATTTAGGACTCCTAACAGAACTTTGTTATAATGCAACATTCTGAATGCAGTTTTTCATACTAGAGTGAAATAATTATATACCCAACAAGCACTGGGGGTTATCAGCCTTCCTCACTCTGACAGACCACTGGGGTGCTTGTAGAGCATCAAGGTCCCTGGCAAAAAAAAATTAATAATTGTGAAATGTATTTGCACCTTCATAAGTAGCTCAAAAGCTCTGCTTCAAAATACTATAGTTACAATATTGGCAGATTCTATCAATTTCCCTGCCTCATGGAAGAATGTTATTAATCTCTCACAATGTAACACTTTACTTTTCTTATCCCACAATTGCACAAAAAGCCACAATTAAAATCAGTGAGTTTCAGGAGTAGCCCTGGACTCCTTCACTTCTCCTTTCGCTGCCTACTTTCATTAAGAACAAAGTTATCTTACTAAGCACACACACGTTACCAACTACTTTTGAAGTGCAATTAAATTAATTGCCACACACCATTTATCAATATTCCATGTTGAATTGTATCGCAATACTTTTCTCAAATCTCAGAAAAACCTAATGAAACCCTTTACAAAAACTAGTTAAATGGATTAGAGAGAGACTTATGGTCGTAAAGGTTAATCTGTACAAATAGAATGCCCCAAGATAACATAGTAACAGTAGATTATAAATGTGGTTGTATTTCAAATTCCTTCAGTAACAAAATAATCATTTGTTGTTTTGCAGAAGTGCCAATCAAAGAATCAGACATCAACAATTGAGCTTTTATTCAAACACATTTGTAAACTTGCTAAAACAATTTTGAAAAGGAAGAGTAAAATTAATGATAATCAGTACTTACGAGTATACATCATTGTCAACAATAATGCCTTCTGTGAGATGAGGCCAAGTTGTAGCTAAATGTAATTCACTAAAACAAAAATATGACACTAGTCAGAATCTTATTCATCATTGTTAACACATTAAAGAAAATGTGGAAGAGTATTTCTGGCAAAGAAAGATGAATATGGAGTTGGATGTATGAATGGAGTTCTGAAATCCATAAAGATCTTGTTTCCAACTCAAATAACTCAGACAAATTTTGTTCAACTGTTGCTGTACAATTGCATTGACATGCTTTTCATGGAAATCTAGGAGATGCACTTATTCCATTCCCCTATTCCAGTGAAAGGCAGCTTGCGTCATGTGGCTCAGGGACAGGGCAATATTAATGTGGCATCACTACCATGGTGTTATTCAGAATGCGTAGCTGCCTGCCCCATCTTTTTAAGTTAGTTCTGCTCACCCTTCACCCCTGTGCTCACTGACCTACATTGGCTCCCAGTTAAGCAACACCTCGATTTCAAAATTCTCATCCTTGTTTACAAATCCCTCCATGGCCTCGCCCCATCTAATCTCTGTAATCTCCTTCAGCCTCACCACCGCCCCCCCCCCGCACGCCCCAGGAGGTCTGTGCTTCTCAAATTCTGCCCTCTTGTGCATCCCTGAATATAACTGCGCAACCACTGGTGGTTGTGCCTTCAACTGCCTGGGCCCTAAGCTCTGGAACTCCCTCCCTACACCTCTCCGCCTCTCTACCTCCTTTAAGACGCTCATTAAAATCTACCTCTCATCTGCTGTAAATTTCTTATGTGGCTCGGTGTCAAATGTATTTGTTTTGTCTTATAACACTCCTGTGAAGCGCCGTGGGACATTTTACTACGTTAAAGGCGCTATATAAATACAAGTTGTTGTATTCAGGACTGCCATATAACTGCTACATTGCCTAAAGTTAGTGATGTATGAGTGTTCCTTTTCTAGAGCAATCCAAAACTAATGGATTTACCCCATACCACCCCCACAGTATGAGACGTTAAACCGTGGCCCCGTCTGCCCTCTCGGGTGGACGGAAAAGATCCTACGGTCACTATTTTGAAGAAGAGCAGGGGAGTTATCCCCGGTGTCCTGGCGGGGCAATATTTATCCCTCAATCAACATCACTAAAACAGATGATCACATTGCTGTTTGTGGGAGCTTGCTGTGCGCAAATTGGCTGCCGCATTTCCCACATAACAGCGACCACAGTCCAAAAGTACTTAATTGTCTGTTAAGTGCTTTGAGATATCCGGTGGTCATTGAAAGACGCAATCCAAAATGTAAGTCTTTCTTTTTTTATATAGCTCTGCTCCAAATATTTATCCAATTTTCTGTGCTTCAATTACCATCCTGTTGCAAAACATATCTAGCTCCAACTACCCTTTGCACAAGGAAATTTCTCCTAATCCCTCTGCTCAGTCTCATTGTCAGTTTTATATTGACATCCCTTAGCACTGACTCTCTAACCAAGAGCCTTTCCCTGTTCATTCTATGTAAACTCTTCATAAATTTGGAAAAACTGCTATTGAATCTCTACTCGAGTGGAAATATTCCTAGTACAGGGTATCTGAAGTCTTTCCCCAACAGTTTCCCATCCCTGGAATCATCCTGATGAATCTATGTCATATGCTCTCTATTGCTTTAATTTCCTTTCTAGTGGAGTGCCTAAAATAGCACACAATATTCCAACTGTGGTCTGTGTCATCTGACCCCATTTTTGATTCCTATATGGTTATGTTGGTACACCAGGTATTGATTGCCAGCCAGACAGGTGAAGTATCAAGGTGCGAATGCATGATTTAGTTACAGTGCTCTCAACTCTTTAAAATACAATGCTGTAAATACCAAAATTTTACATTTTAAAAATTCAACATTTTATCTAGCTGAAGCTTAGCAGCTAGCTACCACATCTGGCTAGGTGCCAAGAGTAAACAGCTGAGCAATACCCTGGCCACTAAATTCCTTTTAAGTGATTTAAAATGCACAATTTTCCTAAAAATCGTCACCATTTTAGAAGTGTTCTTATAAATAATTTTTTAAATATTTATTGTATATGGGCATTTTAAAAATGAGATATCCTTAAATCTTGAATCAAAATAAAATCTACATTTACATATAAATGTAGTTGGAACTGCTGCAGAAGCATGCCTTGCAGTGCAAAATTCTAAGGGCCCTGATAATTCACTTAAAATAGCACACGGTGTACAATGGGTCAGGAATTCCCGATGGTGCTAGTTACGGTGTAACTTAAAAAAAAATCAAAACATACAAACTCTAACCTGGGAGGAAATGGCCTAGTTTACACTAACTATATAATTTCCTAATACTCCAAAAAGAAAGCAAAGCAAAACTGGTTTTAGTAAAGTCACTAATTTTTATTTGGTGCAGAACAACATTCTGTTACCAAATTTATTGCATAATCAATGCAGTGTGTTGCTATTAATGTATGGTAGATACCAAATGGATCCTAATTTGTTCCATAAAACAAAAATATTTAAAATATACATATTGGTTTATGTTACCTTTATCCAGTATACTTTAGGAAAATAGGCCAATTTAGACAGTAATGGGGGTGTTGACAACTAAAAATTACCAGCCCAACAGCAAAGCTGCAACTACAGCAACTTGGAAAAAGCATGCTATCTGCTTCAAGGTCTGCTCAGTAAGTTAAACATCTTGTGTAGGCCTTGCGATTGCAAGCATCCCTTGTCTTGGTGGGTGAGATCATCATACCTCCAGGCAGAGTATATAGAATGTTCGAGATAAGATTAAGAAATACGACAAGCATCTCTCGAGCATAGAATGGTACTGTAGATCGTCACAAGAGGGGTGAATAATTGTGCAAGACATGCTGAACAACCAAATACAAGGAAAACCAAGCCTCCATTTAGGTAGAGCTCTCGGGACGATTTGTGACGTCGATGCAATTGATAGCAGAAAGATTGATCACCTTTGCGTCCTGAGTACAGATATTAAGGTTGTACTGTCTTTACCTTTGTATGTTACATTTATGTTTTAGTGTATTGCTTATAATTGGTAGTAACATTTATTTTTAAGTAGGTTAATAAAACTCACTCTATCCAGTCCAGTGGCAGAACTCTTTATTTAAACGATACCGAATGGGCAAAGATTAAACCACCCACACCATGTAACTTTATAACTGAAAAACATTTTTTCTACTTTGATATATTTCAAGATCTGAAAAATTAAAACAATCAAGTTAAGTAGCCTTAATTTCTGTTACTGCACGTGTTGGGAAATCGTACATCCTCACCTAATAGGGTCTTCACATGCTCCAAATGGTAATTTTCCAAACTCTAGACCACCCACTTCTCCTCCAACCAATGCATCAAAATCTACATATGAAGGAAAATTCTGTATGAGCCAATTTGCAAATAGAAAACGTTAGGAACTCATCATCAAAATCTTACAGCTGACAATTATCTACTATGCATAAATTAACTTTTAATTTCTGAAATATTCAGGCCACTGGATAAAATATAGCAATACCATAGTACATTGCTTCTGTAGGGATCCTGTGTGTGTCCAAGAGTAATATTTGATAAGCTAAAATTTATCCCAGACACATCATAGTCTATAGTTTTTGCAACATATGCAGGACCCTGATCTATGCTTTGCATCAAAGACTGAAACCTGCATCACAAAACAATGCATAGTCAAAAATGCAATAAATATGATGGATGTCAATCATGTGTGAATGTGATGGCATGAACATACTCACGAAAGTGCCACACCAACAGTGAGATCCAGATAAAGTTAGTTGCAGACCATAAGTTTTAATGTAGTTATTATGACTTGTTGCAAAGGATGTTAGAGTTATTTGGCTAAGCACTTTTCCAGATGGCTAGAATAGGCTACAAGATATGCAGGCCACTTTGTTTTGAAATTTAAAATCCTGTATACAGTTGTATACAGCTTCGCCCTACAAGCATCACCTTCAAACATACGAAGAAGCAACACATTACTTCACATTCTGCATAATATTCCAAGCAATTTTCCCCCAAAATAGTAATAACCCTGAAATATTAAGATACTTCAAAATGAACTCAATGTACCGTAAATATGTTGTATAAGTTGCTTACATATCAGGACCAGGTGTTGTGTCAGTAAGCTGAGGATATATTACCGTATAAAAGGCTTGTAACCACACACTCATTTTGCTCCCCACAGTCCACCCCAGATTTCTGCAGTTCAATCCAACTGGTACCCACAAACATCATTAGGAGATCTACTAATTGTCATAAAAGATTGGCAATAATTAGTACTGCACTTATTTCAAGCTCAGAGCTGCTAGGTTTAAGCATACTACTTGAAGTAGCAATTAAGTTTTACCATATAGAATGTTAGTACAGCACAGGAACAGCCATTTCTGCCCATCAAGTTGCCTCAGTACTTTTTTCCACCACAACCTAGTCCAATCACCCCATTCCCTTCAAGATTCCTATTTTTCAGGCAATTAAATAATTTATGGATTCTGCTTCAACAGCTGTGGCAAATTCTAACCACCTTTAAAGTAAAGAAATCTATATACTGAAATAAAAAGCATTAGAAAATATTAAAAGTAAAAGCCAAAGGCGAAGATAACATTTTCCTTAAGATCAAAAAAGGTAACATCTATTCGCAACCTTAAAGACTTTTTAAAAAAGAGATCAGCTGTTACTGATGCAATAAATTCTAACTAGGTGTAAGAAGTGCAGACGGGATAGCAGGGCATTTCTAATCCAGTAAATCCAACACCGTGTCTTGAGGCGGCCAAGAGGGATAGCAGCCATTTGTAATGCAGCTATTACTGATGCAATTAAATTTTAACACCGAGTGCGAGGGACAACAGCTGTTACTAAGGCAACAAATTCAAATTGTGTATTAAGGAGGTGAAAGGCAACAGCACAAGACCCTATTTTTGCCACGATTGTGCGCCGTTCTTTGGCGTCCAAACGGTTTTTGGCATTAAATACTCACTTTCCAACTTTCGCCAACGTTTGGACGCCGGCACCGACCATGTGTGCTAGTTTACAAAATTTTGCCGCAGGCACGAGTCAAAACGGGATAGGGCACCATTTTTCTGGACTTATAGATTTTGGCCATCCATGATTTTTTTTCAGCGCGGCGCACACTGCCCAAAAGCCCCGCAAAAAAAAACTTACGTTAACTTAAGGAATCAGCGCGGGACACAAGAGGACAGGAGCGAGGCATTAAGAATAAAATACTTTTCTTTTTCCCCCCACAGGGAACTCTTTTTGGAGCAAGAGATGATTCCCGGGCCGAAAGGACTGCTCCCTGTTACGCTCATAATAAAGGATGAAACTGAGTACTGTATGCAATGAGTAAGTGTGACCTTAGCTCCTTTAATTAGACTCTAGAGTGCTGGTACAGCGTGGGGGGGCCCTGCTTATATACCATACTCCCAAGGGATGCTGGGATCCCTTGGGACTCCAACAGGTAGGCCCTCTGGTGGTGGTGTGATACAGGTTGCCAAGGGTTAAATACATAACATCACTCCCTCGTAAAATCAATGGTACACTTATTTACAGGGTGAAACGATCTGGGGCTCTTCGTTCCCTTGTCGATCATCTCGGTACAAATGCAGGTGTGGGTGAGTTGGTTGGTTATTCAATGGGATGCTGGGCAGCTGGCCTTGCCGGGCTGCCGGGGATGGTGAATTCTGCTTTGTAGTCAACCGTGATGTCTGTTGCCACTTGTGTGTGTTGGAGGGTCGAAGTTGGTGGTGTCCTCTTCGGGTTGCTTGTAACTGCAATTTGATTTGGTCCAAATGTTTTCTGCACGTTAGTCCATTGTTCAATTTCACCTGAAACACCCTACTCCCTTCTTCGGCTATGACCGTGCCAGCGAGCCATTTGGAACTATGTTCATAATTGAGTACAAACACAGGAACACATTGACCTCAATATCGCGAGACAAAATTGCGCGATCATGCAACATGCTTTGTTGACGACGCCTTCCCTCAACGTGATCATGGAGGTCAGGATGGACAAGAGAGAGCCTTGTTTTGAGCGCTCTTTTCACGAGCAGCTCAGCTGGGGGAACCCCGGTGAACAAGTGGGGTCTGGTGCGGTAGCTGAGCAGAACTCGGGACAGTCGGGTCTGCAGAGAGCCTTCCGACACTTGATTGCTTGATGGTTTGAACTGCCCGTTCTACCTGGCCGTTAGATGCGGGCTTGAACGGGGCTGATGTGACGTGCTTGATCCCATTGCGGGTCATGAATTCCTTGAATTCAGCACTGGTGAAACACGGCCCTTTGTCGCTGACTCGGACATCAGGCAGGCCGTGTGTGGCAAACATAGCTCATAGGCTCTCGATGGTGGCGGTGGACGTGCTTACAGACATTATTACACATTCAATCCATTTAGAATAAGTATCCACAACAATCAATAACATTTTGCCTAGAAATGGGCCCACAGAGTCAATGTGGATCCTGGACCATGGTTTGGAGGGCCACAATCACAAACTTAGCGGTGCCTCTCTGGGTGCATTGCTCAGTTGAGAGCAGGTGTTGCACTGGCGCACGCATGACTAAATCTGAATCGATGCCGGGCCATCACACGTGATCTGGCTATGGCTTTCATCATTACAATGCCTGGGTGGGTGCTGTTTAGGTCATGTATGAACATTTCTCTGCCTTTCTTGGGCAAGACCACGCGATTACCCCGCAAAAGACAGTCCGCCTGTAAGGACATTTCACCTTTGCGCCGGTGGAACGGCTTAATCTCTTCCTGCATCTCCGCTAGGATGCTGGTCCAGCTCCCATGGAGGACACAGTTTTTTTTTTACCAGGGACAGTAAAGGACCCTGGCTGGTCCAGGTCCTGATCTGGCAGGCTGTAAAGGGTGACTTCTCGTTCTCGAATGCCTCCATCACCATGAGCAAGTCTGCAGGCTGTGCCATTTCCATCCCGGTAATGGGCAATGGTAGCCGACTGAGAACATCAGCGCAGTTCTCTGTGCCCAGTTTATGGTCAGTTTCTAGCTCAAACTTGAGACCAAACAAATACTGTTTCATTTTTCTTACCCCGTAAACGCACGCCAGAGCTTCTTTTTCAATCATGCTGTAGGCCCTTTCGGCCTTGGACAGACTCCTGGATGCATAGGTGACCAGTTGCAAAATCCCCGATTCGTTAGCCTGTTGTAACACACACCCGACCCCGTATGACGACGCATCGCAAGCTAGCACTAGTCGTTTACATGGGTTATACAGAACAAGCAGTTTGTTGGAACATAACAGATTTCTGGCTTTCTTGAAGGCAGCCTCTTGTGAATTCCCCCATACCCAGTCATCTCATCTCCCTTGTACAGTAGCACATGTAGGGCTTGAAGCAAGATGCTTTAACCTGGATAGGAAATTACCAAAATGGTTGAGGTGTCCCAGGAACGGCCGCAGCTCCGTGATCTCGGCGCGTTCTTGATGGCCTCCGTATTGGCGTCGGTGGGTCTGATGCCATCTGCCACGATTCTTCTCCCTAAGAACTTGACCTCTGGCACCAGGAAAACACACCGAGCGTTTCATCCCGAGTCCCACGTGATCTAGCTGACTTAGAACCTCTTCCAGATTCTTCAAGGTGTTCAATGGTGTCCCGATCTGTGACCAGTATGTCGTCTTGGAAAACCAGGGTGCATGAAACCGACTTTACCAGGCTCTCCATGTTCCGTTGGAAAATTGCCGTGGCCGAACGAATCCCAAACGGGCATCTGTTATAGACAATCAGACCTTTGTGCGCGTTGATGCAGGTGAGGCTTTTCGAAGATTCTCCCAGCTCCTGCGTCATGTAGGCTGAGGTCAGGTCCAACTTGGTGAACGTCTTTCCTCCAGCCAGGGTCGCAAATAGGTCGTCTGCTTTAGAAAACATAGAAAATAGGCCATTCGGCCCTTCGAGCCTGCACCACCATTCAATAAGATCATGGCTTACCATTCACCTCAGTACCCCTTTCCTGCTTTCTCTCCATACCCCTTGATCCCTTTAGCCATAAGGGCCATATCTAACTCAAGCTTGAATATATCCAACGAACTGGCATCAACAACTCTCTGCAGTAGAGAATTCCACAGGTTAACAACTCTGAGTGAAGAAGCTTCTCCTCATCTCAGTCCTAAATGGCTTACCCCTTATCCTTAGACTGTGTCCCCTGGTTCTAGACTTCCCCAACATCGGGAACATTCTTGCTGCATCAAACCTGTCCAGTCCCATCAGAATTTTGTGTGTTTCTATGAGATTCCCTCTCATCCTTCTAAACTCCAGTCTCTCCTCATATGTCAGTCCTGCCATCCCGGGAATCAGTCTGGTGAACCTTCGCTGCACTCCCTCAAGAACATCCTTCCTCAGATTAGGAGACCAAAACTGAACACAATATTCCAGGTGAGGCCTCACCAAGGCCCTGTACAACTGCAGTAAGACCTGCCTGCTCCTATACTCAAATCCCCTAGCTATGAAGGTCAACATACCATTTGCCTTCTTCACCGCCTGCTGTACCTGCATGCCAACTTTCAATGACTAATGTATCATGACACCCAGGTCTCGTTGCACCTCCCCCTTTCCTAATCTGCCGCCATTCAGATAATATTCTGCCTTCGTGTTTTTGCCACCAAAGTAGATAACCTCACATTTATCCACATTATACTGCATCTGCCATGCATTTGCCCACTCACCTAACCTGTCCAAATCACCCTGCATCCTCTTAGCGTCCTCCTCACAGCTCACACTGCCATCCAGCTTAGTGTCACCTGCAAACTTGGAGATATTACACTCAATTCCTTCATCTAAATCATTGATTTATATTGTAAATAGCTGGGGTCCCAGCACTGAGCCCTGCGGCACCCCACTAGTCATTGCCTGCCATTCTGAAAAGGACCCATTTATCCCAACTCTCTGCTTCCTGTCTGCCAACCAGTTCTCTATCCACATCAATACATTACCCCCAATACCATGTGCTTTAATTTTACACACCAATCTCTTGTGTGGGACCTTGTCAAAAGCCTTTTGAAAGTCCAAATATACCACAACCACTGGTTCTCCCCTGTCCACTCTACTAGTTACATCCCCAAAGAATTCTGAAAGATTTGTCAAGCATGATTTCCCTTTCATAAATCCATGCTGACTTGAACCGATCCTGTCACTGCTTTCCAAATGCGTTGCTATTTCATCTTGGGTAGCGGGTAATGGTCCTGTAGCGAAAAATGGTTAATCGTTACTTTATAGTCCCCACAAATTCTGACCATGCTGTCACCTGAGTACTGGGACAATCGGACTGGCCCACTTGTTGAATTCCACCGGCACGATGACGCCTTCTCGCTGCAGCCTCTCCAGCTCAATTTCCACTTTCTCTCGCATCATATACGGTACCGCCCATGCCTTGTGGTGGATGAGTCGTGTACCGGGAACCAAATGGATCTGCACTTTCGCTCCCGAGAAACTTCCAATGCCTGGCTCGAACAACGATGAAAATCTGCTCAGAACCTGGGTACATGAGGCATCGTCGACAGACGAAAGCGCTCGGATGTCATCCCAGTTCCAGCGGATTTTACCCAGCCAGCTTCTGCCGAACAGTGTGGGGAATTCCCCTGGCACAATCCATAGTGGGAGTTCGTGCACTGCTCCATCATAGCAGACTTTGACTTCTGCGCTGCCAATTACTGGGATCAGTTCCTTGGTGTAAGTTCTTAGCTTGGTGTGAATGGAGCTGAGCTTTGGCCTGTGTTGTTGCACCACAGCCTGTCGAAGGCTTTTTTGCTCATTATGGACTGACTCGCACCCGCGTCCCGTTCCATGATACTGGAATTCCATTCAGTTCAACTTTTAACATAATCGGTGGACATTTCGTGGTGAAGATGTATACTCTGCCTCCTCGGTTCAAGTTTCTGGTTCAGCCTGATCCACCATGGATCGATCTTCCCTGCAACGTGGTGGTTTGCAGTTCACCTGCACATTCTCTGGAGGTGTCCCATTGTTCTGCAGCCGTTGCATACATAGTGCTTGAAGCAGCATTGATGATCACCTCCATAACGCCAACAAGGTGTTAACTGCCTCAGCATTAACGGTTGATGGTAGATTCTGGGTCATCTGAGGTCATGCAGCAGCCGGCGTGTACATTCTGGCATGTATACAACGTTACCTTGTGCACAGTACTAGCCGAAACCTCTGTGCTGCGAAATTTGTTTGGTGTTATCGCTGGTGGACATAAATGCTGGGCTATCGTTATGGTTTTGCTCAGATTCGGTGTTTCAACAGTCAACAGTTTGTGAAGGATTACCTCATGGCCAATGCCAAGCACAAAAAAGGCTCATAGCATTTGTTCAAGGAATCCATCAAATTCAGAATGTCCTGCAAGGCGCCTTAGTTCGGCGACATAGTTCACCACTTCCTGGCCCTCCGACCGCTGACTCGTGTAGAACCGCCATCAAAACGCTTTCCTTCGGAGTTAGGACCAGTGTACACAATTCTTCATAGGATTTGGTTGTTGGTTTTATCAGAGCTAGAAGATTCTTCATGAGGCCGTAGGTTGTTGCCCCAGGTTGTTGCCCCATAGACAGTAAGGAGGATCGCCCTTCATTTGGCAGCGTTATCGTCCCCTTCCAGCTCATTGGCCACAAAGTATTGGTCGAGTCTCTCCACGAAGGCCTCCCAATTGTCCCCTTCTGAGAACTTCTCCAGGGTACCAGCAGTTTTTGCACAGTTGTTCGTTACCTCGTCACCAATTGTTACGCTCATAATAAAGGATGAAACTGAGTACTGTATGCAATGAGCAAGTGTGACCTTAGCTCCTTTAATTCGACTCCAGAGTGCCGGTACAGCGTGGGGGCTCCTGCTTATATACCGTGCTCCCAAGGATGCTGGGATCCCTTGGGACTCCAACAGGTAGGCCCTCTGGTGGTGGTGTGATACAGGTTGCCAAGGGTTAAATACATAACACTCCCCACCGGCTGGACCCGCTGCAATCCCAGGCCGAAAGGACTGCCCCCCACTGTCTGGACCCTTTGCAATCCCGGGCCGAAAGGACTGCTCCCACCAGCTGGACCCGCTCCCCCTACGTGTTGAAGTTCGAGAGCGGGAGGGCCATTTGGCCGGGAATTGCAGCAGGTCCAGCCGGTGGGAAGCAGTCCTTTCGGCCTGGGATTGCAGCAGTGGGGTAGCAGTCCTTTCAGGGGAAGCAGGCTTCGGCTTGCTTAAGTGTCTCTGGTTGTCCTGGCAACTTCAGCTTTTCATGCATGCCCAGAGAATTTTTAGCGCAGACTTGAAACTAACTTCAGAGCGCGCTGCGCCAAATTCAAATATTTATTTGGCAAAAGTCCCGATTTTATTTTCCTGCCGCAAACGTACACAAAATAATCGTATGTTAACATGCGTGGGTGCCCAAAATCCAGCAAGTGGAAAATAGGGGCCCCATGTGCTGTAAATGGCACATGTTCAAATCTATTACTAATTTTATGCACCCAAATTTAGGGCCCAAACTTGGCCCACCTGTTTTTTCGGCGCACTCACGTGAGATGCGCTGACTTCCTAGGCTCAAATCGGCACCAAAGAGACGGCCCCAGATTCTGGCCGCTCTGTTGACTCTCCCGGGGCTTGGCGCGGCGATTACATTGGGGGGGGGGGGGGAAGGCGGAGCTAGGGCCCTGCCGGGGGCGGGGTGGGGGTGGGCGGCGGGCGGCGGTGGCGATGACGACGACGAGTTGCAGCGTGGGCCCCAATGCGTCCCGCCCCTAGTGGCCTGCCGCACAGTAATGAGAGAAGCCTGCCTTCTAAAGCACTTGGTTCTTTTATTGGCTGCCTGCATTATATTCTACACACAACTTGAAGACTTGAGGACATTGCCATGTAACGGTTCAGGTAGAATTGTCTATTTTGAAATCCATCTCAAAAGTTTGATGGGGAGGGTATGATAGGGGGAGGGTGTGAAAACTGTGTAGCCAATAATTTTAATGAGCTTACTCAAGACTTTCCTTAACCGTGTTGATGAAAATACTTTCCTACATAAGAACGTAAGAATTGCGAGCAGGAGGTACTTCTATTTTTTATTTGGATATTTTGAAAAAATTATGTAAATATTTACTTCATTTATTTTTGTAGTTTAAGCTGCCATGAATGCTTCTGTTGTATAGTAAATTAACTTTACGAAGTTTGTCATATAGTATAGCTGTTTGATCCTATTCACATTCTTTAGTTAAGTCATTAAGTACCTACCTGCGCTGAGTTCTTAACTCTCCGCAAGGGTTTTCTGTGCGGCCACAAGTGGCCACATACGCTGGCCCAAGTCAGTTTGGAGCAACTATTAGCTGTCCAAACTGGCTTAAATGAATTAAACTAAACTAAAAAAATCCTAACTAACTCACTTACACTGGCGCAAATTGAATGTGCAAAATGGAAATTTTTAAGATACTCCAGAAAAATCAAGTTGCTCCAAAAAAAACGGAGCAACTCCTGGGCAATTTTGGGCCTTTTAACACGGAGCACGATCTGTTATGCCCATATATGGATTGAAAATAGTGCTACAAAAATCATTGCTGGACTATACCATTCACTGAACAAAGTAGTCTATAGTATAATCAAATGTACTAACTCAAGACTAATTATGAAAATTAGAATGCTTCATGTTCATTAAAAGCTTGCACTCTATCAATTGAAATTTTAAAAATCCAATTCAGATCATCCATCAAGTTTTCATTAAGTTATTGGGTTAAAAGCATTTTTGAATCCAAGCCAGTGAGTTTCTCCAGATTTACCGGCTAAGTAAATTTAGTTTCATGTGAATGCACTCTCAAAATCTAATGAAATGGAAGCCTTCAATTATTTCTATGTGCTTAAAATGTGATTGCGCATACTCTTACCATTAAGGTTAATTCTGCTCTCTCATATTTGCATAAGCTGTAAGAAGTGCTCACATTTCACTTTTGCTTTGTATAAAAACTAATATTTTCTCCCTTCTTTTGTCTTGCAGCTTCATATACCATACGCTAACAGAAGCGTCAGCCAAGCAACATATTTATTGACATTTGCTTCGTATATCTAGATATGAGCAATTCATTAGGTCACAAAATTAAAGGCCAGCACAGCAAACCATTGAAGTGCTCACTTGGCAAAAAGTAATAAATCAACAGTTTGGCACTGCACAGCTGGTCTGTGCCTTGATACCAGTCAGTAAGTGTGTGCTGTCAGGTTCCTGAACTCTATGTCTATCACAGTGGAAAGCAAGAAAAGCGGTGTTGAATACAGAAGCTGGTATGGAACTGGTACTGCGAGCAAATTTGCAAAAATGTAAAGCTTTATATATGAATGGCGGGCCAATGTAAACATCAATACAAGATTCCCAGCAACTAACATAGCTTTGCAGCACACAACAGTAACTCCATCCTTTCTCCCTCACTGATCAAGAAATGGAGAGCAACAAAGTCAAGAAAGGAGGCAAAATGCAAGCAGAAATAAGGTTTAAAAAAAGCATAGTTTGAGCATGGGCAAATACATACACGGTATGCATTAAAGAAACTATGGCCTGCTGTTTGAATTTTCATGGTGCTCAATAGAAACCTTTAAATTGCACAATTGGAAGATACTCGTATGTAGTCTTATAACATTAAATACAACTGGAGCATCCTACCTGGGGGTTGCTGGGGCCAAGAGTACTGCTGCCAGTCTTGAAGGACATATGTAAACCGAATAGCTACACTTATTGGAGGCAAAGGTGTCAAAGGGCACCCCTAGAAGAGAAAAAACACACAGGCAACTTTACTTCTTACTGAGCTCTTTAAGTAAACATAAAAGACCAGGCTAAAATTTCCGACACTACATCTTTTGAGCTAAAAATGTCAGCAATTTCATTTTACATCATCATCACTGGCTTAAAAAAAAAGGTATTAAAGGATGTAAAATTATATAGCTCACACAATGTGTTATTTACACAAGATACAATATTATACTAATGCACACAGATGCAGTTTCTCTTCTAAATGTTCCCTCTCTACCATTTATTCTCTCAGTACAAGCATGCACAATGCTAAAACCTCCCAGACTTCAATGGCTCCTCGTCTGCATGAAACACTTTTCATAAATGCACTTCTCAGTATCTAATAATCCTCATCTTTATTTCATTTCTTACTGGTGAAAGCAGCCCACAATGGAAGGCAATGCTCAGCAATGGGAGGAGGCCAAGCCTCAATAAAGGAAGTCATCTCCTTTGAGGAGCAAGCCATTTCCATACAAGGACATTGAATCTTAAAGGTTATGGACATTGAAGAAGCAAGAGGGCAAGTGCTAGGTAGGAGTTAGTACCTTAATGCTCCTTCCAGAATGCTGCAATGTAAAGTTCTATCAAAAGGACTTACATAATCTTTCCAGGAGAAGTACAACCATGGAAAATGCTTGCCTAAGCCACAATAGTATTACCATACTAAGTTCCTGCTTGTCACTCTGTTCTTTTTGTGTCTTTACAGGTTCCCAGAGCCAACCCCTCCTGGAAGTCACTTGAAAATAGCCTCTCTGGAAGTAGCAACACACTGAGCGCCCCATCAGTCCAATTACCGACCCACACACCAGCTCAAATACTCACACTCCAGAAGATTTAGAGACAGCAGGCAGCACAAGTGGTGGGTCATGGGTTAGCAGGAGCAGGTGAAGGAAGCAAGGAGCTTTTTACTGGAGGTTAAGCTTGTCTCCCTCCTCAGCTATTTATGTCAGGGATCCACACCTCTGTGGTCTAGCTTTGAAGGGAAGGATGCTTTTTGATCAAAACAGGTTGTGAAATCACTGGTGGATCTGCCGAGAAGCTGTGACCAAATGGCAGCTAACATAGAGGAATCCAGCAGTCACACATGTAGGATGCGAAGAGCTGACTTGTCGAGAGTGACAATTTTCGGGCCATCTGCAGCATATCCTCCTACCTGACAGACAACAATGGCAGCTCAGTCATCATCCAGGCCTTTGACAGCTCTATTGCCACATCATTAGGCATGATGATTGATAAGCTTTCCCAAATAATATGCAAGATGGGGACTGGTTTTGTAATGAAGCTACCATGTCTGTGTATCCAAAGATCAGAGGAGGCTCCATAGAGTATCAAGATGGAAGTGACCATTGAAGATGCTGCTGTCCATCAAGGCAGCAGCACTTCCACTCTACTTCTCCACCCTCTTTCAGTAGCTGCCAAAAGGCAGGTTGGGCCAGGCTGTCCTTGCACCAGCGGATCTTTCACAGCCTACATGGGTCATCCAAGGCTTGAAGAGTTTGTGCCATCTTATTCCCAGCACCATGTACTGAGACGCAAGTTAGCCTCCTCACCCAGTCTCCTGTCAGTGGGAGTTCACTTAGAAGGAGCACTAGGATAGATAACCACATACTCAGAACACAACCATGGAAAAAGTAGATAAAAGGGATGCACTGCGGTGACTAAGAAGTAGACAGTCACATAAACACCATATTACAGCAAATCGCTGTTGGAACTCAATCACTTTTCTATTTATGCTTTTGTACAGTAGATCAATAGGGAACTTAAGAGTAGGTGTATTTATTGACGGTTTGGGAATAAAAGGTTGGTGCAGGTTGGACTATGAAGATTCTTTTTATATTGATTGTGGGATGGAGCTATCGTAAGGAAAGCATACAAAACCAAAAATGCACAGGGTTTTCGGTACATGCACTGGTCTAACAGAAACAATACAAGCAGAATCCATAATAGCTTATAGAAAAGAAATGGAAAAAGATTAAAGGATATGGGGAAAGTCCGGGGCATGGGACTAAATGGATTTCTTTTTCAGAGAGCAGGTATAGGCACCTAACTGTGTTGTGAAATTCTATGATTCCAACTAAACCCAGTAAACTCTATCTCCAGAGGCCAATTAAAATGTACTTCTAAAAAAATACTTACAATCTTTGATTTTAAAATGTCCAGTAGACCAGACAGATGATTATACTGATTTGGCACTTTCCGAAGATGAACCATTTCAAAATCCGTCCGAACACCAGGGCCTTCACATGCACCCACGTACATCCTTCTCGCCTTTTGTTGAATTTGCACAAACAAGGCCACCTGACTAATTTAAAATACACATATACATGATTTACTAATCTCTACAACGCGCCACAGACAAGTTACTTCTAAATGAATCAATATTTTGCAATAAACATTTGCTAAAAATATTTTAGTTTCTTCTTTTCAAGCTTATTGAATACACATATGATCTCTAAACTGGTACTTTACTCCCAATAGCCTATGCTTCCCAAGCTTTACATGACGTAATGGCCCTGAATTTGCAGTCAGAGGCGTACCAAAAGAATACTCCTCCAAACTGGAAAAAAAATCCGAATTTACACGGCGTCTCCAGAGCTTCGGACTCTTCGCTTCCTGGACCTGCGTAAAGGCCCATGAATCCCAGGAGCGTATGCGGTTCGCAAGCGTTCCTGGGATCACATGGGCCCAGTCAACCAATCAAAATGGGGGTTTCCTATGATGCTTATAAGAATTTCATTTCGTACAGAATCCCCATAAGCATATTAGAAATCCACAAATAAATAAGAATTCACACTACTTAAAAATAAAAATAAATCATATATTCAAAATTAATTTTAAAACCCTGTAATTAAGCATTTAAAATAAAAATGCAATTTTTTGAAAAAATTTAATTATAAAACAGGCCAAAATTTATCTAAACTAATTTTAAATGTATGTGTATGTTAAAATAATTTTAAGAAATGATTTTAACATTTATTTTAACCCTTACAAAGGTAAAAGGAGGCCTTAAATCTGCTTTTACCAGGCGCAAGGGATTCGTGGGCATTTGCCAGGCAGTAGTTGAGCAAATAGCTGAACTCTGTGCCAGCAAAGATGATTTTGTAGCAGATGAGAAAGATCTGTCCAAGCAAAACTTGACAGATTGCAAGTTCCATGTTTTCGCGCACCCAGAATTTACAGGGCCACTTTAAAGGCTTCCGACAGCGTACTTTCGGGCCCATTATAATACATTTGTTAATGTCGGTGATGTCACAAACAAGATACACATCAACGGTAGCGGGAAGGATAGAAAGAGAGCCCTGGACCAAGGCACTGATTAGGAATTGTCCAATTCTCAATGTTTTTTTTAATTAGATGGGGTTTTGGGCTTGAATAAGTGAGTTGAGTATAGGTATCATCTTCCATTTAGTTCAATTAATAGCTGAGAGCATCGTGCAAGATTGAAAGATTGAACCAAACAGAATTCTTACTTTGAATGATTCTTTATCATTCTCGCTCTCCCTTAATCACATCTTGTTTTCCTTCTCTTTATCTTACTTTTTGTACCTGATTTGACATTGAATTTACTAATTCTAACATACGCTTCCTGTTTCAGATTCTGCGCATTTTATTAACGATTCTTCAATCTCACTGGTTATGGAGATACAAAGTTGCTAGCCTTGTTCACATAGGCCCCAGATCCCCTATAGATGGTGTTCTGGCTCTTCAATTTACAGTACGCTCCAGTGCAAAATTTTATAGAAAGTCTGTGGGCAAGTGAAAGTGTAATGAATGGCTGGCACTGTTCATTCACCGCTGAGAGCATAATCCAGTCCATTATGAAAGTCCTCGATCATTTTACATGTTTTGCAGTGATTCTTAGCAGGACATCGACACTTACCATTAGTGATATGTACAGATATTCGCTCAAACTGAATGATGCTACAGCCAAAACTTACACTCTGATCAGAAAACTCCTTAACCTTATAAATGAACAATTGTATGACCACAAAGGAGAAGTAGTACATCACTTTCATCCATTGTTTTTCCTTCCGGAGATCAGAGTTCTAAAGTGTGCATCCTGAATAAAGTCAAACCTGAAATACAATTTTCTAAAGTAAACTAAAAAATGTTGAGCATTCATAAGAACATAAGAATTAGGAACAGGAGTAGGCCATCAAGCCCCTCGAGCCTGTTCCGCCATTCAACAAGATCATGGCTGATCTGGCCGTGGACTCAGCTTCACTTACCTGCCCGCTCCCCGTAACCCTTAATTCCCTTATTGGTTAAAAATCTGTGACTTGAATATATTCAATGAGCTAGCCTCAGCTGCTTCCTTGGGCAGAGAATTCCACAGATTCACAACCCTCTGGGAGAAGAAATTCTCTCTCAACTCGGTTTAAAATTGGCTCCCCCGTATTTTGAGGCTGTGCCCCCTAGTTCTAGTCTCCCCGTCCAGTGGAAACAACCTCTCTGCCTCTATCTTGTCTATCCCTTTCATTATCTTAAATGTTTCTATAAGATCACCCCTCATCCTTCTGAACTCCAACGAGTAAAGACCCAGTCTACTCAATCTATCATCATAAGGTAACCCCTCATCTCCGGAATCAGCCAAGTGAATCGTCTCTGTACCCCCTCCAAAGCTGGTATATCCTTCCTTAAGTAAGGTGACCAAAACTGCACGCAGTACTCCAGGTGCGGCCTCACCAATACCCTATACAGTTGCAGAAGGACCTCCCTGCTTTTGTACTCCATCCCTTTCGCTATGAAGGCCAACATTCCATTCGCCTTTCTGATTACCTGCTGCACCTGCAAACTAACTTTTTGGGATTCCTCTAAAAGAGTTTCATGCACAAGGACCCCCAGGTCCCTCTGCACTGCAGCATGTTGTAATTTCTCCCCATTCAAATAATATTCCCTTTTACTGTTTCCCCCCCCCCCCCCCCCCCAAGGTGGATGACCCCACACTTCCCGACATTGTATTCCATTCGCTTAACCTATCTAAATCTCTGTGTCCTCTACACAACCCGCTTTCCCACTAATCTTTGTGTCATCTGAAAATTTTGTTACACTACACTCTGTCCTCTCTTCCAGGTCATCTATGTATATTGTAAACAGTTGTGGTCCCAGCACCGATCCCTGTGGCACACCACTAACCACCGATTTCCAACCCGAAAAGGACCCATTTATCCCGACTCTCTGCTTTGTTAGCCAGCCAATTCTCTCTCCATGCTAATACATTTCCTCTGACTCCTCTGACTTTATCTTCTGCAGTAACCTTTTGTGTGGGACCTTATCGAATGCCTTTTGGAAATCTAAATACACCACATCCATCGGTACACCTCTATCCACCATGCTCGTTATATCCTCAAAGAATTCCAGTAAATTAGTTAAACATGATTTCCCCTTTATGAATCCATGTTGCGTCTGCTTGATTGCACTATTCCTATCTAGATGTCCCGCTATTTCTTCCTTAATGATAAGCTTCAAGCATTTTCTCCACTACAGATGTTAAACTAACTGGCCTCTAGTTGTCTGCCCCCTTTTTTTAAACAGAGGCGTTACATTAGCTGCTTTCCAATCCGTTGGTACCTCCCCAGAGTCCAGAGAAATTTGGTACATTATAACGAATGCATCTGCTATAACTTCCGTCTTCTCTTTTAATACCCTGGGATGCATTTCATCAGGACCAGGGGACTTGTCTACCTTGAGTCCCATTAGCCTGTCCAGCACTACCCCCCTAGTGATAGTGATTGTCTCAAGGTCCTCCCTTCCCACATTCCTGTGACCAGCAATTTTTGGCATTGTTTTTGTGTCTTCCACTGTGAAGACCGAAGCAAAATAATTTTTTAAGGTCTCAGCCATTTCCACATTTCCCATTATTAAATCCCCCTTCTCATCTTCTAAGGGACCAACATTTACTTTAGTCACTCTTTTCCGTTTTATATATCTGTAAAAGCTTTTACTATATGTTTTTATGTTTTGCGCAAGTTTACTTTCGTAATCTATCTTTGCTTTCTTTATTACTTTCTTAGTCATTCTTTGATGTCGTTTAAAATTTTCCCAATCTTCTAGTTTCCCACTAACCTTGGCCACCTTATACGCATTGGTTTTTAATTTGATAGTCTCCTTTATTTCCTTGGTTATCCACGGCTGGTTATCCCTTCTCTTACCGCCCTTCTTTTTCACTGGAATATATTTTTGTTGAGCATTATGAAAGAGCTCCTTAAAAGTCCTCCACTGTTCCTCAATTGTGCCACCGTTTAGTCTGTGTTTCCAGTCTATTTTAGCCAACTCTGCCCTCATCCCACTGTAGTCCCCTTTGTTTAAGCATAGTATGCTCATTTGAGACACTACTTCCGCACCCTCAATCTGTATTCCAAATTCAACCATACTGTGATCACTCATTCCGAGAGGATCTTTTACTAGGAGATTGTTTATTATTCCTGTCTCATTACACAGGACCAGATCTAAGATAGCTTGCTCCCTTGTAGGTTCTATAACATACTGTTCTAAGAAACAATCCTGTATGCATTCTATGAATTCCTCCTCCAGGCTACCTCGTGCGATTTGACTTGACCAATCGATATCTAGGTTAAAATCCCCCATGATTACTGCTGTTCCTTTTTCACATGCCTCCATTATTCCTTTGATTATTGCCCGCCCCACCGTGAAGTTATTATTTGGGGGCCTATGAACTACGCCCACCAGTGACTTTTTCCCCTTACTATCTCTAATCTCCACCCACAATGATTCAACATTTTGTTCATTAGAGCCAATATCGTCTCTCACAACTGCCCTGATATCTTCCTTTATTAACAGAGGTACCCCACCTCCTTTCCGTTCTTGTCTATCTTTCCGAATTGTCAGATACCCCTGTATGTTTAATTCCCAGTCTTGGCCACCCTGCAACCACGTTTCTGTAATGGCCACCAAATCATACCCATTTGTAATGATTTGTGCCGTCAACTCATTTACTTTATTTCGAATGCTGCGTGCGTTTAGGTAGAGTGTTTTAATACTAGTTTTTAAACCATGATTTTTAGTTTTGACTCCTCCTGCAGCCCCTTTATATTCATACATATTGTCCTCCCCGTCCCCGTCCCCGCCCCCCCCCATCCAAGTGGCTTATCCCTTTTTACATTCCATCATAATCCAAGATATATTTAATTGCAATAGCCTTAAAGCTTATTAACTCACTTATATTACATACAATAAATGTCTTCATGCATTGACAAGAAAAATTACATTAAGCAAGTGATTAGCAGAAATAAAACAATCAAAAACTCCTAACTTGTAACACCACTTGGATCGAAGAAAACCATTTATCTATCCCAGTTATAAGAAAATCAGAATGCTACAATTTTTCAATACATATATATGTCACAGTATAACCTAGATTGATCAACACTTTTTAAAACAAACATAGAAAACACCTCCACCTAGTGGCTAAATGAGTTTTAAAAGTTTTGCATCTGGCACTTGTCTGTAGCGCGAGAGAGAAAGCAACACGTTTATAGGCTGCAAGGCACATGCATTACTCAAATTTCAGATGGAGCAGATGGATTAATTTAAATTTTGAACCGATGACAAAACCATCCAGATCAAAGACACACATTTCTATTTATTCACGAGAAAGAAACCAATTATGTTGAATTATACTGAAAATAAAATTCTAAGTCTTTTCAGAAGTCATATTGGTTCCCCATCCATTTAAATATATACATGCCTACTAAAAAGCACAATAGTCACACAAACAAAAATCAATTCAGGTTGGGGGGTGGGGGGGAAACAAAAAAACGTACTTTTACGATTTTCAAATACCTAAAAACAACTCTTGACTCTCTGAGGGGCCTCAGACTTGCCTTCTGCTCTGTGATTTTTGAACTAGCCTTCAGATCACGATGTGTTTCAGGCTGCTATGATGCGCAAGCTTTCAGATCTATGCTCATTCACAACTTTACTGCACCTTGGTGTGGCTTTTTGGGCTGTGTTCAAGTATGATCGATGTGCCTTAGTGACAAATAAAAGTAAACACAATCCCTTTTTGTTTTTATCTTGAGTACAGGAGTGTGTTTTGGAGCCAACAGTTAGGTGTGTTAGGACCCTAAATTAAAGTATTCCTCCCTTTGGTTAAGAAAATTCAGCTCCATGAACCCAACCAAGACCGCTTCTGGTTTGCACGGAGTCTAATACTCGTTGCTTTCAGTCTCTGCTTTCTGAAATACTGTAATTCAAATGCCATATGGAAGGATTACAAATTCCCATTTGTATAACACCCATTTCTTTTTTTTTAAAAACAGTTGTGCCAATCAAATTGAAAATTGATACGTGAACTAAAGGATGTTCTCTGCAATTTCATTTTTAAAAAGTGCTGCAATAATGTCTCACATGTTAGCATTCATCAAACTAAGTTTCATTGCATTGTATTGCAGCCTAATTTCTTGTGATCTGCTCAGTGGACGGGGGGTGGAAGAGAGATTGGTTTCTGGAAAAGTATAAAAGAGCCGCAAATGTGGAAAAATGATGCTGATCACTGAAGAGATTGTTTAAAGCACCTTTCTTGAAGTTTCAGAAATATACTCAAACCACAAGAAGCTGTTATTTCAAAGCAGCTCATACCTGGTATGATGTGATCCTCAACTCTGCACAGCTAAGTGTTGTATCTAGGTAAATTTAATGATTGAATTAAATTACTTACTAAATTTTATTAATATACTGCCCACATTTCACAATTTATTTGCTGTGCTTAATAACTTGATGCCTGCATCTAATTCTTACTAAGTGTTAATAATTAAACTGGAATACCCATTATAAAATCAACAAGTTCCTTATCACAATTAATAAAATATCAAAATGATTATACCTTTACCCTTGCTATAAAAACATCTATTCTGTCTGAGCAACACCTGTAGATTTTTACAAAAAAACCCACAAAGGAAATGGAATATCAATCTCTATCTTCTGGGACATTAGCAAGTTTTTCTTAGTAATACTGTAGTTAAGAACATAAGAAATAGGAGCAACAGTAGGCCATTTGGCCTCTCGAGCCTGCTCTGCCATTCAATAAGATCATGGCTGATCTGATCCTGGCCTCAACTCCACTTCTCTGTCTGCTCCCCATAACCATCCACTCCCTTATCATTCAAAAATCTGTCTATTTCCACCTTAAATATATTCAAAGACCCAACCTCCAGAGGTCACTGGGGTAGAGAATTCCAAAGATTCACGGCCCTCAGAAGAAATTCCTCCTCATTTCGGTTTTAAATGGGCGACCCCTTATTCTGAAACTATGCCCCCTAGTTCTAGATTCCCCCATGAGGGGAAACATCCTCTCTGCATCTACCCTGTCATGCCCCCTCAGAATCTTACATGCTTCAATAAGACCACCGCTCATTCTACTAAACTCCAATGAGTATAGGCCCAACCTGCTCAACCTTTCTTCATATAACAACCCCTTCATCTCAGGAATCAACTAGTGAACCTTCTCTGAACAGCCTCCAATGCAAGTATATCCTTCTTTAAATAAGACCACCAAAACTGTACGCAGTACTCCAGGTGTGGTCTTACCAACACCCTGTATAGTTGGAGCAGGACTTTCCTACTTTTATACTCCGAAAATCGATGAATATTTTATGTTTCCCAATAGGAAGCTAACACTTGTTTCAAACATGTAAATAACAGAGTAGCAGGGTGTTGAAGCATCAACACAGGACACTACACAGCATGATCAAATTCTACTTCAATTCCACACTATGCTGAATTACAATCTCACTATATGAACTCATAATTAACATAGGCAAAAGCCTGAAGACACCAGTCATCTGCCGAAGGGAAGACGCCTTGAGAGAATAAAAGAGGAACAAAAATTGAAGTAGTAGTGAGGGAGTAAGAGTAGAAAATACCCCATAAAAAATCTAATATTTTTATAAAAGCATTCAGAAATAGAAACATAGAAAATAGGTGCAGTAGTAGGTCATTCGACCCTTCGAGCCTGCACCACCATTCAATAAGATCATGGCTGCTCATTCACCTCAGTACCCCTTTCCTGCTTTCTCTCCATACCCCTTGCTCCTTTTAGCCGCAAGGGCCATATCTAACTCCCTCTTGAATATATCCAACGAACTGGCATCAACAACTCTCTGCGGTAGAGAATTCCACAAGTTAACAACTCTCTGAGTGAAGAAGTTTCTCCTCATCTCAGTCCTAAATGGCTTACCTCTTACCCTTAAGACTGTGTCCCCTGGTTCTGGACTTCCCCAACATCGGGAACAGTCTTCCTGCATCTAACCTGTCCAGTCCCGTCAGAATTTTATATGTTTCTATGAGATCCCCTCTCATCCTTCTAAAGTCCAGTGAATACAGGCCTAGTCAATCCAGTCTCTCCTTATATGTCAGTCCTGTCATCCTGGGAATCAGTCTGGTGAATCTTTGCTGCACTCCCTCAATAGCAAGAACGTCCTTCCTCAGATTAGGAGACCAAAACTGAACACAATATTCCAGGTGAGACCTCACCAAGGCCCTGTACAAGACAGACTGCCCTGCTCCTATACTCAAATCCCCTAGCTATGAAGGCTAACATGCCATTTGTCTTCTTCACCGCCTGCTGTACCTGCACGCCAACTTTCAATGACTGATGTACCATGACACCCAGGTCTCGTTGCACCTCCCCTTTTCCTATTCTGCTGCCATTCAGATAATATTCTACCTTCATGTTTTTGCCACCAAAGTGGATAACCTCACATTTATCCACAATATACTGCATCTGCCACACATTTGCCCACTCAACTAACCTGTCCAAGTAACCCTGCAGCCTCTTAGCATCCTCCTTACAGCTCACACCGCTACCCAGCTTAGTGTCATCTGCAAACTTGGAGATATTACACTCAATTCCTTCATCTAAATTATTGATGCATACTGTAAATAGTTGGGGTCCCAACACTGAGCCCTGCAGCACCCCACTAGTCACTGCCTGCCATTCTGAAAAGGACCAGTTTATCTCGACTCCCTGCTCCCTATCTGCCAACCAGTTCTCTATCCATGTCAATACATTACCCCAATACCATGTGCTTTAATTTTGCACACCAATCTCTTGTGTGGGACCTTGTCAAAAGCCTTTTGAAAGTCCAAAAACACCACATCCACTGGTTCTCCCTTGTCCACTCTACTAGTTACATCCTCAAAACATTCTAGAAGATTTGTCAAGCATGATTTCCCTTTCATAAATCCATGCTGACTTGGACCGATCCTGTCACTGCTTTCTAAATGCTATTTCATCTTTAATAATTGATTCCAACAATTTCCCCACTACTGATGTCAGGCTAACTGGTCTGTAATTCTCCATTTTCTCTCTCCCTCCTTTTTTAAAAAGTGGTGTTGCATTAGCAACCCTCCAGTCCATAGGAACTGATCCAGAGTCGATAGACTGTTGGAAAATGATCACCAATGCATCCACTATTTCTAGGGCCACTTCCTTAAGTACTCTGGGATGCAGACTATCAGGCCCTGGGGATTTATCGGCCTTCAATCCCATCAATTTCCCGAACACAATTTCCCATCTAATAAGGATATCCTTCAGTTCCTCCTTCTCACTAGACCCTCATTCCCCTAGTATTTCCGGAAGGTTATTTGTGTCTTTCTTCGTGAAAATAGAACCAAAGTATTTGTTCAACTGGTCTGCCATTTCTTTGTTCAAAATATTCAAAAATATAATTTTTAAACGACCATTAATAAGATCAACCCTGGTTCAATGGAGAATTTTGAATGAGGCACCAACTTAAGTGAAGCTACAACACAACTCCAAGCTAAGTACCAAAAGGAGCAAGCTATTGACAGTGTTAAATGGTCCGAAAACCATCTAGTCAAAGCAAAGCTCTGTACCCCTACATATTCAGTTGAGAATGGTGGCAATCAGGCAACTAACAAGAGGAAAATTGCTCCATAAACATCCCCAATCTCAAACATGATGGAGCCCAGGTCGTGAGTACAAGAAACATATCTGGGAAGTGCTCACAA
This sequence comes from Pristiophorus japonicus, assembly GCF_044704955.1. NCBI lineage: Eukaryota > Metazoa > Chordata > Chondrichthyes > Pristiophoridae > Pristiophorus > Pristiophorus japonicus. The sequence goes on from NC_091979.1 coordinate 68,078,446, forward strand.
TGTGTTCAGCCAAAAGTGCCAAGTGGACGGTCCATTGGCCTCCTCCCAAGGTCCTTACTTTCATTGATGCCAATGTTCAGTCAATTTGGTTCATTCCATATCGCATTATGTGGCCAAGTACACTGGACACAGCAACGGTTATGGGCCCTGAAAACATCCCAGCTGTAGTGCTGAAGACCTGACTTATCAGAACTAACCTGCTAGCCAAGCTATTCTAATGCAACTATGACACAGACATTAACCCAACAATGTAGAAAATTGCCTAAGCATGTACTATCCATGACAAGCAGAACAAATCTAATGCCACTCCATCGTCATCAAAGCAATAGAAGTTATTAGTGCCATCAAGCAACACCAACTCACCAAGAACCACTCAGCTGCAAGTTTTGTTACAGCCTTGATCCAAACATGGACACGAGAGCGAGATAAATGCCGTCGACATCGTTGCATTTGACAGAGTATGGCGCCAAGGGGCCACAGCAAAACTATTGCCTAAAGGAAAATTCTCTAGTGCTTGGCTTCTAAAAAGGACTAGATAATGTAGACCATAACAAACTATTTCACCTTGAGAGGACACGACCGCAGGTCGGGAGGATAAAAGAGCTGGAGCGCGGGCCCCTAGAACATCATGGGTCATCCTGACCTGCGAGAGGACACCACCGCAGGTCGGGAGGATAAAAGCTGGAGCGCGGGCCCCTGGAACATCGTGGGCAACCCCTACCTGCGGGACGACACCACCGCAGGTCGGGAGGATAAAAGAGCATGCCACTACAATTTCCAGCGTGAGTCGTCCCAAGTGTGCGATGATTTCGAAGTGGGCGACTGGGTGATGTCATCAAGGCCCAGGTCGGCAGTTAGAGCATTGGCAAGAACATCGGCGGGGCCCAGGCACAGCAGAGGAGCGGAAAGGTCGTGGCGGATGAGTGGCAAGAGATCGTGGCGGAGGTGCAGCGAAGGAGCGGTGAGAGATCGTGGCCGAGATGTGACAAGAGATAAGCGGTGAGAGTTCATGGCGGAGTTGCGGTGAATGTTTTGTGGTGGAGGAGCGGCAAGAGATCGTGACGGAGGAGCGTTGAGGGATCAGCGACGAGAGATGATGGCGGAGGAGCGGCAAATGAGAGTGCAGGGCCCAGAAGAGCCGAAGGCCCAAGGGCAGCACGGGCCAGCCCACACTGCGATATGTGTGCACGCTAGGTCCGTACAGCAGAACAGGTCTACAGTCATCCTGGTTTACCCTTGCCACTGGATAAAGGCCTAGTTCTGTCAAGCCCGTGTGGTGGCTGATGTGCAATGGTCACCACACGTTAAAAAAATCCACACACAGGCATCTTCAGGACTGGAATATCAAGTCCTCCATTGAAACATCTATGAACTCATCCCTTTTGGTGTGGAAGCAAGTCATCCTCGTTCGAGGGACCGCCTATAATGATGATGATTTCACTTTGTCCAGAACAGTACAGACAGCCTGTGCTTGAAAGGGGTTAAATTCAAAACTAATCTAAGGAAACAATATTTCAGTGAGCAAGTGGTCAATCTACGGAACAGACTCCCTAGGGGAGATAGTGGAAGAAGTTACTGTTGATTCATTCAAATTAGATTTCTTTCAGCAAATAACATTTTGGGATACAGGAGTCATTTGAGACATGATGTGTGGCAAGTGTAGCATGCTTAGGAGGGAAAAGATGACTTTGGACCAATGTTCCTTTTAAGCCACGTGGCAGTCTGGAGGTCTGCAGACCGCTCACTGGCTTCTCAATGGGAATAATCACACATGCGCGAAGATTTGAATGGGCCGCGTAGCAAATTAAAGGACCCGTGCATGAAAAAAATTCAGGAAACATCACTTTGGATCTAGAGTTCCCAAAGCTCTTGTCACTGGTTTTCCTCGTGTCATTTCTGGGTCTGTTGTAGACTAATTGATAGAGCTTATTTGCTATGATTAGTCAACATCTCCATTATTATTGCATCATGTTATTACCAGGATGAGTGAAACCAAACTTGATGGACCTGGTCTTTATTCATTTAGCAATTCCTATGTTACTATGGAGTCATATCTGTCACAAAGAAAGAGGTTTGTGGTTGTCAGAGGCCAATTATCACAAATCCAGGACATCGTTGCTGGAGGTTCTTAGTGGTTGGCCCAGCTGCTCCATCAATTCCCTTCTCTCCCAGCCATCTTCAACTGCTTCATTAATTAACTTCTCTCCCAACCATCTTCAACTGCTTCATTAATGACCTTCTCGCTAATTATAAGATCAAGCAGCTTTAGCCTCTGAAAATTCTAGTCTTCTATTCCATTCACAACTCCTCCAATAATGAAGTCTATAGCAAGATCCAGACAATATTCAGACAAGTAACACATGCCATATAGTGCCAGGCAATGACCAGCTATAACAAGAAAAGGCCCAACCACATCCCCCTGACCTTCCACAGTATCACCATCACCAAGTCCCCCACTGTCAACACCTGGGTGTAACCACTGACTAAAAGCTTAACTGTAGCAGTCATACCAAGACAACAACACACAAGAAGCTTGACACCATACAAAACAAAGCAGTCTGCTTGATTGGCACCTCTATCACTGAAATATCTACCACCTATTTACAGAGCGTGCTTATCTTCCCGAGCTTATTTTAATAACAACTCCCAACGTAGACTTCTACCACAAAGAAAGACGAGCAGTGGTCAGTGGTTACCATCATCTTTATGTTTTCCTCCAAGAAACACGCCTTCCTGACTTAAGCCTACATTGTCATTCCTTCATCGTCACTGGGTCAAAATCCTAGAATTCCCTACCTGAAACCATTGCGTGAACACCATCACCACAAGGACTTCTCAGGCTAAGTAGGGTTGGGCAGCAGTGCCCACATCCCAAGACCAAATAATTTTCAGAAATTGACCAGGAGAATCAGTACAGGAGTTCGCCCAGTGTTGTTCCCTCCAAAAAGATTAGGTGATCCTTCATCTCTATTTGCAGGATGAATAGCAAGTGTAACATGACAAGATACTATATAATGCAAATGTAAAAAGATCAGTGACATTTCAAACTATTCGATCACAAATTTCAAGTTCTTCTTCTTCAGTGTACCACGTTTGTACATTTAATACAATCCATATAGCATTTTCAAATATTTACTTACCAACCAGTGTTACCCAATGCAATGGAGATGGAGCTGAGCAGAATGTTGCACTTCGATTCACTGATGACTGCATCGTTACTAGCTGCTGGAGCAATTACCACAAACTCCCGTAAACCATACCTAGGATAAGAAACACTTGAAGGTGATGAATTTGCTATTGATAGCTATTCATCAATTTCAACATCAATGGTAAGATGCAAGAAGCAAATCCATCAATCTCTACAGATTTTGCGAAAGTGCAGAATATATTTTTTAAGTTCTATGGGGACACCTTTTGTAATCAAAAATCAATACATATCTCAGTAGTATCTGAAACCCATGTGTTTCTTATACCCAGGTTTCCTAGGCTGCATTACAGAGTACAAATCAAGTGCTTGTAATATTGCTGCACAAGACCAACCTGGCATAGTGTTTGCAGCTCTCTTCACCAAATGCTAAGAATATTATTGCCCATGAGGAGATATAAAGGGGAGCAACAAAAATGATTATATACCTATTAAAAATATAGGTAATGAGGAATGTTAAAGGAGTTGGGCTTGTTTTCTTTGGAAAAAGAGATTTGTTTACTTGTTTACAAATCACTTCATGTGCGTGCCCCTCCCGATCTCTAATCTTTTTCGGTCTCAACCCCATAAGATGTCTGCGCTCCTCAAGTACTGCCCTCTTGAACATCCCTCATTATAACTGCTCAACCATCAGTGGCCGTGCCTTCAGTTGTTTGGGCCCCCAAGCTCTGGAACTCCCTCCCTAAACTTCTTTGCCTCTTTACCTCTCTTTTCCCCCTTTAGGATGTTCCTTAAAACCTACCTCTTTAAACAAGCTTTTGGTCATCTGTCTTAATTTCTTCTTCTGTGGCTCAGTGTCAAATTTATCTGTTTTGTCTTGTAACACTGTTGTGAAGCACCTTGGGACGTTTTACTGCGTTAAAGGTGCTATATAAATAAAAGTTATTATTTTAAGTACTTAAGTTTTGAAATTCCCAAGATTAGCGAGGAAATGGACCAAATTCATCCAAATTACTCACTACAACAAAAGGTTCAAATACCAGGAGATGCAAAATTAGGAAATCAGAGAGGGGAAGTCAGTGGAAGTTTTTAATCGAAAGGGGAACAGGCTTGTAGAATAGGTTACCAGTTAAGGCCACTGAAGTGAACTATATAAATGAGTTCAAGAGAAAAATGAATGAGTTTCTATAGAGAAATGTGGGAAGGCTGATAGGTGGGGTTGATCCCTGAAAAGGAACAGGTCTGTTGAGCCAAATGGCTTTCTTCAGTTATTCAGATAGCAACAGAGTAGTCTATTCACCACCTCCGCCACCCAACCAGATCATGGCCAATCTGCACCTCAACCCCAGCTACCCACCTCTGACCCATATTTTAATACCCTTACCCAACAAAAATCTATTGATCATAGTCTTGAAAGCTTTAGCAGCCACAGCCTTTTCAAGGAGAGAGTTCCAGATTCCCACTACCCTTTGTGTGAAGAAGTGCTTCTTGATTTCACTCTTGAATGGCCTGGCTCTAATTTTAAGATTATGCCTTCTTGATCTGGATTCCCAGAGAGGAAACAGATTCTCTTCATCTACCTTATCAAGTTCTTTTTCTTATCATTTAAAACGCAACAATTAGATCACCCTTCAATCTTCTATACGCAAGGGAATACAAGCCAAGTTTACGCAACCTGTTCTCATAATTTCCAGTAGAGGTACGGTCCTTGCCAAATTGCTCTCACAAGCCTCCAAATAGCTGAATCAAGAGCAACATCGGCATAGGCCTGGGAGAAGGCGGCCTTCCCACATGCTCATGCAGGGAATGATGTGTGGTACAGCGATCCCGGGGGTAGGAGAATATAAACATTATTTTAAAATTTAAACAAAATAATCAGTACTGATCTACTAGAGAACATTTCAATACCAGTAGGTGAAACCAACACACTTTATAAATGCAATTTCTATAAATCTATTTTGGAAATCTTTATATCAAAATTCATTTTATCAATTCAAATGGATAAACAAATTATTTAAAAAGGGGAAGGTGCAGTTAAAATTATGCCCAATTTCTTGAATTGAAAAAATAATGTAATACTATCTTTTACCCAGATATATTTGTTTTGCCATGGATTCCCCTCCATCAGCAGGTCCACCGTTTCAAATTTATGGTCTCAAGCTGCTCTGATGACATGGTTAGAGGCATCCCAAAGCAGTTCCATTCATTTCACTGGCAGTCAGCAATCCAGAGGCACGCTAGAGGAGAACTTTTAGTACCAGCCTGGACAAGACTCCATAAGCATGGATAACTTAACAGCTGATGATACCTACATCATCATAGGCAGTGATGATGGTGATTTAGTACCAGCTTGGACAAGACTCCATGGGCATGGATAACTTAACAGAGCTGATGATACCTACAACACTCAAGATAGATCATCTTCAATGTATCTTTTTCTAAAGAATTAGAGATGGGGAATACCTTGCAATGAAAGCACATCCTCCAATCTTCACTGCCCCTTTAAAAACATCATTTACACAAATGTGTTCACACTTCTAAGATGTGCAGCTGTTTCCAGATAAGGTTTGACAGCAGGTATGCTACATTAATGGGGCTGTTCTACTGCATCAGAGCTCTAATCTGGTTGATATAATATACAACTCCCACACACAAACACACACTTATATAAAAGACCTTTCTGATAACTCACCATAGAAACAAAAATTCTAAACCTTGTGTGGGCTGAAGTATGTGATGTGTCAGTTTTGTATAAAATGGTCAATTGCATATGAATAAATAACAAAGAGTTGAATAACATGGAGAGCATGCAGACTGTAAAGTCCTTACACAATACCACAAATTCACATGAGGCACATTCTATGGACAAGGTCACTCTGTGACCTGCACCTTTATTCACAGGACCAAGAAGTGATGACCCTGCGTGGGACCTCCCTTTATATACCTGGATGACCAAGTGACGAGTGTCTCCCCTGTGGTCAAGCTGTGCATTTCTCAAGTATATACAGTATTGCAGTGTTGTTACATGAAGGTTACATACATGACACCTACCATCTGACAAGACAGTGAGCTCTGGGTGGAAAATCATTGCTCATGGACAGCAAATCCTGCATTGCTTCAGGAAGAGCATCTGTTAAAATATAATTGCCCGTTAAAAAATTGGGCTTTTTATAAGAAAAACATGAAACAGAATTCCTCTACAAAAGAAACTAATTCCTGTCACTATGTACAATCATAAATATTTTAAATTAATTGAATATGATTGTGAAGGAGGCCAATTTATAAGATCCACATCCCTAATGAACTTTTAACAACAGTTTTGGATCCTAAAGGTTTCTACTTCCACAAAAATATTCAAAAACTGATCACATTTATTCCAACTCAAAACCATCAGAAATACATTATACAACTCAAATGCTTTACTTCCCCTTTCATGTCAGTTTAAACACACACACAGGTAGCAAGTCGTACCTTCTTCAGACTCTACTTTTACTTCTTTATCAGCTAAAGATTCTTGTTTGAGATAATGATGCGTTATACTGAATTTATAGTCTGCAAAAGAAATCTCATCAGACTTCTCTTCCCACGTTCCAGAAGTTAATTCACCCTGTAAATTCACAAAGTGCAACAAGTAGCTTTACAGAACTGTAATTTTAAATATATATAAGAAACAACACAATGAGTTTAAAAGCAAGTTTACAATAGGTTCCCGCCAAAAACTGTAGTACCAGGGGTTGAAATGATTATCCACTGAACAATGTAGCCACTGGCCAAATACAGAATTATTGCAATGTTTAAACATCTTTTCTCACTGTATTACTCATGTTGGAAGATTTTGTACAAGTATTTTATAAACTGCCATAAATAAATCCAATATAAATATTTGGAGAAAATATCAACTCACTTGAAAAGTTTTTATATTGCATTTAATCCAATCTATTTTCTGTATCTTTGACACAATTTCTTCACAAAAGATGAAAGAGCAGACAATTTAATATGTCACTTAACTATGGAGATGCAACATAAAATGTAAATAAAACAGACCTTTTCCAAAGATTTGCTTGCAGTGCTTCCAATCAGTTTCCAATCGTTCAGCACTTCTTCAATTTTTGAGACAAATCTAGATATGAAAATGCAGGATGATTTTAAAATACTTGAAATAACTGCTATTAATCCTAAAATAAAGCCTGCAGTATAAAAATGATACAGCATGTAACTTTGAAAACTAATCTTGAACTTTACATTTACATGTAAACCAACCATGCCAGCTGGCATTATACAGCCGGTTTTATAGGCCCCAAGTTTCCACATGATTTGCTCCTAATTTTTAGGAGCAACTGGTGGAGAACGGAGTATCTTAGAAATCGGAATTCTCCACATTTAAGTTTTCTGCAGTTCTAGTCAGGTAGAACAGTTTCACTTTTGAACAGCCACTGACGCCTGATTTGAAAGTTTCCACAGTGAAAACGTACTCCAAACTAACTTAGAATGGAGCAAGTGAAGATTTTTGTAGGCTTGAAAAAACCTTGTCTACACATTAAAAAATCAGGCGCAGGTTACAAATTAGGCGTCGGGAACGAGATGGGGGGGGGGGGGGAAGGGAAGTCATTAAATTCTACAATAAATCCTTAGTTATACTTATACAAATATTATACAAATATATCCAACCTGAATAAAAATTTATAAGCAAAGAAAAGATTAAATAAACCATGTTCCTACCTGTGTGAAAGTGCTTCAGGCAGGCCTTTCATGCAGTGGTTTGCCGTCGGGACCAACCGACGGCAGGGGGAGGGAGGGAGAAAGCTGCAAGAAGCCTCAGTACTTGAGGCAGCCGTTTGCCGTCGGGCCTGACGGACGGCAGTGCGGGGGGGGGGGGGGAGGAGGGAGGGAGGGAGAAAGCTGCAGGAAGCCTCAGTACTTGAGGCAGCCATTTGCCGTCGGGCCCGACGGACGGCAGGGGGAGAAAGCTGCAAGAAGCCTCAGTGCTGATCATGGAAGGGCAATGTGGTTTTATTAAAAAATTTTAAAAATTGAACAGCTACAAAGAATTTGAATAGTCTCAAACAAGTGCATGTGTCCCGTTTATCACAGTCTATCTTTAATTACAGAATGCACTCCCTCACCTTCACACACAGAAATATCAAGAAAATTAAAATGCAAGCCTTTACAAGGGTTCAATAAATAAATTTTCACTTTTTCTGCAGCACTTTTTAAAATGGCCGAGTGCCAATGTTTACTTCAGACTGCGCGTGCGCGAACGCTCCAACGCGCATGCTTGCCAGCACGAAAAAAACTAATTTAAATTGTACCCGCCCCCTCCTACTTACAAAATCGGCGCGAGTGGTAGGCTCCGCCCCGTGCGCCGCACCAAGCAGACATTGAGCTGCAAAGCGCTCAAGAATAGCGCGTTTTTTTCATGCGCCGTTTTTGGCGCGAAAAACGGGCGCCCAGCTCAGAGGGGCGCCTGTTTTGCCGTGTGTGGAAACTTGGGGTCATAGATTCCAGTTTAGAAACAAATTAAGAAAACAGTATAATTGACTGTATTCCAAGGATAAGGATCAATTCTTCATGGAGGAAACTTGTCATCATACTTCAATTTCTCTTACATTGTCCCAAGGTACCGGATACTCAAGAATCTCCCAATCTATTCAAAGCAGAAGCATTGTCTTTCCATTTTTTTTTATATATCACATTATATATTTTTGCCTATTGTAGTACATATTAATTTTGGAACCTTTATTTACAAAATGGACACAATGGGCCATAATGGCCTTCTTTCGTGCTGTAAATTTCTATGATTCTATGAGGCACAATGGCTTTTCGAACACAAATTTTAAATCTGCATAAATAACTACTGGAAGCCCCGATGCTAATAAAAGCTGCAATTAAAACTCAATTGGACTCAGCAATAAAAAAAGATAACAGAATTCTTTTACACTAAACAGCATTCTTCCATACATCTCGGTAAACTCAAAGAACATAATTGAACCCTTTAATAATACTGCTTCACTGTTCAGATGCACTCAACTTTCTGTTTGGTTCTTCCCTCCATAATATTATTTTTCTGTTGTATCAAATATTGTTCTCTTTCAATACTAATTTAGTTTTTATACATTTCTCTTTGTCTCAACTAGAAATTCAGTCTATTTAAGTTGAACAATATGAGGCAAACATTTTGAACACCAAATTCCAACTTTACTGCTTAATTCGCATTCCTAGATGATTTAAAATTTCTTTAGTGGAAAAAAAGCAACTTTGAGATACAAGGAATAGATTTAAGTTTTGAGTTCTAGCATGGCCTGTCACTTGTATCTGCCTGTCAGTTGGGTTGACTCTTAATTGGTTTTCAACTTAGCCACTAATTAGTAAATGGTTACATTGGCACCCAAGAAGAGGAAACTAATAGCATCAAATCCCTCTATTTTTTTTCTCCAGAGTTGAAAGGGCAGAAAGGCAATCAACGCCCCTACGATGCTATGAACCAGCCACTGCGAGAGAGTCCTCCCCCTCCCCATGCTAAACCTTACCAGGGTCTTTTTGAACCAATGTGTCAGACAAGTAAACATTTGGGGCTATAATTTCAGTCGAAAACGTTAGTTTTATGCCAGAATTACTGTTTTTGCTGCTCTACCGGGTTTTAGGCTTTTCGGCCTTTAATCATCAGTAAAAATCGGTGTTGCACAAGGACTCACGCAAACCGCGAATTTCGGCAACTTCAGTCCGGAGCCAATAGCGCTGCGAGAGGGGCCTTGGGGGGAAAAACAACAAAAATTTGTCCCCCCCAAAAAATCATAAAACATTCACAAAACCCTTACCTACTAAATCGCTGAAAAAGAATTAAAAAATTAAAAATATTAACTTACCTTTTTTGCAGGTCTTCATACTTAGCGCTGCCGGCAGGGCTGCACCACAGGTTTAACCCTGTTGGTAGCAGAATACGGGTCCCGAGAGCACCAAAAATCGATCGCAAATGCGATTTGCGATGTTGCACATCGGCGCTCCTCGCCCCGGCGGTTCAAGGAAGATCCCGCGACTGGGTTCTCGCTGCAGAGGGTCAAATTATGGTGAAAATCCGGCTGCAAAGTCGTCGAAATTCTAGCCTTTAAGCTTTTGCACACAATTTGACTCAACTGCTGAGCCACACTCATCATCATCATAGGCAGTCCCTCGGAATCGAGGAAGACTTGCTTCCACTTCTGAAGTGAGTTCTTTGGTGCCTGAACAGTCCAATACGAGAGCCACAGATTTTGTCACAGGTGGGACAGATAGTCATTGAGGGAAGGGGTGAGTGGGACTGGTTTGCCGCACACTCTTTGCACTGCCTGTGCTTGATTTCTGCATGCTCTCGCCGTTGAGACTCGAGGTGCTCAGCGCCCTCCCGGATGCACTTCCTCCACTTAGGGTGGTCTTTGGCCAGGGACTCCCAGGTGTCAGTGGGGATGTCGCACTTTATCAGGGAGGCTTCGACCTTACAAAGGCCTCCGACACTGTCAACTGCGAGGGTCTATGGAGCGTCCACCTCTGTTTCGGATGCCCCGAAAAGTTAGTCACCATCCTCCGCCTACTCCACGACGACATGCAGGCCGTTATCCTTACCAACTGATCCATCACAGACCCAATCCACATCCGGACCGGGGTCTAACAGGGCTGCGTTATCACCCCAACCCTCTTCTCAATCTTTCTCGCCGCCATGCTCTACCTCACAGTCAACAAGTTCCCCACTGGAGTGGAACTAAACTGGATTGGGTCTGTGATGGATCAGTTGGTAAGGATCACGGCCTGCATGTCGTCGTGGAGCAGGCAGAGTATGGTGGAACTAAACTACGGAACCAGTGGGAACTGAGACCACCCCAACTTGTCGTTGAGCTATAGTACATGGACGACACCTGCGTCTGCACACATACAGAGGCTGAACTCCAGGACATAGTCGACGTATTTACTGAGGCGTACGAAAGCATGGGCCTTACGCTAAACATCCATAAGACAAAGCCTGTCCTCGCCGCACAGCACTGCCCCCCCCACCCCCCCCAGTCATCAAGATCCACGGCGCGGCCCTGAACACCGTGGACCACTTCCCATATCTCAGGAGCCTCCGATCAACAAGAGCATGCATCGACGACGAGATCCAACACTGCCTCCAGTGCGCCAGTGCAGCCTTCGGCCGCCTGAGGAAAAGAGTGTTTGAAGACCAGGCCCACAAAACTGCCACCAAGCTCATGGTCTACAAGGCTGTAGTAATACCCACCCTCCTGTATGGCTCAGAGACATGGACCATGTACAGTAGACACCTCAAGTCACTGGAAAAATATCACCGACAATGTTGTCGCATGATCCTACAAATCCCCTGGGAGGACAGACGCACCAACATCAGGTTCCTCGTCCAGGCTAACATCCCCAGCATTGAAGCACTGACCATACTCGATCAGCTCCGCTGGGCAGGCCACATAGTTCGCATGCCAGACACAAGACTCCCAGAGCAAGTGCTCTACTCGGAGCTCCTTCACAGCAAACGAGCCAAAGGTGGGCAGCGGAAACTTTACAAAGGCACCCTCAAAGCCACCCTGAAAGTGAGCCACACTAGTTTTCAAGCAAATACAAATCTTGTCAAAATATATACAATCTGTCTTATTCCATGATTTGATTGTGGGTCTGCTATCTAACAGTCCTGGAGTTTGTCATTTCAACTTTTCAATGTATTTCTGCTCTGGGACACACATGGGTTGTGGGTTATTCCATTGAAGATTAGTAAAGATATTGAAGTTTTCAAATGCATGCTATTTGTAAGGGTCATTACAACTGAATACTCATTCATCATTATAATAAATTAATTGTTCATCACGTTTTAATAAGTTGTGCAAATCATAATTGTTTTTTGTTTCTTCAAATAGTGCAACCCAATCACTGAACTTCACATTCACATGATAATAACAAACTGTGTGATCTGGTACACTCTTGTAGTTTTGTAGATTCCAGACTAGAAACAAATTACAAAAAAGTGGAAACTACACTCCAAGAATAATGATCCATAATTATAGTGCAAACTTCTGATTTTATACTGCAAATTCTCTGAGATTGCTTCAAATTGTGGGAAAGAAAAATATTTTCCAGGCACCAGCTCCCAAGCATTTCCATACATTACAAGGCTCATTTTACCTTCAAATATTAAACAGCAGAAATGATGTATAGCTTGTTTAATTTGTAAGTGTATTACAATAAGTAGCTACTTCATAAACTGCAAGGGCAACTTAGTGGGCAAAATATGTCCATGTGCAACAAATTGTGAAATGTTGAACGACTTCAACAGCAAGCTGCTTTGGACATTGAGTAATCGACCACACAACTTCAAAAACATTGCGTCCTCAAGATTCCTCTCGTAGCAAACAGGAATGTTTTGAAAACTATCACAACCGATTGTGATTCCTAAAGAATCTAAACTTGCACCCAGAGAAAATATAGCTGCTGGCTGCGCGCTAAAGATTAGTTTGCATTGGTGTGTATCCGCTCCTCCCAGGCGTCACAACATGTTGCCAGCACCGAAAACGATTGCGCGTGCCGGAGACGCTCGCAGGCGAGGGCTCGCGGATTGGAGGACTCGCGGGTGAGGGCTCGCGCTGAGCTCCGGCGCGCGACATCAGCGGCTTCCAACGGCCACAGGCTGGGGCAGCAACGGCTTCCCCTCACTCTCCCTCATCCACTCACTCCTACCTCTCCCACTCTGACGCGGTTGTAAAGTCCGTGATTTCAAAGACTTCCGACTCCGGCTGTCGGAATTAAAAGAGAGGTGTGTTGAGAAAACTCTGTAAGTAAACACTTTTGCAAAGACAAGCAGTAAATCTTCACAGAAAGCAAAATCAAAACCCTCACGTCGCTGTCCGCCGCCATCTTGAAATGTGTTTGTTTGCGGGGTATTGTGGGTAGCGGAGACTACTTCCTGCTGCAGAGTCAGCACTGGGGCAGGATTACAGTAGGGATCAGAGCCACTATTGGAACATAGCACCTTTAAGGCAGTAAAACGTCCCAAGGCGCTCCACAGGAGGGTTATCAATCAAACTTTGACACCGAGCCAGATAAGGAGACATTCGAAAATAAAAACAGAAAATGCTGACAATACTCAGCAAGTCAGGCAGCATCTGTGGAGAGAGATAAACAGAGCTAACGTTTCAGGTCGATTAGTCATAGACGTGAAATGTTAACTGTTTCTCTCTCCCCACTAATGCTGCTAGACATGCTGAGATTTATCAGCATTTTCTGTTTTTATTTCAGATTTCCAGCATCCGCAGTATTTTGCGTTTGTAAGGAGATATTAGTGCAGGCGAGAAGTAGGTTTTAAGAAGTGTCTTAAAAGAGGTAAGAGCGGCGGAAAGGTATAGGGAGGGAATTCCAGAGCTTCGGGCTTCGGCAGCTGAAGGCATGGTCGCCAATGGCTGGAGCAACAGAAGTGAGGTTAACGGCCTGGAAATCACGGCCTCCCCAGGTCCGTACTGAGTGTCTAAGGACCCGGCATCGCAAAAGCCGGTTTTCATCACATGCACATGCGTTGAAAACCGGCTTTTCCGATCTGTCAATGCATATCGGGAGTGAGGACATTTGCAAGTTAAGATTGCAGGATTTACCCATATCTTGCCCAGCAAATGTCCTCAAAACTCTTGTGCCTGATAAAAGCAGGCTCAAGAGTTTTAAAACATACAAAAATATAATTTAATTTAAAAAATACATTTTGTTGTTAAAAACCCTGCCCATTAAGGTAAGTTTATTTTTAACCCTAATTACAAAACTTTTTTTAAAAATCAGAAAAATATTTTTTTTCTAAGGCATTTATTAACTTTAATTTCAATTAATTTTAATTATGTGAGGTGTTTTTTATTTTTTATTATGGTGTTTAGTGTGTTTGTTTTTTTTCCCTCATTAATAGCAATGAGAACTCGTAGATACGGACATACAAGCCATGATTCTTACCAATGGATCCACACAGACCCAATACAAGTGCAGACCGGGGTCAAACAAGTGTCATCGCACCAACACTCTTCTCAACCTTCATCGCTGCAATCTCACCTTTAACAAGCTCCCCGCTGGAGTGGAGTTAATCTACTGTCCAGATCCAAGGTTGTTCCAATCTCTGTCGTTGAATTACAATATGCAGATGAGTCTTGCGTTTGTGCACACTTGGCGTCCGATGGTAGCCCATGGTCTACAGAGCAGCAGTGATACCCGCCTTCCTATATGTTTCAGAGACATGGACTATGTACACAGTTTTTGAGGATGTAACTGATAGAATAGATAAGAGAGAACCAGTGGATGTAGTGTATTTGGATTTTTAGAAGGCCTTTGATAAAGTCCCACATAAGAGGTTAGTGTGCAAAATTAAAGCACATAGGATTGGGGGTAATGTATTGGCATGGATTGAAAATTGGTTAAATGGCAGGAAACAGAGAGTAGGAATAAACAGAGCTTTTTCAGGATGGTGGGCAGTGACTAGTGGAGTACCACAGGGATCAGTACTTGGGCCCCAGCTATTCACAATATATATAAATGATTTGGATGAGGGAACCAAATGTAATATTTCCAAGTTTGCTGACGACACAAAACTAGGTGGGATTATGAGTTGTGAGGAGGATGCAAAGATGCTGCAAAGCGATTTAGATAGGTTGAGTGAGTGGGCAAACACGTGGCAGATGCAGTAAAACGTGGATAAATGTGAAGTTATCCACTTTGGTAGGAAAAGCATAAGGATAAAGTATTATTTAAATGGTGATGGCTTGGGAAGTGTTGGGACATAGAAACATAGAAAATAGGTGCAGGAGCAGGCCATTCGGCCCTTCGAGCCTGCACCGCCATTCAATATGATCATGGACCTGGGTGTCCTTGTACATCAGTCATTGAAAGCAAACATACAAGTGAAGCAAGCAGTTAGGAAGGCAAATGGTATGTTGGCCTTCAATTCAAGAGGATTTGAGTACAGGAGCAAGGATGTCTTACTACAGATATACAGGGCCTTGGTGAGGCCGCACCTGGAGTATTGTGTGCAGTTTTGGTCTCCTTACCTAAAAAAGGATATACTTGCCATAGAGGGAGTGCAGCAAAGGTTCACCAGAGTGATTCATGGGATGTCAGGACTATCGTATGAGGAGAGATTGGGTCGATTCGGCCTGTAGTCACTAGAGTTTAGAAGAATGGGAGGGAATCTCATTGAAACGTATAAAATTCTGACTGGATTGGATAGACTGGATGCGGGGAGGATGTTTCCCCTAGCTGGGAAGTCTAGAACAAGGGGTCACAGTCTTAGGATACGGGGTAGGAAATTTAGGACCGAGATGAGGAAAAATGTTTTCACTCAGAGGGTGGTGAACCTGTGGAATTCTCTACCATATAAGGCTGTGGAGACCAAGTCACTGAATACATTTAAGAGGGAGATAGATAGATTTCTAGAAACAAAAGGCATCAAGGGGTATGGGGAAAAAGTGGGAATATGGTGTTGAGATGGAGGATGAGCCATGATCATATTAAATGGCGGTGCAGACTCGAAGGGCCGAATAGCCTACTACTGCTCCTATTTCCTATGTTTCTATGTCTATGTTTCTATGTAGGCAACTCAAAGCACTGAAGAAGTACCACCAATGCTGCCTCTGAAAAATCCTGCAATTCCATTAGCAGGATAGGCGTTCTCTCTCAGGCCAACATCCCCAGCATCGAGGCATTGCCCACGCTCGACCAGCTCCGATGGGCGGGCCACATTGTCTGTATGCCCGATACTAGACTCCAGAAACAAGCACTCCGAGCTACGTCACGGCAGGCGAGCCCCTGTAGGGCAGAGAAAATGCTTCAAGGACACCCTCAAAGCTTCCTTGAAAAAATGTAATATCCCCACTGACTCTTGGGAATCCCTGGCCCAAGACCGCTCAAAGTGGAGGAGAAGCATCTGAGAAGGCACCGAATACTTCGAGCCTCTTCGCCGGAAGCACGCGGAAGCCAAGTATAAACAGCGGAAGGAGCGTACAGCAAATCAAGCACCAACTACCATCTGCTCCACTTGTGACAGAGACTGTAGATCCCGTATTGGTCTCATCAGTCACCTTAGAACTCATTTTAGTGTAGAATCAAGTCATCCTCGACTCCGGGGGACTGCCGAAGAAGGAGAAGGAACACTCTCGGTACTGGACTGATGTGTCAGCCTGGATTATGTGCTCAAGTCTCTGGAGTGTGATTTGAACCCATAATCTTCGTGACTTAGAGGCAAGAGGCTACCACTGAGCCAAGGCTCACAATTGGGCAATACACAACTTTGACCAATTTCTTGCACACTATGCCCATAGACTTAATGTGTGCCTGATAAGCAGGTTCACATTTCTACGGGAAGACACAGCAGACCAATGGAAACAATGACTCCAGTCATGCTATGACTACCACATTCACAGAGGGGCCAAAAAACTGAAATCAAAATGCATTTAAATGTACCACATCAGACAGAGTGTAAGCCAGCTAATAAGCATAGAGAATACATTTCTGGGCTTAATTTGCTCGCCCATGTACTGTCGTTACTTGGTCTCTGAATGACACCTCACGCCTATGCAGTGCAGCTCAGTCGGGAATCAAAACTTCATCCTCAACTCTGTGGCATGTGCAATAATGCAGTCAAATGTTGAATTGTTTTAACTGAGCAGCTTATAGAAATATAAGAACAGGAGTAGGCATTCAGCCTCTTGAGCCTGTTTTACCATTCTATTAGATTGTGGCGAATCTGCACATTAACTCCATTTACATAACATTGTTCCATAGCCCTTGATATCCTAACACAACAAAAATCTATGACCACTGGTAACTAACAATCAAACGTTGAGCTCTTGCTCAGAGGGTTTAGGCTCAATCCCAGGCTGAACAGACTTTAAAAGATGCCTACCGTCTCTGGGTGAATTTTTGTGGTTTGTAAGTGGGCCACAAGGTGGAGCACTTTACAACAGCTGAATGCTTTATCTCATGAGAGAGGAAAATAAGCAGAGACCTTTCCTGTTTACAATCCAGAGATCAGAGCATCAAGGCATCAAAGTCCCCATCGGTGTGCCTCTCCTGGATATCCATGATCACGCCTTCAACTTAATGGGTCCACTCAGGAAGAGCATATCACTGCTATCCAAACCAGCCTTCCACCAAAAGCTTGTTGCATCCAACCATGGAGGGGGTTCACAACCACTTTGCCAGACATATTTCAGTTGTTCACAAGCCAGTACAAAATATTTCAGTTATTCACAAGCTAGGATGGTGTGTACCTTTATTATATGGGGCTACTTATGACCAGGGTACCCTGCTTAGGGTAGGGTTGGTTATTAAGATAAGGCTATGTTATCTGCTTCTATGTATCTCCTAGTCCCCCATGGCATGAGGATTAACTTACTTATTCAGCCTTTGACCCCAAGGTGAATTGAAAAAGGATAAATGGCGTGAACCATCCAAAGAATGATTGGAGAATAGGTTCTCAATACATGGGATTTGGTTAGTGCATTGTGGCCATGCCAAGACTACATCATTAGAGGTATTCTTATAACCCAGGGATGAAGGTGGAGCTCCTGTGTTTTAGGAGTGATCTCTGTCACAGCCGACACCAACAATCTTTCACTGGTGTTAAAAACAATCTTAGAATTATCAGCTATCTTTAGAACACTCATAGAAAGACAATGGTATCAATCTGGGCTTTACTTGATAGTTCTATTGTCCTTTTTGGGTCAGCATATATAGTGGGCAGCACACTCGCCTCTGAGTCAGAAGGTTATGGGTTCAAATCCCACTCCAGCAACTTGAGCGCATAAATCTAGGCTAACACCCCAGTGCAGTGTTGAGGGAGTGCTGCACTGTCGGATGAGACGTTAAACCGAGACCCCATCTGCCCTCTCAGGTGGACGTAAAAGATTCCATGGCACTATTCGAAGAAAAGCAGGGGAGTTATCCCCGGTGTCCTGGCCAATATTTATCACCATATCAACATAACAAAAACAGTTAATCTGGTCATTATCACATTGCTGTTTGTGGGAGTTGCAGTACGCAAATTGGCTGCCGCATTTCCCACATTACAACAGTGACTATACTCCAAAAGTACTTCATTGGCTGTATAGCGCTTTGAGAAGTCCGGTGGTCGTGAAAGACGCCATAAATGTAAGTCTTTTCTTTTGTACATATATACATACATAAATATGTGATTCAAATATAATCCACAATTTTGTGAGAAAATAAGTTCTTTATAAGGAAAATAAGTTCCTGATGGCTTGCATCCTAAAGTCTTAAGAGAAGTAGCGGCAGGGATTGTGGATGCATTGGTTGTAATTTACCAAAATTCCCTGGATTCTGGGCACGTCCCAGCAGATTGGGAAACTGCAAATGTAAAGCCCCTATTTAAAAAAGGAGGCAGACAAAAAGCAGGAAATTATAGACCAGTTAGCCTAACATCTGTGGTTGGGAAAATGCTGGAGTCCATTATTAAAGAAGCAGTAAAGAAACATTTGGAAAAGCAAAATTCGGTCAGGCAGAGTCAGCATGGATTTATGAAGGGGAAGTCATGTTTGACAAATTTGCTGGAGTTCTTTGAGGATGTAATGGACAGGGTGGATAAAGGAGAACCAGTGGATGTGGTGTATTTTGACTTCCAGAAGGCATTTGACAAGGCGCCACATAAAAGATTACTGCGCAAGATAAAAGTTCACGGGGTTGGGGGTAATATATTAGCATGGATAGAGGATTGGCTAACTAACAGAGAACAGAGAGTCGGGATAGATGGTTCATTCTCTGGTTGGCAACCAGTAACTAGTGGGGCGCCACAGGATCAGTGCTGGGACCCCCAACTATTTACAATCTATACTAACGACTTAGAAGAAGGGACTGATTGTAACATAGCCAAGTTTGCTGACGATACAAGGATGGGAGGAAAAGCAATGTGTGAGGAGGACACAAAAAATCTGCAAAAGGACATAGACAGGCTAAGTGAGTGGGCAAAACATTTGGCAGATGGGAGTATATTGTTGGAAAGTGTGAAGTCATGCACTTTGGCAGAAAAAAATCAAAGAGCAAGTTATTATTTAAATGGAGAAAGATTGTGTTGTGTATCTGTAAAGCATGCACTCCCATATTCCGCCACCAGGGAGCGCATCCCCTGAAGTCCCAAGGGATTCCAGCATCCCTTGGGAGCACTGTATATAAGCCGGCCCCTAAGGCCTGTTCCTCACTCTGGAGTGTCTTAATAAAGACTGAGGTCACTGTTACTTTAACCTCCCTGTGTGCAGTCTCATCTGTGTTAGGAACACAATAACTGGCGACGAGTATACGAATCCAACGCAAAGATGCAGCAAACTGTGGGCATCCTGGAGAAGTTCTCGGATGGTGAGGACTGGGAAGCCTATGTCGAACGGCTAAACTAGTACTTTGTAGCCAATAAGCTGGATGGAGAAGGAAGCGCTGCAAAAAGGAGAGCGGTCCTCCGCACGGTCTGCGGGGCACCGACCTACAGCCTCGTGAAGAATCTTCTGGCTCCGATGAAACCCACAGATACGTCGTATGAGGGGCTGCGTACACTGGTTCGGGAGCATCTTAACCCGAGGGAGAACGTGCTGATGGCAAGGTAACGGTTCGACACGTGCCAGCGATCTGAAGGTCAGGAAATGGTGAGCTACATCGCCAAGCTAAGGCGACTTGCAGGACATTGTGAGTTTGATGGCTACCTGGAGAAGATGCTTAGAGACTTTTTTGTACTGGGCATTGGCCACAAGACTATCCTACGAAAACTTTTGACTGTAGAGATACCGACCTTCAGTAAGGCCATTGTGATAGCACAGGCGTTTATGTCCACCAGTGATAACACCAAATAAATCAGCACACAAGTGCTAGCAATATTCATAAATTAAATGGAACTGTGTTTGCAAGCAGAAATGTACAGGGCAGAAACCACAAGTCTGCAACTGCCAGCAGGCCTCAGGTCACCCAGATGACTCAGAGTCCACAACAAAGGATGAATGCAAGGCAATTCACACCTTGTTGGCGTTGTGGAGGCTTCCATTCAGCCTATTCATGTCGCTTTAATGGGTATGTTTGCAAGAGCTGTGGAACAATGGGGCACCTCCAACGAGCTTGCAGATGAGCTGCAAGCTCTGCAAAACCTGCTAACCACCACAGGGCAGAGGAAGATCGGTCCATGGTGGATCAAAGCAACTTCGAGCCTCAGAGAGAGGAGGCAGATGCTGAAGTACACAGGGTGCACACATTTTCGACGAAATGTCCACCTATAATGCTAAACATAAAATTGAATGGCTTACCCGTAGCCATGGAACTGGACACTGGCGCTAGCCAATCCATCATGAGTAAAAAGATGTTTGAGAGACTGGTGCAACAAGGCACTCAGACCAGCTCTGAGCCCCATCACATGAAACTGAGAACGTACACCAAAGAGCTCATTACTGTCCTGGGCAGCGCCATGGTCAAGGTCACCTACGAGGGCACGGTGCACAAACTGCCACTATGGATTGTCCCGGGCGATGGCCCCACACTGCTTGGAAGGAGCTGGCTGGGCAAAATCTGCCGGAACTGGGATGACATCCGTGCGCTATCACATGTCGAAGAGGCCTCATGTACCCAGGTTCTTAACAAATTTCCTTCCCATTTTGAGCCAGGCATTGGAAACTTTTCCGGGGTGAAGGTGCGGATCCACTTGGTCCCAGAGGCACGACCCATTCACCACAAGGCGCGAGCGGTACCTCACATGATGAGGGAGAGAGTGGAAATCGAGCTGGACAGGCTGCAACGCGAGGGCATCATCTCCCCTGTGTAATTCAGGGTGTGGGCCAGCCTGATTGTTCCAGTACTCAAAAGTGATGGCACGGTCAGGATTTGCGGCGATTATAAAGTAACTATTAATCGTTTCTCACTACAGGACCAATACCCGCTACCTAAGGCAGACGACCTATTTGCGACGCTGGCAGGAGGCAAGATGTTCACCAAGCTCGACCTGACTTCGGCCTACATGACGCAGGGGCTAGAGGAGTCTTCGAAGGGCCTCACCTGCATCAACACGCACAAGGGACTATTCATCTACAACAGATGCCCGTTTGGAATTCGGTCGGCTGCAGCGATCTTCCAGAGAAACATGGCGAGCCTACTCAAGTTGGTACCATGCACGGTGGTTTTTCAGGACGACATATTGGTCATGGGTTGGGACACCGTCGAGCACCTACAAAATCTGGAGGAGGTCCCCCAGCGACTGGATTGCGTAGGGCTGTGGCTGAAGAGGTCGAAATGTGTCTTAATGGCAACAGAAGTGGAGATTTTGGGGAGAAAGATCACGGCGGACGGCATTCGGCCCACAGACGCCAAGACAGAGGCTATCGGGAAAGCACCCAGGCCACAGAACGTCACGTAGCTGTGGTCGTTCCTGGGACTCCTCAACTATTTTGGTAACTTCCTACCGGGATTAAACTCCCTCTTAGAGCCCCTACATGTGTTATTGCGTAAAGGTGAGAACTAGGTATGGGGGAAAAAAAAGTAATTGCTTTTGAGAAAGCCAGAAACATTTTATGCTCCAACAAGCTGCTTTTATTGTATAACCCGTGTAAAAGACTTGTGTTAGCCTGTGATGTGTCGTCGTACGGAGTCGGGTGTGTATTACAGCAAGCTAACGTTGCGGGGAAATTGCAATCAGTCGCCTATGCCTCCAGGAGCTTGTCTAAGGCCGAGAGGGCCTACAGCATGATTGAGAAAGAGGCATTAGCCTATGTGTTCGGGGTAAAGAAAATGCATCAGTACCTGTTTGGCCTCAAATTTGAGCTGGAAACCAATCACAAGCCCCTCATTTCCCTGTTCGCTGAAAACAAGGGAACAAATACTAATGCCTCAGCCCGCATACAAAGGTGGGCACTCACGCTATCAGTGTATAACTATACCATCCGCCACAGGCCAGGCACCGAGAACAGTGCGGATGCTCTTAGTTGGCTACCGTTGCCCACCACGGGGCTGGAAATGGCGTAGTCCGCAAACTTGTTGATGGTGGCGCAGCCCGCAGACTTGTTGATGATAATGGAAATGTTTGAAAATGATAAATCACCTGTCATGGCCCGCCCAATTAGGACTTGGACCAGCCAAGATCCTCTGCTGTCCCTAGTAAAAAACTATGTACTGCATGGGAGCTGGGCAAGCATCCCCGTTGAAATGCAAGAGCCAATCAAGCCGTTCCAGCGGCGAAAGCAGGCGGCAATAAGGCACCTTGTGTGGCGAGTGTGCCGTTTTATATTGGAGAATCAAGGCGGAGGAATACTTGTGCTTTAGTGGAAGACTTGAGGGTCGAAATTTGTCTTGGGTACCTGTTATACGCCCTGCATGGTGCTCAGTTTCAATATTGATAAAAGAGCGATTACAGCAGTGGAAAGGACTTCTGTAAGAGTCAATAGGTACTGGAATCCATATCGGTAGAACGAAACAACAATAAAGGAAGCAAGACTTCAGTGGGAGTTATCTACAGACCTTCTGACAGCCCAGCGGGAGCTCGAGAGTCAGCGGCAGTTGGCGAGAGGTGGGAGCAGCGTCGGAGTGGCCTATAAAAGGCATACCGGTGCAGCTACAGTGGGAGAGAAAGCAAAAAAGAAGTAGAAAGGAATCAAAAGGTGACGTCACAGCCAATGGGGTAAGTGATTGGCTGGTGATTGGTGAGTAGCTTTTCTTTTTTTATATCAGTAAGTAAACTGTAACATTGTTATTACCAATTTAAGGGTATCTAAGGGTTAAGGCATGGCAGGAGAGCTCGGTCATGTGATATGCTCCTCCTGTGCCATGTGGGAACTCAGTGACGCTTCCGGTGTCCATGACGACTACGTGTGTAAGAAGTGTATCCGCCTCCATCTCCTGATGGACCGCGTTGCGGAATTGGAGCTGAGGGTGGATTCACTCTGGAGCATCCATGATGCTGAGAATGACATAAGTGGCACGTGTAGTGAGTTGGTCTTACCGCATGAGAAGGATCCACAGCCAGCTAGGGAATGGAAGACCAGCAGGAAGAGTAGTACAAAGAAGGTAGTGCAGGGGTCCCATCTGGTCATCCCCCTGCAAAACAGATGCACTGTTTTGAGTGCTGTTGAGGGAGATGACTCATCAGGGGAGAGCAACAGCAGCCAAGTTCATGGCACCGTGGCTGGCTCTGTTGTACAGGAGGGCATAAAAAAGAGTGGGAGAGCGAAAGTGACAGGGGATTCAATCATAAGGGGAATAGATAGGCGTTTCTGCGGCCGCAATCGAGACTCCAGGATGGTATGTTGCCTCCCTGGTGCAAGGGTCAAGGATGTCTCCGAGCGAGTGCAGGACATTCTGAAAAGGGAGGGAGAACAGCACATTGGTACCAACGACATAGGTAAAAAAAGGGATAAGGTCCTACGAGACGAATTTAAGGAGCTAGGAGTTAAATTAAAAAGTAGGACCTCAAAAGTAGTAATCTCGGGATTGTTACCAGTGCCACGTGCTAGTCAGAGTAGGAATCGCAGGATAGCACAGATGAATACGTGGCTTGAGCAGTGGTGCAGCAGGGAGGGATTCAAATTCGTGGGGCATTGGAACAGGTTCTGGGGGAGGTGGGACCAGTACAAACCGGACGGTCGGCACTTGGGCAGGAACGGAACCAATGTCCGAGGGGGAGTATTTGCTAGTGCTGTTGGTGAGGAATTAAACTAATATGGCAGGGGGATGGGAACCAATACAGGGAGACAGAGGGAAACAAAAAGGAGACAAAAACAAAAGACAGAAAAGAGATGATTAAAAGTGGAGGGCAGTGAAACCAAAGGCAAGAAACAAAAAGGGCCACTGAATATAAAAGGGCTGCAGGAGGGGTAAAAACTAAAAATCATGGTTTAAAAACTAGGATGAAAACACTCTACCTAAATGCACGCAGCATTCGAAATAAAGTAAATGAGTTGACGGCACAAATCATTACAAATGGGTATGATTTGGTGGCCATTACAGAAACATGGTTGCAAGCTGGCCAAGACTGGTAATTAAACATACAGGGGTATCTGACGATTCAGAAAGATAGGCAAGAAGGGAAAGGAGGTGGGGTAGCTCTGTTAATAAAGGATGATATCAGGGCAGTTGTGAGGGATGATATTGGCTCCAATGAACAAAATGTTGAATCATTGTGGGTGGAGATTAGAGATAGTAAGGGGAAAAAGTCACTGGTCGGTGTAGTTTATAGGCCCCCAAATAATAACTTCATGGTGGGGCGGGCAATAATCAAGGGAATAATGGAGGCATGTCAAAAAGGAACGGCAGTAGTTATGGGGGATTTTAACCTACATATCGATTGGTCAAATCAAATCGCAGGGGGTAGCCTGGAGGAGGAATTCATAGAATGCATACGGGATTGTTTCTTAGAACAGTATGTAACAGAGCCTACAAGGGAGCAAGCCATCTTGGATCTGGTCCTGTGTAACGAGACAGGAATAATAAACGATCTCCTCGTAAAAGATCCTCTCGGAATGAGTGATCACAATATGGTTGAATTTGTAATACAGATTGAGGATGAGGAAGTTGTGTCAGAAACGAGCGTACTATACTTAAACAAAGGAGACTACAGTGGGATGAGGGCAGAGTTGGCTAAAGTAGACTGGAAACAAGGACTAAACGGTGGCACAATTGAGGAACAATGGAGGAATTTTAAGGAGCTCTTTCATAATGCGCAACAAAAATATATTCCAGTGAAAAAGAAGGGCGGCAAGAGAAGAGATAACCAGCCGTGGATAACCAAGGAAATAAAGGAAAGTATCAAATCAAAGACCAATGCGTATAAGGTGGCCAAGGTTAGTGGGAAACTAGAGGATTGGGAAAATTTTATGCAACAGCAAAGAATGACTAAAAAAGCAATAAAGAAAGGGAAGATAGATTACGAAGGTAAACTTGCGCAAAACATAAAAACAGATAGTAAAAGCTTTTACAGATATATAAAACGGAAAAGAGTGACTAAAGTAAATGTTGGTCCCTTAGAAGATGAAAAGGGGGATTTAATAATGGGAAATGTGGAAATGGCTGAGACCTTAAACAATTATTTTGCTTCCGTCTTCACAGTGGAAGACACAAAAACCATGCCAAAAATTGCTGGTCATAGGAATGTTGGAAGGGAGGACCTTGAGATGATCACTATCACTGGGGAGGTAGTGCTGGACAGACTAATGGGACTGAAGGTAGACAAGTCCCCTGGTCCTGATGAAATGCATCCCAGGGTATTAAAAGAGATGGCGGAAGTTATAGCAGATGCATTTGTTATAATCTACCAAAATTCTCTGGACTCTGGGGAGGTACCAGCGGATTGGAGAGCAGCTAATGTAACGCCTCTGTTTAAAAAAGGGGGCAGGCAAAAGGCAGGTAACTATAGGCTGGTTAGTTTAACATCTCTAGTGGGGAAAATGCTTGAAACTATCATTAAGGAAGAAATAGCAGGACATCTGGATAGGAATAGTGCAATCAAGCAGACGCAGCATGGATTCATGAAAGGGAAATCGTGTTTAACTAACTTACTGGAATTCTTTGAGGATATAACGAGCATGGTGGATAGAGGTGTACCGATGGATGTGGTGTATTTAGATTTCCAAAAGGCATTCGATAAGGTGCCACACAAAAGGTTACTGCAGAAGATAAAGGTATGCGGAGTCAGAGGAAATGTATTAGCATGGATAGAGAATTGGCTGGCGAACAGAAAGCAGAGAGTCGGGATAAATGGGTCCTTTTCCGGTTGGAAATCAGTGGTTAGTGGTGTGCCACAGGGATCAGTACTGGGACCACAACTGTTTACAATATACATAGATGACCTGGAAGAGGGGACAGAGTGTAGTGCAACAAAATTTGCAGATGACACTAAGATTAGTGGGAAAGTGGGTTGTGTAGAGGACTCAGAGAGGCTGCAAGGAGATTTGGATAGGTTAAGCGAATGGGCTAAGGTTTGGCAGATGGAATACAATGTCGGAAAGTGTGAGGTCATCCACCTTGGGAAAAAAAACAGTAAAAGGGAATATTATTTGAATGGGGAGAAATTACAACATGCTGTGGTGCAGAGGGACCTGGGGGTCCTTGTGCATGAAACTCAAAAAGTTAGTTTGCAGGTGCAGCAGGTAATCAGAAAGGCGAATGGAATGTTGGCCTTCATAGCGAAAGGGATGGAGTACAAAAGCAGGGAGGTCCTTCTGCAACTGTATAGGGTATTGGTGAGGCCGCACCTGGAGTACTGCATGCAGTTTTGGTCACCTTACTTAAGGAAGGATATACTAGCTTTGGAAGGGGTACAGAGACGATTCACTAGGCTGATTCGAGAAATGAGGGGGTTACCTTAAGATGATAGATTGAGTAGACTGGGTCTTTACTCCTTGGAGTTCAGAAGGATGAGGGGTGATCTTATAGAAACATTTAAAATCATGAAAGGGATAGACAAGATAGAGGCAGAGAGGTTGTTTCCATTGGTGGGGGAGACCAGAACTAGGAGGCACAGCCTCAAAATACGGAGGAGCCAATTTAAAACCGAGTTGAGAAAGAATTTCTTCTCCCAGAGGGTTGTGAATCTGTGGAATTCTCTGCCCAAGGAAGCAGTTAAGGCTGGCTCATTGAATGTTTTCAAGTCAAAGATAGATAGATTTTTAAGCAATAAGGGAATTAAGGGTTACGGGGAGAGGGCGGGTAAGTGGAGCTGAGTCCACGACCAGATCAGCCATGAGGGGCTAGATGGCCTACTCCTGTTCCTAATTCTTATGTTCTTATGTTCTTATGTTCTTATGAAAGGACGAGCTGTCCATTCAGGCAGACTGCCTGTTGTGGGGTAACCGCGTAGTGCTACCCAAAAAGGGCAGGGAGACGTTCATCTCGGATTTCCACAGCATACACCCGAGTATAGTAATGATGAAAGCGATATCCAGATCCCGTGTGTGGTGGCCCGGTATCAACTCTGACTTAGAGTCCTGTGTACGGCAATGCCGCGTGTGTGCTCAGTTGAGCAACGCGCCCAGAGAGGCACCACTAAGTTTGTGGTCCTGGCCCTTCAGACCTTGGTCGAGGATCCATGTCGACTATGCAGGCCCGTTTCTTGGTAAAATGTTCCTGATGGTGGTGGATGCTTTTTCAAAATGAATTGAATGTGAAATAATGTCGGGAAGCACCACCACCGCCACCATTGAAAGCCTGAGGGCTATGTTTGCCATCCACGGCCTGCCTGACATACTGGTCAGTGACAACGGGCCATGTTTCACCAGTGCCGAATTTAAAGAATTCATGACCCGCAATGGGATCAAACATGTCACCTCGGTCCTGTTTAAACCAGCCTCCAATGGGCAGGCAGAGTGGGCAGTACAAAGAATCAAACAGAGCCTTAAACAAGTCACAGCAGGATCACTCCAAACCTGCCTACCCGAGTACTGCTCAGCTACCGCATGAGACCCCACTCGCTCAGCCCCCGGCTGAGCTACTCATGAAAAGGACACTTAAAACCAGACTCTCACTGGTCCACCTGCATGATCAGATAAAGAGCAGGCGGCAGCAACAAAATGTAAACGATGGTCGCTCCACTGTGTCACGGGAAATTGATCTGAATGAAACTATGGACATGGTCCCAAGTGGATCGCGGGCACAGTGATAGCTAAAGAAGGGAGTATGGTATTTGTAGTCAAACTAGACAATGAACAAGTTTGCAGAAAGCACCTGGACCAAACAAGGCTGCGGTTCACAGACTGCCCTGAACAGCTCACAGCAGACACCACCTTTTTCGAGCCCACAACACACACCCAAAGGATCAACGACACCACCCCGGACCAGGAAATTGAACCCATCATGCCCAACCGCCCAGCAAGGCCAGGCTCATCCAGCAGCCCTGCAGGGCCAACAACACGCCAGCCCAGCGAGGGCACAGCCAACATACCAGAACAGATATTTGTACCGAGGCAGTCCACCAGGGAAAGAAAGGCTCCTGACCGCCTCACCTTGTAAATAGTTTTCACTTTGACTTTGGTGGGGGAGTGATGTTTGGTATGTGTAAAGCATGCACTCCCATATTCCACCACCAGGGAGCACATCCCCTGAAGTCCCAAGGGATCCCAGCATCCCTTGGGAGCACTGCATATAAGCCGGCCCCTAAGGGCTGTTCCTCACTCTGGAATGTCTTAATAAAGACTGAGGTCACTGTTACTTTAACCTCCCTGTGTGCAGTCTTATCTGTGTTAGGAACACAATAGATTGCAAAGTGCCACAGTACAGCGGGATCTGGGGGTACTTGTGCATGAAACACAAAAGAATAGTATGCAGGTACAGCAAGTGATCAGGAAGGCCAATGGTATCTTGGCCTTTATTGCAAAAGGGATGGAGTATAAAAGCAGGGAAGTCTTACTACAGCTATATAAGGTATTGATGAGGCCACACCTGGAATACTGCGTGCAGTTTTGGGTTCCATATTTACGAAAGGATATACTTGCTTTGGAGGCAGTTCAGAGAAGGTTCACTAGGTTGATTCCGGGGATGAGGGTGTTGACTTATGAGGAAAGGTTGAGTAGGTTGGGCCTCTACTCATTGGAATTCAGAAGAATGAGAGGTGATCTTATCGAAATGTATAAGATTATGAGGGGGCTTGACAAGGTGGATGCAGAGAGGATGTTTCCACTGATGGGGAAGATTAGAACTAGAGGGCACGATCTTAGAATAAGGGGCCACCCATTTAAAACAGAGATGAGGAGAAATTTCTTCTCCCAGAGGGTTGTAAATCTGTGGAATTTGCTGCCTCAGAGAGCTGTGGAAGCTGGAACATTGAATAAATTTAAGACAGAAATAGACAGTTTCTTGAACGATAAGGGGATAAGGGGTTATGGGGAGCAGGTGGGGAAGTGGAGCTGAGTCCATGATCAGATCAGCCATGATATTGCTGAATGGCGGAGTAGGCTCGAGGGGCCGTATAGCCTACTCCTGTTCCTATTTCTTAAGTTCTTATGTTCTTATTAATGGTGTTGTACCAAACCTGGAACTGTCTCGCTGCAAGAAGAGAAAATTGGAATAATCAAATATTGTGAAATGAATATATCTATTTGGCAAAGTTAACTGAGCCACTATTTGGTAACCATTCAGCAGCAATATAAACTGTGGTGAGAGATCCTGAAGACTCCATCACCATCTTGTATGTACACACATATATAAAAACAATTATATTAATTAACCGAACATGGACAATATCACAGGTAATTTATTAGTACATAAAATAAATTATCAAATTCTAAACAGATAATTTTAGTGTTGTAATACTTTGACAAAAATGATCCACATCAGCATGTCCTATTATTTGGAGGGGAGGGGAAATTTATCTTGAAGACAACATAATTTCCCCCTGTATTTGTCTCAATTTTAGATTCGTAGTAGCCTCTTTAATTTAATCACAATACACGAGGTGTTTAAAACCACTTGTGTTCAGAATCATGCCGCAACTGAACTCAATAGGAACACAGTAAAGCTTCTGTTTAGTTGTCTCTGACGCTGTTGGCTAGGGAAAGGAGAAAAGGCATACAATTCAAACAGAAAGATCCTATGCAGAGCTGGATTCAGAATTTTTGGGGCCCTGGGCATCAAAAACATTCAAGGCCTTCTCCACCCCCATCCCTCGCACCACCACCCATTCTTTAAAACACAAATGTGTGGTAAAATGCATGAAGAAATAGGACCATAGAATGTTTACACACTGCATTAATAATTTTTAAAAACCCTATCACAATATACTATACTAAATGAAATTGTTCCAGCTGTTTTATGCAGTTTTCCTGCATTCTAGTGATTTTTTTCAGGGACCCCATATTTGGCTGGAGCCCCTGGGCATTTAATCCACCCCTAATTCTATGCATGACTGGCAGCTCCTTTTCAGTTTAACTGAAAGTTATTCAAATCCCAAGAATCCCAGCAACTCTTTTATGGGCATTTAATTAGCTTGGGCTATCTAAATTAGAGACGGTGTTGGTCTGAAATTTTTGCGGACTAGTAAGATAAGTTAGCTTGTGTAGTTGATAAGAATATTAAAAAAACAGTAACTTTTAATTATAAAAAATGTAGTTTAGTCTAGAGATTCTGAACCATTTATTATTTTCCTTATCCAAGGAGTTAGTGTAGTTTAACATGTACTATATTGTAATTCATCATAGGCAGTCCCTCGAAATGAGGATGACTTTCACGCCAAAAAAAGGATGAGTTCACAGGTGTTTCAATGAAGGACCCGAACTACATCCTGAAGGGTGGAAGATGCCTGAGCGTGAATTTCTTTTTACTTGGGATGGCCGTTGCACACCAGCCACCACACGGGCTTGACAGAGCTAGGTCTTGGTCCAGTGGCAAGGATTACCCAAGACAACTGGAGACCAGCTCTGTTGCATGGACCTAGTGTGCACACGTATCGCAGTGTGGGCTGGCCCGTGCTGCCCCTGGGTCCCTGGCCTCGAACTCGCGCCTCCCCTGGGCCCCGAACACGTCCCTCTACAGTCTCTCGCTGCTCCTGCTGTATCTGCCCACGCTCCAATTACCGATCTGGATCTTGATAACGTCACTCTTCACAACCGTCGCCCTCCTGCACCAGCTCGCGCTATACCTTGTAGTGGCCTCCCTCCACGCTGCTCCCGGGCCGCTCACCGTTCCTTTTATGGCCCCAACCTGCCGCTGATGTTCCCTCGTAGGTCAGGGCCTCCATGCTGCTCCCGGGATTATTGTAATTAAACAAGCGCAGGCAGTGGAAAGAGCGTACAACAAACCAGTCCCATCTACCCCTTCCCTCAACGACTATCTGCCCCACCTGTGACAGAGACTGTGGTTCTCGTATTGGACTGTTCAGCCACCTATGAACTCATATTAAGAGTGGAAGCAAGTCCTCCTCGATTCCGAGGGATTGCCTATGATGAAATTGTAATGTCATCTTGGCTTCATTGGTAGCATTCTTGCCTGAGAGTTCAAATCCCACTTGAGCACAAAATTTAGACTGACATTTCAGTGCATACTGAGGGACTGTTATATTATTGGAGGAACTGTCCTTCAAATGAAACATTAAACTGAGGTCATATCTCAGGAATCTCGTGCCCTCAACCAACATCACTAAAAATAGACTATCTGATCATTTGTTCGTTTCCTGTACCCAAATTGGCTGCTGTGTTTGCCGATATAACAACAGTGACTGTACTTCAAAAGTATTCCATTGCTGTGCTGTGGGACATTCTAAAGGTGGATCTTTAATAAGGATCTATATCATTGCAAGTTTTTCTTGTTTTTTAGTTGCTTGTTTATCTTTGTTCAATTAATTCATTTGGTAGTTAAAGCCTAAAGTGAGGTCTGGTGTTGTGATGATATTCTTTTATTTTATTTGTTCCTGAGATGTGGGCATTACTGGCAAGGACAGCATATATTGCCCATCCCTAATTGCCCTTGCAAAGGTGGTGGTAAGCCGCCCTCTTGAACCGCTGCCATCTGTGTAGTGAAGGTACCCCTACAGTGCTGTTAGGGAGGGAGTTCCAGGATTTTGACCCAGCGACAATGAAGGAATGGCGATATATTTCCAAGTCAGGATGATGTGTAACTTGTATGGGAACTTGCAGGTGATGGTGTTCCGATGAGCATGTTGTCTTTGCCCTTCTAGGTTGTAGGGGTCACGGGTTTGGGAGGTGCTATCGAAGAAGCCTTGCGATTTACTGCAGTGCATCTTGCACGTGGTAGAGGGAGTGAATGTTTAAGGTGGTGGATGGGCTGCCAATCAAGCAGGCTGCTTTGTAGAGCAGTGTAGATGGTGTAGAGCATCTTGAGTATTGTTGGACCTACACTCATCCAGGCAAGTGGAGAGAATTCCATCACACAACTGACTTGTGCCTTGTAGATGGTAGAAAGGCTTTGGGGAATCAAAAGGTGACACACTCGTCACACAATACCCAGCCTCTGACCTGCTCCTGCGGCCACAGTATTTATATGGCTGGTCCAGTTAAGTTTCTGGTCAATGGTGACCCCCAGGATGTTGATGGTGGGGGATTCGGCGATGGCAATGTCGTTGAGTGTCAAGGGGTGGTGTTCAGACACTCGCTTGTTGGAGATAGTCATTATCTGGAACTTGTGTGATGTGAATGTTACTTGCCACCTATCAGCCCAAGCCTGAATGTCATCCAGGTTTTGCTGTATTCGGGCATGGACTGCTTCATTACCTGAGGAGCTAGGAATGGAACTGAACACTGCAAACATCAGCGAACATCCCCACTTCTGACCTTATGATGGAGGGAAGGCCATTGATGAAGTAGCTGAAGATGGTTGGGCCTAGGACACTGTTCTGAGCAACTCCTGCAGCGATGTCCTGGGGCTGAGATGATTGACCTCCAACAACCACAATCATCTTCCTTTGTGCTAGGTATGACTCCACCCAGTGGAGAGTTTCCCCCTGATTCCCATCATTTTCAATTTTACTAGGGCTCCTTGATGCCACACTCGGTCAAATGCTGCCTGATGTCAAGGGCAGTCACTCTCACCTCACCTCTGGAATTCAGCTCTTTTGTCCATGTTTGGGCCAAGGCTGTAATGTGGTCTGGAGCCGAGTGGTCCTGGCAGAACCCAAACTGTGCATCGATTAGCAGGTTATTGGTGAGTAAATCTCGCTTGATAGCACTGTTGACAACACCTTCCATCACTTTGCTGATGATTGTAAGCAGACCGATGGGGTGGGTGGTAATTGGTCGGATTGGATTTGTCCTGCTTTTTGTGGAGAGGATATACCTGGGCAGTTTTTCACATTGTTGGGTAGATGCCAGTGTTGTAGCTGTACCGGAACAGCTTAGCTAGAGGCACAGCTAGTTCTGGAGCACAAGTCTTCAGCACGACAGCCGGGATGTTGTCAGGCTTCATCGCCTTTGCTGTATCTAACACTTCTTGAAAGGCACAGAATATATCTTGTAGCTAAAACCAACTAAAGTACATTGTTCTGGTATCCTAGGCACACT
This sequence comes from Pristiophorus japonicus, assembly GCF_044704955.1. Classification (NCBI taxonomy): domain Eukaryota; kingdom Metazoa; phylum Chordata; class Chondrichthyes; family Pristiophoridae; genus Pristiophorus; species Pristiophorus japonicus. The sequence continues at coordinate 68,111,554 of NC_091979.1, forward strand.
GTCAAAGCTCACCACTGAGAATAGTTTAACAGGAAAGCTGAAATATTTAGAGGAATAACGATAGAAAATAACCCAAAACAGCTATCATATTGTGTGTTTGATATAAATTTTTCAGTGCTAATCACAGCAACCAAATTCATAATCAACAGGTAATTACACTAAACTGGGTTTCATACAAAAAAGTAATTTTGAAAATTGCTCCACTGAACAGTGACAACAGCTTTAATAATATTAAGCAGTGACTGTGGGCTCAATTTCCCCCAATTATCTGCACCATTTTTTGGCGTGCGCTGCTTTTTTTGGCATAAATTAAAATATCCAAGTTTCCCCAAAGTTTCTGCGCCAGCATAACTCAGATAGTTACGATTTTTTTAGGTTAGTAATTTTTTGCGTCATAGGGGGCGTAACCTGATGTCTGTGGCACTTTTTCAGATTTAAGCAAGTTTGGCCAACTTACATTTTTCCTAGGACGGTGTTATATATGTAAACTTGTATATACTTTGTACATCCACCAGAGGGCTCATCCCCTGGAGTCCCAAGGGATCCCATAATCCCTTGGGAGCACATGTACTTAAGGAGGCCTCACAGGCTGGAAAGGCACTCTGGAGACCTGCAATAAAAGATTAAGGTCACACTTTACTTTGAGCTCACAGTATCCAGTCAGATGCTTTCTTCATATATAACAACTGGCAACGAGATACAGATAACGAACCCAACGATGCAGAGAACAGTGGGCATCCTGGAGAAATTCTCGGAAGGAGATGATTGGATGATTGGGAAAACTTTGTGGAGCGACTCGACCAATACTTCATGGCCAACGAGCTGGAAGGAGAAGCGAACGCTGCCAAACGAAGGGCGATTCTCCTCACCAGGGCACCAAAGTATGGCCTCAAGAAAAATCTGCTTGCTCCAGCAAAACCCACAGAGAAATTGTACAATGATTTGTGCACACTGGTCCGGGAGCACTTGAACCCGAAGGAAAGCGTTCTGATGACGAGGTACCGGTTCTACACCTACAAAAGGACTGAAGGCCAGGAAGTGGCGAGTTATGTCGCCGAGCAAAGACGCCTTGCAGGACATTGAATTTGAAGGACATTTGGAGCACGTGCTCAGAGACTTTTTCGTACTTGGCATTGGCCATGAAATGATACTTCGCAAACTTTTGACTGTAGAGACCCCAACCTTGAGTAAGGCCATAGCGATAGCCCAGGCGTTCATTGCCACCAGTGACAATACTAAGCAAATCTCTCAGCACACGAGTGCTGCTGCAAGTACTGTGAACAACGTGATGTTGTTTTCAAATTGCAAATTACAGGGCAGGCCCCACATGCCTGCAGCTGCACATCTGCAGATGTCTCAGAATCCATCATCAAGGGTGATGAATGCAAGGCCATTAACGCCTTGTTGGCGCTGCGGGGGTGATCATCGTTTCCATTCATGCTGCTTGCAAGTTGCTGTGGAACAATGGGACACCTCCAACGTATTTGCAGGTGAGCTGCAAATCCTGCAAACCACCATGTTGCAGAGGAGGACAGATCCAGGGCAGATCATGATGAAACAGAGCCTCAGACCGAGGAGGCAGAGGTATATGTGGTGCACACATTTACCACAAAGTGTCCTCCAATAATGCTGAAGGTTGAACTAAATGGACTCATGGTGTCAATGGAACTGGACACGAGCGCGAGCCAGTCCATCATGAGCAAAAGGACTTTCGAGAATTTGTGGTGCAGCAAGGCCTCAAGGCCAGCCTTGACTCCAATTCGCACACAACTGAGAACTTACACAAAGGAACTGATGACCGTAATCAGCAGTGCTACTGTAAAAGTGTCCTACAATGGAGCGGTGCACAAGCTACCACTCTGGGTGGTACCGGGCGATGGTCCCACGCTGCTCAGCAGGAGCTGGCTGGGAAAGATACTCTGGAATTGGGACGACGTCTGAGCGCTCTCGTCCGCTGACGACACTTTGTGTGCCCAGGTCTTAAACAAGTTCCCTTCGCTGTTCGAACCAGGCATCGGGAAGTTCCAACGAGCAAAAGTGCAGATCCACCTAATTCCGGGGGCGCAACCCATCCATCACAAAGCGAGAGCAGTACCGTACATGATGAGAGAAAGGGTAGAGATCGAGCTAGACCGGCTGCAGAGAGGGCATCATTTCACAGATCGAATTCAACGAGTAGGCCAGTCCGATCGTTCCTGTCCTCAAGGGAGACGGCACCGTCAGAATCTGTGGTGATTACAAAGTAACTCTCAATCGTTTCTCCCTGCAGGACCAATACCCACCACCAAAGGCCGACGACCTTTTTGCTACACTGGCGGGAGGAAAGACGTTCATGAAGCTGGACTTGACCTCGGCCTACATGACGCAGGAGCTGGAGGAATCGTCGAAGGCCCTCACCTACACCAACACGCACAAAGTTCTCTTCATTTATAACAGATGCCCGTTTGGAATTCGATCAGTGGTGGCGATATTCCAGAGAAACATGGAAAGCTTACTGAAGTCAGTCCTGCGCACAGTGGTCTTCCAGGATGACATCTTGGTTACAGGTCAGGACACAAGTGAGCATCTGCAGAACCTGGAGGAGGTTTTTAGTCTATTAAACCGCGTGGGGCTCAGGTTAAAATGCTCGAAGTGTGTTTTCCTGGTGCCTGAAGTGGAGTTCCTGGGGAGAAGAATCACGGCGGATGGCATCACACCCACCGATTCGAAGACAGAGGCAATCGAGAATGCACCGAGGCCACAGAACGTGATGGAGCTGTGGTCATTTCTAGGACCCCTGAACTATTTTGGTAACTTCTTACCGGGTTTCAGCACACAGTTAGAACCACTGCACGCCTTACTGCGTAAAGGAGACGAATGGGTATGGGGCAAAAGCCAAGAAAATGTCTTTGTGAAAGCTAGAAAATTGTTATGCTCAAACAAATTGCTTGTGTTGTATGATCCATGTAAGCGTTTGGTACTAGCATGTGATGTGTCGTCGTATGGTGTCGGTTGTGTATTGCAACAAGCTAATGATTTTGGGAAATTGCAACCGGTTGATTATGCATCCAGGAGTCTGTCCAAGGCTTAGACAGCCTACAGCATGATTGAAAAAGAAGCGTTACCGTGTGTCTATGGGGTAAAGAAAATGCATCACTATCTTTTTGAGCTAAAATTTGAATTGGCAACTGACCATAAGCCACTGATATCCCTGTTTTCCGAGAGTAAAGGGATAAATACCAATGCATCGGCCCGCATCCAGAGATGGGCGCTCACATTGTCCGCATACAACTACGCCATCCGCCACAGGCCAGGCACAGAAAACCGTGCCGATGCTCTCAATAGGCTGCCATTGCCCATCACGGGGGTGGAAATGGCGCAGCCCGCAGACTTAGTCATGGTTATGGAAGCATTTGAGAGTGAGCAATCACCCGTCACAGCCCGACAGATTAGAACCTGGACAAGCCAGGACCCCTTACTGTCCCTAGTTAAAAACTGTGTGCTTCACGGGAGCTGGTCCAGTGTCCCAGTGGAAATGCAGGAAGAGATAAAGCTGTTCCAGCGGCGCAAAGATGAAATGTCTATACAGGCAGACTGCTTTCTGTGGGGAAATCAGGTAGTGGTTCCCAAGAAGGGCAGAGACACCTTCATCAATGACCTAGACAGTACCCACCCAAACATCGGAATGATGAAAGTGATAGCCAGATCCCACGTGTGGTGGCCCGGTATCGATGCGGACTTAGAGTCCTGCGTGCACAGGTGTAACACATGCTCGCAGTTAAGTAATGCACCCAGGGAGGCGCCACTAAGTTTATGGTCTTGGCCCTCCAAACCGTGTTTTAGGGTCCATGTTGACTATGCAGGCCCGTTCTTGGGTAAAATGTTCCTTGTGATTGTAGATGCGTACTCCAAATGGATTGAATGTGAGATAATGTCGGCAAGCATGTCCGCTGCCATCACTGAAAGGCTGCGGGCTATGTTTGCCATGCATGGACTACCCGATTCCTTGTGAGCGACAACGGGCCATGTTTTACTAGTGCCGAGTTCAAAGAATTCATGACCCGCAACGGGATCAAACATGTCACATCTGCCCCGTTCACACCAACATCCAATGGTCAGGCAGAAAGAGCAGTGCAAACTATCAAGCAGGGCTCGAAGAGGGTAACTGAAGGCTCACTGCAGACTCGCCTATCCCGAGTCATGCCTTGCTACGGCACGAGACCTCACTTGCTCATTGGGATTCCACCTGCTGAACTGCTCATGAAAAGGGCACTTAAGTCAAGGCTCTCGTTAGTTCACCCTGATCTACATGAACAGGTAGAGAGCAGGCGGCTTCAACAAAGTACATATCATGATAGCGCAAATGTGTCACGCGAAATTGAAATCAATGATCCTGTATTTGTATTGAATTATGGACAAGGTCCCAAGTGGCTTCCTGGCACTGTTGTTGCCAAAGAGGGGAGTAGGGTGTTTCGGGTCAAAATTTCAAATTGACTCATTCATCGGAAACACTTAGACCAAATCAAACTCAGATTCACGGACTATCCTGAGCAACCCACTTTGGACCCTATCTTCTTTGACCCCCCAACATACACAGCAGTGGCAATCGACACCGCGGTTGGCCATGAAACAGAACCCATCATTCGCAGCAGCCCAGCAGGACTCACCACACCAGGCAGCCCAGCAAGGCCAGCTGCACAGCAGCCCAGCGAGGGCCCAACAGACGCTTCACCAATAACAGAGACGATCAAGCAGGGAAAGAAGGGCCCCAGATTGTCTCACCTTGTAAATAGTTACACTGTTGACTTTGTGGGGGCGGGGGGCGGGGGGGGGGGGGTGCAGTGTTGTTATATATGTAAACTTATATATACTTTGTACAGCCACCCTTGGGAGCACAGTTTCTTCAGGAGGCCTCACAGGCTGGAGAGGCACTCTGGAGACCTGCAATCAAAGACTAAGGTTACACTTTACTTTGAGCTCACAGTATCCAGTCAGATTCTTTCTTCATACATAACAACTGGCGACGAGATACACTCCCAAAAAACCTTTTGGGCATTTAAGAAAAAGCAGCTGCACATTAAAAAATCGCTGCAGAAAGACACCATTGTTTTAAGGCGAAGTTTTGGAGGGAGTCAAGAAGACAAAGAATATGCATCATGAAGCTTAATTTTTTTCGAAGTCAAAACGGAAGTCTAATGCAATTCTTTAATTTTTGATTTTTTTTCAAAGTACCACCTCACCACTGAACATCTGCTCACCGGACTCGAGGGTCGGAGTGTTGGCCGGCAGAAATGCTCCCTCGCCCGGACACAGGGGCTTAGCTTTAAAAGAAGCCCAGGGGTTTGCAGGGGGAGGGGTGGTGGAAGCCGAACTGAAGGGATGAGAATCCTTAGACATACAGCAGCTTCAAAAGATGTCCGGGGGTGGGGGGGCCGGGGGCGGTGGTGGACGGCGGGCCCCTGTGTCCGGGCAAGGGAGCGATTATGCCAGCCAACCCTCGAGCCCGGTGAGGAGACGTTTGGTAAGTGATGGGATGGTACTGTGAAAAAAACCTAAATTAAAGAATTGCATTAGACTTCCATTTTCTCCTTTTTAGACTTTGTTGCCCCAAATGTCTTCATTGAATGCCTAGCTTCCTGTTCTAAGCAAGCCTATTGCACATGCGTAGACCAGGGTGTGGTCCATACTAGGGTGTCGCCCTTGGGGAGAGAGGGAGAGGAAAGTAGGTTTAAGTCCTTTGTCCTGCTGTTTTGAGATTCTTGCAAAGCTACAATTTAATTATGTAGGCAATATTGACAATGCCATACCTCGTATAAGCCTTCTGCATGATGGTGCTGCGGAGGAGATGATTGATTCGATATCATCGCATGAGGAACCTCAGAGCACGTAGGATGATGGGCGGGAGGCCTTACCCACATCGGGTATATCGAGACAGGCATTCATACCTGCACCTGAGTGATGCAGACTGTGTGAGAAGGTTGCGGTTCTGCAAAGAAGTTGTAACCGAGATCTGTGAGTTAGTAAAAGCAGACCTGCAACCTGGAAGCATCAGGAGGACTGCTTCATCAGTTGAAGTGAAGTTTACAGCTGCACTTTCATTTTATGCATCCGGATCATTCCAGGCCACAACCAGGGATGTGTGCGCCATATCTCAACATGCAATACATATCTGCATTCGGCAGGTGAATGCTGCACTATATGTCCGGAGGAATGACTACATAAAGTTCCCCATGACTGCCCAGGAAATGCGTGACAGGGCTGTGGGCTTCTCTAGGAGTGCTGGCTTCCCAAAGATACAGGGCTGCATTGATTGTACCTATATCTCCTTGCAAGCAGCTTTAGAGGATTCTGAGATGTACGAGAACAGAAAAGGCTTCCACTCTGTGAATGTGCAGCTCGTCTGTGATGACAGATCAGTTGATGCGAGATACCCTGGGAGCACCCATGATGCGTTCATCCTACACAAGAGCACTATATCTGCCATGTTTCAGCAGAAGCCAGAAGGGCAAAGCTGGCTGCTGGGAGACAAAGAGTACAGCTTCGCCACCTGGCTCATGATGCCCCTACGCGTAACCCAGACGGAAGCTGGCTGGGAATACAACATGTCGCACATTGCGATGCGCAGCATAATAGAGAGGATCATTGGCATTTTGAAGCAGCATTTCCGATGCCTGGACCATTCCAGAGGCTACTTGCAATACTCCCCTGAGATTGTCGGTCAGTTCACTGTTGTGTGCTGCATGCTGCATAACTTAGCCATCATGAGGCAGCAGCAGCTGGTAGTAGAAGACCCAACTGAGCTGAGAGTGGCTGATGATGAGGAGGAACATGTAGATGATGATGAGGAGGAGGAGGAGGAGGAGGAGGAAGCCTTGCAACTACCTGAACCCGGAGCACGACGGTGGAGGAGGGCGGGCCATCGTGCCTCTTTAACGATTGCTTGAACCTTGCGCCAGCAACTCATCTGTGAACACTTTGCTGCCTGAAGGCTCAGCGGCAACTATTCCAAATGGACCATGTTTACTGTTCAGACTTGTTTCAGAATGTTGTGCTGTGTTAATGGAACAAATAATGGAAATGATTCTTCTTTAGTTCAATAAGTTGTGTTAATAATGGAACAAATAATGGAAATGATTCAGTTATAATTTAAAATATATTTTATTCAAAAATTTTAGAAAATTTGTTTGTACTAAACTTTAATAAAAATATTCTTGAATCAAACATTAAAGTTTTCAGTTAAGATCACTTACAAACTTTAAAATCACTTACAAACTTTAAGATCACTTACAAACATGTCAATCTGCGTAAGTTACAAAAAACTTTTAAGTTGAGAACAGTTACAACAGTTAACAACAACAACAAAAACAACAACAGCAGCAAAGAAAGGCTGCACCCATCTCTCCTCCACCTTATTCTAAGACCACCTGCTGCACTTGGTCTTGGTGACTTCGTCCCTGCCCGCAGACGGTGGCGCAGCATTTCTCAGGTTTGTACCAAGCTTATTCTTTCGAGCATCTCGGGTAATGCGCATTTCTTGAAGGGGGCTGTGGGCAGGCGGTAATGTGGAAGGCCCGGCTTAGGCCTCTTCAGAGGCTGGTCTGGGGATTGGAGTGGGAGTGGCAGTTGATTCTGTCAATGGCCACAGGGTCTGGGCGTGCTCCCTTATTGCAGCAGCTAACTCAGACATTCCTTCCTTCATGTGCCCTGACAGTGTCTCAGCTACCTGTGACATTCCCTCCCTCATGTTCACCGACAGTGTATCAGCTTTCTGCGACATTCCCCCCCTTATGTTCACCGACAGTGTTCCCATTTCTCGTGAGAGTGTTGTTACTTCTCCCGACAGTCCTGATACCTCACCACCCACCCCAATGATGGTGTCCAGGAGTGATCGCGTAAGGATAATGATCTCCACACTGCCATCATCTGAACCACATCTGTTAGATCCTGCAACTCAGGAAAGTGCTGTCGAGCTCTCCTTCCCCTCCTCACCCTGGGTGTGCCTCGCTGCATCCCACTGGGATCCGCAGCCTCGGATGGTGGGGCCCTGGGTGTGCCTTGCTGCACCCCACTGGATTTCCCAGCCTCGGACTGTGAGAAACTATGGAATGTCCCAACGCACGTACCACTCAGGAAAGGGGCTGGCACCTCAATGGGCGGCACCTGCACCTCCTCCAGAGTGAGTACAACAGTGGGGGCTTCATCCTCCCCCTCCCCCTGCCATTCCCCACCCACCCCCCGCCCCTCACCCCCTCACCCACATGCTCTTGGTCTGGAAGGTGGGGTTGGAAGATGTTCTCCTCTTCAGACTCGGCTGAATTTTCTTCTGCATTGGCTTGAGCCTCGTCAGGGTTGGCCTTAAGTTCTGCAAAATATAACAGAACAGACAAATGGTTAGCAGCAGAAGAGGGGGCAGGGTGGCATGAGTAGGCTCACACAGCGCAGATAGCAGCTCATTTGAAGGACCGCGATGAATTATAGCATATTGCATCAACTGAAGCATAGCTGATGGAGACATCCCCATGAACCGAAGCATGGCTAGCCTGCGCAGTACTTAACATTTAACAAAGCCAGACTGTGGAATTTGTGGGACTTAACCCTCTCCCTCAAGTGTGGGCCCAGCTTGTGCAGTGGTGGTTGCTTTTCTCCAGATAGGACCCATCAAAGCAGCAACCCTATCTTCCAAGTGTGTCAGTGGGTGCTGATTTGCCGGGCCTCCTCCTGTTCAAGTTCTTTTCCTTTTGTTGTGTGCCACCTTCCTCTGCAAAGATGAAAATATAACTTTTTAGAGAGGATGTCTTGCTGCTGGGTGGGACATATACAGATCGTCACATTTACAATCAAGGTCCTGCCACTTTTTTTTGCACTGGTCTCCAGATCTTGGGGTGGTCACCATTGCAAAGTAATCTTCTGCAAGTTGGTTCCAGCGTTTCTTCATTTCTTTTGGTGAAACTTTTATGTGACCTCTGCTGGTGTCCAGCTCATGCCATCTGACCTCAATTACAGTAACTAGTGCCTCCACTTCATCCTGTGAGAAATTCTTGGTCCTTGAGCCGCGTTGTATATTGCAGCTCCGATTTTTCCACTGAGAATTAAAGTTCTCACACACAACTGGCTCTTTAAAAATGGTCGAATGCAGACCGGGAGCTGTACTAGGCATGCGTGGCCATAGCAGTCACGTAAAAAACGTCACTTTTCTTTTCGCGCATGCGCAGAAGGGGAGGGGCATCGTTTTATCAGTGCAAACATTAGACTCCACCCCCCGAAGCGAAATGACAGGCTGTGTGGCGCCAATTAGAACGGGGAAACTTGCAAGTTATTTTTTTGGAGTTGTTGGGGCCAACAAAATGGGCACTGTAATACGCCATAAAACGGCATTGGGGAAAATTGAGCCCTGAGTATGGGAAAATAGGGAGTTTAATATGATTGCTATGCTCATAATAAAATAATGTAACCGAGTACTGTAGACATGAGTAAGTGTGACCTTAGCTCCTTTATTCAAACTCCAGAGTGTTGGTACTGCATGGGAGGCTTGCTTATATACAGTGCTCCCAAGGAATGCTGGGATCCCTTGGGACTCCAACAGGTATGCCCTCTGGTGGCGGTATGATACAGGTTACCCAAGGGTTGCATACATAACATCACTCTCTCCCAAAGTCAATAGTACACTTATTTACAGGGTGAGATGATCTGAGGCTTTTCGTTCCCTTGTCGATCGTTTCGGTACAAATGCAGGTGTGGGTGAGTTGGTTTGTTCTTTGGTGGGCTGCTGGGCAGCTGGCCTTGCCGGGCTGCTGGGAATGGTGAGTTCAGCTTCGTCGTCGACCGTGTGGTCGGTTGCCACTTGTGTGCGAGTTGGAGGGTCGAAGTTAGTGGTGTCCTCTTCGGGTTGCTCATGGCTGTCTGTGAATCGCAGTTTGATTTGGTCCAAATGCTTTCTGCAAGTTAGTCCATCAGCAAGTTTGACTTGAAACACCCTAATCCCTTCTTTGGCTATGAAGGTGCCAGCAAGCCATTTGGGACCATGTCCACAGTTGAGTACAAATACAGGATCATTGACTTCAATATCGCGTGACAAGTTTGCGCAATCATGGTACATGCTTTGTTGATGCCGCCTGCCCTCGACGTGATCATGGAGATCAGGGTGGACAAGAGAGAGCCTTGTTTTGAGCACCCTTTTCATGAGCAGCTTGGCTGGGGAACCCCGGTGAGCGAGTGGGGTCTGATGCAGTACCTTAGCAGGACTCGGGACAGGCGGGGCTGCAGGGAGCCTTCCAACACACATTTCAAGCTTTGCTTGATGGTTTGGACTGCCCGTTTTGCCTAGCCATTGGATGCGGGCAGATGTGACGTGCTTGATCCCATTGCGGGTCATGAATTCCTTGAAATCAGCACTGGTAAAGCACGGCCCATCTACGCTGACAAGGACATCAGACAGGCCGTGCGTGGCGAACATGGCTCGTAGGCTTTTGATGGTGGCAGTGGACGTGCTTACAGACATTATTACACACTCAATCCATTTTGAATAAGCATCCACAACAACCAAAAACATTTTGCCTAGGAACGGGCCCGCAATGTCAATGTGGATCCTAGACCACAGTTTGGAGGGCCATGACCTCCAAACTTAGCAGTGCCTCTCTAGGTGCATTGCTCAGTTGAAAGCAAGTGTTGTATTGGCGCATGCATGACTCCAAATCTGAGTCGAGGCCGGGCCACCACGCATGGATTCTGGCTATGGCTTTCATCATTACTATGCCTGGGTGGGTACTGTGTAGGTCGCGTATGAACATTTCCCTGCCTTTCTTGAGCAAAACCACGTGATTGCCCCACAAAAGACAGTCTGCCTGTATGGATATTTCATCTCTGCGCCTCTGGAACGACTTGATCTCTTTATGCATCTCCGCTGGGATGCTGGACCAGCTCCCATGGAGGACACAGTTTTTTTTTACAAGGGACAGTAAAGGATCCTGGCTGGTCCAGGTCCTGATCTGGCGAGCTGTAACGGGTGATTTTTCATTTTCAAATGCATCCATCACCAAGAGCAAGTCTGCAGGCTGTGCCATTTCCACCCCGGTGGTGGGCAATGGTAGCCAACTGAGAGCATCAGTGCAGCTCTCTGTGCCTGGTCTGTGGCAGAATACAAAGTTGTATGCAGGCAGCGTGAGCGCCCATCTTTGGATGCGGGCAGAGGCATTCGTATTAATACCTTTGCTCGCTGAGAATAGCGATATGAGCGGTTATGGTCAGTTTCTAACTCAAACTTGAGACCAAACAGATACCGTTGCATAGGCAGCTATTAACGAATATGATATAATTGGGATTACGGAGATATGGCTCCAGGGTGACCAAGGCTGGGAACTCAACATCCACGGGTATTCAACATTCAGGAAGGATAGACAGAAAGGAAAAGGAGGTGGGGTAGCGTTGCTGGTTAAAGAGTAAATTAACGCAATAGTAAGGAAGGACATTAGCTTGGATGATGTGGAATCTGTATGGGTAGAGCTGCGGAATACCAAAGGGCAGAAAATGATAGTGGGAGTTGTGTACAGACCACCAAACAGTAGTAGTGAGGTTGGGGACAGCATCAAGCAGGAAATTAGGGATACGTGCAATAAAGGTACAGCAGTTATCATGGGCGACTTTAATCTACATATAGATTGGGCTAACCTAACTGGTAGCAATGCGGTGGAGGAGGATTTCCTGGAGTCTATTAGGGATGGTTTTCTAGACCAATATGTCGAGGAACCAACTAGAGGGCTGGCCATCCTAGACTGGGTGAATTGTAATGAGAAAGGACTAATTAGCAAACTTGTTGTGTGAGGCCCCTTGGGGAAGCGTGACCATAATATGGTAGAATTCTTTATTAAGATGGAGAGTGACACAGTTAATTCAGAGACTAGGGTCCTGAACTTAAGGAAAGGTAACTTTGATGGTATGGGATGTGAATTGGCTAGAATAGACTGGCGAATGATACTTAAAGGGTTGACGGTGGATAGGCAATGGAAGACATTTAAATATCACATGGATGAACTTCAACAATTGTACATCCCTGACTGGAGTAAAAATAAAACTGGGAAGGTGGCTCAACCGTGGCTAACAAGGGAAATTAGAGATAGTGTTAAATCCAAGGAAGGGGCATATAAATTGGCCAGAAAAAGCAGCAAACCTGAGGACTGGGAGAAATTTAAAATCCAGCAGAGGAGGACAAAGTATTTAATTCGGAGGGGGAAAATAGAGTATGAGAAGAAGCTTGCTGGGAACATAAAAACTGACTGCAAAAGGCTCTATAGATATGTGAAGAGAAGGAGATTAGTGAAGACAAACGTAGGTCCCTTGCAGTCAGAATCAGGTGAATTTATAATGGGGAACAAAGAAATGGCGGACCAGTTGAACAAATACTTTGGTTCTATCTTCACGAAGGAAGACACAAATAACCTTCTGGAAATACTAGGGGACCGAGGATCTAGCGAGAAGGAGGAACTGAAGGAAATCCTTATTAGTCAGGAAATTGTGTTAGAGAAATTGATGGGATTGAAGGCAGATAAATCTCCAGGGCCTGATAGTCTGCATCCCAGAGAACTGAAGGAGGTGGCCCTAGAAATAGTGAATGCATTGGTGATCATTTTCCAACAATCTATCGACTCGGGATCAGTTCCTATGAACTGGAGGGTAGCTAATGTAACACCACGTTTTTAAAAAGCAGGGAGAGAGAAAACGGGGAATTATAGACTGGTTAGTCTGACATTGGTAGTGGGGAAAATGTTGGAATCAATTATTAAAGATGAAATAGCAGCGCATTTTGGAAGCAGTAACAGATCGGTCCAAGTCAGCATGGATTTATGAAAGGAAAATCATGCTTGACAAATCTTCTGGAATTTTTTGAGGATGTAACTAGTAGAGTGGATAAGGGAGAACCAGTGGATGTGGTGTATTTGGACTTTCAAAAAGCTTTTGACAAGGTCCCACACGAGAGATTAGTGTGCAAAATTAAAGCACATGGTATTGGAGGGAATGTATTGACGTGGATAGAGAACTGGTTGGCAGATAGAAAGCAGAGAGTCGGGATAAACGGGTCCTTTTCAGAATGGCAGGCAGTGACCAGTTGGGTGCCGCAGGGCTCAGTGCTGGGACTCCAGCTATTTACAATATACATTAATGATTTAGATGAAGGAATTGAGTGTAATATCTCCATGTTTGCAGTTGACACTAAACTGGGTGGTGGTGTGAGCTGAGAATGCTAAGAGACTGCAGGGTGAATTGGACAGGTTAGGTGAATGGGCAAATGCATGGCAGATGCAGTATAATGTGGATAAATGTGAGGTAATCCACTTTGGTGGCAAAAACATGAAGGCACAATATTATCTGAATGGCGGCAGATTAGGAAAAGAGGAGGTACAACGAGACCTGGGTGTCATGGTACATCAGTCATTGAAAGTTGGCATGCAGGTACAGCAGGTGGTGAAGAAGGCAAATGGCATGTTGGCCTTCATAGCGAGGGGATTTGAGTAAGGAAGCAGGGAGGTCTTACTGCAGTTGTACAGGGCCTTCGTGAGGCCTCAACTGGAATATTGTGTTCAGTTTTGGTCTCCTAATCTGAGGAAAGATGTTCTTGCTATTGAGGGAGTGCAGCGAAGTTTCACCAGACTGATTCCCGGGATGACAGGACTGACATATGAGGAGAGACTGAATCGACTGGGCCTGTATTCACTGGAGTTTAGAAGAATGAGAGGGGATCTCATAGAAACATATAAAATTCTGATGGGACTGGACAGGTTAGATGCAGGAAGAATGTCCCCGATGTTGGGGAAGTCCAGAATCAGGGGTCACAGTCTGAGGATAAGGGGTAAACCATTTAGGACCAAGATGAGGAGAAACTTCTTCACTCAGAGAATTGTGAAACTGTGGAATTCTCTACCTCAGAGAGTTGTTGATGCCAGTTCGTTAGATATATTCAAGAGGGAGTTAGATATGGCCCTTATGGCTAAAGGGATCATGGGGTATGGAGAGAAAGCAGGAAAAGGATACTGAGGTGAATGTTCAGCCATGATCTTATTGAATGGTGGCGCAGGCTCGAAGTGCCGAATGGCCTACTCCTGCACCTATTTTCTATGTTTCTATGTTTGTATGTAGCAGCACATGTAGGGATTCTAGCAAGGTGCTTAACCCGCGTAGGAAATTACCAAAATAGTTGCGGAGTCCCAGGAACGACCGCAGCTCCATCACGTTCTGTGGTCTCGGCGCGTTCTTGGTGGCCTCCGTCTTGGCGTCGGTGTGTCTGATACCGTCTGCCGCGATTCTTCTAGCTAAGAACTCGACCTCGGACGCCAGGAAAACACACTTCATGTGTTTCAACCTGAGTCCCACATGATCTAGCCGACCTAGAACCTCTTCCAGGTTCTTCAAGTGTTCAATGGTGTCCCGACCTGTGACCAGTATGTCGTCCTAGAAAACCACGGTAAATGGAACCGATTTTAGCAGGCTCTCCATGTTCCTTTGAAAAATTGCCGTGGCCGATCGAATCCCAAACGGGCATGTATTGTAGATGAACAGACCTTTGTACCTTTGTGCGTGTTGATGCAGGTGAGGCCTTTCGAAGATTCCGCCAGCTCCTGCGTCATGTAGGCCGAGGTCTGGTTCAATTTGGTAAACGTCTTTCCTCCAGCCAGGGTCGCAAATAGGTCGTCTGCCTTGGGTAGCGGGTACTGGTCCTGAAGGGAAAAACGGTTAATCGTTACTTTATAATCCCCACAAATTCTGACCGTGCCATCGCCCTTGAGAACCAGATCAATTCGACTGGCCCACTCGTTGAACTGCACCGGCGCGATGATGCCTTCTCGCTGCAGCCTGTCCAGCTCAATTTCCATTTTCTTTCGCATCATATATGGCACTGCCCGTGCCTTGTATGGGTTGGGTCGTGTACCGGGAACGAAGTGGATCTGTACCTTCGCCCTCGAGAAACTTCCGATGCTTGGCTCAAACAACAACAGGAACTTGCTCAGAACCTCAGCATATGAGACGTCGACGACAGACGAAAGCGCTCGGAAGTCGTCCCAGTTCCAGCGGATTTTTCCCAGCCAGCTTCTGCTGAACAGTGTGGGGCCATCTCCTGGTGCAATCCATAGTGGGAGTTCATAGAAACATAGAAAATAGGTGCAGGTGCAGGCCATTCAGCCTTTCGAGCCTGTACCACCATTCAATAAGATCATGGCTGATCATTCACCTCAGTACCCCTTTCCTGCTTTCTCTCCGTACCCTTTGATCCCTTTAGCCGAAGGGGCATATCTAACTCCCTCTTGAATATATCCAATGAACTGGCATCAACAACTCTCTGCGGTAGGGAATTCCATAGGTTAACAACTCTCTTAGTGAAGAAGTTTCTCCTCATCTCAGTCCTAAATCGCTTAGCCCTTATCCTTAGATTAAGTCCCCTGGTTCTGGACTTCCCCAACATCGGGAATATTCTTCCTGCATCTAACCTGTCCAGGCCCATCAGAATTTTACATGTTTCTCTGAGATCCCCACTCATCCTTCTAAACTCCAGTGAATACAGGCCCAGTCGATCCAATCTCTCCTCATAAGTCAGTCCTGCCATCCCGGGAATCAGTCTGGTGAACCTTCGCTGCACTCCCTCAATAGCAAGAACGTCTTTCCTCAGATTAGGAGAACAAAACTGAACAATATTCCAGGTGAGGCCTCACCAAGGCCCTGTACAACTGCAGTCAGACCTCCCTGCTTCTATATTCAAATCCCCTAGCTATGAAGGCCAACATACCATTTGCTTCTTCACTGCCTGCTGTACCTGCATGCCAACTTTCAATGACTGATGTACCATGACACCCAGGTCTCGTTGCACCTCCCCTTTTCCTAATCTGTCGCCATTCAGATAATATTCTGCCTCCATGTTTTTGCCACCAAAGTGGATAACCTCACATTTATCCACATTATACTGCATCTACCGTGCGTTTGCCCACTCATCTATCCTGTCCAAGTCACCCTGCAGCCTCTTAGCATCCCCCTCACAGCTCACACCGCCACCCAGCTTAATGTCATCTGCAAACTTGGAGATATTACACTCAATTCCTTCATCTAAATCATTAATGTATATTGTAAATAGCTGGGGTCCCAGCACTGAGCCCTGCAGCACACCACTAGTCATTGCCTGCCATTCTGAAAAGGACCTGTTTATCCCGACTCCCTGCTTCCTGCCTGCCAACCAGTTCTCTATCCACTTCAGAACATTACCCCCAATACCATGTGCTTTAATTTTGCATACCAATCTCTTGTGTGGAACCTTGTCAAAAGCCTTTTGAAAGTCCAAATACATCACATCCACTGGTTCTCCCTTGTCCTCTCTACCGGTTACATCCTCAAAAAATTTTAGAAGTTTTGTCAAGCATGATTTCCCTTTCATAAATCCATGCTGACTTGGACCGATCCTGTCACTGCTTTCCAAATGCACTGCTATTTCATCTTTAATAATTGATTCCAACATTTTCCCCACTACTGATGTCAGGCTAACCGGTCTATAATTACCCGTTTTCTCTCTCCCTCCTTTCTTAAAAAGTGGTGTTACATTAGCTACCCTCCAGTCCATAGGAACTGATCCAGATTCGATAGACTGATGGAAAATGATCACCATTGCATCCACTATTTCTAGGGCCACTTCCTTAAGTACTCTGGGATGCAGACTATCAGGCCCCGGGGATTTATCGGCCTTCAATCCCATCAATTTCCCGAACACAATTTCCTGACGAATAAGGATTTCCTTCAGTTCCTCCTTCTCACTAGACCCTCGGTCCCCTAGTATTTCCAGAAGGTTATTTGTGTCTTCCTTCGTGAAGACAGAACCAAAGTATTTGTTCAACTGGTCTGTCATTTCTTTGTTCACCATTATAAATTCACCTGATTCTGACTGCGGGACCTACGTTTGTCTTCATTAATCTTTTTCTCTTCACATATCTATTGAAGCTTTTGCAATCAGTTTTTATGTTCCCAGCAAGCTTCCTCTCATACTCTATTTTCCCCCTCCTAATTAAACCCTTTGTAATCCTCTACTGAATTGTAAAATTCTCCCAGTCCTCAGGTCTGCTGCTTTTTCTGGCCAATTTATATGCCTCTTCCTTGGATTTAACACTATCCTTAATTTGTTAGCCACGGTTGAGCCACCTTCCCCGTTTTATTTTTACTCCAGACAGGGATGTACAATTGCTCAAGTTCATCCATGTGATATTTAAATGTCTTCCATTGCCTATCCACTGTCAACCCTTTAAGTATCATTCGCCAGTCTATTCTAGCCAATTCATGTCTCATATCATCGAATTACCTTTCCTTAAGTTCAGGATCCTAGTCTCTGAATTAACTGTGTCACTCTCCATCTTAATAAAGAATTCTACCATATTATGGTCACTCTTCCCCAAGGGGCCTCGCACAACAAGATTGCTAATTAGTCCTTTCTCCTTTCTCATTACACATCACCCAGTCTAGGATGGCCAGCCCTCTAGTTGGTTCCTCGACATATTAGTCTAGAAAACCATCCCTAATACACTCCAGGATATCCTCCTCCACCGCATTGCTACCAGTTTGGTTAGCCCAATCAATATGTAGATTAAAGTCACCCATGATAACTGCTGTACCTTTATTGCACGCATCCCTAATTTCTTGTTTGATACTGTCCCCAACCTCACTACTACTGTTTGGTGGTCTGTACACAACTCCCACTAGCGTTTTCTGCCCTTTGGTATTCCGTAGTTCCACCCATACCGATTCCACATCATCCAAGCTAATGTCCTTCCTTACTATTGCGTTAATTTCCTCTTTAACCAGCAACGCCACCCCACCTTCTTTTCCTTTCTGTCTATCCTTCCTGAATGTTGAATACCCCTGGATGTTGAGTTCCAAGCCTTGGTCACCCTGGAGCCATATCTCCGTGATGCCAATTACATCAAATCCGTTAACAGCTATCTGCGCAGTTAATTCATCCACCTTATTATGTATACTCCTCACATTGAGGCAGAGAGCCTTCAGACTTGTCTTTTTAACACACTTTGCCCCTTTAGAATTTTGCTGTAATGTGCCCCTTTTTGCTTTTTGCCTTGGGGTTCTCTGCCCTCCACTTTTACTTTTCTTCTTTCTATCTTTTGCTTCTGCCCCCATTCTACTTCCCTCTGTCTCCCTGCATAGGTTCCCATCCCCTGCCATATTGGTTTAACCCCTCCCCAACAGCACTAGCAAACACTCCCCCTGGGACATTGGTTCCGGTCCTGCCCAGGTGCAGACTGTCCGGTTTGTACTGGTCCAACCTCCCCCAGAACCGGTTCCAATGTCCTAGGAATTTGAATCCCTCCCTTCTGCACCACTCCTCAAGCCACATATTCATCTTAGCTATCCTGCAATTCCTACTCTGACTAGCACGTGGCACTGGTAGCAATCCTGAGATTACTACCTTTGAGGTCCTACTTTTTAATTTAGCTCCTAGATCCCTCAATTCGTTTTGTAGGACCTTATCCCGTTTTTCTTTACCTATATCGTTGGTACCTATATGCACCACGACAACTGGCTGTTCACGGTCCCCCTTCAAAATGTCCTGCAGCTGCTCCGAGACATCCTTGACCCTTGCACAAGGGAGGCAACATGCCATCCTGGAGTCTTAATTGCGGCCACAGAAACACCTATCTATTCCCCTTACAATCAAGTATCCTACCACTATAGCTCTCCCACTCTTTTTCCTGCCCTCCTGTGCAGCAGAGACACCCATGGTGCCATGAACTTGGCTGCTGCTGCTCTCCCCTGATGAGTCATCCCCCTCAACAGTACCCAAAGCGGTGTATCTGTTTTGCAGGGGATAACCGCAGGGGACCCCTGCACTAGCTTCCTTCCACTGCTCCTCCTGTTGGTCACCCATCCCCTATCTGGCTGTGTGCCCTTTACCTGCGGTTTGGCCAATTCACTAAACGTGCTATTCATGACATCCTCAGCATCGCGGATGCTCCAGAGTAAATCCACTCGCAGCTCCAGTGCTGCAATGCGGTCTGTCAGGTGCTGCAGCTGGATACACTTGCTGCACATGTCGTTGTCAGGGACACTGGAAGCGTCCCTGACTTCCCACATAGCACAGGAGGAGCATGACACGTGCTCGAGCTCTCCAGCCATGACTTAACCCCTAGATTAACTTAATTTGGCAACAACAATGATAAAGGTTACCTACTGATAAAGGAAAAGAAAAGAAAAACTACTCACCAATCACCAGCCAATCACTTACACCCTTGGCTGTGATGTCACCCTTCGATTTCTTTCTACTTCTTTTTTTCCTTCTCTCCCGACTGCAGCTGCACCAGCTGGCCTCTCCGAACTGCCACGCTGCTCCCTCCGACTCACGGCTGCTCCTCCCCGACAGTTGGGCCTTTTATCCACCTCTCCGATCTGCCATGCCGCTCCCTCCTGTTGTGTATGTCGGCACCTTTAGTAATGACTCCACGAGGCAGGGTATGGTGCTTTAACTATGCAGATCTGCAGTCTTTTATTAGCAGCTCCTGAGTGCTAACAACAAGCTGTGTGTTCCTTTTTATACTGGGTTACCTGCCGTGTGCAGGCAACCCCTGGGTCTCCAGCAACAGCACCTTATAGTGTACCAGCAAGGTGTGTACAGTACAAGGGTACATTCAATGTTGCATACAGTGTTACAGACATCACACAGTAAATAGGCATGCATACACAACACCTCCGACTCACGTCTGCTCCTCCCCGACAGTTGGGCCTTTTATAGGCCTCTCCGATCTGCCACGCAGCTCCCTCCGACTCAGTTCGTGCACTGCTCCATCATAGGAGACTTTTACTGCTGCGCTGCCAATAACAGGGATCAGCTCTTTTGGGTAAGTTCTTAGCTTGGTATGAATGGGGCTAAGCTTGGGCCTGTGTACCTTGTTGCACCACAGCCTGTCGAAGGCCTTTTTGCTCATGATAGACTGACTCGCACCCGTGTCTAGTTCCATGGATACTGGAATTCTGTCCAGTTCAACTTTTAGCATGATCGGTGGACATTTCGAGGTGAAGTTGTGTACCCCGTACATTTCTGCCACCTCGGTTCGAGTCTCTAGTTCAGCCTGATCCGCCATGGATCAATCCTCCTCTGCAACGTGGTGGTTTGCAGGGTTTGCAGCTAATCTGCACTTTCGTTGGAGGTGTCCCATTGTTCTCAGCCTTTGCATACATAGTGTTTGAAGCGGCATTGATGGGCTCGATGATCACCTCTGCAGCGCCAATAATGTGTTAACTGCCTCGCATTAACGTTTGATGGTGGACTCTGGGTCATCTGAGGTCGTGCAGCTGCCGGCGTGTACTTTCTGCCATAAGCATTCCTGCCTGAAAACGACGTTACTTTGTGTAAAGTTCTTGCCGAAACCTCTTTATGCTGCAAAAATTGTTTGGTGTTATCGCTGGTGGACATAAATGCCTGGGCTATCGTTTTGGCTTTGCTCAGGTTCGGTGTTTCAACAGTCAATAGTTTGCGAAGGATAACCTCATGGCCAATGCCAAGCACAAAGAAGTCCCTTAGCATTTGCTCAAGGAATCCGTCGAATTCGCAATGTCCTGCAAGGCACCTTAGTTCGGCGACGTAGCTCGCCACTTCCTGGCCTTCAGACTGTTGACATGTGTAAATTCGATACCTTGCCATCAGAACGCTTTCCTTCGGATTTAGGTGCTCCCGGACCAGCGTTCACATTTCTTCATACGATTTGGTTGTTGGTTTCACCGGAGCTAGAAGCTTCTTCATCAGGCCATAGGTTGTTGCCCCACAGACAGTGAGGAGGATCGCCCTTCGTTTGGCAGCGTTCTCGTCCCCTTCCAGCTCGTTGGCCACTAAGTATTGGTCGAGTCGTTCCATGAAGGCCTCCTAATCGTCCCCTTCTGAGAATTTCTCCAGAATACTAACAGTTCCCTGCATTTTCGTGTGATTGTTCGTTATCTCATCGCCAGTTGTTATGCTCATAATAAAGTAATGTAACTGAGTACTGTAGACATGAGTAAGTCTGACCTCAGCTCCTTTATTCAAACTCCAGAGTATTGGTACAGCATGGGAGGCCTGCTTATATACAGTGCTCCGAAGGGATGCTGGGATCTCTTGGGACTCCAACAGGTATGCTCTCTGGTGGCGGTATGCTACAGGTTACTAAGGGTTGTATACATAACATCTAGAAAAATAGTTTTTCACTTATTGACCAATCATTTCATCTCGAGCTTATAGAATTTTTCCATTTTACTTTATTGGTCTTTCCTATTATATATTATAATGACTAGCATTGTACAGCAGAATAGGACATTGGTAATTTTAAGGAGAATACTTGGAGTTTTAAGACAGTTAAATCAAGTTCCGTATTTTGTGTAATTATCACCAAAATATTAAAAGTAAACTAGAGATAATAGCATTTGCTGTTAGAACAACCTATTTGCCTTTTTCGTGGAACGTGCAGACCAGCCATTGGGTGATACGTATAAATTAAACCGATACTGTCAATTCGCTTAAACACGAGTATTGTACTTCACACATAATGCAATATTGCAAATAAATGTAAGCGTCTTAGTCAAATTCCACAAAATTGGACCTTTTGGATTAATCTCTTTATAAAGTCCTTATGGCGGTGGTTTTCTCTGAGAAGTTATTTGTTCGGTTGCTCTGTGAAAGCTCTTCCTTAGTTTCAGCGAGTCCAATTGTTGCTACCGGCAACCAGGCTGTAAACTATAAACCTGCAGACAGAGGCACACCGAGTCCCCGGGACACAGCGCCGCACGCAGCGTGCCTTCCAGATGCTGAAATAGGGCGGCCCTTGCACTTTTCAGCAGCCTTATCTCAGCATTACGCCAAACGGTACAGCCAATACCTTCGTTAATGTTTTATAAATTAAACCTTCTTACTAGTTCGTCGAACTCCGCAAGTAATCAGAAGGTGTTTGTTTACCCCTTGGCTTCCACTTTGGTTTTGACATGAAAGGATTGTCAAAGGTAAGACTGTGACTGTGAATAAGGTCAATGGATTGATTTATAAGATTTAACAATTATTGTTATTTATTATATTAATCGTGTTTTGCGATACTAACCTTGAAAGGTTATTATAAATCAGAACTGGCAGAAACAACCCATAACTCAAGCGAATTCCTACCAGCTGGGGGTGCTGGGACTCTTAATAAGAGTTTGACAACTACTTATTTATTATTCACAGTCAGTGGGGTCATCGCAGTTTCAGCAATGACATGATATGAATTCTGGAAGATGTTCATTTTTGACACTTCATTTGGTGCAAATTATAGCATTTTATAGTGGAATGTATAGCAGTTGTAGAAATGGGTAATTTTTAAATTCATTCTTAGGATGTGGGAAATGACGACAAGGTCGACATTTATTGCCTATCCCTAATTGCCCCGAGAGCAGTTTGATACAACGGAGTGGCTTGTTAGTCTACTTCAGAGGGCAGTTGGTGTGACACTGGCGTCACATATACCCCAGACCAGGTAAGGATGGACAGTTTCTTCCCCTAAAGGACACGAATGAATGTGTTGTTTTTTTTAATGATAATCCAACAGTTTCATGGTCACTTCTTTTGCTGAAATCAGCTTTTTATTTTCATATATTTTAAACTGAATTAAGATTCTCAAATATTGTGATTTGAACTCAGGTTTTCTTAAATATTACTCCAGGCCTCTGGATTACTATTCCAGTAATATAACCACAACACTACAGTATCCTCAAATTGTAGAGGTGGAATGATGCACTGCTTACCAAAGAGAAAGGTTCCTTTGTTTAAAAAGGGAGAAGGAGATAGACCGAGTAATTACAGGCCAGTCAGCCTAACCTCGGAGGTGGGAAAATTATTGGAAAAAATTCTGAGGGACAGGATAAATCTTTATTTACCAAGACACGGATTAATCAAGGACAGTCAGCATGGATTTGTTAAGGGAATGTCGTGTCTGACTAACTTGATTGAATCTTTAGACGAGGTAATAAGGAGAGTCGATGAGGGTAGTGCGTTTGATGTAGTATATATGGATTTTTTAAGGCTTTTGATAAGATCCCACATGGCAGACTGGTCACGGAAGTAAAAATCCATGGGATCCAGGGCAAAGTGGCAAGTTGGACCCAAAATTGGCTCAGGCAGGAAGCAAAGGGTAATGGTTGATGGGTGTTTTTGAGACTGGAAGGCTGTTACCAGTGGGGTTCTGCAGGGCTCATTACTAGCTCCCTTGCTTTTTGTGGTATATATCAATGATTTAGACTTGAATGTAAGGGGTATGATTAAGAAGTTTACAGATTATTCTAAAATCGGTTGTGTGGTTGATAATGAATAATAAGCTGTAAACTGCAGGAAGATAGCAATAAACTGGTCAGGTGGGCAGAACAGTGGAAAATGGAATTCAATCTGGAGAAATGTGAGGTAATGCATTTGGGGAGGTCTAACAAGGCAAAGGAATACATATTAAATGGTATGACACTGAAAAGTGTAGAGGAACAAAGGGACCTTGGAGTGCATGTCCACAGATCCCTGAAAGTAGCAGGCCAGGTAGATAAGGTAGTTAAGAAGGCAGATGGAATACTTGCCTTTATTAGCCGAGGCATAGAACACAAGAACAGGGAGGTTATGCTTGAACTGTATAAAACACTAGTTAGGCCACAGCTGGAGTACTGCATGCAGTTCTGATCACCACATTACAGAAAATATGTGATTGCACTAGAGAGGATACAGAGGAGATTTATGAGAATGTTGCCTGGACTGGAGAATTTTAGCTATGAGGAAAGATTGGATATGTAGTGTCCCTGCACCTTACTACAAACTCACACGAGGCATAGATATATCAGACATGGTCACTCTGTGACCTTCACCTTTATTGCCAGGACCAAGGAGTGCTGACCCTGGGTGGGACCTCCCCTTTTATACCTGGAAACCCAGGTGAGGCGTGTCTCCCGCAAGTTCACCCCCTGTGGTCAGGGTGTGCATTTCCAGGGTACAGGTACAGTGTACATGAGTTACAGTTACATGACTATGTCATTGCAAGATGGTTAAATACATGACAGGATAGGCTGGGGTTGTTTTCTTTGGAGCAGAGGAGGCTGAGGGGAGACCTTATTGAGGTGTATAAAATTATGAGGAGCCTAGATAGAATGGATAGAATGGACCTATTTCCCTTTGCAAAGGGGTCAATAACCAGGGGGCATAGATTTAAAGTAATTGGTAAAAGGTTTAGAGGGATTTGAGGGGAAACTTCTTCACTCAGAGTTTGGTGGGGGTCTGGAACTCACTGCCTGAAAGGGTGGTAGAGGCAGAAACCCTCACCACATTTTAAAAGTACTTGGATGTGCACTTGAAGTGCTGTAACCTACAGGGTTACGGACCAAGAGCTGGAGTGGGATTAGGCTGGATAACACTTTGTTGGCCGGCGCAGACACGATGGGCTGAAATGGCTTCCTTCCGTACTGTAAATTTCTATGATTCTATGTTCCTTGCAAAGAAGTGAACTGAACCCATAACCATTAGATCTTTCAGGACCAACTGAATGACTCACAAAGCTGTTGCATACTGGCAACAGGAGAAAAAAGGCCCTTGATCTTTGCTCCTGACTTTGAAGTTGTCAATCCCAAGAAGCATACTTGCCAATGTAGAATTCTATTAAAACCTGACCAGCAACTTC
This sequence comes from Pristiophorus japonicus, assembly GCF_044704955.1. NCBI lineage: Eukaryota > Metazoa > Chordata > Chondrichthyes > Pristiophoridae > Pristiophorus > Pristiophorus japonicus. The sequence goes on from NC_091979.1 coordinate 68,136,204, forward strand.
AAAAAAAATCTTACACAACTTCTAAAAGCTGATACTAAGCCTTTGGTATGTGAAAACAAGTACTCGCTCAGACTTTGTAACTTGAGCTGTAGGATACTCACATTTCATCACTTATATTGGAAAGAAAAACATAAGTAGATGAAAGCTTGAAGGGGAAATCCGAATGATAAAGACAGAAAATTGGCAGTGAATTTCTAGGATAGTGTGTTTACATTAAAAATGATGCATACTGATTAATTTAAAGAATGTTTCTTCTCTCTCTTCCAACCCAATTCAGGCGGGTAGTCTTCTTCCACCCCTCCTTTCAAACTGGCACTATTCTTCTCCCATTCAAGTTGGCACTATTCTCCCCATTCAAGCTGCCTTCTAGGCACTCACCACTCTCTCAGTTAATGCTGGCTCTCTCTTTCTTTCCCCAGTGCCATAGCGCTGGACCCAGTTAACCCACTCTTCCTGCCAAAGTACCAGGTGTTCATTTCCTCTCCCTTCATTGCTACTCATTTTGCTTCCTTTTCTTCTGACTTCATTGCCAGCCAACCACCCTTCCCCTTTTTTGACATTTTTTTCCCCATACCCCTTTCAAAGGAACATAGGAACAGGAGTAGGTTATTCAGCAGCTTGAGCCTATTTTGCCATTCAGTAAGATCATGGCTAATCTATATCCTAACTCCATCCACCCGCCTTGGCTCCATATCCCTTAATACCCTTGGCTAACAAAAAATCAACTGATCTCTGATTTAAAATTTTTAATTGAGCTAGTATATACTACTTTTTGTGGGAACGAGTTCCACACTTCTACCACCCTTTGTGTGAAAAAGTGTTTCCTAACTTCTCTCCTGAATGGCCTGGCTCTGATTTTAATGTTATGTCCCCAGTGGAAAAAAGTTTATCTCTGTCGACCTGATGAGTTCGTTTCAAAATCCTAAAAACCTCAATCAATTCACCCCTTAAGAATATTAAAATTAGGAGCAGGAGTAGGCCATACAGCCCTTTGAGGCTGCTCCGCCATCCAGTAAGGTCATGGCTGATCTTCAACCTCAACTCCACTTTCCTGCCCGATATCGCTTGATTCCCCTAGAGTCCAAAAATCTATCTATCTCAGCCTTGAATCTCATTACCACTTCTCTTGACCCCTCCTCAGTCTCTAACTTGTCAGACAACATCCAGTTCTGGATGAGCAGAAATGTTCTCAAATTGAATATTGGGAAGACCAAAGCCACTGTTTTCGGTCCCCGCCATAAACTCCATTCCTTAGCCACTGACTCCATCCCTCTTCCCAACTTCTGTCTGAGGCTGAACCAGATTGTTCGTAACCTTGGTGTCATGTTTGACCTTGAAATGAGCTTTCGACCACATACCCACAGCATAACTAAGACCACCTATTTCCATCTCTGCAACATTGCCCGTCTCCGCCCTTCCCTTAGGTCATCTGCCATTGAAGCCCTCATCCATGCCTTTGTTACCTCTAGACTTGACTATTCCAATGCACTCCTGGCTGACCTCCCACATTCTACCCTACGTAAACTAGAGGTGATCCAAAACTCGGTTGCCCGTATCCTAACTCGCACCAAGTCCTGCTAACCCATCACCCCAGTGCTCGCTGAATTACATTGGCTCCTGGTTAAGTAACACCTCGATTTCAAAATTCTCACCCTTGTTTTCAAATCTCTCCATGGCCTCGCCCCTCCCTATCTCTGTAATCTCCTCCAGCCCCACAACCCCCTGAGATGTCTGCACTCCTCTAATTCTACCCTCTTGAGCATCTCTGATTATAATCGCTCAACCATTGGTGGCCATGACTTCTGTTGCCTAGGCCCTAAGCTCTGGAATTCCCTGCCTGAACCTTTCCGCATCTCTACCTCTCTTTCCTCCTTCAAGACATTCCTTAAAACCTACCTCTTTGACTAAGCTTTTGGTCACCTGCCCTAATTTCTCCTTATCCATCTCATGTCAAATTTTTTATCCCATAATACTCCTGTGAAGCGCCTTGGGACGTTAAAGGCGCTATATAAATACAAGTTGTTGTTGAATATACTCAATAATTCAGCATCCACAGTCATTTGGGGTAGAGAATTCCAAAGGTGCACAACCCTCTGAGTAAAGAAATTCCTCCTCATCTCAGTCTTAAATAACCGACCCCTTATCCTGAGACTATGCCCCCTAGTTCAAGACTCTCCAGCCAGAGGAAATGCCCTCTCAGCATCTACCCTATTAATATCTTATATGTTTCAATGAGATCACCTCTAATTCTTCTAAACTCCAGAGAGCCCAATCTACTCAATCCCTCCTCATAGGACAACCCTCTCATTCCAGGGATCATTCTAGTGAACCTTCGTTCCACCGCCTCTAAGGCAGGTATGTCCTTTCTTGGATAAAGAGAAAAAAACTGTGCACAGTACTCCAGTTGTGGTCTCACCAAAATCCTGTACAATTGTAGTAAGACTTACTTACTCTTGAACTCAAACCCCCTTAGAATAAAGGTCAGTTTATGTAAGCTATCATAATCTTACCCTTGGAGCCGTGGTAACATTCTGGTGAATCTGAGCTGCACTCCTTCCATATCCTTTCTAAGGTGTGATGCCCAAAACTGTACACAGTATTCCAGATGTGATCTAACCAGGGCTTTGTATTGTTACAGAAAACCTTCCTTCCCCTTTATATTTTAGCCCTCTGGTTATAAAGGCCATTAGCCTCTTTGATTACTTTTTGTGCCTGACGACAACGTTTTAATGATCTGTGTAAATGGACCCCTCAATCTCTTTGGACCTCCACTGCTCCTAGTTTATTAAAAATACTCGAATCTATCCTTTTCTTGGTCCAAAATAGATGAATTCACATTTACCTGTGTTGAAATCTGTCTACCACAGTTTTGCCCATTCACTTTATCAATTATCTCTTTGTAATTTTATGCTCCTGTCTACATTACTTACTATGCCACCAATCTTTGTCTCATTGGCAAACTTGAATATATGGCTCTCTATTGTATTACCTAAGTCATTAATAAATATAGTGAATAGTTGAGGCCCTGACACAGATTCTTGTGGGGCACCACTAGTCACTTCCTTCCAATTCGAGTACATACCCATTATCCCTAACCAATCTACTAACCAGGTCAAAAATTTGCTTTCAATTCCATGATCTTTAATTTTAGCTAACAGCCTCTTATGTGAAACCTTATTGAATGTGTTCTGGTCCATATAAACTACATCCATAGACATTTTCCTATCTATTACTTTAGTTACTATCTTAAAAAATTCACTTACATTCATTAGACATGACCTACCCATACAAATTCATGTTGGCTTTCTCTAATCAGCTCAAATTTATCTAAGTGTCCAGTAACTGTCTCTAATTATAGAGTCCAATAATTTCCCCAGCTTTCACTCTCTCCCCCTCCCCTCAGGGTTGCTCCTAACTTACTGTTGTCACTAATAAAAAAGATATGGGCCTAGAACCTGCACTTTCTTTGCATGCTTAAAGTCCACTTAACGACCATTTTACCACTGAAATTATGTATAACGCCCAGATGTTGCCCATTTAGCCACAAAATGGAAACTGACATCCATTTTTAGGAAACTTATCGCCGAGCGTTACTTTCCTCATGTGCTTAACACCGGGAAAAAATATTACCGCCCGCCCACTTTTTTTGGGTGGAATCATCAGAATGGGCGAAATCAACGCCCATAATATCGTCCAGCGTTACTTTTTGCAGTGATTTAACGCCAAGATTCAATATTAACACCCGCCCACTTTTTTTTGTCGTGAAGAGCATATTTACCGAAACTAATGCTCAGCAGGTCGCCCAGTGTCAATTTCACCACCTCGCACACACATCGCCCACAATATCGCTCGCCCAAAAAACCGCCCACAAAAAGTGGAACTGTTCTGAATGAACGGCAGCAGTGTGGCTGGCATTTTAAAAATCCCACTCTTACGTGAGGAGCTGATAACCGAACGATTTGCTTGAAAGAGCGTTGATGTGAGTGACAACGCTGAGACACTGCTGTGTGTGTGCAGCTCAGACATCAATGGTGCCCATCAACTTGGTGCCAGTTAAAGTTTATGTTGATTGATGTTAAGTTGTATTTAACCCTTTCATGGTAAGGAATCACCAGTGTGTAACGGTGCAGCTATGCGCAACAAGGCTGTGTCAATAACAAAAATTTAATACTAACATTGGTGTGAAATCATAAGCATCACAGGCAATAACACCCAACCCCCGCCCACACCCCACCTTTTCCACCATTGACATAAATCACATGTTCAACATGTCCAGCAACACAGAATACAAAGGCAAAGCAAGAGTGTTGTCCCCAGCCCCATACATTGCAACAAATTGCATACACCCAGATGGAGATATAACACAGCCATCACCTGTGGACATGCACTTCACTTTCCTTCTCCCTTCCCCTTCTCCCCACTTCTACCCCTTCCCCTCCTCGCTCCACAGCATCTGGCCAAAGAGCTCCTCAGGCGGTGCCTCATTGGGGGGGATGAGGGCAGATGTGGTCGTTGGACGGGTACGGAAGCGGGGGCAATATTCTCTGATGCAGAAGTAGGATCTTGGTCCTTGCTCTCATCTGTCGTTCGCAGTGGTGGTACGGAACCTAGGGGTGGAGTGCGATGCTCGGGAACCACTGGGAGGCCTGTGGCAGCAGTGTTCCTGGCTATCGCATTCAGGGCCTCCGCCATCCGCGGAATGTAATCGGTCATGATGCCGGAGATGGTGGCCAGCTGTTGGGATATGCCCCCCAATGCTTCGATGAGCTGGTCACTAATGTCTACAGTCCTCCTGGACAACTGTACCATCTCTCCGCTGTTATGTGGGGCTCGTGGCACAGACCTGACGAGTCCATGGGACCTCTGCGGGGTCGGCGCCATCCTGGGGACAAATGGGGTGCCTTGTGGCGAGATGCTTGCGCCCGATAGCTCCAGAGTGGAGGCAGGAATGACCAGAGGACCACTAGATGGCCTTAGGGTGGAATGGCTTCTGGAGCATGGCGATGCAGGTTCCTCAAAGTCCGTGCTCTCATCCGTGGAGAACAGACCCAGCAGATTGATGGGCGAGAATCGGAGCTCCTCAGCACCAGATGTAGTAGGATCGTCCGCCGACTCCTGCCCCACGCCCCCACCTTCTGGCCTCTGTGGTCTTGCCTTGGGACGTGCTGCTGACTGAGCTGCAAAACACAAATGAGGTTATTAGAGGAGAAGGGGGTGCTAGGGTGACAAGGTAAGTCCAGCGCTACACACAGCATATGCACGACAAAAGCACCACCGCGATCAAAATCATCACATACATCACATTTCATGACCATCAACACATTTGCATTCCAGTAATTTTCATTAGGCCATCATTATTTATATGACAATTTTAGAAATCATCTATTATATATGATTATTCCGATATGAGTGGCTGTGGCATCTATTGACTTTACATCACGCAATGGTCTAAGCTTTACTCACATGGCATCACTTCAAGGTCTGCAGATGCATCTGTGGCTGTCCGAGTGTGCTCCCCCACGAGTGCGAGCACACGCTCCTCCATGTCAGTGATGTCGCTTGGGACTGGTGGCCCTCCACCCGTTCGCCTCTGCACGGGCCTCATCGTCGATAGCTTCTTCTGTAAAAGGTGACAGGACGACATGGCATGAGATCATTGCATGATATCATTGCTATGTGCTGTCATAGACACAGATACAACACATAACCGACAGATGTAATCATGATTATTATGATAATTATCATTCTTTACCTTAAGACGTACACTGTGACTGCAGGCTTTGAGTAAAACATTCCCGGTAAAAGTGAAAGACCTCACGTCTGATGATAGTCTCTCATGACTGTTACAAATCAAATTATATAAATACACAAGCACATGTAAATCAATATAATACTTACTGTTGTGGATCCCACAAGGTCGTTCCATTGTTTGCGGCATTGGTTGCCCTCACGCACTTCATTGGTCGCCGACGATGCCACCTCTGCTATTTCCATCCATATCTTCTGATATACCTTTTGGGGTGGGCTTCCCACGCCCTCCCTGTGTCAAATCACCCCAGCGTAACTCGACCTCCTGCAGGGGGGAGGCATTTGCCTCGTCTGAGAACCTTCTGGCTCTTTTGCGCCCTCCAATGTGCTCCTCTCCCACCTCACTGTTCTCTCCAGTGTCAGTCTCCATAGCGTGCTGTGATATGCCTCCTCCTCTCTCTCCATTATAGGCCAAATTCGGTCAAATATTTGGCTGGTAACAGCTATTTTTTGTTTGCCTACTTGCTGTGAATCTCTAAAGTCTCCCTCCTTCCTACCAAAGCAGTCACACCACACCCAGACATGCCTTCAGTCTCTCTGAGCTCCCTCTCTCTCTGTCTCCTCTTCTGCACATGTCATGATGACCCTTGACCTCCAGAATCACGGGAATCGAGCATTGCCATGCCGTTGCTAAGGACGGCCACACTTTACGGCATACGGTCAAAAAAATTTAACGCTACTGCCCATTTTATATCGCTCGCGATAACGGCAATTTTCAAAAGTGGAACTAGTTGCTTTGAGAATGGGCAAGAAGCCGGCGATCTGAAAATCCTTTTTTAATGCCCACGCCGGAAATATCGCCCATTACCACAAAAGTACAGGTTCTAGCCCCAAGTCCCTTTTGCTTCAGCACTGACCCTCAAGTAATACTGATACAAACAGACAAGACCCTCTCATCTTAGCACCACTTAGGTTTCTATCCTGAGTATTGGTGAATAAAATCATTTCCCCATACATTTCTTTTTGCATTTTTATGATTTCTAGTGTTCGATTTTCTTTTTATCTCCCCTTCTGCAACTTACAGTATTGCAAACACTGTTCCACAGTTCCTATACTCACAGTGCAAGTTCTGAGAAGGCTATTTTCTTAGCAGGTCATTAATGATAAAAAGGCATTCTTCTATTTTTCCTTCTTGAAGAATTTCAGCCCCGAAATCACAGCTGATGTGTGTTTTTTTAATACCTATGAGATGTTTTCTTTTATATCCAGTTGAAATTAAAAAAAGAATAGGCAAAGTCCCCGAAAAGATTTGAAATGGTTTATTGTATGAGGTTTCAATAAAGTTTTCATGCATGAAGTTTAATTTCCATTCACTGCAATTTTATTACAAGGTAAGACGAGCCATTTTTTAAATTTGATCTTTTTACAATTTTGATAGGGAAACATGAAAAATGGACAAAATGAATCCAATGCTTGACTTCTTGGTTACTGCATCAGAAAGCAACCTGGAAACGGTAGTACAGAGTCAAATGCTGACAAATGAAACAGCACCTATGAACATCAATTTAGAGCATCCTGACACATCTCATAGTGGAGCAGTTCAGAAGGGTTATACAGAGGTAGGAATCATAATTGTATCATAGTTTTGTGAACACCTTTTTCTGGCCTTTCCTTTTTTTATAAATTTAGCAAGGTCGCACCTTATTAATAAAAACAGAAAATGCTGGCAATACTCAGCAGGTCAGGCAGCATCTGTGGAGAGAGAAACAGAGTTAACATTTCAGGTCGATGTCCCTTCATCAGAACTGGAAAAAGTTAGAGACGTAACAGGATTTTAAGCAAGTGTAGGGGCAGGGAAGGGGAGGTGGGGAGGAAAGAACAAAAGGGAAGGTCTGTGATAGGACGGAAGGCAGGAGAGATTAAGAGACAAAAGGAATGATGGTGCACGGCAAAAGGAGATGGTAAAGGGGCAAGTTAAGAAATAAAAGATGAGTCTGATAAGGTGTAAATGGAAATGGTAGAATCATCAACAGCTGCCAATGGAAAGAGAGAAAAAAAGAGGGAAAAAAAATTGGGGCAAGGGTTATGGTCTGAAATTGTTGAACTTGGTGTTGAGTCCAGAAGGCTGTAAAGTGATTAAACGAAAGATGAGTTGCTGTTCCTTGAGCTTACATTGAGCTTCGTTGGAACAGTGTAAGAGTCACAGACAGAGAGATCAGAGTGGGAGTGGAGCGGAGAATTAAAGTGACAGGCGACCGGACGCTCGGGGTTATGCTTATGAACTGAACGGAGGTATTCTGCAAAGTGGTCACCCAATCTGCGTTTGGTCTCCCCAATGTAGAGGAGACGTGTCTTTGAGCAACAAATATTGTACACTAAATTGAAAGAAGTACAACTGAACCATTGTTTCACCTGGAAGGAGTGTTTGGAGCTCTGCAAAGTGGGAAGGGAAGAGGTACAAGGGTAGGTGTTACATCTCCTGTGCTTGCATGAGAAGCTGCCATGGGAAGGTGAGGGGTTGTTGGGGATGATTCAGGAGTGGACCAGGGTGTGACAGAGGGTGCGGTCCCTTCGGAATGCTGAAAGGGGAGGGGTGGGATCATGCTGGAGGTGGTGGGGTCACGCTGGAGGTGGCGGAAATGTCGGAGGATGATCCGTTGAATGTGAAGGCTGGTGGGGTGAAAGGTGAGAACAAGGGGAACATTATCGTGGTTCTGGGAGTGGGGGGAAGGGGTGAGACCAGAAGTGTAGGAAATAGAACGGACACGGTCAAGGGCCATGTCAACCATGGTAGAGGGGAATCCTCAATTGAGAAAAAAGGAAGACATATCGAAAGCATTAGTATGGAAGGTGGCACCATCAGGACAGATGCGACGGAGATGGAGAAACTGGGAGAATGGAATGGAGTCCTTACAGGAAGCGTGGTGAGAGAAAGTGTAGTCCAGGCAGCTGTGGGAGTCAGTGGGCTTATCGTGAATGTTTGTCAATAGCCTATCGGCAGATATGGAAACAGAGAAGTCGAGGAAGGGAATAGTCGGAGATGGACCATGTGAAGGTGAGGGATGGGTGGAAATTGGAAGCAAAGTGAATAAAATTTTCTAGTTCAAATGGCACCGATACAGTCATCAATGTACTGGAAAAAGAGGTGAGGGAGGGGACCTGAATAGGACTGGAACAAAGAATGTCCCACGTATCCCTCAAAAAGGCAGGCGTATTCCATGCATATTCTCACAGCAGCACCTGTAATTTGGAGGAAGTGAGTGAGTCAAAGGAGAAGTTGTTCAATGTAAGAATGGGGAGAGATTACAAAATGCTGCGGTACAGAGGGATCTGGGGGTCCTTGTACATGAAACACAAAAAGTTAGTATGCAGGTACAGCAAGTAATTAGGAAGGCAAATGGATGTTGGCCTTTATTGTAAGAGGGATGGAGTACAAAAGTACTGCTACAACTGTATAGGGTGTTGGTGATACCAGACCTGGAGTACTGTGTACAGTTTTGGTCTCCTTATTTAAGGAAGGATATACTTACATTGGGGGTAGTTCAGAGAAGGTTCACGAGGTTGATTCCTGAGATGAAGGGGTTATCTTTTGAAGAATGGTTGAGCAGGTTGGGCCTATATTCATTGGAATTTAGAAGAATGAGAGATGATCTTATTGAAACGTGTAAGATTCTGAGGGGGCTTGACAGGATAGATGCAGAGAGGATGTTTCCCTTCATGGGAGAATCTAGAATTAGGGGGCATAGTTTCAGAATAAGGGGTCGCCCATTTAAAATGGAAATGAGGAAGAATTTCTTCTCTCAGAGGGTCATGAATCTTTGGAATTCTCTAGTCCAGAGAGCGGTGGAGGCTGAGTCATTGAATATATGTAACGTGGAGATAGACAGATTTTTGAATGATAAGAGAGTCAAGGATTATGGGGAGCAGGCGGGGAAGTGGAGTTGAGGCTAAGATCAGATCAGCCATGATCTTATTGAATGGCGGAGTAAGCTCGAGGGACCAAAAGGCCTACTCCTGCTCTTAATTCTTATGTTCTTATGTAAGAACAAGTTCAGCCAGGTGGAGGAGGGTGGTGGTGGATGGGGACTGGTTGGGCCTCTGTTCAAGAAAGAAGCGGAGTGCCCTCAGGCCGTTCTGGTGGGGGGATGGAAGTTTTGAGGGATTGAACGTCCATAGTGAAAAGGAGACGGTTGGGACCAGGAAACTGGAAACTGTTAAAGTGGTAGAGGGCATCGGAAGAGTTGCGGATGTAGGTGGGAGGAGAGTGGACAAGGGGAGAAAAAATAGAGTTGAGCTTGGAAGAAATCAGTTCCGTGGGGCAAGAACAGGCTGAAATGATCGGTGCACCAGGGCAGTCCTGTTTGTAGATCTTGGGAAGGAGACAGAAGCAGGTTGTGGGGAATTGGGGAACTATTAAGTTGGCGGCCATGGAGGGAAGATCTCCAGATGAGATCTTCAGTTAGTGACGATCTGGGAAATGATGGCTTACATAGAAAATAGGTGCAGGAATAGGCCATTCGGTCCTTCGAGCCCACACCGCCATTCAATAAGATCATGGCTGATCATTCCCTCAGTACCCCTTTCCTGTTTTCTCTCCATACCCCTTGATCCCCTTAGCCGTAAGGGCCATATCTAACTTGCCCTTGAATATATCCAATGAACTGGCATCAACAACTCTCTGCAGCAGGGAATTCCATCAGTTAACAACTCTCTGAGTGAAGAAGTTTCTCCTCATCTCGGTCCTAAATGGCCTACCCCTTATCCTAAGACTATGTCCCCTGGTTCTGGGCTTACCCAACATCGGGAACATTCTTCCCGTATCTAACCTGTCCAGTCCCGTCAGAATCTTATATGTTTCTATGAGATCCCCTCTCATCCTTCTAAACTCCAGTGAATAAAGGCCCAGTTGATCCAGTCTCTCATATGACAGCCCAGCCATCCCTGGAATCAGTCTGGTGAACCTTCGCTGCACTCCCTCAATAGCAAGAACGTCCTTCCTCAGATTAGGAGACCAAAACTGAACACAATATTCCAGGTGAGGCCTCACTAAGGCCCTGTACAACTGCAGTAAGACCTCCCTGCTCCTATACTCAAATCCCCTAGCTATGAAGGCCAACATACCATTTGCCTTCTTCACCGCCTGCTGTACCTGCATGCCCACTTTCAGTGACTGATGAATCATGACACCCAGGTCTCGTTGCACCTCCCCTTTTCCTAATCTGCCGCCATCTAGATAATATTCTGCCTTCCTGTTTTTTCCCCCAAAATGGATAACCTCACATTTATCCACATTATACTGCATCTGCCATGCATTTGCCCACTCACCTAATCGTCCAAGTCACCCTGCAGCCTCTTAGCATCCTCCTCACAGCTCACACCGCCACCTAGTTTTGTGTCATCCGCAAACTTGGAGATATTACACTCAATTCCTCCATCTAAATCGTTAATGTATATTGTAAAGAACTGAGGTCCCAGCACTGAGCCCTGCGGCACTCCACTAGTCATTGCCTGCCATTCTGAAAAGGACCCATTTATCCCGACTCTCTGCTTCCTGTCTGCCAACCAGTTCTCTATCCACGTCAGTACATTACCCCCAATACCATGCGCTTTGATTTTGCACACCAATCTCTTGTGCGGGACCTTGTCAAAAGCCTTTTGAAAGTCCAAATACATCACATCCACTGGTTCTCCCTTGTCCACTCTGCTAGTTAAATCCTCAAAAAATTCCAGAAGATTCGTCAAGCATGATTTCCCTTTCATAAATCCATGCTGACTTGGTCCAATCCTGTTACTGCTTTCCAAATGCGTTGCTATTCCATCCTTAATGATTGATTGCAACATTTTCCCCACTACTGATGTCAGGCTGACCGGTCTATAACTACCTGTTTTCTCTCTCTCACCTTTTTTAAAAAGTGGTGTTACATTAGCTACACTCCAGTCCATAGGAACTGATCCAGTTGATGTTCAGTAGTAGGCGCATGGCCCAGGGAGAGGTAGGAGGAGGTGTCAGAGAGTTGGCGATCAGCCTCCGCAAGGTAGAGGTCAGTTCACCAAACAACAACAATGCCACCCTTGTCAGTACGCTTCATGACAATGTTGGGGTTGGATCTGAGAGAATGGAGTGCTGAAAGTTCCGAGGGGGTAGGTTGGAATGAGTGAGGGAAGCAGAGAAATTGAGACGGCGATGTCACATCGGCAGTTCGCAATGAAAAGATCTTGAGAGGGTAAGAGGCCAGAGGGAGGAGTCCAGGTAGAGCGGGAATTCTGAAAACAGGAGAAAGGGTCAGTTGTGTGGGACGGGGTGGCGGCGGGGGAGGGGGGGGGGAACGGTTGGGGAAAGACTCCTGTTCAAAGAAGTGGGCATGGAGATGAAAGCGACGGAAAAATAGCTCAGCGTCGTGCTGAGCTCAAATTTCATTGAGGTGTGGGCGTAAGGAGCTGAGGCACAGGCCGTTTCTGAGGACCGATTGTTCAGGGTCAGAGAGGGGAAGGTCAGAGGGGATAGTGAAAACACAGCAAGGGGTGAGATTGAAAGAAGGGATGGGATCAGAGGAAAGTGAAGGGGAAGAAGGTTCTGGAGGGGCGTTGGTATCCAAGAGTTGTTGAAGCTTGCAATCCTTGACACCTGAAAGGAAGAAAAAGAGGTTTTTATTAAAGCGCCAGATGAAGCAAAGGATGAAATGGAACTGCGGACCAGGACAGCTTAGAGAGAGTGAATCGGTGCTGCTGAAGAGTGAGGTCAAGAACGTGCATGTGGTGACTGATGGCGTTGAGCATGGATCGAGGAACGCTGAATATCTTGGAGATATCTGTAATCCTGGGTGGATCCAAAACATGAAGGGTGGAATTTCAGTTGGATTCCACATGGATTAAGTTGGAGCTGGAGATAGTTGCTGAGGAAAGAGATGTGGCTATGAAAGCGAGTTTTGGTAGAAACATGATCAAACACGAGAAGGGAAACAGAAAGCAATGAAGATGAACAAGGTAAGTGAGACAAACGGATAAGTTGTCTGAGGAAAGAGCAGAACATCTTCAAGTTGGGCATTCCTAGAAGAGAAGTGGCAGTGAATTAAACACTAATACAAAAGTAAAATATTGCGGATGCTGGAATTTCTGAAATAAAAACAGAAAATGCTGGAAATACTCAGCAGGTCAGGCAGTATCTGACACCTCCTCCTACCTCCCCCTGGACCATGAGCCCACTACCGAACATCAAGCCATCATTTCCCAGACTGTCACATCTTTCCTCCACGGCCGCCAACCTCATAGATCCCGAACCCCGCACAGCCCGCTTCTACCTCCTTCCTAAGATACACGAACAGGACTGCCCGGATAAACCCATCGTTTCAGCCTGTTCTTGCCACATGGAACTGATATCTTCCTATCTCGACTCTTTTTTCTTCCCTTGTCCAGTCTCTTCCCACTACATCCGCAACCCTTCCGATGCCCTCCGCCACTTTAACAGTTTCCAGTTTTCTGGCCCCAACCGTCTCTTCACTATGGATGTCCAATCCCTTTACGCTTCCATCCCCCACCAGAACTGCCTGAGGGCGCTTCGCTTCTTCCTTCAACAGAGGCCCAACCAGTCCCCATCCACCACCACCATCCTCCTCCGCCTGCTGAACTCGTTCTTACATTGAACAACTTCTTCTTCGACTCACTCACTTCCTCCAAATTAAAGGTGTTGCTATGGTAACCCGCATGGGTCCTAGCTATGCCTGCCTTTTCGAGGGATATGTGGAACATTCTTTGTTCCAGTCCTACTCAGGTTGCTTCTCTCATCTCTTTTTCCGGTTCATTGATGACTGTATAGGTGCCGGTTTCTGCTCTCGCCCTGAGCTAGAAAATTTAATTCACTTTGCTTCCAATTTCCACCCTTCCCTCACCTTCACATGGTCCATCTCCGACTTTTCCCTTCCCTTCTTCGACTTCTCTGTCTCCATTTCTGGCGATAGGTTATTGACAAACATTCACTATAAGCCTACTGTCTCCCACAGCTACCTGGACTACGCTTCCACTCACCCTGCTTCCTTTAAGGACTCGAATCCATCGCATCTGTTCTGACGATGCCACCTTCCATACTAGTGCTTCCGATATGTCTTCCTTTTCCCTCAACCGAGCATTCTTCTCTATCATGGTTAACATGGCTCTCAACCGTGTCCTTTCTATTTCCCGCACTTCTGCTCTCACCCCTTCCCTTCCCTCCCAGAACCATGTTAGGGTTCCCCTTGTCCTCACCTTTCACCCCTCCAGCCTCCATGTTCAACGGATCATCCTCGGACATTTCCGCCACCTCCAGCATGATCTCACCACCAAACACATCTTTCAGCATTCTGCTCCCTCCGCGACACCCTGGTCCACTCTTCAACCACCCCCAACAACACCTCCCCTTCCCATGGCACCTTCTCATGCAAGCACAGGAGATGCAACACCTACCATTTTACCTTCTCCCTTCCCATTGTCCAGGACCCCAAACACTCCTTCCAGATGAAACAGCGATTTACTTGTACTTCTTTCAATTTAGTATACTGTATTCGCTGTTAACTGTTATGCTCATAATAAAGTGATACAACTGAGTACTGTATGCAATGAGTAAGTGTGACCTTAGCTCCTTTAATCAAACTCCAGAGTGTTGGTCCAGAATGGGAGGCCTGCTTATATACAGTGCTCCCAAGGGATGCTGGGATCCCTTGGGACTCCAACAGGTAGGCCCTCTGGTGGTGGTGTGATACAGGTTGCCAAGGGTTACATGCATAACATCACTCCCTCCCAAAGTCAATAGTACACTTATTTACAGGGTGAGACGACCTGGGGCTTTTTTGCTCCCTTGTCGATCGTCTCGGTACAAATGCAGGTGTGGTTGAGTTGGTTGATTCTTTGCTGGGCTGCTGGGCAGCTGGCCTTGCCGGGCTGCTGGGGATGGTGAGTTCAGCTTCGTGGTCAACCGTGATGTTGGTTTCCGCTTGTGTATGTGTTGGAGGGTCAACGTTGGTGGTGTCCTCTTCGGGTTGCTCGTGGCTGATTGTGAATCGCTATTTGGTTTGGTCCAAATGCTTTCTGCACGTTAGTCCATTGGCCAATTTGATCTGAAACACCCTACTCCCTTCTTTGGCTATGACCGTGCCAGCAAGCCATTTGGAACCATGTCCATAGTTGAGTACAAATACAGGGTTATTGACCCAATATCGCATGACAAGTTTGCGCGACCATGGTACATGCTTTGTTGATGCCGCCTTGACGTGATCATGGAGATCAGGGTGGAGAAGAGAGAGCCTTATTTTGAGCGACCTTTTCATGAGCAACTCGGCTGGGGGAACCCTGGTGAGTGAGTGAGGTCTGGTGCGGTAGCTGAGCAGGACTCAGGACAGGCGGGTCTGCAGGAAGCCTTCCGATACACGTTTCAAGCTTTGCCTGATGGTTTGGACTGCCCGTTCCGCCTGGCCGTTGGATGCGGGCTTGAACGGGGCAGATGTGACGTGCTTGATTCCATTGCGGGTCATGAATTCCTTGAATTCAGCACTGGTGAAACACGGCCCATTGTTGCTGACAAGGACATCGGGCAGTCTGTGTGTGGCAAACATGGCTCGTAGGCTTTCGATTGTGGCTGTGGATGTGCTTACAGACATTTATTACACATTCAATCCATTTTGAATAAGCATCCACAACAACGAGGAACATTTTGCCTAGGAATGGGCCCGCAAAGTCAACGTAGATCCTAGACCACGATTTGGAGGGCCATGACCACAAACTTAGCGGTGCCTCTCTGAGTGCATTACTCAGTTGAGAGCAAGTGTTGCATTGGCGCATGCATGACTCTAAGTCTGAGTCAATGCCGGGCCACTACACATGGGATCTGGCAATAGCTTTCATCATTACGATGCCTGGGTGGGTACTGTGTAGGTCGCGTATGAACGTTTCCCTGCCTTTCTTCGGCAAAACCACGCAATTATCCCACAAAAGACAATCCGCTTGTATGGACATTTCATCTTTGCACCGCTGGAACGGCTTGATCTCTTCATGCGTCTCCGCTGGGATGCTGGACCAGCTCCCATGGAGGACACAGTTTTTTTTACCAGGGACAGTAAAGGATCCTGGTTGGTCCAGGTCCTGATCTGGCAGGCCGTAACGGGTGACTTTTCGTTTTCGAATGCATCCATCACCATATCCAGCCCGGTGGTGGGCAATGGTAGCCGACTGAGAGCATCAGCGCAGTTCTCTGTGCCTGGTCTGTGGCGGATTACATAGTTGTATGCAGACAGCGTGAGTGCCCATCTTTGGATGTGGGCAGAGGCATTGGCGTTAACCCCTTTGCTCTCTGAAAATAGCTATGAGCGACTTATGGTCAGTTTCTAGCTCAAACTTGAGACCAAACAGATACTGGTGCATTTTTTTCACGCCGTAAACGCACACCAGAGCTTCTTTTTCAATCATGCTGTAGGCCCTTTCGGCCTTGGATAAACTCCTGGATGCATAGGCGACTGTTGCAATGTTCTCAATTTGTTAGCCTGCTGTAACACACACCCGACCCCGTATGATGACGCGCCACAAACTAGCACTAATCGTTTACATGGGTTATATAGAACAAGCAGTTTGTTGGAACATAACAGATTTCTAGCTTTCTTAAAAGCAACCTCTTGTGATTTCCCCCATACCCAGTCATCTCCCTTGCACAGTAGCACATGTAGGGGTTCTAGCAAGGTGCTTAACCCGGGTAGGAAATTACCAAAATAGTTGAGGAGTCCTAGGAACGACCGCAGCTCCGTCATGTTCTGTGGTCTCGGCACGTTCTTGATGGCCTCCGTCTTGGCGTCGGTGAGTCTGATGCCATCTGCCACGATTCTTCTTCCTAAGAACTCAACCTTTGGCGCCAGGAAAACACACTTTGAGTGTTTCAACCTGAGTCCCACGTGATCTCGCCAACTTAGAACCTCTTCTAGGTTCTGCAAGTTTTCGATGGTGTCCCGGCCTGTGACTACTATGTCGTCCTGGAAAACCACGGTGCGTGGAACCGACTTTAGCAGACTCTCCATGTTCCGTTGGAAAATTGCCACGGCCAAACGAATCCCAAATGGGCATCAGTTGTAGATGAACAGACCTTTGTGCGTGTTGATACAGGTGAGGCCTTTCGAAGATTCCTCCAGTTCCTGCATCATGTAGGCCGAGGTCAGGTCCAACTTGGTGAACGTCTTTCCTCCTGCCAGGGTCGCAAATAGGTCGTCTGCCTTGGGTAGCGGGTACTGGTCCTGCAGCAAAAAACGGTTAATCGTTACTTTATAGTCCCCACAAATTCTGACCGTGCCATCGCCTTTGAGAACCAGAACAATCGGACTGGCCCACTCATTGAACTCCACCGGCGTGATGATTCCTTCTCGCTGCAGTCTGTCCAGCTCAATTTCCACTTTCTGTCGCATCATATATGGCACCGCCCATGCCTTGTGGTGGATGGGCCATGTACCGGGAACCAAGTGGATCTGCACCTTCGCCCCTGAGAAACTTCCAATGCCTGGCTCAAACAACTAAATGCCGAGAATTGCAATTTCTAAGATACTCCATTCTAAACTAGTTGCTCAAAAAAAATAGGAGCAACTCAGGCTGAAACTTGACCCCAATGAGTAGGGAAATTGCAAGTGGCAGACATGTTTAGTAAAGTGCATTCTTGAAAAGTGTGATTCGCTCCTCTGACCTGATACAGTTATTAAACTTTTTGTGACATTGTGTAACCATATGCCGAATGGTGAATTGGCACTAACAGCCCTGGGCCCCTCCTTTCAATTATCTACTGCATCCTCCTTGGGGTCCCCCTTCTATCATTTACAAGCAGTGTTTCACTCCTAAGATTGACTTCCGGAGGCAGCTGTTCAACCTCAGTATCCACAAATCAGAGAGTTCTGTGTCCTACAACATATCTTGCAGCCAAAACTGTGACAGTAATGTTTGACTCTTTAAGCCGCTGCAGCCTTTTAAGTCATATAGCAGAAAACAATTTTCCAGCCCCCAAACAGGAGAATTTCCAGTGAGAGGCATTTCCAATACCTGAGTGTTACTTTGTTGGGACATTTTATTACATTAAAGGCACTGTAATTAAATTATTTTATTTAAATTAAGCTGACCCCGGAGAATATGGTGGAGTCAGTGCTAGTGTCATCAAGCTGGAGGAGGTTCCACCCCATCACATTTCGCTAACGATCATGCAACTAAGGAAAATGCAGGCTAAACCATCAACCAAAGAGTATTTGTTGCTATCACAGCTCTAGTTGAATTCTAGTACTCAAGCAAATTCCTCTTTTCAAGTATAGGTTGAACCTTCCTTATCCGGAAGCCTTGGGACCTGGCCTGCTCTGGATAAGTGATTTTTCCGGACGAGGGGTGGTCACATTAATTTGAATGGTATAGGTACTGAGCAAGGGGATATCAGGGCTGGCTGGCATGGGGCTGGGAGTGTGGCAGAGAGATCATGGGGGGGGGTGGTGTGGGGGTGGGTGGGGGGGATGCAGGGGTGGGGTGGGTTGGTGGTGGGGGAGGGTGAGGTGGGGGGTGGAGGGGTGTGTGGGTGGGGGTGGTTTGATGGTGGGTGGGGTGGGGGGTTGGGGTGGGGTGGGTGGGGGCTGGGGGTGGGGGGGGGCGCGTGGATCGCAGGGTCAGGCCAGCGATTGCGGGAGTCGGCAGCGAGGAAGGACTTCAGTTTGTTCATGTCGGAGTTCTGAGCATGTGCCACCCGGTGGCCAGGAATGGTTCTGGACGTGGGGTGGTTCTGGATAAGGGGTTCAACCTGTACATAGCACATGCTTAAAAATATTTCTTTTGAAAGTAAATATTGTGGAACTAGCTTGGTCACAATTTTTGTTATTGTCAGAGAGAAAAAGAAAGCACAATGAGAGAAAGAAAAGGTTAAAAGTAAATTAATAGACGCCACTGCGGCTTGTTGGTTGGTAATAATTTCACAATGGGTTAAAATGACCTGTAAAACCTAAACAGATTTCCCACTGGCACAGAAAATAAAGCGTTTATCATATCCTTCAGGTCTAAGATAGAGAGTCTGCTTTTTTATTTTTGTCATAAACATAAGAGAAACTTTATCACTGTTCTACAGGTTGTATGTCTGTTTTTGAAGAAAGGGGTTGATATCTCGCTTTGTTATCACAACAGTGAGACAGTCATACATGCGGCTCATTCTGTCGTCCAGGGAATCCTGCTGTTTGCTGTAACTAGAACCAGATTTCCCAAGAGGTGTCTGTTATAGGCTTCCTGGCTGGGGATTCTCCATCAACTCCAACAGGTGCTGGTAGCTGTTGTAATATGAATAATAGTATTGTGGAAGTGAAGGGAGCAAACAATGACAGTGGAACCTAGTTACAATTAATGTAATTAGAGAGTGGCAGGCAAAATGGTCAAGGTTTGAGTGGAATAACTACAAATCAAACACCATCTGCTGACTGCTGCAATAAATTAAAATAATGAATTGGGCTTTATGTCGATTTTCAGTTGAACGTCACTACTTTGTATTTGTTTTTGACTTATTTCAAGTGATAACAGCTGAGTGAACACTGCATGCTTTTAGAATTTTGTAATTTCATTCTCGAAATGTGGGCTTGTAATGTGAATCCCTAGCCATCCTGAGAAGATGGTGGTGGGACTGCTTCTTAAACCGTCTTTTTCTTGAATCGCTGGCAGCGATTTAATACAACCGAGTGATTTGCTAGGCAAATTCAGAGGGCCTTATAAGTCAATCATGTTGGTGTTACACTGGAGTCACATATAGGCCAGACTGGGTAAGGCCAGCAGGGTTCCTTCCTTAAAGGATGTTAGTGAAACCGACAGTTTCATGACCACATTTACTGATGTTAACTTTTTATTTCCAGATTTTTAGAAACTGAATTCAATTCTCAAACTACCACCGTGGGGATATGACTTACATTCTCTGCATTATTAGTCCAGGCCTCTGGATTATGAGTCCACTAACATATATAACCACTATACTACTGTACCCCATATGTCTATTGCAGTTTGCAAAATACATGCACATTTTGAAAAAATATATAGAACTTGCATATGGTGCCTTTCATCTTCAAGCTGTCACCAAGTATTTTTCAGGCATTTAATTACTTCTGCAGTGTAGTCACTGTTGTTTTGTAGGCACATGGGGCAGCTAATTTGCACACAGCAAGGTCCTACAAACCGCAGTGAAATAAATGACCAGTTAATCTGTTTTATGGTACCTGTAGTGTTGGTACAGAGATAAATGTTGGCCAGGACACTGACCGAACTCCCCTGCTCTTCTTTGATTAGTGCAAAGGGATCTTTTACAGCCATCTGTACAGCCAGACAGCACCACAGTTTAACATCTCATATAAAAGAGCGCAACTCCAGCAATGCAACATTCCCTCAATAGGTACACTGAAATGTCAGTTGAATTATGTGCTCAAGTCCCTGGACAGGGGCTTGAACCCACGACTGTCCTAGTGTTACCAAATGATTGCGGTGTGTACCAGGATAGTATGCCAACACTTCAATTAATTAATTGTTTCCACACTGACATGTTTCATTGGCAAAGTTTAATCTGCATGTATGCATACAAACTGTAACCCTACTTATGTTCTCTGTAACAGCAAGATGAATGCCTCAAATTCTTTGGGCTCAAGTTTGCCCCACCGCTTAGAACGGCGCACCTCCGTGAGGTGTG
This sequence comes from Pristiophorus japonicus, assembly GCF_044704955.1. Taxonomy (NCBI): domain Eukaryota; kingdom Metazoa; phylum Chordata; class Chondrichthyes; family Pristiophoridae; genus Pristiophorus; species Pristiophorus japonicus. The sequence continues at coordinate 68,156,632 of NC_091979.1, forward strand.
GCAACTTTGTAAAAGAAAAATCACGCCTAAAACTTACCGAGGAATTCTCTCCTCTCCTCAGGACGTCTTCGGCCTCGGCATAGCGCACCACATCCAGTGGGGGGGGCGGAGCCAGGTCCCGGCGCTGAAAACAGTGCCGTGACCTCGGCACATGCGCGGTAGAGTCTGCGCGCATGTGCAGTAGCTCCTCGTCCCCGAATCTCTGCAGGCTGTGTGGGAGGGGCCCAAAGCACGCCGCCCCTAGCCCTGGCCGAATGGGCTCCCTCATCGGTGGCCCGCTGCCTTATCCAGCCACACGGTTGCAATAAGGGTTAAGATCAGGGCTCAGGCGTTTAAGTAGGAAGTGTTAATAGACTCAATAATGGCGTCTTTTGAAAAAAATCCAGACAGGAAAGGCATGCCCGTAAGGGCCAGGCTTCCAATGGTTAAAGAGGATGAGGTAAATGGCAGGAGTTTATGTAATCCACCCATTTTTCAAATGTCTTGTTCGTCACTTAAGCTGTGGATAATTGAGCCCGAGCAAAGAAAAAGTATTGCCTTAAAAAAAGCGTGGGTGCAAATATGAAGAAACGCAAGTTGGGACTGATTTAGTCCGATTGTAACTATTATTAGGCCCAGTTGGCTTGATGTTGAAAAGGCAATGATTTTTTTAATGTCATTTTGGGTGAGTGCACATGCGGCAGTAAATAGGGTAGTTAAGGCCCCCAGGCAGAGGCATGTTGTTAAGATTAGTTGATTGCCTTGTATTAGCGGGTGTGAACGAATTAATAGGAAGATGCCAGCGACAACCATGGTGCTGGAGTGGAGTAGGGCAGAGACTGGCGTAGGGCCTTCTATGGCTGCCTTACCTGCAACCACCTGTGATCAGACCCCCATAATCAGCCGACTCCTCCCCACGATGGGACATGCCTCCCCCCACCCTTCCTGATGTCAGCTCCCCTCCAGATAGCGGGCGCCAGCTGTGGCCTGGAGCCGCAGGTCTACCCACCTGACAGCCAGGGGAGGTGCGTCGGAAGCCAAAATCGGTCAAAGAACCTGGCATGGCCAGGGACGTGGAGGCCCTGCCCCCCGCCACCCCACCCCACCTGCCTCCCCGTCCAACCGGTAGCTTCCCCCCCCCCCCCCGTCCCCGCCCCCCCAGGTCTCCCAATCGACGGCATCCCCCCAGCCTTTCTAATCTCCGACCAGGGCTGATGCTCCCTTCCTAGTACTGGGGACCAAACCCAAGGGTCCCAGGCTGCAGTCTTCTGCTGCTGGAAGTCCCTCCCACTCACCAGCCAGACTGTCCATATGGCCGGCAGCTGGGCAGGAGATGGTATAGACTCTGTGCAACAGTACCCAGCTGCTAGTGTTTATCTGCAGTAAAGCTTTGCTGAAGGTAGGACTTCTATTTTTTATTTGTTTATTTATTTATTTATGGATTGATTATGTGGTCCTAAATTCTTATTTGATTTACATTCAAGTTTACTCTTCATCTGCTTTCAAAAGGAATTCTGTAAAATAGTTTGGCTGAAACTCGTATTTACAGGACTTGCTATAATGTATTTGTTAGTTTACCAATTCATTTTTAATCTAGTTGTTTAGTGCTTTGTAAGTCTTGGTGCTAGGTGCAGGTCCTCTCAGCTTCCTTGTATTTTTTATTTGTTATTGAATGCTTATTTTTATGCTTTGTTTAGTGCTTGGTGCTTTAAATGTATTTGTGCTTCTTTAATGTTGTTGTGAAGGTGTTTAGTGCTTTGCAAGGTCCTCTCACTGCCCTCCCCCCCTCCCCCCCTCCCCCCCACCACCATCTCTGGCTACCTGCGCTGATTTCTTAGCTCACCGCAAGGTTTTTCTGTGCGGACACAAGTGGCCACATACGCTGGCCTAAGTTAATTTGGAGTAACTTTTAGCTGTCTAAACTTGCTTAAACGGCCAAAACAGGTGTAAGTGGCTGGTCCTGCCCTTTTTGAAAAAAAAACTAAACTTAAAAAAAAGCTAACTAACTCACTTAGAATGGAACAAATTAAATGGGCAGAATTGCGACTTTTAAGATACTCCAAAAAAATCTAATTGCTCCAAAAAAATAGGAACAACTCCTGGACAAACTTGGGCCCATTTGAAACTAGAACTCAGAATTCCTGATAAATACATTTAAAAACAAAAGAAACAAAAAAGCTTTTAACCAAAGATGCATTTTAGAAACATGCTAGTTGCAAATTTTTGAAGATTGCGTCAAAAGTGAAGGTGAATCTATGCCTTCCATTTGAAGACACTCAGAAATACAGATGGAGTATTAGTTATGAGGAAATGTTAAGAAAGTTAGGCCTATCCTTGTTAAAAGTGAGATTTCAAAATGACCTAATAAAATTACAAAGGAGTTTGATAAAGTTGAGCAGGCAAATTGTTCACATTACCTTACCAACCTTCAATTACGTTATGCAAACACTGCTGAGTGAATGAATTAACTCTTTCTTGGCAAATGATCGAGACAAGTCATGCACTAATAACTGTTTAATAACTTCAGAATCATAATTAGAAACATAGAAAAATAGGTGCAGGAGGAGGCCATTCGGCCCTTCGATCCTGCACCGCCATTCAATAAGATCATGGCTGATCATTCCTTCAGTACCCCGTTCCTGCTTTCTCTCCATACCCCTTGATCCCCTTAACCATAAGGGCCATATCTAACTCCCTCTTGAATATATCCAGTGAACTGGCATCAACAACTCTCTGCGGCAGGGAATCCCACAGGTTAACAACTCTGAGTGAAGAAGTTTCCCCTCATCTCAGTCCTAAATGGCCTACCCCTTATCCTAAGACTATGTCCCCTGGTTCTGGACTTCCCAACATCGGGAACATTCTTCCTGCATCTAACCTGTCCAGTCCCGTCAGAATCTTATATGTTTCTATGAGATCCCCTCTCATCCTTCTGAACTCCAGTGAATAAAGGCCCAGTTGATCCAGTCTCTCCTCATATGACAGCCCAGCCATCCCTGGAATCAGTCTGGTGAATCTTCGCTGCACTCCCTCAATAGCAAGAACGTCCTTCCTCAGACTAGGAGACCAAAACTGAACACAATATTCCAGGTGAGGCCTCACTAAGGCCCTGTACAACTGCAGTAAGACCTCCCTGCTTCTATATTCAAATCCCCTAGCTATGAAGGCCAACATACCATTTGCCTTCTTTACTGCCTGCTGTACCTGCGTGCCAACTTTCAGTGACTGATGAACCATGACACCCAGGTCTCGTTGCACCTCCCCTTTTCCTAGTCTGCCACCGTTCAGATAATATTCTGCCTTCCTGTTTTTGCCCCCAAAATGGATAACCTCACATTTATCCACATACTGCATCTACCATGCATTTGCCCACTCACCTAACCTGTCCAAGTCACCCTGCAGCCTCTTAGCGTCCTCCGCACAGCTCACACCACCACCCAGTTTAGTGTCATCTGCATAATTAGCAGCACCTAAACTTAACTATTGAATATGCAAATAATTAGTAGATAGGGTTACTAACAAAATGAATAATAGAGGTTCTAAAGGCAGTTTAGTTGTGTCACTGGCCTCAATTTTGGCCGAGCCTGATTTTCGGTGCACTTACTGGAGTTGCGGCACTTATTTACATGCCGAGATGCGCCGGAAAAAAATGCTGCAACTTTGGCCGCTGCTTGGTCTCTTCACTGCAGCTGCGCATCGTAGCCAGTGGACTCGGGGGGCGGAGCCAGCGTTCTGCGCTGCAAACTGTGCCGGGACGTCTGCACATACGCAGCGGATAGTGGTGATGTCCGCGCATGTGCAGTAGCGCTGGGAGTTGGCAATGGGACCCGATGCTTGCCAGATAGGTCGCTCACTCCCTCCGCTTACTCCCTCCCTTCCCCCCCCAGCCTCTCCGTTGATTTTCAGCCTCCTCTTTGTGGGCCCCCGATGCTTGCCAGTTAGGTTGTTCCCTTGCTCCCTTCCCCCGCCCCCACCCCCCACCCCCAGCCTCTCGGTTGAATTTCAACCAGCCAGTTCCATCGCTCCTGCCCCTAGCCCGACCGAGTGGCCTCCCGCACCAGCCCACTGCCTTCCCGGGCTGAGTGCAGAAAGCTGCATTGCATTTTGAAGACGAAGGTAGGAATTTAATTTTTTATTTCTTCTTATTTTAACTGTGCAAAGGAAGGATGGCTGTTCCCTAAAGCTTGGTTGGTTCAGGTCCACGTCCTCTCCGCTTCCCGCCCCATCCCAGGCCGAATGGCCTCCGATGTACCTACCTGTGCCGATTTCTTTAACTCTCCGCAAGGGTTTTCTGAAGTGGCCACATACGATGGCTTAAGTAGAAATGGAGTAACTATTAGCTGGCCAAAGTTGCCTAAATGGACAGAACTGGCGTAGGTGGCTGGTAACGCCCCCTTTTGAGAAAAAAAAACTAACCTAAAAAAATCGTAACTAACTCAGTTACGCTGGTGCAAATTGATTGGGGATACTGGGGATTTTTAAGTTACGCCAGAAAAACCAAGTTATTCCAAAAAAAAAGGAGCAACTCCTGGCCAAAATTGAGCCCACTGTAACTCTGCATTAGCTGGTTTACTGATTATCAATTTAAAGTCAAGACCAGTGTCTGAGATTGATATATATTAGTGAGATTAATTTAGGATTACACTTCTTAGATAGCTTACAAGTTAACAGCATTGGATAGTCCGTCTATTGGAGAGATTAGCATCTATGGGCCCAAGTTTCGGTTGTCCTCCCAGAACGGCACACTCCAAGAGGCCCGCCTATTTTTTAGAATAAAAAAAGCATCTAAAACTTACCTTGCGATTCTCCGAGTCCAGCAGGCCTGTTTCACAGTCAACGCAGCGCAACACAAGCAGCCGGGGGCGGAGCTACAGCTCTGCGCCAAAAAGAGTGCCGGCAACTGCGCGTGTGCGCAGTGGAGGCTGCGCGAGTGCGCAGTAGCTCCTAACTCTCCCAGCACGTCCTGCCTCCGGGCGACCCTATCCCTGGCCGAAGGGACGTCACCCCTATCCTGGGCCGAGTGGCCTGCCTGCCCTTACCTCCTCCATGTGGCCGATGGTATGCATACTGCCCGGCGGTATGTCGCTGATGAATTTCCCGCCGGGTGGTATGTGGGCGGTATGTAGGTATTTTTTGATCAATTTCGCATTTTGGGCGGTATGTCAGCGGTTCGCGGGCAGTATGCGGTGGTATGTCGATCAATTTTGGCTCCCTAGTCTTTAGTCGCACACTTTTTTTCCCTTAATTAAGTCGTCTTCTTTTGTTTTACAATCATCTTGATCACTCTTGTAGATCATTGTTGCAGCACCCCAGAACTACCTCTTTTGCCTTTCAAAGGTCCATTACTGCCAGACTGTTAACTATTTCTGGTTCATTATGTGTAACTGTGAATCAAGTATCACCTGTTTCCTTGTTGGCTTTAAGAGATGCTGCTTTAAGGAAATGTTCTTGAATACATTCAACAAATCTAATCTCTTTCCTATTGGTGCTGCTATTTCTCTTCAATTCAGTCTGCACAGAGCAGGATTAAACGCAGTGCACTTAAACAGAGTGTTTTATTTGGGAATTTGAAAAGAGTGGGAATTCGGAGAAGAGGGGGAAGGAGGTACTGTTTTTTGCCTACACTACTTGTAGATATTTAATTTCATTGCCCATAACTTAATCTAGATCAACGAAGTAGTCAAGAAACTAAACTGTAAACTACATTACTTAAATATAAATGTAATTAAATTTAATTAATGAGAACACGGTCATATAGGGATGGCAGTGCAGGTGGTGTGCTGCAACTGCAGCATATGGGAGTTTGTGGCGAGCATTGTGATCCCGGACAATCACGTTTGCAGTAAGTGCCTGTATCTTGAGGAACTTCAGCTGAGAGTTGTTGAGCTGGAGTCTGAGGTGCAGACATTGTGGGGCATCAGGGAGGTAGTCCAAGAGTCAGTCACACCCTTTAGGTTAGATAGTAGTACAGGTCTGGTTAGTGGTCAGAGACAGGAGGGTGTGACTGCAACTTAGGCATATAAGGTGCAGTGCTGGTGGAGCCTCGGCATTTGTCCTTACCCGACAGGTATGAGGTTCTTACTGCCTGTGGGATGAGGGAAAAGCCTGCAGGGATGGATGAGCAAGCTGACCATGGCACCATGGTGCAGGAGGCCATTCAAGTGGGGGAGTGAAAGGGAATGTAGTTGTGGCAGGGGACAGTACAGTCAGAGGGATAAATACTGTTCTCTAGAGCCATGACCGGGAGTTCTGAAGATTATGTTGCCAGGGTTAAAGTCATCTCCTCACGGCTGGAGAAGAACCTGGGAAGGCGCGGATCCAGTTGACCTGACCCACGTAAGAACCAACGACATAGGTAGAACTAGGAATGAGGTTCTGCTGAGAGAGTTGAGGATTTGGGGTCCAAATTAAAAAGCAGAACCTCAAAGGTAATAATCACTGGATTGCTATCTGAGCCACGCGCCAATTGGCATAGGGATAAGCAGATTAGAAGGTTAAATATATGGCTCAAAGAATGGTGTGGGAGGCAGGGGTTTTGCTTCGTGAGGCACTGGCACCAGTACAGGGGAAAGAGGGAGCTGTTCTGTGGGGACGGGTTCCACTTAAACCAAGCTGGAACCAGTGTCCTGACGAATCAAATAAATAGGCTCGTAAAATAATGAAATGGGAGGATTCAGGAAAGAGTAAATTTAAAAGCAGCAAGAGAAATGTCAAGGCTCTAGAGCAGAGCCGTGTTTAGGGCAAAATAAGCAGAATGGGTCAGGAAGGGACAGAGAGAGAGTAACAAAGGTATCAGTGACTAAGGTGACATCAGGGAAAGATAGAAAAACGTCAAAGCTAAAGACAATGGGGCCAAAATTCACCACTGCCGCCGACATTGCTCTTCTTGATCCGCCCAGTGCCACTTTCCATCCGGAGCGGGCGGGAGGGGCGAGCCGGTGGTAACCACCCGCTGATATCAGTGGACGGCCGAGTGGGGCAAGTGACCTCCCACTCGCCGAGCTCTCAGATTCCTGCGGAAGGGAGTCGGCGGGACTCGGCGGCAGAATGGGGGAAGACCGATGGTTGGAGGCTGGTCTGCCCCCGACGGTGAGTATGAAGAACCTGAAAAAAGATAAGTGAACATTTAATAAATAAATGTCAACAGCGACTTACCTGTATGGGGTGCCCTGAAGGTTTTCAGATAGTTTTTTAAATTTTTAGTGTTGATTTTTTTTTTCAGGTCTTCGATCCTCCGTGGGCCCGACTCCATCCTCGGCGGCACTTGGGCAGCAAGCGCCTCTGTCGCGAGAATGAGACCTCGCGCCCACTGCCGTCTAGATTGGATGATTTGCCGCTCGCTGACCTTTGAGGGACCTCGGCGGCCATCGGCAACACTTTGGGCGGCACTTGGGTGGGCGGAGGCCTTGATGAAAATCGGCCCCAATATATCTGAATGCGCAAAGTATTCACAACAAAATAGATGAATTAATAGCGCAGGTAGAAATGAATAGATTTGATCTAATAGCCGTAATGGAGACGTGATTGCAAAGTGACCATAGTTGGGAACTAAATATTCCAGGATACTTAATTTTTAGAACAGATAGGCAAAATGGAAAAGGAGGAGGGGAAGCCCCGATAATAAAGGATGGGATAAAGACAGCAGAGAGAAAGGATCTTAGCTCGGAAAATCAAGAAGTGGAATCAATTTAGGTGGAGCTCTGAAACAGCAAGAGGTAGAAAACATTGGTGGGAGTTGTTTGTAGGCCCCCAAAAAGTAGTTGTATTGTAGGGCAGAGTATAAATCAGGAAATTAGAGGTGCATGTAACAGGGTTATACAGTAATCATGGAAGACTTTAATTTACATATCGACTGGGCAAACCCAGTAATAGTGTGGAGGATGAATTCATGGAATGTATGCAAGATAGTTTTCTAGATCAATATTTTGAGGAACCAACTAGGGAACAGGCTATTTTAGATCTAGTATTGTGCAAAGAGAAAGGGTTAATTAATAACCTTGTAGTAAAGGGGCCCTTAGGGACGAGTGACCATAATATGATAAAAATGTTATAATTTTCAAAGCGGTTTAGTTAAATCTGAAACTAGGGTCTTAAATCTAAACAAAGCAAACTATGTAGGTATGAGGAGCGAGTTGGCTGAGGTAGATTGGGAAACTACGTTAAAAGGTATGTCGGTAGACAAGCAATCGCTAGCATTTAAAGAATTAAGATATAATTTAAAACAAATATACATTCTTTTAAGGCACAAAAACCCCACAGGGAAAGTGGTCCAACTGTGGCTAACACGAGAAGTTAAAGATAGTATTAGATCAAAGGAAGAGGCTTATAATGTTGCCAAAAAGAGCAGTAAGCCTGAGGATTGGGAAGATTTTAAAATTCAGCAAAGGAGGCCCAAGAGATTGATAAAGAAAGGGAAAATAGAATATGAGAGTAAATTAGCAAGAGACATAAAAACAGATGGTAAAAGTTTCTATAGTTATGTAAAAAGGAAAAGATTAGCGAAAGTAAATGTGGGTCCCTTACAGGCGGAGACAGGAGAAATTATAATGGGGAATAAGACAGAGAAATTAAATAAATACTTTGGGCCTGAAATTGATGCACTCATAGAAACATAGAAAATAGGTGCAGGAGTAGGCCATTCGGCCCTTCGAGTCTGCACCGCCATTCAATGAGTTCATGGCTGAACATGCAACTTCAGTACCCCATTCCTGATTTCTCGCCATACCCCTTGATCCCCCTAGTAGTAAGGACTACATCTAACTCCTTTTTGAATATATTTAGTGAATTGGCCTCAACAACTTTCTGTGGTAGAGAATTCCACAGGTTCACCACTCTCTGTGTGAAGAAGTTTCTCCTCATCTCGGTCCTAAATGGCTTACCCCTTATCCTTAGACTGTGACCCCGGTTCTGGACTTCCCAACATTGGGAACATTCTTCCTGCATCTAACCTGTCTAAACCCATCAGAATTTTAAACGTTTCTATGAGATCCCCTCTCATTCTTCTGAACTCCAGTGAATACAAGCCCAGTTGATCCAGTCTTTCTTGATATGTCAGTCCCGCCATCCCGGGAATCAGTCTGGTGAACCTTCGCTGCACTCCCTCAATAGCAAGAATGTCCTTCCTCAAGTTAGGAGACCAAAACTGTACACAATACTCCAGGTGCGGCCTCACCAAGCCCTGTAATAACACCTCCCTGCCCCTGTACTCAAATCCCCTCGCTATGAAGGCCAACATGCCATTTGCTTTCTTAACCGCCTGCTGTACCTGCATGCCAACCTTCAATGACTGATGTACCATGACACCAGGTCTCGTTTTACCTCCCCTATTCCTAATCTGTCACCATTCAGATAATAGTCTGTCTCTCTGTTTTTACCACCAAAGTGGATAACCTCACATTTATCCACATTATACTTCATCTGCCATGCATTTGTCCACTCACCTAACCTATCCAAGTCACTCTGCAGCCTCATAGCATCCTCCTCGCAGCTCACACGGCCACCCAACTTAGTGTCATCCGCAAATTTGGAGATACTACATTTAATCCCCTCATCGCCCACTCCCACCTACTGCCGCCGACATTACTCCTTGGGTTCTGCCCAGTGCCAATTTCGATCTGGTCTGGAGCAGGCGGGAGGGGAGAGCCACTGGGAACTGCCTGCTGATGTCAACGGACAGCCGCGTGGCATAAGTGGACTCCCGCCCGCCGAGATGCCAGATTGGTGTGGGCTGGAGTCGGTGGGAGTCGGTGCCAGAACGGGGGTGGACCGCTGCGAGGAGGCTGGTCTGTTCCCGACGGTAGGTATGAAGAGCTGAAAAAAAAGGTCAGTAACATTTTTTAATTTTTTCCTTTACAGGGACTTACCTGTATGGGGTCCTCTGAAGGTGTTCCGATGTTTTTTTTAATGCTTTTTCTTTGCAGGTCTTCGACCTACTGTGGGCCTGACTCCATCATTGGCGGCACTTGGGCGGCAAGCGCCTTTGCCGTTGAGATTGGGAGTTCCCGCTGGTTGACGTCCAGATTGGCAGTGTAAATCTCTCATTTGCTCCCCCGCCGCCCTTTGAAGGACCTTTTTGATGAAAACCCGACCCAAAGTACCGTCAGGTACCTCGGCACCCATTGGTGTTCCTTTAGGCGGCATTTGGGCGGGCGGGGGCCTTTACCAAATTCGGGCCCTTTGTGTCTGTCTTCACTGAAGAAGATGCAAAAACCTCCCGGAAATAGTGGAGAAGCAAGGATCTAGAGAGAATGAGGAACTGAAATAAATTAGTATTAGTAAAAAAATAGTACTGGAGAAATTAATGGGCCTGAAAGATAATAAAACCCCTGGACCTGATGGCCTACATCCTAGGGTTTTGAAAGAGGTGGCTATAGAGATAGTGGATGCATTGATTGTCATCTTGCAAAATTCGATAGATACTAGAACAGTTCCCGTGGATTGGAAGGTAGAAATGCAACCCCACTATTTAACAAAGGAGGTAGAGAGAAAACAGGGAACTATAGACCAGTTAACCTGACATCAGTAGTAGGGAAAATGCTAGAATCTATTATTAAGGACGTGGTAACAGGGCACTTAGAAAATAGTAATAGGATTGTGCAGAGTCAACACGGATTTATGAGAGGGAAATCGTGTTTGACAAATCTGTTAGAGCTTTTTGAGGTTGTAACTAATAGAATAGATAAGGGAGAACCAGTGGATGTGATGTTTTTGGATTTTATAAGCCATTCAATAAGGTGCTACACAAGAAGTTATTAAACAAAATTAGGGCTCATGGGATTGGAGGAACTATACTAGTATGGATTGACTGGTTAATGGACAGAAAATAGAGAGTAGGAATAATCAGGCATTTTTGGGTCGGCAGACTGTAATTAGTGGGGTACAGCAAAGATCAATGCTTGGGCCTCAGCTATTCACAATCTATATCAATGATTTGGATAAGGGGACCAAATGTAATATATCCAAGTTTGCTGATAAGAACATAAGAAATAGGAGCAGGAGTAGGCCATTTGGCCCCTCGAGCCTGTTCTGCCATTCAGTAAGATCATGGCCGCTCCCCATAACCCTTTACTCCTTTATTGCTCAAAAATCTGTCGATCTCCACCTTAAATATATTCAATGACCCAGCCTCCACAACTCTCTGGGGCAGAGAATTCCATAGATTTACAACCCTCTGACAGAAGAAATTTCTCATCTCAGTTTTAAATGGGCAGCCTCTTATTCTAAGACTATGTGCTCAATTTTCCCCAGTGATTTGTGCCGTTTATTTGAAGTAGGCTGCTTTTTTTGGCGCATTGAGTTAAATTTTTGGCGTTTTTTTTTCAAACTTTCCCCCTGCGATCTGGGCCAGCATAACGGACTTAGTTACGATTTTTCTAGTGCAGTTTCTTTTCACTCAGAGAGGATGTTCCCTCATGTCTACGCCAGTTTTTTCAATTGTTCACAGTTTGGCCAACATTTTTCTCCATTACATTGACGTATCTGGTCACTCCCCAAAAACCTTCTGGTGAGTTAACCTTCTGGTGAGTTAACCTTCTGGTGAGTTAAGAAACCAGCGCACATTCACAAATCTGCGCTGAAAAGACGTTATTGTTTTTAAATCGAAGATTTTGGAGGGAGTCAAGTACTCTGTCAAAATCAATAATAAAGTTCAACTTTTTTTTACCTGTCAACGTAGAAGTGTAAATTTGTTGGATTTCACGAGTTTTCTCATTTTTTAACTCATTCACACGCCACCACCGAATGTCTTGAAGAAGGCCTGCAGGGTTGTAGGTTTGGCCGGCAGAATCGGCCTCGCGTCCAGACACAGCGGCTCGGGGTCCGGCTACAAAACAAGCCGTGGGGGTGGGGGGAGTGGGGGGGGGAAAGGGGAATAGAGGAGAGGAGGGAGAGATAGCCGATCTTACGACTTGTAGCCTGGGGAGGGAGAGAGATAGCCGATCTTACGGCTTGTAGCCCAGGGAGCGGAAGGGAGAGAGAGGTCACAAGACTCAAGAGGACGGGTTGGGGGGGGGGGGGGGCGGAGAGGAGAGGTCACAAGACCTTTGAGTGTGGTCCATCTGTTGTGTATCTGTAAAGCATGCACTCCCATGTTCCACCACCAGGGAGCTCATCCCCTGAAGTCCCAAGGGGTCCCAGCATCCCTTGGAAGCACTGTATATAAGCCGGACGCTAAGGCCTGTTCCTAACTCTGGAGTGTCTTATTAAAGACTGAGGTCACTGTTCCTTTAACCTCCTTGTGTACAGCCTCATCTGTGTTAGGAACACAATAACTGGCGACGAGAATACGAATCCAACGCAAAGATGCAGCAAACTGTGGGCATCCTGGAGAAGTTCTCGGAGGGTGAGGACTGGGAAGCTTATGTCGAACAGCTAGACCAGTACTTTGTAGCCAATGAGCTGGACGGAGAAGGAAGCGCTGCAAAAAGGAGAGTGGTCCTCCTCACAGTCTGCGGGGCACCGACCTACAGCCTCATGAAGAATCTACTGGCTCTGTAATGTAAATGATGGTCGCGCCACTGTGTCACGGGAAATTGATCTGAATGATCCTGTGTATGTGCTAAACTATGGACATGGTCCTAAGTGGATCGCGGGCACGGTGATAGCTAAAGAAGGGAATAGGGTGTTTCTAGTCAAACTAGATAATGGACAAATTTTCAGAAAGCACCTGGACCAAACGAGGCTGCGGTTCACAGACTGCCCTGAACAACCCACAGCAGACACCATCTTTTTCGAGCCAACAACACACACCCAAAAGGATCAACAACACCATGCCGGACCAGGAAATCGAACCCATCAAACCCAACAGCCCAGCAAGGCCAGGCTCACCCAGCAGCCCTGCAGGGCGAACAACACGCCAGCCCAGCGAGGGCACAGCCAACACACCAGAACAGACATTTGTACCGAGGCGGTCCATCAGGGAAAGAAAGGCTCCCGACCGCCTCACCTTGTAAATAGTTTTCACTTTGACTTTGGGAGGGGAGTGATGTTGTGTATTTGTAAAGCATGCACTCCCCTGTTCCGCCACCAGGGAGCTCATCCCCTGAAGTCCCAAGGGATCCCAGCATCCCTTGGGAGCAGTGTATATAAGCCGGCCCCTAAGGCCTGTTCCTCGCCCTGGAGTGTCTTGTTACTTTAACCTCCCTGTGTGCAGCCTCATCTGAGTTAGGAACACAAAACCATCCATACAGACCTTGGGGAGAGAGAGAACTGCGAACCTGTGCTGCCTGCTTTCCTGCCATTTTGAGCTTCTTTGAAAGTTTAACTTTAAGTATGGGGGGCAATACTGACAATGCCATACCTTGTGCGAGCCTTCTGCATCATGGTGCTACGTAGGAGACAATTGATTAGAGCTTATTGCATTAGGAACATCAGAGCCCATAGGGTGCTGGGCAGGAGGCCTTACCCACCTCGGGTATATCGAGACAGGCGTTTGTACCTGCACCTGAGTGATGCAGATTGTGTCAGAAGGCTGCGTTTCTGCAAAGAAGTTGTCCGTGAGATCTGTGAGTTTGTGAAACCAGACCTGCAGCCGAGAAGCATCAGGAGCACTGCTTTGTCAGTTCAAGTGAAGCTTACAGCTGCACTTTCATTCGATGCCTCTAGATTGTTTCAAGCTACAACTGGGGATGTGTGCGCCATCTCTCAGAATTCTATACATGTCTCCATTCGCCCGGTCACGGCTGCACTGTATGCGCGGAGGAATGACTTCATCAAGTTCCCCATGACCGCCCAAGTAATCCATGACAGGGCTGTGGGCTTCTCAAGGATTGCTGGCTTCCCAAAGGTACAGGGCTGTATTGATTGTACCCACATTGCCTTGCGAGCACCTTTGCAGGAATCCGACATGTACAGGAATAGAAAAGGCTTCCACTCCATTAATGTGCAGCTCGTGTGTGATGACGTGCATCGCATCATGTCAGTCGATGCAAGATACCCTGGCAACACCCATGATGCGTTCATCCTATGCGACAGCATTATATTTGCCATGTTTGAGCAGCAGCCAGAAGGGCAGAGCTGGCTACTGGGAGACAAAGGGTACGGCCTCGCCACCTGGCTCATGATGCCCCTACGTGTAACCCGGACGGAAGCTGACCGTCAATACATGTCGCACATTGCGACGCGCAGCATCATTGAGAGGACCATTGGCATATTGAAACAGCGTTTCCGATGCCCAGACCATTCCGGACGCTACTTGCTGTACTCTCCTGAGATTGTTGGCCAGTTCATTGTTGTGTGCTGCATGCTGCATAACTTAGCCATCATGAGGCAGCAGCACCTGGTAGTGGAAGACCCACCTGCGGTGAGAGCCATGATCAGCCATGATCTTATTGAATGGTGGTGCAGGCTCGAAGGGCTGAATGGCCTACTCCTGTATTTAGTTTCTATGAGAGTGGCTGATGATAATGATGTGGAAGATGCAGGTGATGAGCAGGAGGAGGAGGGGGAGGACGAGGAGGGGATGATGACGAGGATGAGGAAGCCATGCAAGTGCCTGATGCCGGAGCACGACGGCGGAGGAGGGCGGCCCATTGTGCTCCTTTAACGATTGCTCGAGCCTTGCGCCAGCAGCTCATCCATGAATGCTTTATTGATGCGTGAGGGCTCAGCGACAACTATTCCACATGGACATGTTTATTGTTTGAAGCTGTTCCGTAATGTTGTGTTGTGTTAATGGAACATGATTCAGTTTTAATGTAAAATATATTTTATTCAAAAATTTACAACGCACTTATCTGTAATAAAAATTATTCTTGTCTCAAACTTTACTTTAATATAACCTATAAACTTGTAAATTTACATAACTTACAGAAAACTTTTCATTTGAGAACAGTTACAACAGTACAATAATAATAACAATAACAGCAGCAAAGAAAGGCTGCACCCATCTCTCATCCCCCTTAATCTAAGACTGCTCGCTGGACTTAGTCTTGGATTCTCCACCACCCCTGCCCGCAGGCAGTGGCGCAGTGTTTTTGGGCTTGGTACCAAGCTTATTCTTTCTAACATCTTGGGTACTGCGCACCTCTTGAGGGTGGGAGGCGTCAGCGTCAGGCGCAAGTTGGAGGGTCCGGCTCGGGGCTCTTCAAAGGCTGGTGTGGGGATTGCAGTGGGAGTGGCAGTTGATTTTGTCAATGAGTGCGGGGTCTGGGTGTTATGTCTGTAATACACTTATGAATGACTCCACGAGGCAATGTGTTGTACTCAAACTGTAGTGGCCTCGGTCCTTTATTCGTAACTCCAGAGTGAGGCATAAGCATGGTGGGCAGCATTTTATACTGGGCCCTGCACACCTATGCAGGTGACCCTCAGGTCTCCCACTGCAGTGCACTCTGGAGAACAGCCTCTGCCACAAGGGCAGGAAAACCCAGTCTCCACCAGTTGCACCCTCTAGTGGTACTAGCATAGTATATACACAGTGTAAACCTTATTGATATTACATCAGGTAAAAAGTCTCCATCTTATGCAACTATACAGTGACTACACAGAGAGTATATCTATAGTCTGCATATATAACACTGGGCGTGTTCCCTTATTGCAGCAGCTAACTCACACATGCCGTCCCTCATGCACCTCCATGAGCGGAACGTCCTCCATATTCAGTACAACAGTGGGAGCTTCATCCAGCTCAATCCACTTCCCCCCATGTTCTTGGTTGGATTGTAAGATGTGCTCCTCTTCAGGCTCATCCTCATCTGAATCTTCTTCTGCATCGTCAGGGTTGGCCTCTGGTTCTGCAAAATATAACAGAACAGGCAAATGGTTAGCAGCAGAGGAGGGGCAGGATGGGTGGCATGAGTAGGCTCACATATCACAGGCCAGGCAGCAGGTTGATTTGAAGAGCCACGATGAATTTGCAGGACTTACCCTCTCCCTCGAGTGTGGGCCCAGCTTGTGCAGCACTCATTGATTTTTTCCAGGCAAAACCCATCAATGCAGCAACTCTCTCTTCCAAGGGTGTCAGTGGGTGCAGATTTGCTGGGCCTCCTCCTGTTTGAGTTCTTTCCCTTTTGTTGTGTGCCACTTTCCTCTGCAAAGATGAAAATGCAACTTTTTAGAGAGGGTGTCTTTCTGCTGGGTGGGATATCTACAGCTGGTTACATTTACAATTGCATTGAATAACTGAAAATATTACTTACACTAACTACTTGACCAAGGTCCTGCCATTTCTTTTTACATTGGCTTCCAGATCTCTTGGTGTTCACCATTGCGCAGTAATCTTCTGCAACTTGATTCCAACATTTCTTTTGTTGGAACTTTTATGTGACCTCTGCTGGTATCCAGCTCCTGCCATCGGTTCTCAATCACAGTAATTAGTGTCTCCACTTCTTCCAGCAAGAAATTCTTGGTCCTTGGTCCGCGTTGCATCTTGTATTGCTCCAGCTGTGATTTTTTTCCAATGCTCTCACACAGCACTCCTTCTCTCACACACACACAAAACTGGCTCTTGAAAAATGGACGATTGCCAAATCCGAGCTGTACTGAGCATGCGCATCCATTGGAAAGACGTCAAAAACGTAATTTTTTTTCCATGTATGCGCAGAAGGTGTGGTATTGTTTTTTGCTGCAGACAGCAGGCTCCACCCCCCAAGGAGACTGGACACGCTGCGCGTTGCCAAATTCGAATTATACATCGGGAAAAGTTAGGCAAAATATTTCTGGCGCATTTCTGGCCTAGAAAAGCCGGTGTAATTCTGGCAATACACCAGAAAACGGGCTTGGGGAACATTGAGCCCTATGTCCCTTAGTTTAATTTCCCCAATGAGTGGAAATATCCTCTCTGCATCCATCTTGTCAAGTCCCCTCATTATCTTATAAGTTTCAATAAGATCACCTCTCATTCTTCTGAACTCCAATGTGTATCGGCCCAACCTACTCAACCTATCTTCATAAGTCAGCCCCCTCATCTCCAGAATCAACCTAGTGAACCTTCTCTGAACAGCCTCCAGTGCAAGTATATCCTTCCTTAAATATGGAGACCAAAACTGTACGCAGTACACCAGGTGTGGCCTCACCAATACCCTGTACAGTTGTAGCAGGACTTCTCTGCTATTATACTCTATCCCCCTTGTAATAAAGGCCAACATTCAATTTGCCTTCCTGATTACTTGCTGTATCTGCTCACTTTTTGTGTTTCATGCACAAGGACCCCCAGATCTCTCTTTACTGCAGCATTTTGCAATTTTTCTCCATTTAAATTATAATTTGCTTTTCTATTATTTCTGCCAAAGTGGATAACCTCACATTTTCCCACATTATACTCCATCTGCCAAATTTTTGCCCATTCACTTAGCCTGTCTATATCCCTTTGCAGATTTTTTGTGTCCTCCTCACAACTTGCTTTCCCACCCACCTTTGTATCATCAGCAAACTTGGCTACATTACACTCGGTCCCTTCATCCAAATCATTAATATAGATTGTAAGTAGTTGAGGACCCAGGACCGATCCCTGTGGCACCTCACTAGTCACTGTTTGCCAACCGGAAAATGGCCCATTTATCCCGATTCTCTGTTTTCTGTTAGTTAGCCAATCCTCTATCCATGCTACTATATTACCCCCAAACCCATGAGCTTTTATCTTGTGCAGTAACCTCTTATGTGGCACCTTATCGAATGCCTTCTGGAAATCCAAATACACCACATCCACTGGTTCCCCCTTATCCACCCTGCTCGTTACATCCTTAAAGAACTCCAGAAAATTTGTCAAGCATGATTTCCCTTTCATAAAACCATGCTGACTCTACTTGATTGAGTCATGCTTTTCCAAATGTCCCACTACTGCTTCCTTAATAATGGACTCCAGCATTTTCCCAATGATAGGTGTTAGGCTAACTGGTCTTATGTTCTTATGTTCAATTATATAGGGCACTGGTGAGACCACATCTGGAGTATTGTGTACATTTTTGGTCTCCTTATCGAAGAAAGGATATACTTGCCATAACGAAGGTTCACTAGACTGATTTCTGGGATGGGGGGATTGTCCTATGAGGAGAGATTGAGTAGACTAGGTTTGTATTCTCTTGAGTTCAAAGAATGAGAGGTGATCTCATTGAAACTTACAACATTCTTACAGGGCTTGACAGGGTAGATGCAGGGATGATGTTTCCCCTGGCTCGGGAGTCTAGAACCAGAGGTCAAAGTTTCAGAATAAGGGGTCGGCCATTTAGGACTGAGGTGAGGAGAAACTTCTTCACTCAGAGGGCGGTGAATCTTTGGAATTCTTTACCTCAGAGGGCTGTGAAAGCTCAGTCGTCGTGCATATTCAAGACAGAGATTGATAGATTTTTGGATATCAGGGAAATCATGGGATATGGGGATCGTGCAGGAAAGTGAAATTGAGGTAGAAGATCAATCATGATCTTATTGAATGGCGGAGCAGGCTCGAGGGGCTGAATGGCCTACTCCTGCACATATTTTTTATATGCAAGTTAATGTTTCCCATTATTACCACAGTTTTCTTCTTACAGGCTTCCACCATCTACATACAGGTTCCTTTGTTAAGTCATCACAGTCAAGTGGTCTGTAAAATACTCGCAGTAGTGTATTGAATCCTTTCCTTTTCTTTAATTCTAAGCACAATGAAACTACCTGTTGATTACACTCAATTTAGTCCCTCCTTTCTATCACTGCAATGACCCTTTGTTAGATTTGCCAACTAAGGCATAAAAAATGTTGGTAGAAAGCACTAATGGGCTGTTCATAGAAACATAGAAACATAGAAAATAGATGCAGGAATAGGCCATTTGGCACTTCGAGCCTGCACCACCATTCAATAAGATCATGGCTGATCATTCACCTCATTACCCCTTTCCTGCTTTCTCTCCATACTCCTTGATCCCTTTAGCCGTAAGGGCCATATCTAACTCCTACTTGAATATATCTACCGAATTGGCCTCAACAACTTTGTGGTAGAGAATTCCACAGGTTAACAACTCTCTGAGTGAAGAAGTTTCTCCTCATCTCGGTCCTAAATGGCTTACCCCTTATCCTTAGACTGTGACCCCTGGTTCTGGACTTCCCCAGTATCGGGAACATTCTTCCTGCCTCTAACCTGTCCAATCCCGTCAGAACTTTATATGTTTCTATGAGATCACCTCTCATTCTTCTAAACTCCAGTGAATACAGGCCCAGTCGATCCAGTCTCTCCTCATATGTCAGTCCTGCCTTCCCGGGAATCAGTCTGGTGAACCTTCGCTGCACTCCCTCAAAAGCAAGAATGTCCTTCCTCAGATTAGGAGACCAAAACGGAACGCAATATTCCAGGTGAGGCCTCACCAAGGCCCTGTACAACTGCAGTAAGGCTTCCCTGCTCCTATACTCAAATCCTCTAGCTATGAAGGCCAACATGCCAATTGCCTTCTTCACCGCCTGCTGTACCTGTATGCCAACTTTCAATGACTGATGTACCAGGTCTCGTTGCACCTCCCCTTTTCCTAATCTGTCACCATTCAGATAATATTCTGTCTTCCTGTTTTTGCCACCAAAGTGGATAACCTCACATTTATCCACATTATACTACATCTGTCATGCATTTGCCCACTCACCTAACCTGTCCAAGTCACCCAAGTTCATCTAGGTTTGGCACTCCTCTGAAGATTAGTATTCCTCTAAAATGGAATATTAACAACAATTGAGAGGGAAACCATTTTTGTCCCACTGCTCTTATGTTAAAATAGAAAACATATATATTTGAAGGTGGCAGAATGAAGTAGGTGGTTGGTGTCCACGCATGATACAGTTCACCTGTGAGCAAACTATTGCAGATCTGTTTGTAAGGAAGAGTTTAAAAAGGATGTGGTTTGTGAAGATTGCAGGAGTGGAGATGGGAAGTCAAAAAATTAACTGTTTATAATCCTAATAGTTAAAATCCATGGGTAAATAAGTTATTTAATATATAGTAATATTTTCCTATTAACATGTTTTTGTAGTCAGAAGAAAGGCCTTTGGATGTAAATTGCAACAATCTTGATGGCCTGACTTCCCTTATTTTAACTGTACAAGATGTGGACATGTTGGAAAAACTGGGAGATCTTACACCAGCAGAATACAGACCAGTGGAGATTGTTCAAGAGCTTCTTACACATAACGAGTAAGTGTGAATTTAATACAATGGAGAATGTCTTGTCTTCAAACTATAGGGCATCTAAATGAAGCTCTTTTGGTTTGTTATTGAGTCCAGATCAATTTGAATTGCTTATAAAATGTTGGTGACTTTCAGACTGGAGTTAAAAATAAGCTGGCCAGCCACAATTGCATTGCTTTAATATTCAATGAGGCCAAACTGCCAGTTAATAAACTTTAGCCACATCAAAATCAAGAGTGAATAAAATAGTGATATTTTTAAAGTTCAATCGCATATCAATCTTTAAAGCACCACATTGATTATCACATACTACAAGTAAGTTGCTAGATATGAGGGAGAGAAATACTTTAATGGATTCTTGATCATTATGATCTTGACAATCAAACTATTGCTTAGGCAATAATGTACATTACAATTCATTTATGCATTTTATTTTATTTTACAACATTCAATCCTTTGTTCTGCTTGTACATTGTTTATTACATTTTGGTGTTATAAATTGTTTATCTTATGGTTATAAAAATGTTGGATGCATAAAGTGTTAAAATTAATCTATCTTTTGAGCAATATTAAAAACTATTATAGGCTATATTCTAACTATTTTCAGTCCGCTTTACATATGTTGACTATCTATAATAATAATAGTCAGTTTTTGTCCATCTGGGGCGGGGGCATGGGTTGGGAGCACGTTGTCCGGACTGAGTGACAATTGCACCGACCAATGGGCGATCAGTGCCCACCTAGCCTCGCAACCAAGGGCGGGGAACAATGGCGCGAATTTTTAAAGTTTGATTGACGCTGGTCTGCTCCAATGAAGAGGCGGCAGTGGATGCAGCGGGGCCAATGGGCAAGGGCATGGGGAGTAGGGGCATTGCTGCAGAGCCGAGAGGAGAGCGTGGCGGGAGAGAGAGAGAGAGAAAGAGAAAGAGAGAGGGAAAGGGAGGGGGAGCGAGAGAGAGAGGGGGGAGGGAGATAAAGGGGGTGAAGGAGAGAGAGGGGGTGAGAGGGAAGGAGAGAGAGGGAGAGAGAGGATGGGAGGGAGATGGAGGGAGGGAGAGAGAAGGTGGGAAAGAGAGAGAGAGAGAGAGAGGGTGGGAGGGAGAGAGAGAGGGAATGAGAGAGAGAGAGGGGAGAGAGGGTGGGAGGACATTAGTGTTGATTCTATAGACGAAAATGATAACAGTCTAAACAAGTACTAGAAACATAGAAACATAGAAAATAGGTGCAGGAGTAGGCCATTCAGCCCTTCTAGCCTGCACCGCCATTCAATGAGTTCATGGCTGAACATGAAACTTCAGTACCCCCTTCCTGCTTTCACGCCATACCCCTTGATCCCCCGAGTAGTAAGGACTTCATCTAACTCCCTTTTAAATATATTTAGTGAATTGGCCTCAACTACTTTCTGTGGTAGAGAATTCCACAGGTTCACCACTCTCTGGGTGAAGAAGTTTCTCCTTATCTCGGTCCTAAATGGCTTACCCCTTATCCTTAGTCTGTGACCCCTGGTTCTGGACTTCCCCAACATTGGGAACATTCTTCCTGCATCCAACCTGTCCAAACCCGTCAGAATTTTAAACGTTTCTATGAGGTCCCCTCTCACTCTTCTGAACTCCAGTGAATACAAGCCCAGTTGATCCAGTCTTTCTTGATAGGTCAGTCCCACCATCCCGGGAATCAGTCTGGTGAATCTTCGCTGCACTCTCTCAATAGCAAGAATGTCCTTCCTCAGGTTAGGAGACCAAAACTGTACACAATACTCCAGGTGTGGCCTCACCAAGGCCCTGTACAACTGTAGCAACACCTCCCTGCCCCTGTACTCAAATCCCCTCGCTATGAAGGCCAACATGCCATTTGCTTTCTTAACCGCCTGCTGTACCTGCATGCCAACCTTCAATGACTGATGTACCATGACACCCAGGTCTCGTTGCACCTTCCCTTTTCCTAATCTGTCACCATTCAGATAATAGTCTGTCTCTCTGTTTTTACCACCATAGTGGATAACCTCACATTTATCCACATTATACTTCATCTGCCACGCATTTGCCCACTCACCTAACCTATCCAAGTCACTCTGCAGCCTCATAGCATCCTCCTCGCAGCTCACACTGCCACCCAACTTAGTGTCATCCGCAAATTTGGAGATACTACATTTAATCCCCTCGTCTAAATCATTAATGTACAATGTAAACAACTGGGGCCCCAGCACAGAACCCTGCGGTACCCCACTAGTCACTGCCTGCCATTCCGAAAAGTACCCATTTACTCCTACTCTTTACTTCCTGTCTGACAACCAGTTCTCAATCCACGTCAGCACACTACCCCCAATCCCATGTGCTTTAACTTTGCACATTAATCTCCTGTGTGGGACCTTGTCGAAAGCCTTCTGAAAGTCCAAATATACCACATCAACTGGTACTCCTTTGTCCACTTTATTGGAAACATCCTCAAAAAATTCCAGAAGATTTGTCAAGCATGATCTCCCTTTCACAAATCCATGCTGACTTGGACCTATCATGTCACCATTTTCCAAATGCGCTGCTATGACATCCTTAATAATTGATTCCATCATTTTACCCACTACTGAGGTCAGGCTGACCGGTCTATAATTCCCTGTTTTCTCTCTCCCTCCTTTTTTAAAAAGTGGGGTTACATTAGCTACCGTCCACTCGATAGGAACTGATCCAGAGTCAATGGAATGTTGGAAAATGACTGTCAATGCATCCGCTATTTCCAAGGCCACCTCCTTAAGTACTCTGGGATGCAGTCCATCAGGCCCTGGGGATTTATCGGCCTTCAATCCCATCAATTTCCCCAACACAATTTCCCGACTAATAAAGATTTCCCTCAGTTCCTCCTCCTTACTAGACCCTCTGACCACTTTTATATCCGGAAGGTTGTTTGTGTCCTCCTTAGTGAATACTGAACCAAAGTACTTGTTCAATTGGTCTGCCATTTCTTTGTTCCCCGTTATGACTTCCCCTGATTCTGACTGCAGGGGACCTATGTTTGTTTTTACTAACCTTTTTCTCTTTACATACCTATAGAAACTTTTGCAATCCGCCTTAATGTTCCCTGCAAGCTTCTTCTCGTACTCCATTTTCCCTGCCCTAATCAAACCCTTTGTCCTCCTCTGCTGAGTTCTAAATTTCTCCCAGTCCCCAGGTTCGCTGCTATTTCTGGCCAATTTGTATGCCATTTCCTTGGCTTTAATACTATCCCTGATTTCCCTAGATAGCCACGGTTGAGCCACCTTCCCTTTTTTATTTTTACACCAGACAGGAATGTACAATTGTTGTAATTCATCCATGCGGTCTCTAAATGTCTGCCATTGCCCATCCACAGTCAACCCCTTAAGTATCATTAGCCAATCTATCTTAGCCAATTCATGCCTCATACCTTCAAAGTTACCCTTCTTTAAGTTCTGGACCATGGTCTCTGAATTAACTGTTTCATTCTCCATCCTAATGCAGAATTCCACCATATTATGGTCACTCTTCCCCAAGGGGCCTCGCACAATGAGATTGCTAATTAATCCTCTCTCATTACACAACACCCAGTCTAAGATGGCCTCCCCCCTAGTTGGTTCCTCGACATATTGGTCTAGAAAACCATCCCTTATGCACTCCAGGAAATCCTCCTCCACTGTATTGCTTCCAGTTTGGCTGGCCCAATCTATGTGCATATTAAAGTCACCCATTATAACTGCTGCACCTTTATTGCATGCACTCCTAATTTCCTGTTTGATGCCCTCCCCAACATCACTACTACTGTTGCAATAAAGATACAAATTTGACCACAAATGTTTCACGGGTCTCTGCTTGTTTGTAAATAGAACTATGTTTAAAATTGCAATATATGAACATAAATACACTTGTATGAAGTCTATAATATTTTGTAAAGATCTGATTTAACAACTTATTAAGTATTTACATTAGTGGGACATTTACTATTCCAAGGAGGTTGGAGTGGAGAGGCGAGTTGTTGCACAGCAGTCAATTTGTTGGTCCTGAAATTGTGTTGTGTATGACAGTGTACTCTCATGCGCTTGGGCATGCATGAAATCCAAAACTTGTGGCCTGTCAACTTGTGCATTGACAGGCCATCCGCGGGGGCCCCAAAAATGCAATCATGGCACAAGGCCTGCTTGCATCAGTGTAAGGTGATATCCTAAATTATGCACATACACTGTATTAAATTAGTTTATGCAAATATTGGCCCAGATTACAATTTTAATGATGTATAAAATTATCAAAAATTATATTTTTATTGAGGTTGGTGCAATGAAGATAATTGTGAATAAAATTCCAATCTGTACATTGTATCATTTTCGATTTGGGGATTCCATTGCATATCATTCGGGGATTCTCTCCGTAAATGATTGAAATGGAATTCTGCTTATTGATTGGAGGACCGGGCCCACGTGATCCCAGGTACACTTCTGAACTGCCTGTGTCCCTGGCATCCATGGGCCATTATGCTACCCTCTACCTCGAGGCCTGAGACTGCAACTTTCTGCAGCCTGGGCGCCAGGAAGTACTTCGTAATTGTTTCGCAGATCGGAGGCATAGTCCAGAGATATGCCTCCAACCACAATTTCTAGCCCAATGAATTGAAATATGCTGAAAATATGCATTCAGCTTTACTAAAGGACCAAGACCAAAACAACAACACACACATGCTGTTAGACCTGCTACCACAGGCTTTTAGACCTGGTAATAAGTGCCCTTCTAAATTCTTCATCAGTGGCAAGTCTGAGCAAATTGGATCCCAGTTCAGGCGCTCAGTATTTATTTTGTTCACTTTTTCTCCCTCCTGCTTCTATTGATTTTTAGTTCCATCAGGCTAAATCTTTAATTGTATCATTTGTTTCTCTATCACCATCACACCATCAACATTGATTTCTTCAGCATTTTAAATCCTTTAATTGTACATTAACAATACCTGTATAATATTCAATCAACACAAGTAAAAAACAAAAAGATTAAATTAAAAAAAAAATGCTCGAAATACATAGTAAACCCAACAACATCTGAAAAGAGAAAGGATGGGTGCTTGTTTCAGGTAGAGACATTTTGTCAGAACTGGGTTCACTTTTATGTTAGATTATCAATTTTTGCAGTATTTTATGGACACAGGAATTTACTTTCTCTTTTAGTTTTAATATTGTACAAATGTTTATACAGTTCCTCCTGACTTATTATGCATTTGCCCTACATCCAAACATGAAATTGAGGCATGCCCATTTTTGGGGGCAAAGAGAATGATCCCTGTACCTGAATGGTGAGGCTTGAGGCGTACCCGATTTTGGGCTCAGGCCTCATTACCATTGAGCTGGTGAGCTGTGGACAGTAAAAGGCAGCTCGCTGGCAAAGTGAGTTGGAAGATCGGACTGCTGCAACACCAGCAGTAATAGTATATTACATAATGCATGCACTTCAAAACTTTTTCCCCCAAAATTAAAGATTTAAAAATATATATATTTTCCCTTTAACCTCCTCCACTTTTATAATATCTACAAACTCCTTCACTTTTATAAATATGCATAAAAACGTAAGTTCCTATCGTATTCCTATTGACATTGTGAAATATTATGTTGTGCATTTTAGAGATTTGAATCTTTGCGATTCAAACAGGAGGCCCGTTTTACAATATGCAGCCCAAGTGAAAAGCACAGTAGGAAAACATCTGACTGATGTATTACCAAATCAGCTATCACTACAAGGTAAACCTGCTTGCTTCCATTTGTAGATAGAGACATAAAATTACAAAGAGATATTAAAAGATTAAACGAATGGGCAAAACTGTGGCAAATAGATTTCAATGTAGGCAAATGTAAAGTCATCCACCTTGGACCGAAAAAGGATAGAATAGAGTACTTTCTAAATGGTGAAAAGCTAGAAACAGTGGCGACCCAAAGAGACTTGGGGATCCATATACATAAATCATTAAAATGGAATGAACAGGTACAGAAAATAATCAAAAGGGGTTATGGAATGCTGGCCTTTATATCTAGAGGACTAGAATACAAGGGGATAGAAATTATGCTACAGCTATACAAAGCCCTGTTTAGATCACACCTGGAGTACTGTGAGCAGTTATGGGCATCACATCTTAGGAAAGATATATTGGCCTTGGAGGGAGTGCAGTGTAGGTTTACCAGATGATACCTGGACAACAAGGGTTAAATTATGAGGAGCGATTACACAAACTAGGGTCATATTCCCTGGAATTTAGAAGGTTAAGAGGTGATTTGATTGATCTTTTCAAGATATGGGGAACTGATAGGATAGATAGAGAGAAACAATTTCTGCTGGTTGGGGAGTCTAGGACTAGGTGATATAATCTAAAAATTAGAGCCAGGGCTTTGAAGTTAGGGATCATCTCTACACACAAAGTGTGTTAGAAGTTTGGAACACTCTTCCACAAATGGCAATTGATGCTAGGTCTATTATTAATTCTATATCTGAGAGACATAGGGCCGGAAATTGATGAAGGCCAAGGCCTGCCCAAGTGCCGCCCAAAGTACTGCCAATGGCCGCCAAGAGACCGGGCAGCATTTTGTCAGGAAGGTTCCTCTAAAAGAGGTGGCGATACCGACTGGTGACAAAATAACGGCTTATGCCGTCAATCTGGGCAGCAGCGAGCGGGAGCTCTCAATCTCGGCGGCATAGGCTCTTGCCGCCCAAGTGCCGCTGAGGATGGAGTTGGGCCCAGGGAGAGTGGAAGAGCTGAAAATAAAAAGCATTACAAAAAAGAAAGCAATGGAACACCTTCAGGGGACCTCATCCAGGTAAGTCGCTGTGAAAATAAAATTTTAAATATGTTCACTAACCTTTTTTTTCCGTTCTTCATACCTACCGTCGGGGTTAGACCTGCTTCCCCCTGCTGGCGGTGCAGACTCCCACCCACACCAATCTGGCATCTCGGCGGGCAGGAGGCCACTTGAGCTACTTGGTCGCCAGAGGACGTCAGCGGGCGGTTCCCCGTGGTACTCCCCTCCTGCCTGCTCCAGCCCAAATCGAAACTGGGAGAGAGATGAAACCGGAGGCAAAACTCGGCGGCAGTCGGTGGCAGCAGGCAGCAAGGACACCAATATCGGGCACATGGATTTTTGTTAACCAAAGGTATTAAGGGATATGGAGCAAAGGCGGGTATATGGAGTTAGGCCACAGATCAGTCATGATCTCATTGAATAGTGGAACAGGCTCGAGGGACTAAATAGCCTACATCTGTTCCTAAGTTCCGATGCTCAAACCCAGCCCAGAAGGCCTGAGAGTCAGTTCAGAATCCAATCTAATTGAACATAATTGAGTAATAGCTCATATTTAATTCAGTATCATAATGGCAATGGTTGCAACTATAGCCACAACATATTTAGAATATTCAATGGACCCCTAAATGGTTAAAAATAAGATGTTACATTTTAAGAGGTGTATGGCTGAATGCAAATGATTGCCTTAGGATCAGGAGTATCTAACAAGCTCTGCAGATGCGAACAAAAATTAAACTGGGCCCACTGCTCTTAAATCAAAACAAAAATATTTTGAGGAGGTTCTGCCCAAACTTTAAAAAAAAAATCTTTATATCTTTGTCCTTGTTTTTGTAGCCATGAAAGCAGAGGATATCTTTGACTGCTCTCCTCATAGAGAATCACCTTTTTTAGACAACTTCCTTGCAAATGGAGAAAAGAACTGGATAAACAATGATTTGAGCATCCGCGGTTCACAGGTAACATGATCTGTTTCATTTTCCTGTTGAAACAGAAGTCCGTTTTGACCAAAATAAATAAAAACATGTTCCACCTAACATAAGGGGTTTATTTTAAGCTCCAGTAATGTTGATTACCTCAAACTTATAATTACCCTATAAACAAATCTTTTGGAACTTTTTTTCTGTTGATGTTATCAAAGAAATAATAAAGGGATGGATGAGCTTATCAAACATTTTATCATGTTCAGGTACTTCCCTACAACATGCAATGAAATACAACCTGATAGTACTACAGTTCAAATCATATAGTACTATACTACAGCATTAAGTTTGAATCATACTATTTATATTAAGGAGCCTGTCCTTGCTGGCATGGAAGACTTGGTGAAAATACCTTTGCAAAATGTTGAACATTTCTATTAAATTGCCCGTAAACTAGTGAATACAGTCCTAATTTTCATCCTTGGTATCATTCTAGTAAATCTATTTAATTATTTTCCACAGCTCCAACATCCTTTCTAGAATGGAGAATGCCCAAAACTGCATACAGTACTTCAACCAATGTCTTGTATAGATTCATCATCACCTCTTATATATATTCTTTTATATGCAATGCCCCTATATAAAATCTAAAATCTCTTTTACCCTTTTTGTGGCGTTTGCCATTTGCTTTTATAAATATACATATATCTGTTCCACTATATCTTTCTGTTCTTCCACTCCATCACCAACTCCTGTTCCAAAACTGTTCCCAATGCCCCACAAACTCACTCATCCAACCACACATTCAGTTGTTTAATCTTCTGCCTGTATGGTTTAGTGCATGACAGAGAAAGTATTCCAAAGAATACTAGCTTTGAGTATCAATTATAAAATATAAAAACTGCAGAGTTTTGTGCTCAGATGTAGAGACAGAGTTATTGTAATGATCGGCTGGCAAGATTTGGACACATCAGCACAACACTGTATGGAAAGATCCTTTGAGCTTCTCAAAGTGAGTGAAGGGAACCCTTGTGGTTCAGTGGCAGCAAAAGAAGAGGGCTGCACTGGAGATATACATTGGGCTGGAATTTGCGGTTGTAGGTGTACCGCCAGAGTATGCCTTCGACCTGAAAAGAATACAAACCTACCTACTGGCTACTGGGCTATAGAAACTTCAGGTTCTGGGCCTGCAGATGTATGCCTGCGTAAAGGCCCACGGATCCCAGGGATGCAGGCAGTTCGGAAGCATCCCTGTGATCATGTGGGCCAGGTCCTCCTATCAGAACGGAGTATTCCATTGCTGTCATTTTCGAACAGAATTCCCCAATGACAAGCAATGGAATCCCCAAATTCTAATAAAAATAAATGTTCCCATTTTCACTTTTAATTAAAAGTCCCTTTAATGAAGCGTTTACAATAAAAAAAGTTTGAAAAATATTTTAATCCGGGCCAAAATTTACATAAAATAATTTTAAATGTTTGTAGATGATTTTTTTTATGTTTACATTTTTAATTTAACATTTATATTAACCCCTATGCTGGTGAAAGCAGGCCCTATGCCAATAGAAGGTATCTGAAGCTCTGCATTATGCATCTTATATCCTTCAATTACATCTCTTTCTGAAAATGCATCTAATTGTCTCTTGAACCTATTCCAATAACCTTCCCTATTGACTTATTCCATAGATCTATTACTTTATGGGTGGGAAAAAGTTCCAGCTGACTTCTCTTCTTTCTCTGAATTTCTTAATATTTAACTTGAGTCTCCTGACTCCCCACTCCATGGCTGGAGAGATGGTGCAGGAGGGACGGCTTTAGATTCCTGAGGCATTGGGACCGCATCTGGGGGAGGTGGAACCTGTACAAGCCAGACGGGTTGCCCTCAATAGAGCCGGGACCAATATCCTCGCTGGGGTGGGGGGTGATGTTGCTAGTGCTGTTGGGGAGGGTTTAAACTAGCTTGGCGGGGCATGGGAACCTGACAATAGATTCAGTAGGGAGGGGAGTAAAGCTGGAATTAGAAAGCAAAAATGTAGAAAGTGAGTTTGAAGGACAGAGGAAACAAGCAGGGAAAAAAAAGTTTAAAAAAAACAAATTTAAAAGCTCTTTGTCTAAATGCATGTAGCGTTCATAACAAAATAGATGAGTTGACGGCATAAATAGATACAAATGGGTATGACCTGATAGCCATTACAGACACGTGGTTGCAAGGACTGGGAACTAAATATTACGGGTATTATATATGTAGGCACCTTGTTAATGACTCCACGAGGCAGGGGTATGGTTCTTAAACTGTGAAGACTGTAGTCCTTTATTGCAGCTCCTAGATTGAGGACACCAAGGCATGAGCTCCTTTTTATACTGGGTTACCTGCAATTAGGTCTCCAGCAGCAACACCCTCTGGTCTCTGGTGTACAGGTAAGGTGTGTACAGGATGAAGGTACATTCAGTGTTACAGAACATCATAACAATACAAGCATGCATACATAACGATACTCCCCCCTAAGCATTATTGCCATGACCTGGGGAGGTGATCAGTAGTGGGCTGTGGGAGGTTGTGGTGAGGGTTGTGTGGGTGCCAGGTGTGATCCCTGTACTTGAGGCTGGCCTCATACATTTCCCCCCCTCCCCCTTACACACAGACCATGTGGGTGTCACTGTTGTGGGATCCCTCAGTGGGGTAGCCAGTGCAACAGTGGGTAGGGTACATACTCTGTAGTGTGGGTAAATGTGTGGTGGTGGGCAGGGCCACAGGACTGGGTGGCTTCTTATCCTCCATTTGGGATGAAAGTCTAGTCATCCCAGGGTTCGCCAGGAAAGCTGGAGGCTACTGGCCTCTCACTCCTGGTGTCGGTCCTGGTAGCAGGGGGTAGAGGGCTGGTCTGGACAGGTTGCCAGTGGTGTTGGCTGTGATGCCCATTGACCGCTGTCCCTGCCGTGGGTCTGCTCCCACTGGGTGTGTGTGAGCCCTTCCTGGGGCATCACATTTGTCCCAAACATTCCAGGCTACATGGTCAGGTAGCCCGCTGGACCTGGGGGTCTCTGGCATTCCTCTGGCATTTACATTGTTCCTGTAGAACCCAGTGTCCTTTAACAGTCTACTACCTGTATACAGTCTACTACCTGTATACATGACACATTGGCTCCGATCATACATAGTCAAGTCTACATTATTAACTACCTTTACATTGTTAATTACAACATTTACGTCACTTTCTTGTATCACTGTCTGTCTCTCCATACATGGTTACATTTGTCATTTTGAACTTTCTGTCATAATGATTAGGCATTACTAACTTGTTTTTAACCTTACACAAGCATTCATTTCATTTTTCTCATCAATTACTCCGGCATCACAATTCCACGTTACATTATCATACCTGCATACGCTAACTGCATTTTTAACTTTAAAGTCCTTGTCATCTTTAGATTGAAACTGTCCCTTTAAATTCTTTGGGTTACCGGTCTCCTTTAAGGGGACCTTCCAATCTGGTTCGCCGCTCGGTGCCACGTGTCGCTCCTCCAACGCTGCCCCTCGTTTTCTGGTTGCAGCCATTTTGATTTTAGGTCGTGGTGTGGCCGCCATCTTCTCGCTCTCCTCCGGGTAGGCTGTGGTGATCTTTTCCTCCTCCGGTTCAGCCATGGACTTTTGGAATTCACTTTTTGCGATGATATTCGTCTCTTGGAGTCCTGCCACGGCCCGGAAGATGAAGTTTGGACTTTCAGTTCTGGAGATCTCGCCACAGTGTTGTGAAGTCGAACGGGACGGTGGGATCTCCAGGTGCAGCGAGGGATCCATGCATGGGATGTCGATTGCTGGAGCCCGGAGGCCGTCATCACTTCGAATGACTTGGACCTGCTTCATCTAACTTCTTCCCAGCAGTGTTGGACCATCGCCAGCAACGATCCACAGGGGGAGTTTGTTCATCATGCCGCCCTGGGAGACCTGGACGTCCACGCTGCCAATGACTGGGATTTTACCTTTGGTGTAGGTGAACAGCTTCACTTGGACCGGAGACAGTTTTCGTCGGTTGGCGGGATTGATCCAAAGTTTTTCAAAGGTCGTCTGGCTCATCAAAGACTGGCTCGCCCCTGTGTCGATCTCCATTGAAACTGGAACTCCGTCGATGTCTACTTCCTTCTTCCACAGGGAACTTTCGGAGGAGCAGGCATAAATTCCGTACTCTTCTTCCAGGGGTTGAGCAGCTCCGTCTTCATCTGGGTCGGAGCCCCGGTGATCAGCCAACTCTTCAGCGACGCAGTGAGTAAAGCTTTTTCTGCACATTCTCTGAAGGTGCCCTTTCTCTTTGCAGCCTTTGCAGGTATAGTCTTTGTAGCGGCATTGGTGGGCCATGTGGTTTCCTCCACAGCGCCAGCGCGGGGCCAGCCGGTTTGCCCCATGTGGCGGACTCAGGGTTGCGGGACTTGGGGCAGCATTTCTGCCTTTAGAAGTAGTTCATTGGTTTAGAGTCCTGGGTGTGGGTCAATATTTGCTTGGAGTCGCCGACTGAAATCATGTAGGCCTGGCTCACTTTAATTGCCTTCTGCAGGGTGACTGTGATGTCCGCAGAGAGCAATTTGTGGAGGAGGCCCTTGTGGCCGATTCCGATAACAAATATGTCCCTTAGTGCTTCGTTAAGGTGGTCGCCAAAATCACATGGTGCAGCCAATCTTCTTAAATGTGCAGCATACTTAGCAATTTCTTGGCCTTCGGGTTGCCGGTGAGTGTAGAACCGGTGCCTGGCTGTGAGGATGCTTTCTTTTAGTTTTAGTTGCTCCTGTATTAGTGTTACTAGTTCCTCATAGCTCTTGGTTGTCTTCTCTGGGGCTAGCAAGTCCCTGATGAGACAATGGCTGGTGGGCCCACAACTGCTAAGCAGGATGGCCCTGCGCTTATTCGGTAGTGTAGCCAGTGTGTCCCCATCCAGGTCGTTGGCCATGAAGAAATGTTCTAATCTTTCCACGAAAGTGTCCTAATCTTCCTCATTGGTGAATTGTTGAAAGTTGCTGAGATTCGACATGTTGTGCGTGTAGTTCATGACCTCGTCGCCAGTTATTATATATGTAGGCACCTTGTTAATGACAATTAACAAGGCAGGGGTATGGTACTTAAATTGTGAAGACTGTAGTCCTTTATTGCAGCTTCTAGAGTGAGGACACCAAGGGATGAGCTCCCTTTTATACTGGGTTACCTTCAGTGTGCAGGGTGAAGGTACATGCAATGTTACAGAACATCATAACAATACAAGCATGCATACATAACAATGGGGAATTTGACAATTCGGAAGGACAGACAGAAAGGAAAAGGAGGTGGGGTAGCACTGTTAATAAAGGATGGGATCAGTGTGTTAGTGAGAATCGATATTGGCTCAGAAGATCAAGATGTTGAATCAGTTTGGATGGAGATAAGGAATAATAAAGGGAAAAAGTTGCTGGTGGGTGTAGTCTATAGGCCCCCTAACAGTAGCTACACTGTTGGACGGTGTACACATCAAGAAATAATGGGGGCTTGTAATAAAGGAACGGCAATAATCATGGGTGTTTTTAACTTTCATATTGGTTCGACAAAGCAAATTGGCCAGGGTAGCCTTGAGGAGGAGTTCATAGAGTGTATCCGGGATAGTTTCCGTGAACAGTATGTTGCAGAACCACCCAGGGAGCAGGCTATCTTAGTTCTAGTACTGTGTAATGAGGTAAGATTAATAAATTATCTCGTAGTAAAAGTTCCTCTAGGAATGAGTGACCATAATATAGTTGAATTTCAAATTCAGTTGGAGGGTGAGAAAGTTCATGCTCAAACCGGGGTCCTAAGCTTAAATATAAGAGACTACAAAGCTATGAGGGAAGAGTTGGCTAAAGTGGACTGGGAAAATAGACTAAAGAATGGGACGGTTGATGAGCAGTGGCAGACATTTAAAGAGATATTTCATAACTCTCAACAAAAATATATCCCAATGAGAAGGAAAGACTGTAAGAGAAGGGATGACCATCCATGGTTAGGAAGTAAGGGAGCGTATCAAATTGAAAACAAAGGCATACAATGTGGCCAAGACTAGTGGAAGACCAGAGGAGTGGGACATTTTTAAAAGCCAGCAGAGAACGACTAAAAAAATTATTAAGAGAGGGAAGATAGATTATGAAAGTAAACTAGCACAAAATATGAAAACAGATAGTTAGAGTTTCTGCAGGTACATAAAAAGAAAAAGAGTGGCTAAAGTAAATGTTGGTCACCTGGAAGATGAGACTGGGGAATTAATAATCGAGAACAGGGAAATTTCAGAGACGTTGAACAAATATTTTGTATCGGTCTTCACAGTAGAAGACATTAAAAACATCCCAATAGTGGAAATCAAGGGGCTATAGGTAGGGAGGAATTTAATACAATCACTATCACTAATGAAGTAGTACTAGGTAAAATAATGGGACTAAAGGCAGACAAGTCCCCTGGACCTGATGCATACATCCTAGGGTCTTAAGAGAAGTAGCTGCAGGGATAGTGGATGCATTGGTTGTTATCTACCAAAATTCCCTGGATTCTGGGGAGGTCCCAGCAGATTGGAAAACTGCAAATTTAATGCTCCTATTTAAAAAAGTAGGCAGACAAAGGAGGAAACTATAGACTAGTTAGCCTAACATCGGTCGATGGGAAAATGTTGGAGTCCATTATTAAGGAAGCAGTAGCAGGGCATTTGGAAAAGCATGATTCAATCAAGCAGAGTCAGCATGGTTTTATGAAAGGGAAATCATGCTTGACATATTTGCTGGAGTTCTTTGAGGGTGCAACGAGCAGGGTGGATAAGAGGGAACCAGTGGATGTGGTGTATTTAGATTTACAGAAGGCATTCAATAAGGTGCCACATAAGAGGTTACTGCACAAGATAAAAGCTCATGGGTTTGGGTGAATATATTAGCATGGATAGAGGATTGGCTAACTAACAGAAAACAGAGTCGGGATAAATGGGTCATTTTCCGGTTGGCAAACAGTGACTATTGGGGTGCCGTAGGTCCTCAACTATTTACAATCTATATTAATGACTTGGATGAAGGGACTGAGTGTAATGTAGCCAAGTTTGCTGATGATACAAGGATGGGTGGGAAAGCAAATTGTGAGGAGGCCACAAAAAATCTGCAAAGGGATATGGGGCTAGAACTTCCACTTTTTTTGCCTGCTTAACGGCCATTTAACACCCATTTTACTGCTGAAATGACGTATAATGCCCAGGAGATCGCCCACCGTCACTTTCACCACCTCGCACACATCGCCCACAATATCGCTCGCCCAAAAAAACGCCCGTAAAAAGTGGAACTGTTCGGAACTAACACCAGCGGTGTGGCTGCCATTTTTTTAAATCACAGGTCACTTCATTCAAAAGGCTGCTTCAGCTTCGGGGGAGTTTGCATTGACTCTGGAGTTCTTCTCAGGTGAAGTGAACATCTCAACTGACATATTTTCAGACTCTGGACTATTGGGGGTTTACTCTAGGTGTATTTTAGTGAGGAAATCATTGCTTCTGATCAGTCGCTATTATACTTTCAATGCAATGGGGCCAGCCATTTCTCAGCCTGCATCGATTAATATGCAGATGCTGCAGAGTGCAGATGGCTCAATGTGTGATGCACATCATTATGTCCCCAATTTAAGACATGCAAGAATGAGGAGGAGGGCCAGACCATACACACCCTGCACGTACAGGGAAAAGAGGTCTTACCTCGACGTCTCCCACCACACCTGCCTTCGGAGACTGCGCTTCTACAAGGTGGTGATTAATGAAATATGTGAGCTCATCAGGCCACATATGCAGCCTGCCATCAGGCCATCAGTGTCAGTCGAGGTCAAGGTCACCGCGACACTGTCTTTCTACGCGTCCGGTTCCTTTCGGGCCTCCATGGTCGAGATTTGCCCTCTGTCTCACCATGCCACCCATCGCTGCATTAGACAGGTCACGGAGGCCCTGTACACGAGAAGGATGGACTTTATCAGCTTCCCCATGACCACAGAGGCTCAGACTGACAGGGCTGGAGCATTCTACCGCAATGGTAAGTTCCCCAGGGTGCAGGGAGCTATACAATGTACTCACATCGCCTTCTCAGGATGCAGAGCGTTTTCGTAACACAAAAGGATTTCACTCCCTGAAGGTCTAACTAGTTGTCGATCACAACCAGATCATACTGGCAGTGAATGCCAAATGTCAGAGCACTTTCGATGAGTGCTCTGACATCTTTAAGAGTCAGCCACAAGGACAATGCTGGATGCTTGGTGGTAACCGATATGGCCTAGCCATTGGCTGATGCCCCTCTGCGTGACACCCACAGCGAGGCCGAAAAGCGATACAACCGGAGCCACAGAGACACACGCAATGTGGTCCAGAAAACAATAACTGTGCTTAAGCAGTGCTTCAGATGTCTTGATTGATCAGGAGGGGAGCTACAATACAACCCTGAGCAAGTAGGTAAATTTGTGGTTGTGTGCTCGATGCTGCACAACCTGGCTATCAGGAGGGGCCAAGAATTGCCAGAAGGCACTGATGCTCCACCTCAGGAGTGAGAGCAAGAGGACGACAAGGGGCTGAACGCTGATCTCGGGCCAGACCATCAGGCTGGCTATGCAACCATGTCCACAATCCCCTCCAGATCGCAGGAAAGGGTCTGTTGTGGCTACATAGCTGCAAGACTCTTACGTGAGGAGCTGATAACTGAATGATTTGCCTGAAGGGACGTTGATGTGAGTGACAACGCTGACACACTGCTGTGTGTGTGCAGCTCAGACATCAGTGGTGCTCATCATCTTGGTGTCAGCTAAAGTTTACATTGATTGAAGTTAAGTTGTATTTAACCCTTTCATGTTAAGGAATCACCAGTGTGTAATGGTCCAGCTCTCTGAGACAATGCGCAACAAGGTTATGTTCAATAAAAAATGTTTTATACCAACATTGGTCTGAAATCATAAGTATCACAGGCAATAACACCCAACCCCGCCCACACCCCACTTTTTCCACCATTGACATCCGATTCTGTTGGTCGGAGCATAAACCAGGAAATAGTGGGGGCTTGTAAAAAGGGATCAGCAATAATCATGGGTGATTTCAACCTCCATATTGATTGGACAAATCAAATTGGTCAGGGTAGTCTTGAGGAGGAGCTCATAGAGTGCATAAGGGATGGGTTCCTTGAGCAGTATGTAACGGAACCAACCAGGGGGCAGGCTATCTTAGATCTGGTCCTGTGTAATGAGACAGGATTAATAAATAATCTCGTGGTAAAGGATTCCCTTGGAATGAGTGATCATAGCATGATTGAATTTCAAATTCAGATGGAGGGTGAGAAATTTTTGGATCTCTAACCAGCGTACTAAGCTTAAATAAAGGAGACTATGAAGGTATGAGGGAAGAGTTGGGTAAAGTGGACTGGGAAAATAGATTAAAGTGTAGGACGGTTGATGAACAGTGGTGTACATTTAAGGAGATATTTCACAACTTTCAAGAAAAATATATTCCAGTGAGGAGGAAAGGGTGTAAGAGAAAAGATAGCCATCCATGGCTAACTAAAGCAATAAAGGACAGTTAACAACAAGGGCATACAAAGTGGCCAAAACTAGTGGGAGGACAAAAGACATGGAAGCTTTTAAAAGCCAGCAAAGAACGACTAAAAAAATGATTAAGAAAGGGAAGATAGACTATGAAAGTAAACTAGCACAAAATATAAAAACAGATAGCAAGAGTTTCTATAGGTATATAAAAAGTAAAAGGGTGGCTAAAGTAAATAATGGAGAACATGGAGATGGCAGATATTCTGAACAAATATTTTGTATCAGTCTTTATGATAGAGGACACTAACAATATTCCAACAGTAGATAGTCAAGGGGCAAGAGGGGAGGAGGAACTTAACACAATCACAATCACTAAGGAGGTGGTACTCAGTAAGATAATGGGACTAAAGGCAGATAAATCCCCTGGACCTGATGGCTTTCATCCTAGGGTCTTAAGAGAAGGAGCAGCAGGGATAATGGATGCATTGGTTGTAATTTACCAAAATTCCCTGGATTCTGGGGAGGTCCCAACAGATTGGAAAATGCAAATGTAACACCCCTATTTAAAAAAGGAGGCAGACAAAAAGCAGGAAACTATAGACCAGTTAGCCTTACATCTGTGGTTGGGAAAATGTTGGAGTCCATTATTAAAGAAGCAGTAGCAGCTCATTTGGAAAAGAAAAATTCGGTCAGGCAGAGTCAGCATGGATTTATGAAGGGGAAGTCATGTTTGACAAATTTGCTGGAGTTCTTTGAGGATGTAATGGGCAGGGTCGATAAAGGAGAACCAGTGGATGTGGTGTATTTGGACTTCCAGAAGGCATTTGACAAGGTGCCACATAAAAGGTTACTGCACAAGATAAAAGTTCACGGGATTGGGGATAATGTATTAGCATGGATAGAGGATTGGCTAACTAACAGAAAAAAGAGAGTTGGGATAAATGTTTCATTCTCTGGTTGGCAACCAGTAACTAGTGGGGTGCCGCAGGGATCAGTGATGGGACCCCAACCATTTACAATCTATAGTAACGACTTGGAAGAAGGGACTGAGTGTCACGTAGCCATGTTTGCTGATGATACAAAGATGGGAGGAAAAGCAATTTGTGAGGAGGACACAAAAAATCTGCAAAAGGACATAGACAAGCTAAGTAAGTGGGCAAAAATTTGGCAGATGGAGTATAATGTTGGAAAGTGTGAGGTCCTGCATTTTGGCAGAAAAAAATCAAAGAGCAAGTTATTATTTAAATGGAGAAATATTGCAAAGTGCCACAGTACAGCGGGACCTGGGGGTACTTGTGCATGAAACACAAAAGGATAGTATGCAGGTACAGCAAGTGATCAGGAAGGCCAATGGACTCTTGACCTTTATTGCAAAGGGGATGTAGTATAAAAGCAGGGAAGTCTTGCTACAGCGATATAAGGTATTGGTGAGGCCACACCTGGAATACTGCGTGCAGTTTTGGTTTCCATATTTACGAAAGGATATACTTGCTTTGGCGGTGTTTCAGAGAAGGTTCACTAGGTTGATTCCGGGGATGAGGGGGTTGACTTATGAGGAAAGGTTGTGCAGTTTGGGCCACTACTCATTGGAATTCAGAAGAATGAGAGGTGATCTTATCAAAACATATAAGATTGAGGGGGCTTGACAAGATGGATGCAGAGAGGATGTTTCCCCTGATGGGGGAGATTAGAACTAGAGGGCATGATCTTAGAATAAGGGGCTGCGCATTTAAAACAGAGATGAGGAGACATTTCTTCTCTCAGAGGGTTGTAAATCTGTGGAATTCGCTGCCTCAGAGAGCTGTGGAAACTGGGACATTGAATAAATTTAAGACAGAAATAGACAGTTTCTTAAACGATAAGGGGATATAGAAACATAGAAACATAGAAAATAGGTGCAGGAGCAGGCTATTCGGCCCTTCGAGCCTGCACCACCATTCAATATGATCATGGCTGATCATGCAACTTCAGTACCCCATTCCTACCTTCTCTCCATACCCCTGATCCCTTTAGCCATAAGGGCCACATCTAACTCTCTTTTGAATATTTCCAAGGAACTGGACTCAACAACTTTCTGTGGTAGAGAAGTCCATAGGTTCTCAATTCTCTGGGTGAAAAAGTTTCTCCTCATCTCAGTCCTAGATGGCTTACCCCATATCCTTAGACTGTGACCTCTGGTTCTGGACTTCCCCAACATCGGGAACATTCTTCCTGCATCTAACCTGTCCAATCCCGTCAGAATTTTATATGCTTCTATGAGATCCCCTCTCATTCTTCTAAATTCCAGTGAATATAAGCCTAGTCGATCCAGTCTTTCTTCATATGTCAGTCCTGCCATCCCGGGAATCAGTCTGGTGAACCTTCACTGCACTCCCTCAATAGCAAGAATGTCCTTCCTCAGATTAAGAGACCAAAACTGCACACAATACTCAAGGTGTGGTCTCAGCAAGGCCCTGTTCAACTGCAGTAAGACCTCCCTGCTCCGTTACTCAAATCCTCTCACTATGAAGGCCAACATGCATTTGCTTTCTTTACTGCCTGCTGTTTCTGCATGCCTACTTTCAATGACTGATGTACCATGACACCCAGGTCGCGTTGCACCTCCCCTTTTACTAATCTGTCACCATTCAGATAATAATCTGTCTTCCTGTTTTTGCCATCAAAGTGGATAACCTCACATTTATCCACATGATACTGCATCTGCCATGCATTTGCCCAATCACCTAACCTGTCCAAGTCACCCTGCAGCCTCTTAGCATCCTCCTCACAGCTCACACTGCCACCCAGCATCGGGTCATCTGCAAACTTGGAGATATTACACTCAATTCCTTCATCTAAATCATTAATATATTTTGTAAATAGCTGGGGTCCCAGCACTGAATCTTGCAGAACCCCACTAGTACCTGCCATTCTGAAAAGGACCCGTTTATTCCCACTCTTTGCTTCCTGTCTGCCAATCAGTTCTCTATCCATGTCAATACATTACCCCAATACCCATGTGCCTTAATTTTGCACACTAATCTCTTGTGTGGTCTGCAAACTTTGAAATTATGCTCATTAAACCCAAGTCCAGGTCATTAATATATATCAAAAAGAGCAGTGGTCCCTATACCAATCCCTGGGGAACACCGCTGTATACTTCTGTCCAGTCTGGAAAAAAAACATTCACCACTACTCTTTGCTTCTGCCCCTTAGCCAATTTTGTATCCATGCTGAAACGGTCCCTTTAATCCCATGGGCTTTAATTTTGCTAACAAGTCTATTATCCAGTGCCTTTATACACATCAACTGCACTACCCTCACCAACCCTCTCCATTACTTCAATCAAGTTACTGAAACATAGAAACATAGATAGAAACATAGAAAATAGGTGCAGGAGCAGGCCATTCAGCCCTTCTAGTCTGCACCGCCATTCAACGAGTTCATGGCTGAACATGAAACTTCAGTACCCACTTCCTGCTTTCACGCCATACCCCTTGATCCCCCGAGTAGTAAGGACTTCATCTAACTCCCTTTTGAATATATTTAGTGAATTGGCCTCAACTACTTCCCGTGGTAGAGAATTCCACAGGTTCACCACTCTCTGGGTGAAGAAGTTTCTCCTTATCTCGGTCCTAAATGGCTTACCCCTTATCCTTAGACTGTGACCCCTGGTTCTGGACTTCCCCAACATTGGGAACATTCTTCCTGCAGCCAACCTGTCCAAACCTGTCAGAATTTTAAACGTTTCTATGAGGTCCCCTCTCACTCTTCTGAACTCCAGTGAATACAAGCCCAGTTGATTCAGTCTTTCTTGATAGGTCAGTCCCACCATCCCGGGAATCAGTCTGGTGAATCTTCGCTGCACTCCCTCAACAGCAAGTATGTCCTTCCTCAAGTTAGGAGACCAAAACTGTACACAATACTCCAGGTGTGGCCTCACCAAGGCCCTGTACAACTGTAGCAACACCTCCCTGCCCCTGTACTCAAATCCCCTCGCTATGAAGGCCAACATGCCATTTGCTTTCTTAACCGCCTGCTGTACCTGCATGCCAACCTTCAATGACTGATGTACCATGACACCCAGGTCTCGTTGCACCTTCCCTTTTCCTAATCTGTCACCATTCAGATAATAGTCTGTCTCTCTGTTTTTACCACCAAAGTGGATAACCTCACATTTATCCACATTATACTTCATCTGCCACGCATTTGCCCACTCACCTAACCTATCCAAGTCACTCTGTAGCCTCATAGCATCCTCCTCGCAGCTCACACTGCCACCCAACTTAGTGTCATCCGCAAATTTGGAGATACTACATTTAATCCCTTCGTCTAAATCATTAATGTATAATGTAAACAGCTGGGGCCCCAGCACAGAACCCTGCGGTACCCCACTAGTCACTGCCTGCCATTCCGAAAAGTACCCATTTACTCCTACTCTTTGCTTCCTGTCTGACAACCAGTTCTCAATCCACGTCAGCACACTACCCCCAATCCCATGTGCTTTAACTTTGCACATTAATCTCCTGTGTGGGACCTTGTCGAAAGCCTTCTGAAAGTCCAAATATACCACATCAACTGGTACTCCTTTGTCCACTTTATTGGAAACATCCTCAAAAAATTCCAGAAGATTTGTCAAGCATGATCTCCCTTTTACAAATCCATGCTGACTTGGACCTATCATGTCACCATTTTCCAAATGCGCTGCTATGACATCCTTAATAATTGATTCCATCATTTTACCCACTACTGAGGTCAGGCTGACCGGTCTATAATTCCCTGCTTTCTCTCTCCCTCCTTTTTTAAAAAGTGGGGTTACATTGGCTACCCTCCACTCGATAGGAACTGATCCAGAGTCAATGGAATGTTGGAAAATGACTGTCAATGCATCCGCTATTTCCATGGGGAGCGGGCGGGGAAATGCAGATCAGCCATGATCTTATTGAATGATGGTGCAGGCTCGAGGGACCGTATGGCCTACTCCTGTTCCTATTTCTTATGTTCTTATATTCTTATGACATCAATCAAATATTCAACATGTCCAGCAACACAGAGTACAAAGGCACAGCAGGAGGATGGTCCCCAGTCCCCATATATTACAACAAATACACCCAGATGGAGATATAACATAGCCATCACCTGCGGACATGCACTTCACTTTCCTTCCCTCCTCCCCTTTACTCCTTACCCTCCTCGCTCCATGGCGCCTGGCTGAGGAACTCCTCAGGCGGTGCCTCATTGGAGGGGATGAAGCCAGGTACGGTGGTTGCACGGGTACGGGAGCGGGAGGTGCCGAGGAGGCAACATTCTCTGATGCAGAAGCAGGATCTTGGTCCTTGCTCTCATCTGTCGTTCGCAGTGGTGGTGCGGAACCTAGGGGTGGAGTGCTGTGCTCTGGGACCGCTGGAAGGCCTGTGCCAGCAGTGTTCCTGGCTATCGCATCCAGGGCCTCCACCATCCGTGGAATGTATTCAGTTATGATGGCCAGCTGTCGGGATATGCCCCACAATGCTTCGATGAGCTGGTCACCAATGTCTACAGTCCTCCTGGACAATTGTACCATATCTCTGCTGTCATGTGGCTCTCGTGGAACAGATCTGCCGTGTCCATGAGGCCGCCGCGGGGTCGGCGCCATCTTGGGGACAAATGGGGTGCCCTGTGGCGAGGTGCTTGGGGCCGGTAACTCCAGAGTGGAGGCGGGAATGACAGGAGGACCACTAGATGGCCTTGTGGTGGAATGGCTTCTGAAGCATGGCGATGCAGGTTCCTCGAAGTCTGCGCTCTCATCCGTGGAGAATAGACCCAGTGGATTGACGGGCGAGAATCAGAGCTCCTCAGCACCAGATGTAGGATCGTCCGGAGGGTCGGGCCCCGCGCCCCCACCTTCTGGCCTCTGTGGTCTTGCCTTGGGACGCGCTGCTGGTTGAGCTGCAAAACACAAATGAGATTATTCGAGGAGAAGGGGGTGCTAGGGTCACAAGGTGAGTCCAGCGCTACACACAGTATATGCACGACAAAAGCACCACTGCTCTCAAAATCATCACTGACATCACATTTCACGACCATCAACACATTTGCATTGCAATGATTTTCATTAGGCCAGCATTACTTCTATGACAATTTTAGAAATAATCTATCATATATGATTGTTCGTATATAAGTGGGTGTGGCATCTATTGACTATACATTACGCAATGGTGTAAGCTTTACTCACGTGGCATCACTTTGAGGTCTGCAGATGCGTGCGTACCTGTCCGGGTGTGCTTGCCCACAAGTGCGAGCACCCGCTCCTCTATCTCTGTGATG
The DNA here is from genome assembly GCF_044704955.1 of Pristiophorus japonicus. Taxonomy (NCBI): domain Eukaryota; kingdom Metazoa; phylum Chordata; class Chondrichthyes; family Pristiophoridae; genus Pristiophorus; species Pristiophorus japonicus. The sequence continues at coordinate 68,200,194 of NC_091979.1, forward strand.
TCACTGAGGACTGTTGGCCCCCCACCTGTTCACCTCTGCATGGACCTCATCGTCATTAGCTTCTTCTGTAAAAGGTGACAGGACAACATAGCATGAGATCATTGCATGATATCATTGCTACATACTGTCACAGAGACTGATACAACACATAACTGACAGTTGTAATCATGATTATTATGAAAATTATCTTCTTTACCTAAAGACGTGCACCGTGACCGCAGTCTTTGAGTAAAACATTCCCGGTAAAAGTGAAAGACCTCACATCTGCTGATAGTCACTCATGACTCTTACAAATCAAATTATATAAATACATAAGTACCAATAAATCATTGTAATTCATACTCTTGCGGATCCCACAAGGTCGTTCTATCGTTTGCGGCATTGGTTGCCCTCACGAACCTCGTTGGTCGCTGATGAGGCCACCTCTGCTATCTCGGTCCAGGTCTTCTGGTAGGCCTTTGGGGTGGGCATCCCATGCCTCCCTGTGTCACATCATCCCAGCGTAACTCAACCTCCTGCAGGACGGAGGCATTTGCCTCGTCCGAGAACCTCCTGCCTCTTTTGTGCCCTCCAATGTGCTCCTTTCCCACCGCACTGCTCTCTCCAGCATCAGTCTCCACAGCGTGCTATGATGCCTCCTCCTCTCCCTCAATTATAGGCCAAAGTTGGGCAAATATGTGGCTGGTAACAGCTCATTTTTCTTTCCCTACTTGCTGTGAAGCTCTAAAGTCTCTTTCCTTCTTCCCAAAGCAGCCACACCACACCCAGACACGCTTTCAGTCCCTCTGAGTTCCCTCTCTCTCTGTCTCCTCTTCTGCGCATGTCATCATGACGCTTGACCTCCTGAATCGTGGGAATCGAGCGTTGCCATGCCATTGCTAAGGACGGCGACACTTTACGGCAGAAGGTCAGCAAGATTTAACGTTACCGCCCATTTCATATCGCTCGCGGTAATGCCCATTTTCAAAAATGGAGACTAGGTGCTTTGATAATGGGCGAAAAGCAGGCGATCTGATAACCCATTTTTACTGCCCACGCCGGAAATAATGCCCATTTTTGGGCGATATGCATAAAAGTGGAAAATCTAGCCCAAAGACAGGGTAAGTGAGTGGGCCAAAATTTGGCAGATGGAGTATAATGTGGGAAAATGTGAGGTTATCCACTTTGGCAGAAATAATAGAAAAGTAAATTATTATTTAAATGGAGAAAAATTGCAAAGTGCTGCAGTACAGAATGACCTGGGGGTCCTTGTGCATGAAACACAAACAGTTAGTATGCAGGTACAGCAAGTAATCAGGAAGGCAAATGGAATGTTGGCCTTTATTGCAAGGGGGATAGAGTATAAAAGCAGAGAAGTCCTGCTACAACTGTACAGGGTATTGGTGAGGCCACACCTGGAGGACTGCGTACAGTTTTGGTCTCTGTTTTTAAGGAAGGATATACTTGCATAGAGGCTGTTCAGAGAAGGTTCATTAGGTTGATTCCGGAGATGAGGGGGTTGACTTATGAGGATAGGTTGAGTAGGTTGGGCCTATACTCATTGGTGTTCAGAAGAATGAGAGGTGATCTTAACATGATAATGAGGGGGCTCGACAAGGTGGATGCAGAGAGCATATTCCCACTCATAGGGTAAACTAAAACTAGGGCACATAGTCTCAGAATAAGGGCTGCCCTTTTAAAACTGAGATGAAGAGAAATTTCTTCTCTCATAGGGTTGTAAATCTATGGAATTCTCTACCCCAAAAAGCTGTGGAGGCGGGGTCATTGAATATATTTCAGGCGGAGATAGACAGATTTTTGAGCGATAAAGGAGTAAACAGTTACGGGGAGGGAAGTGGAGCTGAATGCATGATCAGATCAGCCATGATCTTATTGAATGGCGGTATAGGCTCGAAGGGCCGAATGGCCTACACCTGCACCTATTTTCTATGTTTCTATGTTTCTATGTTTCGATGTTCTTATGTTCTTATGATGTGGTAAACAATTTGCTTGGATTTTTGTCAGTTCCCTTCACAATCTTGAAACCTTGGGCTAGAATTTCTATAAAATCTGCCACCACCGGATCGCTGTCCAAAAGATCCCTAAGATTCTTAAATTAACACCAGCGAAAGATTGCACACAAAAAGGAAAAAATACCGCCTGCCAAGAAAAATGGGTCTTACACGCAGATTCCCGGCGGAAAACGCAATCCTGGACAAATTGGGCGGTTCCCAACAAAATGGGCGGTAATTACTTAAATTTAGACTGAGGCTGCGGATTGGGCCTAGGAGGGGGAAAACACAAAAAATATTTTTTCCAAAAAACAAAATTAAAAAATCAGAAAACATTTTCAGGACCCGTTTCAATTTAATCGCTGTAAAATAATTTAAAAATAATTATAAAAAAACACTTTAACCTACCTTTTTTCGTAGGGCTACTTACCTACTGCCCAGCTGCTTTTCATGAGCGTTTTTTTCAATCTTACTTACGGGTCACCGCTGAACCCAAACTTCGGTAGTAGCAGTTTTTTCGGCGGTGCACGCCGTCAGTCCGCTCCCTAGCAGTATTTTGAAACCGCCGGCGGAACCCTTTGTGAAATGTAGTGGAAATTTTTGCCAGGTGGTTTTCCGCCGAAAACAAGCAGTACCGCCTAGAAAACCGGCAGAAATGGAGTGGAAATTCTACCCCCTTGAATTAAAACTTTTTGAAATCTCTTTTTCCACAGAGTGCAAGCCAATTTCTTTAATCCTTTTTCACAGTTGAAATTCCTAATACTGCGGATCATTTTAGTTGTCTGCCTCTGTACCCTCTCAATGGCAGTATGATTAGGGGCCGTGACTATAATATTTCAATAGACAATAAGGAAATACTTTGAACTAAAAGTACTCCCTCTAGACTTTCCTTCTCCTATAAATCTCATATTATTTGGATTAATCTACTGAACATAATATAAACAAATCTTTTGGAAAAAAAGTATCCAGAGATAAATGCACCCAGCATTTAGCTGCACTTAAAAGTATGATAAATTAAGGAATACTTTACTAACTTATGAAACTGTAGCTCTTGAATCAGGTTGCTCCTTTTATCAGCTGACCTTACAAAGGCTGTAGTTCTGATAATGCAGCTGGTCTTTATCTAATGGCAGTAATGATGAGCGTCTAGAAACAGATGGTTTGCTAGCAATTACAGAAGCCAGGTAATAAAGCAGTTTTGACTATAATAATCAAATACTGCCTTTGGGGATTGTTTAAATAACATTCTTTTCAATTATCAAAATTTAGAAGTTTTATTAATTTGTGCACAAATAAACTCTTTCAAGCTGATATTATGAAAGGATATTTTGTCTTATTCCAGCAACTTGATCCTCCTTTATAGAAACAAAGATACTTTCATAATTTAATATTGTCTTAACCTCAATTTATACAACATTGTTACAAACACTGTGACACAGAGTTACAGATAAGCAGGGACTACTTAGAAGAGTTCCTGTCAGGAATTAACCTGAAATGGATTTTGCTCTTATATTGTCTGTAGCTCCACACTGTGAACGCCTGTGTTATTGCAGCTAGTGCTATTTAATAAAGAGCAGGTCACCTGACCAGCAGGTCAGAAGTTTCCGGAACCTGTAGCCATCTTACAGGTTGTGTGTTGTGTGCTCTCTGAAGATATAACATTTGACGACGAGGATGGGATGTAATCGGATAATACAAAGCTGAAATTTTTGTTGGTGAAGGATTCAGCCAGCCGACAGAGAGTGTTTGAGAGCTTTTCTGTTTTTGGAAACAGCTACAAATCCGAGGTAAATTACGAGCACACTTGGTTAAACTACCAGAGTCAAAATGGCTGCCCCTATGGGAGTTATAGGACATTTGGGGGCATTTCAACTTGACCGTGAAAGTTTCAGAGCGTATGTGGATTGGCTAGAAATGATTTTCACAGAAAATAATATCATCGAAATCCCCGGTAATGAAAACAATAACCGGGCAGTGTTGGAACGAAAAAGAGCTATATTCTTAACAGAGGCCGGGCTCAAGTTGTATGAAATGCTGATAAATTTGCTTGTGCCTGACAAGCCAAAGGATACAATGCTGAAACAGATTCTAACATTACAGCCCTGTTCTGTTAGAAATTGCTGAAAGTTATTGTTTCGGAATACGAAATCAGAAGGCCAAAGAAAATATCAGTGAGTACATTGTAGCATTAAAAAAGCTACCTATTCACTGTCAGAACTGAGCATTGTGAGACTGCTTTGTTTGTGGGATGAAAAATGATGCGATCAGAAGAAAGTTATTGACGACGCCTAACTTGACTTTTGATTTAGCTTGTCAGAGAGCTAGGTCGATGAGCATGGCCGATCAATATTCCCAAGAAATTCATACTAATTTCAGTCATCAGACAACCGAGGTGAATCGTCTTCAGGTTCAAAGTAAAAGGTGGTGGGGTCCCAAAGTCTCAGAAACTGGAAATGGTAACAGAGCAGTGACGTCCTGCTATTGGTGCCTGGGACAGCACATTGCTCAAAGTTGTCCATATGTGAAGGCAGAGTGTTTCTTCTGCAAGTAAACTGGGCATCTTGCGAAGGCATACCAACTGAAGGGTAAACCAGCTTTCAAAGCTATGAGTGGAAATCCCCAGAGACTACATAGCATGGATGAACAACAACAGGGTGAGGAGATGTTAGAGTTAAATGTCATCAGGAGCACGAGGTTAACAGACGGCGATTCGAAAAGTATCATAATCCACATAGATGTTGCAGGATTCAAGATACCCATGGAAATCGACACTAGTGCATCCGTGAGTGTAGTACCAGAGTCGCTATACTTCACCAAATTGCGGGATTTCCCATTAGAGAAAGCCAAGATAGAGCTGTGAGGTGAAATACAAGGATCAAGTTCAGAGCTTGCTTCCAATAGTAGTGGCAGGAGACAAGCCTGCCTTACTAGGAAGAAATTGGTTGGGATCACTGAAGCTGGATTGGAGTGAGATTTTTCATATTGAAATAAGATTTGCGTCAAAGGATGATGTCATCAAGAATTATCCGAAGGTGTTCTGTGAAACGGGCAGTCCGATCCAAGGCTCCAAGGCGAATGTCAGGGTACAGAAGGATGCTAGATCGGTTTACTGCAAGCCACGTTCCATACCATATGCACTCAAGGAGAAAGTTGAGTAAGAACTCAAAAGACTAGGGACTGAGAACATTATTTCTAAGATAGACCGATGTAATTAGGCTACACCCATTGTTGTTGTAAGGTAAGATTGTGTGGTGATTATAAAGTAACTGTAAATCAGGTTCTAGGGAGTAATGTCCCCAATACATTGCCAAATATAGAAGATTTTTTCACATTGGTCATATTTTACCCACAGACATGGAAGTAGCTGAGAATGGGAGTGATTCAATTATTTCTGACTCATCAGATAGTTTTGATACACCAGTAGTGTATCCTACATCCAATGTACTGGAAACAAATCCAAGAGAAAGTCAGAATTTAAGTCTGAGCCCAAGTCAGGAAGCCAAACAGTCTGAAGTTAGAGAGAGTTCAAATGGAAATCAAGGGCATCCCTTCGAGAAAAACTTCCCTCAGGATCAGCCTTGAATGAGTTTAAATTCGACAGCATGTTTGGAAGGTTCTGTTCGAGAGTGAAGGTATCCTCTTCAAAACAGAAAACAAGTGGTTAAGCTTGATTTGTAAATATGGCAAAATAAGTCCATATCCTTTGTTATGTATAACCATGTAAGTTATGTATGATGATTGTTTGTTATACTAACTTCTTCATTAAGGAGGAAGAAGTGTAATGTCTGTAGCTCCATGCTGTGGATGCCTGAGTTACTGCAGCTAGTGCTGTTTAATAAAGAGCAGGTCACCTGACCAGCAGGTCAGAAGTTTCCGGAACCTGCAGCCATCTTACAGGTTGTGTGTTGTGTGCTCTCTGAAGATATGAAACCTCTCATGTAGTTTGGTACTGTGCTGTAACTTTATATCACCTTTGTGCCACCATATAGTAAAATGTGGTATTCATAGCAGCTCCTCATTTACTCCTGTCTTGTGCATTCTCCCTGCCCTTTCATTTGGTCATACAATGTTCCTGATCTCTCTTAGTCTTTATTGTTGGCCTTTATTGCAAGGGGGATGGAGTATAAAAGTAGGGAAGTCCTGCTACAACTGTACAGGGTGTTGGTAAGACCACATCTGGAGTACTGTGTACAGTTTTGGTCTCCTATTTAAGGAAGGATATACTTGCACTGGAGGCAGTTCAGAGAAAGTTCATGAGGTTGATTCCTGAGATGAAGGTGTTGTTCTATGAGGTAAGATTGAGCAGGTTGGACCTATACTCATTGGAGTTTAGAAGACAGAGAGGTGATCTGATTAAAACGTATAAGATTCTGAGGGGGCTTGACAGGGTAGATGCAGAGAGGATGTTTCCCTTAGTGGGGGACTCTAGAACTAGGGGGCATAGTTTCAGAATAAGGGGTCGCCCATTTAAAACGGAAGTGAGGAGGAATTTCTTCTCTCAGAGGGTTGTGAATCTTTGGAATTCTCTGCCCCAGAGAGCTGTGGAGGCTGGGTCAATGAATGTATTTAAGGTGGAGATAGACAGATTTTTGAACGATAAGGGAGTCCCCGATAAGGGAGTCAAGAGTTATGGGGCGTGGACGGGGAAATGGAGTTGAGGCCAGGATCAGAGCAGCATGACCTTATTGAATGGCGGAACAGACGCGAGGGGCCAAATGGCCTATTCCTGCTCCTATTTCTTATGTTCTTATATAGTCATCTAGTGCCATCTGATTTATGGCATTCCCACGGTCTTCTTCCATTTACGTTAGCATACGTTTTGCCAGCACCTGACTTCATCAACTGTGGCATGAGATACATGGAGCAGAGAGACAGAGGCATTCAATTCTACAGCCTTTCTGCTTTCCGTATGATGCAGGGGACTATCGGCCATGTGACTCAGAAGACACCAATTTTGAACCGACTGCCATACATCAACAGGAAGGTAAAGATAGTCATTGCCTGGCACTTATTTGGCATGAATGTTACTTGCCATTTACCAGCCCAAGCCTGAATGTCGTCCAGATCTTGCTGCATGCAGGCATGGACTGCTTCATTATCTGAGGAGTTGCGAATGGAACTGAACACTGTGCAATCATCAGGGAACATCCCCCCTTCTGACCTTATTATGGAGGGAAGGTCATTGATGTATATATGTGGATTTGTATTTACTCTGTACAGCCACCAGAGGGCTCATGAAAAGAGCACTTAAGACAAGGCTCTCGTTAGTTCACCCTGATCTACATGAACAAGTAGAGAGCAGGCGGCTTCAACAAAGTGCTTACCATGATAGCGCAAATGTGTCACACGAGATTGAAATCAATGATCCTGTATTTGTATTAAATTATGGACAAGGTTCCAAGTGGCTTCCCAGCACTGTCGTGGCCAAAGAGGGGAGCAGGGTGTTTCGGGTCAAACTTTCAAATGGACTCATTCACCGGAAACACTTGGACCAAATCAAACTCAGATTCATGCACTATCCTGAGCAACCCACCTTTGACCCTTCCTTTTTTGATCCCCCAACATACACACCAGTGGCAACTGCCACCACGGTTGACCACGAAGCAGAACCCATCATCCACAGCAGCCCTGCAGGGCTTAACACACCTGGCAGCCCAGCAGCCCAGCGAGGGCCCAACAAATGATTCAACAACACCAGCTTTCACACCAAGACGATCAACCAGGGCAAGAAGGGCCCCAGATCGACTCACATTGTAAATAGTTACACTATTGACTTTGGGGGGGGGAGTGTTGTTATCTATGTGGACTTGTATTTACTCTGTACAGCCACCAGAGGGCTCATCCCCTGGAGTCCCAAGGGATCCATAATCTCTTGGGAGCACAGGTATTTAAGGAGGCCTCACAGGTTGGAGAGGCACTCTGGAGACCTGCAATAAAAGACTAAGGTCACACTTTACTTTGAGCTCACAGTGTTCAGTCTGACTCTTTCTCCATACACAACAGCTGAAGATGGTTGTGTCTAGGACACTGCCCTGAGGAAGTCCTGCAGCGTTGTCCTGGGGCTGAAATGATTGGCATCCAACAACCGCAACCACTCATGATGTCATAGCTTATGACACCATTCTATGTGACCTTCAATAAAGCAGTGGTGTGTTATGAAGAGCCTGTGCAGTGACCAAACATATGGTGAAGAGGACCACAGGGCTTCTGAAAGGCTGATTCAGATGCCTGCACAAGCCAGCGGTGTCTTGTGTACGTGCCAGAAAGGGTGGCAAGAATAATTGTGGCCTATTGTGCACTTTAAACTTTTGCATTACAGAAAGGGACATCCTTGGCGAGGAGACAGTTGCACCAGAAAGTCCTGAGCTGCAGGCCCTGGAGCCCATAGATGATGTCTGCTCAGATGTGCCATCACTTGAAACAGCCTGTTACAGAGATCTTCAGAACCCAATTGCTTCCATCTACAGAACAGAGCTGGCTTACTCTCGCTCCCACTTGCCAATAAAGATTGTCTGAAACCAATGCGCACCCAAGCACATGACAACTCATCAGCCTTTTTTTCCTGAATATGACTATGCCAATTGTCGTAACCTGCATGAATAAGTCTGCACCAAGTGAGTGCACCCTTTTCAGTATGACTGTTCTCCATGATTAACAAACCAGAGAATAAGTGCGCATTCAACTTCAATAGAAAAAAATGGCAAAACACAAACAAGCCTCCATGAATGTCAAAGCATAGCATTCAACCTGAATACATCAATGACAAAATACAAACCAGCCTCCATAGAACAGAATATGTGCATATTGAAGTTTAATACAGAAATGGCTAAAGATGAACAGGCCTCCAACAATAATTCAGAACTGACTAAGTGCACAGTCAACCATCATATGACAATGGCAATGTACAAAGCAGCTTCCATGAATAAATACAAACAAAGTAAGTGCACTTTGGAGTGAGTTCTGGCCAGCCTGGTCTCACCTGCTGAATTCCACTGACATACTACTCTGAGGGTGAAGGCTGGAGTCCTGGCAGGTGCTGCTGTCTTGAGAGAGGGCATCATTATGCACTTAGACTGCAACCATCACCCTTCGAATTGGTTCTGGGTCTGTGGCCCCAATCATCAGCTGGATGGCTGGTGGAAGGCACTCGAAGGCACGATTAAAGGTGCCCTCCAATATTTCTCCTAATGCTGCCACAGCTTCACTCCATGCTTCCATGGAAGTGGAGACCCTCTACTGTCCGTCTTTTACTGAGGGATCTACTGTAGACCTTAATGCAGATGATACTTGCTATATAAGTTTTTGCAGGCCAGACAATGCCTCCATGATGTCACCGCAAATCAGAGCTGTGGACACTGCATGCATACCTGTGTGATACCACAAGTCATGGTAGATCAGCCCTAGAGCAATCACTTACCTCTGATGTTGCTGGTACATGTGTCTTTTGAGGTGAGTACCTATGAAATCTTGATGCCAGAATTCTGAGATCTTTGGTTACATTTTAGTCAGCCTCTGTGAAGTGGCTACACCCTCCTCCACTTGATGCCAGAATTCTGAGGTCTTTAGTTACCTTTTAGTCAGCTGCTGTGAAGTTGCTACACCCTCCTCCACTTGCCACTTTTCTGGATCTTCTGTACTTTGGCTAACTAGCTACTCCTTCCCCTTCCACCTCCGAGCCCCTCCAGTTCTAGTCTCTGTGCTTGTGCATGGAACAGGTGAGCTCAGTGACAGTGGGAAAAGATGGAGGGGATTGGGGTTCTTGAGCATGGTGAGCTTTCATGGAAGGATAAAAGAATACAGCCCTGCTCTTCTGCTTTATCCTCACATTCTCTTTCATCTGGGTCTTCAGAAAGGTGGAGACCCAAGCTTTCCTCGCTTGGAATAGATAATACCCCACTAGTGGTTTGCCTCTGGTGGGAATTGTGTGGTAACTTGTGTAAAGATGAAAGAGAATGTAGGTGAAACTTGCAGTTGGTCATTGTGTGTCAAGTGTCATTGCAGAGATAGTTTGCGAGAGGTGCAGGTGTGCGGGTGCCAATCTGGTGGAGCATGTTTGAGGGTCACGCTAGTCAGTTACTGTGTGTTTAAGGATTTGTGCAGACATGTATACTGCAGAATAGGGTGCTAGAATTTCAGTATTTTACCTGTCAGAGTAGTAGTGTGTGATCTACCAATTGCATTTGTTACAAATGTTCTCTTACTAACCCCAGTTTATTATTGCCTTTTATAATTTCCATAATGATGTAGTCCATGAAGATGGCAAACATATCACACTCTTAGGTGACTCCTTCCTAATTTTGAACCACTCACTTTCATACTTTACAAAGCTACATAATCCTTGCATGATCTTCTATGGTATGCAAATGCTATAGTGTTCAAGGACCCATTGCATGCTTTCTCTTCGAAGCAAATCATATGCTTTGGTTATGCTGATAAAGAATAACTACCCAAATAATGGTTGGATGTACTGCCACTTCACCTCAATGACTTGTTTGATGGTAAATGTCTGATCAACTCTAAATCCTGTTTGCCGTTCCCTTAATTTACCTAATGCTAATGTTTTGATACAATTCAGAGGTACTTGCATGAAGAGCTTGCTGAATAACTACAATTCTTTATTAAGGTGGAGAGTGACACAGTTAATTCAGAGACTAAGGTCCTGAACTTAAGGAAAAGTAACTTCGATGGTGTGAGATGTGAATTGGCTAGAATAGACTGACGAATGATACTTAAAGGGTTGATAGTGGCGAGGCAATGGCAAACATTTAAAGGTGGAGGCCCAAGCTTTCGTCGCTTGGAATAGGTAATACCCCCCTAGTGGTTTGCCTTTGGTGGGAATTGTGTGGTAAAGATCACATGGGTGAACTTCAACAATTTTACATCCCTGTCTGGAATAAAAACAAAATGGGGAAGGTGGCTCAACCGTGGCTAACAAGGGAAATTAAGGATAGTGTTAAATCCAAGGAAAAGGCATATAAATTGGCCAGAAAAAGCAGCAAACCTGAGGACTGGGAGAATTTTATAATTCAGCAGAGGAGGACAAAGGGTTTAATTAGGAGGGGGAAAATAGAGTATGAGAAGAAGCTTGCTGGGAACATAAAAGCTGACTGCAAAAGCTTCTATAGATATGTGAAGAGAAAAAGATTAGTGAAGACAAACGTAGGTCCCTTGCAGTCAGATTCAGGTGAATTTATAATGGGGAACAAAGAAATGGCAGACCAGTTGAACAAATACTTTGGTTCTGTCTTCACGAAGGAAAACACAAATAACCTTCCAGAAATACTAGGGGACCGAGGGTTTAGTGAGAAGGAGGAACTGAAGGAAATCCTTATTAGGCAGGAAATTGTGTTAGGGAAATTGATGGGATTGAAGGCTGATAAATCCCCAGGGCCTGATAGTATGCATCCCAGAGTACTTAAGGAAGTAGCCCTAGAAATAATGGATGCATTGGTGATCATTTTCCAACAGTCTATCGACTCTGGATCAGTTCCTATGGACTGGAGGGTAGCTAATGTAACAGAATCAGGCCACTCGGCCCAACAGATCCATGCCGGTGTTTATGCTCCATTACGTGTCTCCTCCAACCCTTCTTCGTCTAACTCCATTAACACATCTTTCTATTCCTTTCTCCCTCATGTGTTTATCTAGCATCCCCTTAAATTCATCTATACTAGTTGCATCAACTCTTCCGTGTCATAGCGAATTCCACATTCTAACTACTCTCTTGGTAAAGAAGGTTCTCCTGAATTCCCTATTGGATTTATTAGTGACTATCTTATTTTTATGGCCCCTAGTTCTAGTCTCTCCCGCAAGTGGAAACATCTTCTCTACATCTACCCTATCAAATCCCTTCATAATCCTGAAGACCTCTATCAGGTCAACCCTCAGTCTTCTCTCTTCTAGAGAAAAGAGCCCCAGCCTGTTTAATACTTCCTGATAGGTATAATCTCTCAGTTCTGGTATCATCGAGTAAAGGATTTTGCACCTTCTCCAGTGCTTCTATATCATTTTTATAATATGGAGACCGGAACTGTTCACAGTAGTCGAAGTGTGGTCTAACCAACTTTCTGTACAAGTTTAACATAACTTCTCTGCTTTTCAATTCAATCTCTCTAGAAATGAACCCCAGTGTTTTGTTTTTTTATGGCCTCATTAACCTGTGTCGCTATTTTTAGTGATTTATGTATCTGTACCCCAAGATTTCTCTGTTCCTCTACTCCATTTAGACATTTATATTCCAAATAATATCTGACCTCCTTATTCTTCCTCCAAAATGTAACCCCTCACACTTATCTATGTCATCCGCAAATTTTGAAATTGTATTTCCGGTTCCCGGGTCCAACTCATTCATGTATATGGTGAACAGCAATGGTCCCAGCACTGATCCTTATGGAACACCACTTCCCATCTTTTGCCAGCCTTTTAACCCCTACTACCTTTTTGAGGAGATTTATGTTCTTGCAATGTCACTCAACCTCTCTGGTCCAGAAAGGGAACAATTTAAACTGTGGATTCTCATTTCTACAGGTATTAAATTGTTGTTAGAGACTTTCAAAGGAAAATTCCTTTTTTTTCTGTCTTTTTTTTCTTTTTCTCTTTATCCAGCTTTATTTTCCTTTTTTAATTTTACTTTCTGTTCCTGATTTGACTTTAATTGATGCTATTTCCTTCTCCATTGTTCCTCTGTTTCTTTTTCAATCCTTCAATCTCATTGGTTATGGAGATTGACTGCTGGTTTTGTCGTTCGTCAAGGTCCTAGATGCCCTGTTGACCTCGCCGCCTTGATATGAGCTTGCACATCCAGTGCAACAATTTTTTGAGCTGCTGGGTGAAGGAAAATGTCTAACTAACGATGCCCCATGCCAGCAAGTTCTGGATCATAGTTGCCAACCCTACAGCATAGTACAATAAACAGAAATTGGTGATTCACTAAATGTTAAAAAAAACCTTGATTAACTGCATAATTATTGGCCTGGATTTTATAGATAGATAGATCATAGAAAATAGGTGCAGGAGTAGGCCATTCGGCCCTTCGACCCTGCACCACCATTCAATGAGTTAATGGCTGAACATGCAACTTCAGTACCCCATTCCTGCTTTCTTGCCATACCCCTTGATTCCCCCTCGTAGTAAGGACTACATCTAACTCCTTTTTGAATATATTTAGTGAATTGGCCTCAACAACTTTCTGTGGTAGAGAATTCCACAGGTTCACCACTCTCTGGGTGAAGACGTTTCTCCTCATCTCGGTCCTAAATGGCTTACCCCTTATCCTTAGACTGTGACCCCTGGTTCTGGACTTCCCCAACATTGGGAACATTCTTCCTGCATCTAACCTGTCTAAACCCGTCAGAATTTTAAACGTTTCTATGAGATCCCCTCTCATTCTTCTGACCTCCAGTGAATACAAGCCCAGTTGATCCAGTCTTTCTTGATAGGTCAGTCCCGCCATCCCGGAAATCAGTCTGGTGAACCTTCGCTGCACTCCCTCAATAGAAAGAATGTCCTTCATCAAGTTAGGAGACCAAAACTGTACACAATACTCCAGGTGTGGCCTCACCAAGGCCCTGTACAACTGTAGTAACACCTCCCTGTCCCTGTACTCAAATCCCCTCGCTATGAAGGCCAACATGCCATTTGCTTTCTTAACCGCCTGCTGTACCTCCATGCCAACCTTCAATGACTGATGTACCATGACACCCAGGTCTCGTTGCACCTCCCCTTTTCCTAATCTGTCACCATTCAGATAATAGTCTGTCTCTCTGTTTTTACCACCAAAGTGGATAACCTCACATTTATCCACATTATACTTCATCTGCCATGCATTTGCCCACTCACCTAACCTATCCAAGTCACTCTGCAGCCTTATAGCATCCTCCTCGCAGCTCACACTGCCCCCAACTTAGTGTCATCTGCAAATTTAGAGATACTACATTTAATCCCCTCGTCTAAATCATTAATGTACAATGTAAACAGCTGAGGCCCCAGCACAGAACCTTGTGGTACCCCAGTAGTCACTGCCTGCCATTCTGAAAAGTACCCATGTACTCCTACCCTTTGTTTCCTGTCTGCCAACCAGTTCTCAATCCACGTCAGCATAATACCCGTAATCCCATGGGGCCGATGACTGCGTACGCACAGCATACGCCATCGTAAGTGCCCAGAATGGCTTCGCAAGTTCCGGTTTTCCGCATGTGCTTGGACAGATCCTTTGCTTCCATGACAAAATTAATTTCGCTGGTGCAGAGTTGGGCTACTTGCCAACTACTGCCCAGCGAATGTCCATGAATCCCTCATGCCTGGTAAAAGCAGATATAAGACCTACTTTTACCAGCGTTAGGGTTCAAATAAATGTTAAAATAATTTTTTTTAATGATTTAAACATTCACATGCATTTCAAATTAGTTTATTTAAATTTTGGCCCATTTTAAAATGTTTAAATTTATTTTTGAAAAAATTTACATTTTTATTTTAAATGCTTAATTACAGGGTCTTTTAATTAATTTTGAACATGGAAACATTTATTTTTATTTAAGTGGTTTGAATTCTTGTTTATTTGGGGATTTCTAATATGCTTATGGGAATTCCATATGTAAATGAAATCCCCATAAGTATCATAGGAAACCCCTTTTTGATTGGTTGGCCTGGCCCATGTGATCCCAGGGGCGCTTGCGAACCGCATGCATCCTTGGGATCCATGGGCCTGTACGCCTGCATGCCGAGGACCTGAAGAATCTCAAGATCCGGAGACACCAGGAATGTTCGGAATTTTTTTTTAGTTCGTTGCCGTGTTCTTTTGGTACACCTTGACCGCAAATTCAGGGCCATTGTCATTAAACTGTTTTGAATGAATACAAGTTTGAGAAAATCAGTAATAGCACTGATTGAAAAGTTTAACACAAAGAAATAATCCAAGTGGTATTATTTACGTTTAGTTAAAATAACTAATTAATATTCTCTTTAGTGAGTATTCTAAGAGTCTGAGTACTTACAATTTCCATGTGATTTTCTGGCCTCCAGGTGTCCAATGAGAACTCGCAAAACACAAATTGTTTGATGAATAGAAATACGGCCTTAGCTTCTGAAAAAAGCAGCACCTCGGTCAAACAATGCGGTGGAACAAATACAGAATTTCAAAACCTAAAACCAGGTACAGTTACATTATACCTTGGGTTTTATTTATTTTGACCAGGAAGATAGAGGATATACAGTTTCATTATTAAAAGTCCCTCATTCAATGACTTTCTACAAACATTTCAGCACACCAATAATGGGTTCTTTGTATAATGCTACTGTAATTTTAATAGCCATGTATGAATGGATAGTGCACTCTTAGTATCATATTGCCTTCTTTAGAATAGGACATTGTTGTTCTCTTCCTAAAGATGCAAGATAACATCAGGGCAAGTATGCTTTTGGCATGTAAGTACCTATCCATGATCTGTGAATACAGACTAGCCATATACTATTTATGCTGCAGAGAACCTGAATGCAGAGTAAAGGCAGGGGTTGCTTAACATGCAAGCTTTATGAGAAGCCGTAGGCAGAACAGTACTGCAGATTATATACAGAGACAGAGAATAAGGATGTGTTTGCTTCCAGTCTCAAGTATGCATACCTCATCCAGGTGCCGCAGACCAAAACAGGTACAAGCTTACGGTGGGAATTTACAACTTTTTAAGACCATCATTGTCTTTTTCGATTTGAATCATTTAAAAGAGCACTGTTTTCATGGTGAAAGTTGTAGGGCAAATCTTTTAATATTTTAGGAGGAAAATACCAATGCATTGTTTTTTCATACGAAATTCATATGCAAGTGATAAGGTGATGTGCTGGAACACAATTTGTCATTGTATTATGCATTTGTAAACAAAGATTTGTCAATTCCTTTTTCATGAAGATGGTCCTCCTTTTTAAAATATATAGTGAAAACTTGCTGTTGTAAACATATCTCTTATTAAGATTTGATTATTAAGTGTGAATGTGCCTTATTGGAAGCATTGTCTTAAAGTGCATATCAGACAGTGTTCGTTACATATAGGACACAAAGGATATCTTATCTTGTTCTGACAGGTGCTGGTTTTCATCCCCAAGCAAGCAGAGACTGCCCCCAAAACACCGATTGTCCTTAAAAAGCAATTGGCTTATATACTGTTTAAAGGATAATTTCAGCTCTGTACATTATTAAAAAAAAACAGGGACATGTTTGAGGAAACGTGATCTTATTTGTTTTAATTCTTGTTATGTATTATTGTCATTTTATCTCAGAAAGATTTGCTTTACTTGTAAAAACAATATCAACTCTCTTCAGTTATCCTAATTAAATTTGCCTGGCTCTGTAGAGTACCTTAGATTCATTAATAATGTTGTATAACATTAAATCAAAATGTAATTTAAATTTGTATGTTTCATGGTGAAACATTGCTTTTATGGAGGAATAAGTATCGAGTAAGTTATTAACTGAGAACTTAGAGGTTTGAAGCTGGTATCATAAAGTGAAGTGCAACTTCACAAGATTGCTGCGCACCAAGTAATGATTCCCAGATTGATAGTTAACCCTTCCAGCATCAACTGCAAGCAGTTAGCTAATATTTACATTACTTTGAAGGTACTTCTCCTAGAAGCCTGCCAAATATGCCAGTGTAACATATTCCTTTGCAGAAAATAATTTTATGTTGCTAAGAAACAACTTTCACACAGCCAATTAAGTACTCTTGAAGTTTAGTCATAATTGTAATGTAGGGAAACGTGGTAGTCAATACGTGCATAGCAAGGTTTGACAAACAGCAATGAGGGAAATGACAAAATAATTTGTTTGAGGGATAAATGTTGGTCAAAATACCTGGAGACCTCTGCTGCTCTTCTTCAAATAGTACCATGGGATGTTTTATATATACCTGAGGTTAAATCTAGGAGTTTAACATCTCATCCAAGAGGCAGCACCTCTGACAGTGCAGCCCTCCCTCAGTCCTGTACTGAAGTGTCAAGCTAGATTATGTGCACAAGTCTCTGGAGTGGGGCTTGAGCACATGGCTTTCTGGTTCAGAGACAAGAGTATGACCACTGAGCTAAGGCAAACACCTAAATGCAATACTTTAGGATTTCTATCATGATTTCCATGACTTCAGTGCCCTATATCTAGATATTTGACCTCAAAATGTGATGTCAGCTGTACACCTTTAAACATATTAAATAATACTGTGACAATATATGTTCTATATAGAAAAACATTGGGCTAAAACCTCCACTTTTTTTGCATGCTTACCGCCCGCTTTACCGCTGAAATGACGTATAACGTCCAGATATCGCCCATTTAGCCACAAAATGGAAACTGACGGGCATTTTTCAGAAACTTATCGCCAAGCATTACTTTCCCCATGTGCTTAATGACGGGAAAAAATAATACCGACTGCCCACTTTTTTTGGGCGGAATCATCAGAATGGTCGAATAAACACCTATAATATCGCCCAGTGTTAATTTACGCACTGATTTAATGCCAAAATTCAATAATACCGCCCACCCACTTTTTTTGGTTGTAAAGAGCATATTTGAAACTAGCGGCCATGCGTCACTTTCACCACTTCGCACACATATCGCCCATAATATCGCTTGCCCAAAAAACCGCCCAGAAAAAGTGGAACTAACCGGAACTAATCACAGCGTTATGGACGCCATGTTCTACATCACATGTCGCATCCTTTAAAAGGCTGCTGTGCTTCAACCTCAGGGGAGTTCGGATGTACTCTGCAGGTCGTTGGAGTTGATGTGAACATTTCTACAAACATCTTGACCATACTGTGACCGATCTGAATTTAATAGATGTCTTCGTCGGGACAATCATTGTTTGTGACCAATCGGTGGAAATCAGAGTGCGATTGCAATGGGGCCTGTCCTTTCCAACCCTCTCTTGATGACCAATTACATGTACTGACTCGAGATCGCCGAAGGTAGGCTCCACAGCATTATGTGCCCAATGTAAGACGTGCCAGACTCATGAGGAGGACCAGACGTTACACCCCCCGCAAGTACAGCGAGAAGCAGTCTTACCTCAATGGCAGACATTTAAAGATCACATGGATGAACTTCAACAATTGTACATCCCTGACTGGAGTAAAAATAAAACGGGGAAGGTGGCTCAACCGTGGCTAACTAGGGAAATTAGGGATAGTGTTAAATCCAAGGAAGAGGCATATAAATTGGCCAGAAAAAGCAGCAAACCTGAGGACTGGGAGAGAGTATGAGAGGAAGCTTGCTGGGAATATAAAAACTGACTGCAAAAGTTTCTATAGATATGTAAAGAGAAAAAGATTAGTGAAGACAAATGTAGGTCCCTTGCAGTCAGAATCAGGTGAATTTATAATGAGGAACAAGGAAATGGCAGACCGGTTGAACAAATACTTTGGTTCTGTCTTCACGAAGGAAGACACAAATAACCTTCCGGATGTACTAGGGGACCGAGGGTCCAGTGAGAAGGAGGAACTGAAGGAAATGCTTATTAGGCGGGAAATTGTGTTAGGGGAATTGATGGGATTGAAGGCCGATAAATCCCCAGGACTTGATAGTCTGCATTCCAGAGTACTTAAGGAAGTGGCCCTGGAAATAGTGGATGCATTGGTGATCATTTTCCAACAGTCTATCGACTCTGGATCAGTTCCTATGGACTGGAGGGTAGCTAATGTAACACCACTTTTTTTTTTTAAAAAGGGGGGAGAGAGAAAATGGGTAATTATAGACCGGTTAGCCTGACATCGGAAGTGGGGAAAATGTTGGAATCAATTATTAAAGATGAAATAGCAGTGCATTTGGAAAGCAGTGACAGGATCGGTCCAAGTCAGCATGGATTTATGAAAGGAAAATCATGCTTGACAAATCTTCTAGAATTTTTTGAGGATGTAACTAGTAGAGTGGACAAGGGAGAACCAGTGGATGTGGTGTATTTGGATTTTCAGAAGACTTTTGACAAAGTCCCACACAAGGGATTAATGTGCAAAATTAAAGTACATGGTATTGGGGGTAATGTATTGACATGGATAGAGAACTGGTTGGCAGACAGGAAGCAGAAAGTTGGGATAAACGGGTCCTTATCAGAATGGCAGGCAGTGACTAGTGGGGTGCCGCAGGGCTCAGTGCTGGGACCCCAGCTATTTACAATATACATCAATGATTTAGATGAAGGAATTGAGTGTAATATCTCCAAGTTTGCAGATGACACTAAGCTGGGTGGCGGTGTGAGCTGTGAGGAGGATGCTAAGAGGCTGCAGGATGACTTGGACAGGTTAGGTGAGTGGGCAAATGCATGGCAGATGCAGTATAATGTGGATAAATGTGAGGTTATCCACTTTGGTGGCAAAAACAAGAAGGCAGAATATTATCTGAATGGTGGCAGATTAGGAAAAGGGGAGGTGCATCGAGACCTGGGTGTCATGGTACATCAGTCATTGAAAGTTGGCATGCAGGTACAGCAGGAGGTGAAAAAGGCAAATGGCATGTTGGCCTTCATAGCTAGGGGATTTGAGTATAGGAGCAGGGAGGTCTTACTGCTGTTGTACAGGGCCTTGGTGAGGCCTCACCTGAAATATTGTGTTCAGTTTTTGTCTCCGAATCTGAGGAAGGACGTTCTTGCTATTGAGGGAGTGCAGCAAAGGTTCACCAGACTGATTCCTGGGATGGCAGGACTGACATATGAGGAGAGGCTGGATCGACTGGACCTGTATTCATTGGAGTTTAGAAGAAAGAGAGGGGATCTCATAGAAACATATCTGTCGGGATTGGATAGGAAGAATATTCCCAATACTGGGGAAGTCCAGAACCAGGAGTCACAATCTAAGGATAAGGGGTAAGCCATTTAGGACCGAAATGAGGAGAAATTTCTTCACTCAGAGTTGTTAACCTCTGGAATTCACTACCGCTGAAAGTTGTTGAGGCCAGTTCATTAGATATATTCAAGAGGGAGTTAGATATGGCCCTTATGGCTAAAGGGATCAAGGGGTATGGAGAGAAAGCAGGAAAGGGGTACTGAGGCGAATGATCAGCCATGATCTTATTGAATGGTGGTGCAGACTCGAAGGGCCTATTTTCTATGTTTCTATATTTACCTCAACTTGTCCAACACCACCTGCCTTCGGCGACTGTGCTTCCACAAAGAGGTTAACACAGGTATGCCCGCTGATAAGGGGAGATCTGCAGCCTGCCAGCACCATTAGTACTGCACTGTCTGTTGAGGTCAAAGTCACCGCGGCATTGTCCTATGCCTCGGGTTCTTTTCAGGCCACAGCTGGCAACACTTGTGGATATCCCACACATTGCTGTATTAGGCAGGTCACTGAAGCCCTGTACGCACGCAGGATGGACTTGATCAGCTTCCCTGTGACCAGAGTGAGAGGGCTCTAGGATTCTCCAGAATTGCAAACTTCCCCAAGGTGCAGGGAACAATAGACTGTACGCCCATCGTGATGCAGGCACCTTTTCAGGATGCAGAGATTTTCAGGAACCGCAAGAGATTCCACTCTCTGAATGTCCCACAGGTTGTCGACTGTCAGCAAATTATACTGGCGGTGAATGCTCAATTTCCGGGCAGCATCCATGATGCTCACATCCTGCGTGAGAGCACTGCATCTGACTTGTTTAACAATCAGCCACAAGGTCAATGCTGGATGCTTGATGACAAAGGATATGGCCTCACCACAAGTGATGACACTCGCAATATCGTGGAGAAAATCATTGGAGTGCTTAAGCAGTGCTTTAAATACCTGGACCACTCAGGAGGCGAGCTCCAATACCACCCTGAGCAGGTAGCTCAATTTGTGGTGGTGTGTTCCATACTGCACAACTTGGCTATCAGGAGGGGACAAGAATTGCCTGATGAGTCTGACAGTCCACCTCACCAGAGAGAGGAAGAGGAGGATGAGGAGGCGGATGCTGAAATGGGCCCAGACAGTCAGACTGATGCTGAAGCCATGCCCCCTCCTCCCTGTAGACCGCATGAAAGGGCCGGTGGTGGCATGATAGATGGAAGAGCCTTACGTCAGGAGCTCATCAATGATCGTTTTGCCTGAAAGAACATTGGTGTTATTTACAAGACTGACACACTGCTGGGTGTGCAGGTGATACATCAATGGTGGGCATCACCTTGGTGACATTTAAAGTTTAAGTTGATTGAAGTTAAGTGTCATTATATCTTTTGATGTTAAGGAATCACCAGTGTGTAACGGTGCAGCTATCTGAGCCAATGCGCAACAAGGTTTTGTTAAATAAAAAACATTTAAACCGAACATTTGTCTGAAATCATCAGTATTTCTGTAAAAACCAACCCTCCCCCCCCCCCCCTTTTCCTCCCCACCTGTACCCCTTCCCCTTCCCCTCCTGACTCCAAGCCGTCTGGCTGAGGAGCTCCACAGTTGATGCTTCATTGTGGGTGGGGGGAGATGACGGCCGAAACGCTGCTTGGACAGATACGGGAGAGGACAGTCCCAAGGTGGGAACCCGTGCTCTGAGCCAGAAGCAAGATGTGAGTTGCTGGCTCTGATGTGTGGTTGGCAATGGGGGTGTGGCACCTTGGGGTGTAGTGCCGCGCTCCGGGACCACTTGGACCCCTCTGCTACCAGTGTTCTTGGCTACCAGCTTCAGTGCCTCCACCATCCCTTCCATGTTATATCTTATTTGTTGGACAAAAGCTCGGTGCCAACTATGTTCGTGGTGCTTAGTAAGCTTTTTGCTGCTGGTCAATCTCCCTCGTGCCTCCCACAACAGCCAAGCAAGCACACACCACAGTCACACACGCCTTCAGTCCCTCTGAGCTCCCTCTCTCTCTGTCTCTTCTTCTGCGCATGTCATGATGCCCTTGACCTCCTGAATCACGGGAATCGAGCGTTGCCATGTCGTTGATAAGGACGGCAACACTTTACGGCAGAAGGTCAGCGAGATTTAATGCTACCGCCCATTTCATATCGCTCGCGGTAACGCCCATTTTCAAAAATGGAGTCTAGATGCTTTGGGAATGGGCGAGAAGCCAGCGATCTGAAAACCATTTTTTACCACCCACGCTGGAAATAACACCCATTTTTGGACGATAAGCACAAAAGTGGAAAATCTAGCCCATTGAAACCAACATCATTTTTGAAAGGTTGGTTATACATCTGTTTTTAGCTGGATTCGTGGTTACATGGGGAGGAAGAGGGAAGAACCA
Organism: Pristiophorus japonicus; assembly: GCF_044704955.1. Classification (NCBI taxonomy): domain Eukaryota; kingdom Metazoa; phylum Chordata; class Chondrichthyes; family Pristiophoridae; genus Pristiophorus; species Pristiophorus japonicus. Next base: position 68,222,371 of record NC_091979.1, read on the forward strand.
AATAATTTGAATTCTTTTAAAGAATGAAAGGTACCGTTAAATGGATGCAGCCACTTAAAGTTAATTGCATATGGGGACAAACATGTTGGTAGCCTTTCCTAAGGCTGGTAATGTCTTTAATTTAGATTTTAACCTTTTCATAAATTGTTTGGATTTAAAATAAAATGGTTAGTAAAGCCAGTGGCTAGCACAGTAAATGTGTAGTCAACAAACAGAGTCTGTGGCTAAGTGATGTAGTAGCATAACACTTGAACCCTCTGTTTCTTGGATGACAAAGTGCAGATGGTAGAGAGGATAGTGATTCTTATTTCCCCTTCCAGGCAACCTCCCCATAGGTAAGTGATACACTCATAATAAATGGTCAGTCTGAGTACTGTGTGTAATGAGCAAGTGTGACCTTTGCTTCTTTATTAAGGTTCCAGAGTGCAGGTACCTCTTGGGTGGCCTGCTTATATACTGAGCTCCCAAGGGATGCTGGGATCCCTTGGGACTCCAGCAGGTGGGCCCTCTGGTGGTCAGGTGTGATGCAGGTTACAAGGGGTTAAATATATAACATCACTCCCCGTGAAGTCAACAATACACTTATTTACAAGGTGAGATGATCTGGGGCTTTGCACTCCCTTGTCAATCGTCTCGGTACAAATGCTGGTGTGGGTGGGTTGGTCAGTTCTTCACTGGGCTGTTGGGCAGCCAGCCTTGCCGGGCTGCTGGGGATGATGAGTTCGGTTTTGTGGTCAACTGTGATGTCAGTTGCCACTTGTGTGTGTGTTGGAAGGTCACAGTTGGTGGTGTCCTCTTCAGGTTGTTCGTAGCTGTTGGTGAACCACAATTTGATTTGGTCCAAGTGTTTTCTGTGCGTTTGTCCTTTGGTCAGTTTGACCTGAAATACCCTACTCCCCTCTTTGGCTGTGACCGTGCCAGCAAGCCATTTGGGACCATGTCCATAATTGAGCACAAACACAGGATCATTGATCTCAATATCGCGTAACAAATTTGCATGTTCATGGTACAGACTTTGTTGATGCCGCTTGTCCTCCACCTGATGTAGCTCAGGGTGGACCAGAGAGAGCCTTATTTTAAGCGCCCTTTTCATGAGCAGCTCAGCTGGGGGAATTCCGGTGAGTGAGTGGGGTCTGGTGCGGTAGCTGAGCAGTACTCGGGACAACCGTTTTTGCAGGGAGCCTTCCGACACGCGTTTCAAACTTTGCTTGATGGTCTGAACTGCCCGTTCTGCCTGGCCGTTGGATACGGGCTTGAACGGGGCAGATGTGACATGTCTGATCCCGTTGCGGGTCATGAATTCTTTCAATTCAGCACTGGTGAAGCACGGCCCATTGTCGCTGACGAGGACATCAGGCAGGCCATGCGTGGCAAACATAGCTCGTAAACTTTCAATGGTAGTCATGGATGTGCTTACAGACATTATTGCACATTCAATCCACTTTGAGTAAGCGTCCACGACAACCAAAAACATTTTTCCTTGGAATGGGCCCGCATAGTCTACATGGATCCTCCACCACGGTTTGGATGGCCAGGACCACAAACTTAGCGGTGCCTCTCTGAGTGCATTGCTCAACTGAGAGCAAGTGTTGCACTGGCGCACACATGACTCTAAATCTGAGTCGATGCCAGGCCACCACACATGGGATCTGGCTATGGCTTTCATCATCACAATGCCTGAGTGGGTGCTGTGCAGTTCGCAAATGAATGTGTCTCTGCCTTTCTTGGGCAAGTCTATGCGATTGCCCCACAAAAGACAGTCCGCCTGCAGGAACAGCTCATCTTTGCATCTGTGGAATGGCTTAATTGCTTCCTGCCTCTCCAATGGGACACTGGTCCCATGGAGGACACAGTTTTTTCCAGGGACAGTAAAGGATCCTGGTTGGTCCAGGTCCTGAATTGGCAGGCCGTAACGGGGGATTTCTCATTCTCAAATGCCTCCATGACCATGAGCAAGTCTGCTGGTTGTGCCATTTCCACCCCGGTGGTGGGCAATGGTAGCCGACTGAGAGCATCTGCGCAGTTCTCTATGCCCAGTCTGTGACGGATTACATAGTTGTATGCCGACAGCGTGAGCGCCCATCTTTGGATGCGGCAGAGGCATTGGTATTAATCCCTTTGCTTTCCGAGAATAGCAATATGAGCGGCTTGTGGTCAGTTTCAAGCTCGAACTTGAGGCCAAATAAGTACTGGTGCAGTTTTATTACCCCGTAAATGCACGCCAGAGCCTCTTTTTCAACCATGCTGTAGGCCCTTTCGGCCTTCGACAAACTCCTGTATGCATACGCAACTGGTTGCAACATTCCCGATTCATTAGCCTGTTGTAACACACACCCGACCCCGTATGATGACGCATCGCAAGCTAACACCAATCGTTTACATGGGTTATACAGGACAAGCAGTTTGTTAGAACACAATAAATTTCTGGCTTTCTTAAAGGCAGCTTCTTGTGAAATCCCCCATATCCAGTCATCTTCCTTGCGCAGTTGCGCATGTTGGGGATCTGGCAGGGTGCTTAACCCAGTTAGGAAATTACCGAAGTAGTTAAGGAGTCCCAGGAAAGACCGCAGCTCCGTCACGTTCTGTGGTCGCGGCGTGTACTTGATGGCCTCCGTCTTGGCGTCGGTGGGTCTGATGCCGTATGCTGCGATTCTCCTTCTTAAGAATTCGACATCCTGTGCCAGGAAAACACACTTCGAGCGTTTCAACCTGAGCCCCACACGATCCAACCAACGAAGAACCTCCTCCAGATTCTTCAAGTGCTCCATGGTGTCCCGACCTGTAACCAATATGTCGTCCTGGAAGACCACTGTGCAAGGAACCGACTTTAGCAGGCTCTCCATGTTCCTCTGGAAGATCGCTTCGGCCGACCGAATCCTGAACGGGCACGGGTTGTAGATAAACAGACCTTTGTGCGTGTTGATGCAGGTGAGGTCTTTCGAAGACTCCTCCAGCTCCTGCGTCATGTTGGCCGAGGTCAGGTTCAGCTTTGTGAACCTCTTCCCTCCAGCCAGGGTCGCAAATAGGTCGTCTGCCTTGGGTAGCGGGTACTGGTCCTGCAGCGAAAAACGGTTAATCGTTACTTTATAGTCCCCGCAAATTCTAACCGTACTGACCTCCTTGAGTACCGGAACAATTGGACTGGCCCAGTCATTGAATTCCACCGGCGCGATGATGCCTTCACGTTGCAGCCTGTCCAGCTCGATTTCCACTTTTTCACGCATCATGAACGGTACCGCCCGAGCCGTGTGGTGAATGGATTGCCTACCCGGAACCAAATGGATCTGCACTTTCACCCTCGAGAAGCTTCCGATGCCTGGCTCGAATAATGTAGGGAATTTTCTTAGAACCTGGGTACATGCGGTGTTGTCGACGAATGAGAGCACTCGGATGTCGTCCCAGCTCCAGCGGATTTTCCCCAGCCAGAATATGATATAATTGGGATTACGGAGACATGGCTCCAGGGTCACCAAGGCTGGGAACTCAACATCTAGGTGTATTCAACCTTCAGGAAGGATAGACAGAAAGGAAAAGGAGGTAGGGTAGCATTACTGGTTAAAGAGGAAATTAACGCAAGAGTAAGAAAGGACATTAGCTTGGATGATGTGGAATCTGTATGGGTAGAGCTGCCAAATTCCAAAGGGCAGAAAACGCTAGTGGGAGTTGTGTACAGACCACAAAACAGTAATAGTGAGGTTGGGGACAGCATCAAACAAGAAATTAGGGATGCATGCAATAAAGGTACAGCAATTATCATGGGTGACTTTAATCAACATATAGATTGGGCTAACCAAACTGGTAGCAATACGGTGGAGGAGGATTTCCTGGAGTGTATTGGGGATGGTTTTCCAGATCAATATGTCGAGGAACCAACTAGAGGGCTGGCCATCCTAGACTGGGTGATGTGTAATGAGATAGGACTAATTAGCAATCTTGTTGTGCGAGGCCCCTGGGGGAAGAGTGACCATAATATGGTAGAATTCTTTATTAAGATGGAGAGTGACACAGTTAATTCAGAGACTAGGGTCCTGAACTTAAGGAAAGGTAACTTCGATGGTATGAGAGGTGAATTGGCTAGAATAGACTGGTGAATGATATTTAAAGGGTTGACGGTGGATAGGCAATGGAAGACATTTAAATATCACATGGATGAATTTTAACAATTGTACATCTCTGTCTGGAGTAAAAATAAACAGGGAAGGTGGCTCCAACGTGACTAACAAGGGAAATTAGGGATAGTGTTAAATCCAAGGAAGAGGCATATAAATTGGCCAGAAAAAGCAGCATACCTGAGGACTGGGAGAAATTTAGAATTCAAGAGAGGAGGACAAAGAGTTTGATTCGGAGGGGGAAAATGGAGTATGAGAGGAAGCTTGCTCGGAACATAAAAACTGACTGCAAAAGCTTCTATAGATATGTGAAGAGAAAAAGATTAGTGAAGACAAACATAGGTCCCTTGCAGTCAGAATCAAGTGAATTTATAATGGGGAACAAAGAAATGGCAGACCAAATGAACAAATACTTTGATTCTATCTTCACGAAAGAAGACACATACAACCTTCTGGAAATACTAGGGGACCGAAGGTCTAGCGAGAAGGAGAACTGAAGGAAATCCTTATTAATCAGGAAATTGTGTTAGGGAAATTGATGGGATTGAAGGCCGATAAATCCCCAGGGCCATATAGTCTGCATCCAAGAGTACTTAAGGAAGTGGCCATCAAAAAAGTGGATGCATTGGTGATCATTTTCCAACTGTCTATCGACTCTGGATCAGTTCCTATGGACTGGAGGGTAGCTAATGTAACACCACTTTTTAAAAAAGGAGGGAGAGAGAAAATGGGTAATTATAGACTGGTTAGCCTGACATCAGTAGTGGGGAAAATGTTGGAATCAATTATTAAAGATGAAATAGCAGCACATTTGAAAGCAGTGACAAGATCGGTCCAAGTCAGCATGGATTTATGAAAGGGAAATCAGGCTTGACAAATCTTCTGGAATTTTTTGAGAATGTAACTTGTAGAGTGGATAAGGGAGAACCAGTGGATGTGGTGTATTTGGACTTTCAAAAGTCTTTTGACAAAGTCCCACACAAGAGATTAGTGTGCAAAATTAAAGCACATGGTATTGGGGGTATTGTATTGACGTGCATAGAGAACGCGTTGGCAGACAGGAAGCAGAGAGTGGGGATAAATGGGTCCTTCTCAGAATGGCAGGCAGTGACTAGTGGGGTGCCACAGGGCTCAGTGCTGAGACCCCAGCTATTTACAATATACATCAATGATTTAGATGAAGGAATTGAGTGTAATATCTTCAAGTTTGCAGACGACACTAAACTTGGTGGCGGTGTGAGCTGTGAGGAGGATGCTAAGAGGCTACAGGATGACTTGGACAGGTTAGGTGAGTAGGCAAATGCATGGCAGGTGCAGTATAATGTAGATAAATGTGAGGTTATCCACTTTGGTGGCAAAAACAGGAAGGCAGAATATTATCTGAATGGTGGCAGATTAGGAAAAGGGGAGGTGCAACGAGACCTAGATGTCATGGTACATCAGTCATTGAAAGTTGGCATGCAGGTGCAGCAAGCGGTGAAGAAGGCAAATGGTATGTTGGCCTTCATAGCTAGGGGATTTGAGTATAGGAGCAGGAAGGTCTTACTGCAGTTGTAGAGGGCCTTGGTGAGGCCTCACCTGGAATATTGTGTTCAGTTTTGGTCTCCTAATCTGAGGAAGGACGTTATTGCTATTGAGGGAGTGCAGCGAAGGTTCACCAGTCTGATTCCCGGGATGGCGGGACAGATATATGGGGAGAGACTGGATCGACTGGGCCTGTATTCACTGGAGTTTAGAAGATTGAGAGGGGATCTGATAGAAATATATCAAATTCTGACGGGACTGGACAGGTTAGATGCAGGAAGAATGTTCCCGATGTTGAGGAAGTCCAGAACCAGGGGTCCCAGACTAAGGATAATGGATAAGCCATTTAGGACCGAGCTGAGGAGAAACTTCTTCACTCAGAGAGTTGTTAACCTCTGGTATTCTCTACCGCAGAGAGTTGTTGATGCCAGTTCGTTAGATATATTCAAGAGGGAGTTAGATATGGCCGTAATGGCTAAAGGACTCAAGGGGTATGAAGAGAAAGCAGGAAAGGGGTACTGAGGTGAATGATCAGCCTTGATCTTATTGAATGGTGGTGCAGGCTCGAAGGGCCGAGTGGCCTACTCCTGCACCTATTTTCTATGTTTCTATGTTTCTGCCAAACAACATGGGGCCATCCCCTGGCACAATCCACAGGGGAGTTCGTGTACTGCTCCATCATAGGAGACTTTGACTTCAGCACTGCCAATTACAGGAATTAGTTCCTTTGTGTAAGTCCTTAGTTTGGTGTGAATGGGGCTGAGCTTGGGTCTGTGTGCCTTCTTTCCCCACAGCCTATCGTAGGCCGTTTTACTCATTATGCACTGACTTGCCCCCGTGTCCAGCTCCATAGACACTGGAATACCGTTCAGTTCAACTTTCAACATTATTAGTGGCCATTTCTTCGTGAACATGTGTGCCCCGTACACCTCTGCCTCCTCGGTACAAGTTTCCAATTCCGTCTGATCCACTGTGGATCAATCTTCCTCTGCAACGTGGTGGTTTGCAGGGTTTTCAGGGTTTGCAGCTCGCCTGCACATTCGTTGGAGGTGTCACATTATTCTGCAGCCATTGCACACATAGTGCTTAAAGCGGCATTGATGGGGCCGGTGATCACCTCTGCAACGCCAACAGGGTGTTAACTGCCTCTCATTAACAGATGATGGTGGACTCTGGGTCAATTGATGCCGGGCCACAGCAGCCGGCTTGTACGTTCTGCCCTGTACATTTCTGCTCAAAGCCGACGTTACTTTATGCACAGTACTGGCCGAAACTTCTTTGTTCTGCGAAATCTGCTTGGTGTTGTCGCCGGTGGACATAAATGCCTGGGCTATCGTTATGGCTTTACTCAGATTCGGAGTTTCTACAGTCAACAGTTTGCGAAGGATTGTCTCATGTCCAATGCCCATTACAAAAATTCTCTGAGCATTTGTTCTCGGAATCCCTCAAACTCACAATGCCCTGCAAGGCGCCTTAGTTCGGCAACGTAGCTCGCCACTTCCTGGCCCTCCGATCGTTGACACGCGTAGGTCCGATATCTCGCCATCAAACCACTTTCCTTAGGATTTAAGTGCTCCCGGACCAGCGTATGCAGTTCTTTGTAGAATTTCTCTGTTGGTTTTACCGGGACCATGAGATTCTTCATGAGACCACAGGCTGTTGCCCCACAGACAGTTAGGAGGATCGCCCTTTGTTTGGTCGCGTTCTTGTTCCCTTCCAGCTCATTGGCCACGAAGTATTGGTCGAGTTTCTTCACGAAGGCCTCCCAATCGTTCCCCTCTGAGAACTTCTCCAGAATGCAGATTGTTCTTTGCATTTTCGCGCGGTTGTTCATTACCTCGTCGCCAATTGATACACTCATAATAAATGGTCAGACTGAGTACTGTGTGTAATGAGCAAGTGTGACCTTTGCTCCTTTATTGAGGTTCCAGAGTGCAGGTACCTCGTGGGTGGCCTGCTTATATACTGTGCTCCCAAGGGATGCTGGGGTCCTTTGGGACTCCAACAGGTAGGCCCTCTGGTGGTCAGGTGTGATGCAGGTTACAAGGGGTTAAATACATAACAGTAATCATTGCAGCATCTCTGGCGGAGCAGGCTCGAGGGGCTAAATGGCCTAATCCTGTTCCTAATTCTTATGGTCTAAGAAGGCAGAGAGTGCCAGTCGTGTGGTGTATGTTAGCTGCAAGTGCCCTTGCAGTAAATAGCACAGCTCTGCTCATGGTTATCTGCTGATTCATAGCTTGTCTATCCAGTTCCACATGGTCATTGCCAGGTAGGTGCACCTCAGTCTGTAAGTGTGGGTGGGAGGATACAGCAAGTGTGTGGGTGTAATGTGGCTCTGGTGCAACCAGTCCTGCTTGGCATTCTTCGTTGTGCCTCCTCCTCTTCCTTCAAAGAAGACATGTTAAGGGCGATTTCCATTGCGAAAGCAATGTTCCAGTGTTATGGATGTACTAACAAATGTCAGAGCCAGAACACTTGGCATAAATAAATGGAAATAGGAATGAAAAAAGAAAAATGGCTGAGAAATAGCTGCAAAATGCTGCTACAGATTTTACTGTAGAGTTTTCTAAATCCATTTCTGTAAACAATACACTCTTATAATTTTATATGGGCAGGTAGATGTTTGAGCACTATACTGGTTTAATGATATTATTGGGGTCTAATTTCAATTTAATTACAAACTAGCAGTTGCTTCTGGCACTAGTACAAAGCTTGATTAGAAAATTGGATGTGATGCTAAATGAATATAATGGATCATTACCCACTTTTCCAAATCGGTTATGCCTACTTTACACCCATTAGTTTGGTGTAGCTAATCAGAAAATCTTCCCTCCAGCAATTACATAAGAACATAAGAGCATAAGAAATAGGAACAGGAGTAGGCCATATGGCCCCTCGAGCCTGCTCCGACATTCAATAAGATCATGGCTGATCTGATCATGGACTCAACTCCACGTCCCCGCCCACTCTCCATAACCCCTTATCGTTCAAGAAACTGTCTATTACTGTCTTAAATTTATTCAATGTCCCAGCTTCCACAGCTCTCCGAGGCAGCAAGTTCCACAGATTTACAACCCGCTGAGAGAAGAAATTCCTCCTCATCTCTGTTTTAAATGGGTGGCTCCTTATTCTAGGATCATGCCCTCTAATTCTAGTCTCCCCCATCAGTGGAAACATCCTCTCTGCATCCCCCTTGTCAAGTTCCCTCATAATCTTATACATTTCAATAAGATCACCTCTCATTCTTCTGAACTCCAATGAGTAGAGGCCCAACCTACTCAACCTTTCCTCATAAGTCAACCCCCTCATCCCCAAAATCAACCTAGTGAACCTTCTCTGAACTGCCTCCAAAGCAAGTATATCCTTTCGTAAATATGGAAACCAAAACTGCACGCAGTATTCCAGGTGTGGCCTCACCAATACCTTGTAGCAAATCTTCCCTGCTTTTATACTCCATCCCCTTTGCAATAAAGACCAAGATACCATTAGCCTTCCTGATCACTTGCTGTACCTGCATACTATCCTTTTGTGTTTCATGCACAAGTACCGCCAGGTCCCGCTGTACTGTGGCACTTTGCAATCTTTCTCTATTTAAATAATAACTTGCTCTGATTTTTTTCTACCAAAGTGCATGACCTCACACTTTCCAACATTATACTCCATCTGCCAAATTTTTGCCCACTCACTTAGCCTGTCTATGTCATTTTGCAGATTTTTTTGTGTCCACCTCACGCATTGCTTTTCCTCCCATCATTCTGCCTTGCCTGCTCGAAGAGGATGGCCACTGGCTTGTAAGATGAAAAAACAGGAGAATACTGAACTAAGCACAAATGTATACTGTTAGTGATAACATTAAATCCATTAGGACTAGAAATTCATTATAGCCAAGGATTAAAAAAAAATTCATTTCAGGATGTGGGTGTCGCTACCAAGACCAGCATTTATTGCTCATCCCTAATTGCCTTTGAGAAGGTTGTGGTGAGCCGCTGCAGTCCTTGCGGTGAATGTACTCCCATGCGCCTACTGCCCTTGTCCTAGGTGGTAGAGGTCGCGGATTTGGAAGCTGCTGCCGAAGGAGCCGTGGCAAGTTGCTGCAGTGCATCTTTTGGATGGTACATACAGTGCGCCGATGGTGGAGGGAGTGAATGTAGAAGGTAGTGGATGGGGTGCCAATCAAGCGGGCTGCTTTGACCTGGATGATGTCAAGCTACTTGAGTATTGTTGAAGCTGTACTCATCCAGGCAAGTGGAGAGTATTCCATCACACTCCTGACATATAGATGGTAGAAAGGCTTTGCGGAGTCAGAAGGTGAGATACTCGCTGCAGAATACCCAGCCTCTGACCCGCTCTTGTTGCCACAGTATTTATGTGGCTGGTCCAGTTAAGTTTCTGGTCAGTGGTGACGCCCAGGAAGTTGATGGTGGGGAATTCGGCAATGGTAAGGCCATTGAATATCAAGGGGAGGTGGTTAGACTCTTGCTTGCTGGAGATGGTCATTGCCTGGCACTTGTGTGGTGCAAATGTTATTTGCCACTTATCAGCCCAAGCCTGATTCTCATCTGCGGGCATGGACTGTTTCATTTTCTGAGGAGTTGCGAATAGAACTGACCACTGTGCAATCATCAGCGAACATACCCACTTCTGACCTTATGATGGAGGGAAGATCATTGATGAAGCAGCTGAAGATGGTTGGGCCTAGGACACTGGCCTGAGGAACTCCTGTAGCGATATCCTGGGGCTGGGATGATTGATCTCCAACATCACAACCATCTTCCTTTGTGCTCGGTATGACTCTACCCAGTGGAGAGTTTCCCCCCGATTCCCATCATTTTCAATTTTACGAGGGCTCCTTGATGCCACACTCGGTCAAATGCTGCCTGATGTCAAGGGCAGTTACTCTCATCTCACCTCTGGAATTCAGCTCTTTTGTCCATGTTTGGGCCAAGGCTGTAATGTGGTCTGGAGCCGAGTGGGATTCCACTCCCTGAATGTGCAGCTCGTTGTCGACCACAACCGAATAAGCATGGCAGTAAATGCTAATTTTCCAGGCAGCATCCATGATGCGCACATCTTGTGTGAGAGCACTGTCTCTGACATGTTTAACAGTCAGCCACAAGGTCACGGTTGGATGCTGAGGGATAAGGGATATGGCCTTGCCAACTGGCTCATGACCCCCCTGTGTAAGCCTCGGACAGAAGCCGAGAAGTGTTACAATGAAAGCCATATAGCCACACGCAATATTGTCAAAAAGACAATTGGAATGCTGAAGCAGCGCTTCAGATGCCTGGACCGCTCTGGAGCCAGCCTGCAATACCACCCTGACCAGGTCGCTGAGTTTATTGTGGTGTGCTGCATGTTGCATAACCTAGCTATAAGGAGAGGACAACAATTGCCAGATGGGGCTGCCGGTCCACCTCAGGAGAGAGTGGAGGTGAAAGAGGCAGACGAGGATGAGAAGGAGGATGATGAGGACCTCATGGAGGACAAACAGCCTGGCGATGAACCCATGCCCCCATGCCCCTCTGCACGACTGGAAAAGCCCTGTGCGAGTTACGCAGCTCCCAAACTCTTGCATCAGCAGCTCATAAATGAACGCTTTGCATGAACTTACATTGGTGACAGTTACAGTTACAGTTACGGAAAGACAATGGTTACAGTTGCGTTATGTTACATCCTTGCCTGACTTGGTCATTGTTTTCCAACAATTGTATTCATGTTTTACTTTACCTTACGTTATTAGAAGACAACGCACAACAATTATAAAATTCACGAAAAATGTTTAATAATTTAACACTGTAACTATCTTTTTTTGAACTGTAACAACCATCACCCAACAATAAATTTAAAAAACAACAACAACAATAAGAACACAACAATAATAACAACAATAAAACACACCCCTCCCTACCTGCGACCTCGCTTCCCTCCAGATCCTGTACCCCTGCTGTGTCTTAGCTCCCCGTTTGAATCCTCGGGTAGCGGGACGAGGACAAGTTGCAGCAGGCGAGATCAAGACTTCCTGCTTTGCGAGGTGGGGGCGGGGAAGTGGTGATGGTGGCAGGATCCTCTCGGGGTGGTGGAGGAGAAGACGTTTCTGAGGAAACTACTTCCGAGCCAGAAGGAAGTTCTTCCTCCTGATTCGCATCTGTACTGGCGGTTGGTGGGACGGCACCTTGGAGTGCAGTACCGCCTCCCACCAGCCTCGCATGCCACAAGGCATGGATGGTGGTGGCCTGCTCACGTATCTCCCTGATCATCTGCTGCATATCCTCCAATATGCGAGTGGACATCCGGGCAATGCTCCCCGTGAACCCACCAAATGCCTGGAGGAGCTCGCGACTAAGGAAGGACATTAGCTTGGATGATGTGGAATCGGTATGGGTGGAGCTACGGAATACCAAAGGGCAGAAAACGCTAGTGGGAGTTGCGTACAGACCACCAAACAGTAGTATGAGGTTGGGGACAGCATCAAACAAGAAATTAGGGATGCGTGCAATAAAGGTACAGCAGTTATCATGGGTGACTTTAATCTACATATTGATTGGGCTAACCAAACTGGTAGCAATGCGGTGGAGGAGGATTTCCTAGAGTGTATTAGGGATGGTTTTCTAGACCAATATGTCGAGGAACCAACTAGAGGGCTGGCCATCCTAGACTGGGTGATGTGTAATGAGAAGGGACTAATTAGCAATCTTGTTGTGTGAGACACCTTGGGGAAGAGTGACCATAATATGGTAGAATTCTTCATTAAGCTGGAGAGTGACACAGTTAATTCAGAGACTAGGGTCCTGAACTTAAGGAAAGGTAACATCGATGGTATGAGGCGTGAATTGGCTAGAATAGACTGACAAATGATACTTAAACGGTTGACGGTGAATAGGCAATGGCAAATATTTAAAGATCACATGGATGACCTTCAACAATTGTACATCACTGTCTGGAGTAAAAATAAAACAGGGAAGGTGGCTTAAATGTAGCTAACAAGGGAAATTAGGGATAGTGTTAAATCCAAGGAAGAGGCATATAAATTGGCCAGAAAAAGCAGCGAACCAGAGGACTGGGAGAAATTTAGAATTCAGCAGAGGAGAATAAAGGGTTTAATTAGGAGGGGGGAAATAGAGTGTGAGAGGAAGCTTGCCAGGAGCATGAAAACTGACTGCAAAAGCTTCTATAGATATATGAAGAGAAAAATATTAGTGAAGACAAATGTAGGTCCCTTGCAGTCAGATTCAGGTGAATTTATAATGGGGAACAAAGAAATGGCAGAGCAGTTGAACAAATATTTTGGTTCTGTCTTCACGAAGGAAGACACAAATAACCTTCCGGAAGTACGAGGGGACCGAGGGTCTAGTGAGAAGGAAGAACTGAAGGAAATCCTTATTAGGCGGGAAATTGTGTTAGGGAAATTGATGGGATTAAAGGCCGATAAATCCCCGGGGCCTGATAGTCTGCATCCCAGGGTACTTAAGGAAGTTGCCCTAGAAATAGTGGATGCATTGGTGATCATTTTCCAACAGTCTATCGACTCTGGATCAGTTCCTATGGACTGGAGGGTAGCTAATGTAACACCACTTTTTAAAAAAGGAGGGAGAGAGAAAACGGGGAATTATAGACCAGTTAGCCTGACATCAGTAGTGGGGAAAATGTTGGAATCAATTATTAAAGATGAAATCGCAGCGCATTTGGAAAGCAGTGACAGGATCGGTCCAAGTTAGCATGGATTTATGAAAGGGAAGTCATGCTTGACAAATCTTCTGGAATTTTTTGAGGATGTATCTAGTAGAGTGGACAAGGGAGAAACAGTGGATGTGGTGTATATGGACTTTCAAAAGGCTTTTGACAAGGTCCCACACAAGAGATTATTGTGCAAAATTAAAGTACATGGTATTGAGGGTAATGTACTGACGTGGATAGAGAACTGGTTGGCAGACAGGAAGCAGAGAGTCGGGATAAACGGGTCCTTTTCAGAATGGCAGGCAGTGACTAGTGGAGTGCCGCAGGGCTCAGTGCTGGGACCCCAGCTCTTTACAATATATATTAATGATTTAGATGAAGGAATGGAGTGTAATATCTCCAAGTTTGCAGATGACACTAAACTGGGTGGCAGTGTGAGCTGTGAGGAGGACGCTAAGAGGCTGCAGGGTGACTTGGACAGGTTAGGTGAGTGGGCAAATGCATGGCAGATGCAGTATAATGTGGATAAGTGTGAGGTTATCCACTTTGGGGGCAAATACACGGAGGCAGAATATTATCTGAATGACGGCAGATTAAGAAAAGGGAAGGTGCACCGAGACCTGGGTGCCATGGTTCATCAGTCATTGAAAGTTGGCATGCAGGTACAGCAGGCGGTGGAGAAGACAAATGGTATGCTGGCCTTCATAGCTAAGGGATTTGAGTATAGGAGCAGGGAGGTCTTACTGCAGTTGTACAGGGCCTTGGTGAGGCCTCACCTGGAATATTGTGTTCAGTTTTGGTCTCCTAATCTGAGGAAGGACGTTATTGCTATTGAGGGAGTGCAGCGAAGGTTCACCAGACTGATTCCCGGAATGGCTGGACTGACATATGAGGAGAGACTGGAGCAACTGGGCCTTTATACACTGGAGTTTCGAAGGATGAGAGGGGATCTCATAGAAACATATAAGATTCTGACAGGACTGGACAGTTTCAATGCGGGAAGATTGTTCCTGATGTTGGGGAAGTCCAGAACCAGGTGACACAGTCTTAGGATAAGGGGTAGGCCATTTAGGACAGAGATGAGGAGAAACTTTTTCACTCAGAGAGTTGTTAACCTGTGGAATTCCCTACCGCAGAGATTTGTTGATGCCAGTTCATTGGATATATTCAAGAGGGAGTTAGATATGGCCCTTACGGCTAAAGGGATCAAGGGGTATGGAGAGAAAGCAGGAAAGGGGTACTGAGGGAATGATCAGCCATGATCTTATTGAATGGTGGTGCAGGCTCGAAGGGCCGAATGGCCTACTCCCGCACCTATTTTCTATGTTGCTATGCTTCTATGTTATCGCGACACTCTCCATGCACAGTTTGTACTTGCCCTCAATGCGATCTGGCAGTAGCTGCGTGTGCTGACCTCGCTGACTCGACCTCTGTGGGTTCGGCGTGAGCACTAAATGCCTTGAAGTGGCTGGCTGCAAGCCGCTTGGTCCCGCTACTTCATCTGTTGAAGATGACGAAGTGGCCGCAGGTACAACTGCAACAGGGATGCAAGGGGCATCCTCGTCCATTTCCAGAACATCCTCCTCTGGCTCGGTGGTGTCCTCCTCCTCTTCAACACCCATGGTGGTGACCACCTGTAAGTTGACAGACGCAGGGGCAGGGGTGGGTGCAGGTGTAGGTGTGGCCTCCCTTTAAGCCTCTGGTGGTGCGTGACCTGCAAAACAATTGAGCTTATTGAGCTTATTAGAACAGAAGAGTACATATGAATCTTGTGTGATGCTGGCATACGTAGGGGGTGACGACATTAAATGTGACCGAGAGATGTTACATATTAATGCATCATATGGTAGTACATATGGTAGTACATCTATGTGGAGAGCTGTGGAGGCTGGATTGGTCGGAGATTTTTGAGCGATAAGGGAGTAAAGAGTTATGGGGAGCGAAATGAGCCCTACATCAGATCAGCAATGATCTTATCAAATGGCGGAGCAGGCTCGAGGGGCCAGATGGCCTGCTCCTGCTCCTATTTCTTATCTTATGTTGTTAACCTGAGAGTAGCAGAGAAGTTGCTTGCATAACATGACATTCGTATATTATAATGAAATGACGTTACATTACTTTAACACTGCTTTACACATTACTTACGTGACGCAAGGGACGGTTCTGCAACTCCATGGGTGCTGGCCGAGTGACTGTGGGTTGCCACAAGTGCCGCCGCACGTTCCTTGAGGTCGGTGGGCAGGACGAGCTGAACAAGGCCTCCTCCGGTGTGCCTCTGCTGTGAGCGATTGTTAGATATCTTCCTCTGCAAATGTGACACAAGCATGGCATAAGCTAATTGACTATGTACTATCATGGAAAGATAACAGGTTTCAATGTTATACGCTCATATGGTTTGTATCCACAATTGATACATGGCTTTAACATCTACGTTCGGATAAAATATTTCATAAGATCGTGTTTAGTTAATGCTGGACACAAAACATCTTGACTACAATCTCCATAAGGGCCCCCGGGGGGATGGGGGTGGGGTGGTAATCAGGACCGCTCGGGAATGCCAGGAGCTAATGTCCGAAAGTGTCCCAGGGCAGACAGTGAACAAGGGCAGCTCTCCCCCAGTCCAGGCTGGCTCACTGTGTAAGTGACAGCAGCCGGAGAGACTGACACAGTCTGGGTAAAGATCACCGGACCCCTCATTGCTCAGTCGTGCCCCATCCACCAATGTAATCCAAAAGGAGATGGTGCCAAATTTAGACTTAAAAAGACTTAAAAAGGGTGCAAATTCCAAGCCCTGCCCAGATCTTAGCAGGGAATTTATGCAAGAATAACCAGCTTAATTTCAATCTGGGAGATTTACATATTATGTGGATCATTACAATTTAAAATATATTTCATAATTACTCTTGCCGAAGCAACGAGGTTGTTCCAGTGCTTGTGGCACTGGTCCGACCTCCTCGCCTCGTGGGACGCCGATGAGACCAATTCGGCAATCTCGCCCCAAAGCTTACGGTAGGCCCAGGGTGGAGGTTTCCCGGCCCACCTCAAGTGCACCTCGTTAACCAGGGCCTCGTTCGCTTCCTCTGAAAAGGGCTTTGCCCTCCTTCTCTCCCCTTTACATCTTGCATACACTGACCTGACTCGTGCCCTGACATTTTCTTCACGATTATCTCTTTCTCTCTCTCTCTATTTCTTTTGCTCTCTCCTCTCTGACTCTCCTCTCCTCTCCCTCTCTCTCTCCCCCACCCTTTGCCTTCTGCACATGCCTGGATGACCCCTGACCTCCCGAAAAAAAACGCATGCGCAGACAGGCCATTGCTAGGGATGCCTTGCCTTCCACATCGCTAGGGCCCATTTCGCATCGCTAAGGCCTAATTCACATCGCTGAGCTATCGCTGGGCTATCGGCAGGAAAAAAAAGCCGAAAGTTGCTATCCGAAAAATGGGCGCTCTTCCAGCAATCCTGAGAGCTGAAACATCGCTCAGGCTGGATCATCGGCCATTTTTTGGGCCCTAGCGATCTAAGTGGAAAGTCCAGCCCATGGAGCCTCTTCCTCCCATTAGTTGTTTAATCTTCCACCACCATTCACAAGTGGATATGGCAGGACTGCAGGGCTTTGATCTGATCCGTTGATTATGGGATCGCTTAGCTCTGTTTATAGCATGCTGCTTCCGCTGCTTAACATGCTTGTAGTCGTGTGTTGCAGCTTCCCCAGGTTGGTACCTCATTTTTAGTATGCCTGGCATGCTCTTCCACACTCCTCATTGAACCAGGGTTGGTCTCCTGGCTTGATGGTAATGGTAGAGTAAGGGATATGCCGGGCCATGAGGTTACAGATTGTGGTGGAATACAATTCTGCTGCTGCTGATGGATGTCCAGTTTTGAGCTGCTAGGTCTGTTCTGAATCTATCTCATTTAGCATGCTGGTAGTGCCACACAACACGATGGAGAGTGTCTTCAGTGTGAAGGTGGGACTTCGTCTCTACAATCACTGACGTCACGATCTTCCTGGCGTTGACGTTCCTGGTGATATCTTTTCCCAGTGGCACTACGGGGAGTGGGGGGGGGGGGGTTGCCAGATTTAGCATGAAGCATTGGATTCGCCTCGCCGATACTAGTCTAGCGCCCGATTAGCACCATTTACTAGTGCTAAAAGGAGGCACTAAGGGGATGAATTTTCCCACCTTTAGGTCTCAAGGCATCCCAAAATGAAGAAAATTGCTATAGTTGCTGGCCTTTTGGACATGATCCTATGAATGATCAAATATTGGTGACTGCTGTATACCAATGGCATCTTTACTTAAATGAATATTAAAAACTTAGTTTTTAATTCTATAAAACAAAGTGCTGAAAACATCTATAAATAAAATACTGATAGGGTAGGTGTTGGACCCTATTTTGCAGTAGAAATAAGGGCGAGGCCAACAGTACTCTGTTATTCACATGGACATCATGCAGTAACTTCCAACGATCACACATGCATAGTTAACATGTAAATCAGGAAGTTGCTGTCCGAGATGCCTGTGCTCCTCCAAAAGCTGCATGAAAACGGCATCTCGCTGTCTGACTCACCATTCAAATACATTGAACAACGTGAAGTTGCTGTACTTACCAGATATATATGAACTAAACTCACTAGAAAAAGTTAAGAGTTGGTCGATTCCAGTTTACACTCTTAACAGCATGGTAAGTCTTAATTATTGCCAAACAACCTCTCTTGCACGGAAAATTATCTTTTACAAGTGTGGGGTCTCATTCTTTCAGATTTTAATTATTATTGGAGATTTAAAAAAAATATTTTTTTACTTTTACTTTTTGTGTCTTTTATCTCTCTCTCCCTTAATTCAATCTTTCTTTTCCTTTAGCTTTCTGTATCTGACTTAACATTGAATTCAATATTCTAACTGATACTTCCTGGTTCAGAGTCTGAGCTGCTCATTAACGATTCTTCAGTCTGATTGGTTAAGGAGATATACAGTTGCTTACCCTATTCACACAGGTTGCAGATGCTCTGTCGAAGGTGCTGCGCTTTTTGACAACTAATTTTTACAGCTAATGAAGTACTTTTGAAGTGCAGTCACTGTTATAATACAGGAAGCATGGCAGCCAAATTGCACATAGCAAGGTCCCACAAACAGCAATGTGATAATGACCAAATAATCTGTTTTTGTGATTTTTTTAAATTCACAGGCAAGGCCTTGCCTAATTGCCCTTGAGCAGGTGGTGGTGGTGGTGAGCCACCATTTCAGAGGGCAGCTAAGAGTCAACCACATTGCTGTGGGTCTGGAGTCACATATAGGCCAGTCCGGGTAAGGATCGCAGATTTCCTTCCCTAAAGGACATTAGTGAATCAGATGTGTTTTTTTACAGCAATCCTGTAGTTTCATTGTTACCATTACCGACACTGTATTATCTTTTGAATTAACTGAATTTAAATTTCTCAGCTATCATGATGGGATTTGATCTCATGTCTCCACATCATTAGTCCGGGCCTCTGGATTACTAGTGCAGAGTAGTAATAACCACTATATTACCGTACCCTTGGTGATTGAGCGATAAATACTGGCCAGGATACTGAGGGGAAACTCCTCTGTTCTTCTTTGAAATAGTGCCATGGGATCTTTAACATCTACCTGAGAGAGCAGACATGGCCTCGGTTTAACATCTCATCCAAAAGATGGTACCTCTGACTGTGTCAGCGCTGACTGGAGAATCGGCCTAGATTTTTGTGCTCAAGACTCTGGAGTGGGACTTGAACCCACAACCTCCCAACTCAGAGGCTACCAACTGAGCCACAGCAGACACTAATTTACTGTAGGTTCCAGTGCAAAACCCCATAGAAAGTCTATGGGCAAATGCAAGTGTGACAAACATCTGGTGCCATTCGTTCACCAATGACAGTAAAATCCAGCCGATTAATCTATTCATTAATAAATATTTAAATCATGATCTATTGACATCATTCAAGAATGACGTTTCATGACACTTTTATTCTCTATTATATAGACAGTTGGTTGAGCTGCACTAGAATGTAATGTTGAATAATGTTTTAAAACCTCTTTAATAGGTCAGCAAATTCTTCTTTATTTGAACACTGGGAAAAATACATTGCAAGAGATGATTTCTGTTTACAATGAGTTAGAAATAAGTCGGTAAGTACAATAAGACAACTGATTTTAGTGGACATGCTGTGGATTTTAAAACTTATGAGGTTTTAAACGTATTTGTAGCTTAAAGTGAAAATATGATCCATGTGAATCAATCAAAACATAATGGAGATAGCTGCAATTAGACCAAAAAGAGTTATAATCACGTTTAGCAGTAACTTTCCTAAAATATTCTTTATTGTCTGGTGGTTGCAGAGTGAATTACTGGCTTTCATAAATAGAGAGAAATTTGAATGTCAGCCTCATTTTAGCTTATATCCCCTTTTATTACAAACCACTTTTATTACTCATGGTCCTCTCATATGTTAGGGGGTTCTGGTGTTGTGAAATCTGCTCCCAATTACATTGTGAGCCAGACTCCACAGCACCAGTCGCAACACAAAACAACTGGGCAGGCATGATTTTCATTTCACAGCCATGATTTTTACCCAATAGCTGAGGAGGCTTTTACAAACCAGCCAGTGGGAAATCATCTAATTTGCCAGTACAAGTGGGCTGAGCATTCAGACTGTCTGTAATCAGAAAAATGGCAGCCAGTGTGTACATAGGCAACAGTTATATTTGCTTCAGCTAGTACAGCTGTCGCCAGGAACAAAATGGAAAATTGTCCTCTATATTTTGAATTACCAGACATTTTTAAGTCAGATATTATGGGGAGCACCAATAGAAAGATATCAGTAGACAAATGTTCTTTGAAATCAATGGAATGATTATCGAAGCGTTCTTTAAAGGGCGGATGATCTGTTCTGCCAGATTAATGCCCAATCGCCGAAGACAAAAATCTATTCCAACATACCTAAATGATGTAACCTGGTAGATAACAAGGGAACAATGGGCTAATTTAGTGAAGGAGCCGTGCTCAAAGGGATCAAGGGTCAGAGTTGGGGCTTCAACATTGTAGCTCCGACTCTCCAACCTACACTCCCTGTTTACTGCTACGAACAGGATCATGGAATTAGCTCATCATAATCTTGGATGCATAAAATTCCAAGAATTTGTGGTTAAATGTGTTAATGCATTAATTAAAATAGCACATAGTTTCCATGTTTTACAATCACAAATTTTATATTGACTACTTTGAAATCAATATTAAACAAATTGCAATGTAATTATGTACATGTGAATTCAGTGCCCAATTCTTTTTTTTAAAAAAGCATCTTGTTATACCTGGATTGTGGTTACAAATGGGAAATTAATTTCCAGAAAAAAATGAACTAGCTTAGCTCTCATTTGGAACCATAAACAGCAGAAATGTATTCTGTTCATAGTAACAATAACAATATTTTTCTGGATTTCATTTATCCTGACTGCTATAAAGCCAAATGTTTCCCCATTATAAAGGCTCATCAACTAGGTTTATGCGGCAAATCAAAACAAGGTAGCTGCCATTCTACTTGAATCTCACCCCTGTCTCTCTGCCATTGCAAATGCTGTATTGGCATAGAATTGAGTTTCTCTGTCACTGTTGGTAAATGGAGCTGCTGAAAGGTTTTTGAAATTGTGCATGCATCAACACACAACGCACAGTGCTGATATATACAATTTTTCTTAAAAAAATTAATTTCTTGTATTTTTCATCTCATGTTTACAATAATACATAGAAAAGCCTGAAAGTTAAACTCATGCAGTGGAAAACAAGAACAAATTATCAGTGCACAGATGAGTCTTATGTTTGATGTACTTTTGATTATTGATTCCCTTGCAGTTTTTATGTAGTCATATAAATTACATTTAAAAGCTGTGGGTAAAGTTAACTTGGGTACAAGGATATTAGGTATAAAAGTAGTAATGATGGCGAAACTGTCAGCGTTCGCCATCATTATTCCTCTGAAACTAACAACAAAGTCTGGAGTTTGCACGTACGGAGATAAATGTAGAATTCCAGAATTTGCTGTCAATGATTTTTAGCTTCTCCACAGGCTGCGCTGTTGAACTCCCTGGAGCTCACAATCAATTAAAATCACTGAACTGACAAAATCATCCGCTTTTATGCTGGAATATTGCTGTTAAAAACCCCCCGAAAAAGTTAAGTCTTGTTGAAAAAGGTGTAACTGAGTTTTTAACAGTGTGCTGTCTGCTGAACAATCGTTCTGGCCCTGAAAAACTAATTTTATATTTGTGGCATGTCAAATGTTTCCATTATGATAAAAATTCCATGTTTTTTATTTTACATACATATATATATATATTTTTTAAGTTTGTTTATATTTCAGCTTCTACCTTTAATCCCATGTGTATATCCCAATTTTTATTTTGCTTTCTGTAAAATGATTAAAAGGTGAAGGAAAATCAGTGCATTTTATTTCGTGGTTTGCTGTCTGTGGGAATTCTTCAATGTAACTGGCTGATTAGCCAGCTTAATGACATCACTGTTGCTGGACACTGAAGATCCCCTAGACTTGGCATCAGATTCAAATTAACATTGAGAGATGAAATTGATGCCACAATGATTGCTAGATCTTTGAGGGCAGCTTTCTTCAAGGTCAGAGGCGAGTGCCATCACTTCACCACTGATCGCAAATTCCGGCCAGTGTAAAGTAATTTATGATATATTCCACAGACCAGATACTACGTTGACAATTCCTTGGAAAGTTCTTAATAAAGAAAAGTTACGTCTTTCATCACTCCCAAATGAAATACTGCTGGCTCCTATGAAGCTAAGGAAACCATCTTCATTAAATGTATCCACCAGAACGAACAAGAAAGTTAAAAATGTGCCCAGTATTGAAGGAATACCCAGTGGAATGCAGGGCTCACAATCTGAGCGAAATATCAGTAATACTGAACTTCACCTGGATTCCTCACAAGACACAAAACCCCATATTCAGCAAAGTAAGCAGACTTCCATGTTTTTCTCATTCTCTTTCTTTAGTATAGTACTATTTTGCAGAGATGTTAGAAAATATGTAGAGATTAATGGATACCTGGAAGTGATTACAAGGCAGTAATCTCATCAGGTGTTCCAGTAATGTATAAATTGTGAGTACAAAGCTAGAACGACTTATATTCATTTTGGGAACATACAGGGTTAGAAAATACCATTGTGGTAATCTAACCATTCCTAAAGTTAAAAAAAAAATCACTGTATTGTAGAAATTCTGATTCTTGCAATCCCAGGGCAGGAATAATAATCAATAGAATATATTTCAACTTATTGTACGTGGCAATTCCAACCTCAATTTCTGCTTTGCAATGTAATGCTGGAGTCCATTATTAAGAAAGCAGTAGCAGGACATCTGGAAAAGCATGATTCAATCAAGCAGAGTCAGCATGGTTTTATGAAAGGGAAATCAGGTTTGACAAATTTTCTGGAGTTCTTTGAGGATGTAACGAGCAGGATGGATAAGGGAGAACCAATGGATGCGGTGTATTTGGATTTCCAGAAGGCATTTGATAAGGTGCCACATAAGAGGTTATTGCACAAGATAAAAGCTCATGGGGTTGGCGGTAATATATTAGCATGGATGGAGGATTGGCTAACTAACAGAAAACAGAGAGCCGGGATAAATGGGTCAATTTCCGGTTGGCAAACAGTGACTAGTGGGGTGCCGCACGGATCGGTACTAGGTCCTCAACTATTTACAATCTATATTAATGATTTGGATGAAGGGACCAAGTATAATGTAGCCAAGGTTGCTGATGATACCAAGATGGGTGGGAAAGCAAATTGTGAGGAGGACACAAAAAATCTGCAAAGTGATATAGACAGGCTAAGTGAGTGGGCAAAGATTTGGCAGATGGAGTATAATGTGGGAAAATGTGAGGTTATCCACTTTGGCAGAAATAATAGAAAAGCAAATTATAATTTAAATGGAGAAAAATTGCTAAATGCTGCAGTTCAGAGAGACCTGGGGGTCCTTGTGCATGAAACACAAAACGTTAGTATGCAGGTACATCAAGTAATCAGGAAGGCCTTTATTGCAAGGAGGATAAAGTATAAAAGCAGAGAAGTCCTGCTACAACTGTACAGGGTATTGGTGAGGCCACACCTGGAATATTGTGTACAGTTTTGGTCTCCGTATTTAAGGAAGGATATACTTGTATTGGAGGCAGTTCAGAGAAGGTTCACTAGGTTGATTCCGGAGATAAGGGATTTGACTTATGAGGATAGGTTGAATAGGTTGGGCCTATACACATTGGAGTTCAGAAGAACGAGAGGTGATCTTATTGAAACTTATAAGATAATGAGGGGGCTCGACAAGGTGGATACAGAGAAGATATTTCCACTCATAGGGGAAACTAAAACTAGGGGACATAGAATAAGGGTCCGCCCATTTAAAACTGAGATGAGGAGACATTTCTTCTCTGAGGGTTGTAAATCTATGGAATTCTCTGCCCCAGAGAGCTGTGGAGGCTGGGTCATTGAATCTGAGGAAGGACGTTTTTGCTATTGAGGGAGTGCAGCGAATGTTCACCAGACTGATTCCCGGGATGGCGGGACTGATATATGAGGAGAGACTGGATCGACTGGGCCTTTATTCACTGGAGTTTAGAAGGCTGAGAGAGGATCTCATAGAAACATATAAAATTCTGACGGGACCGGACAGGTTAGATGCAGGAAGGATGTTCCTGATTTTGGGGAAGTCCAGAACCAGGGGACACAGTCTAAGGATAAGGGGTAAGCCATTTAGGACCGAGATGAGGAGAAACTTCTTCACCCAGAGAATGGTGAACCTGTGGAATTCTCTACCACAGAAAGTTGTTGAGACCAATTCACTAAATATATTCAAAAAGATGTTAGATGAAGTCCTTACTACTTAGGGGGATCAAGGGGTATGGCGAGAAAGCAGGAATGGGGTACTGAAGTTGCATGTTCAGCCATGAACTCATTGAATGGCAGTGCGGGCTAGAAGGGCCGAATGGCCTACTCCTGCACCTATTTTCTATGTTTCTATGTTTCTATTCAGGAGAGAGTTAGATGTGGCCCTTACGGCTAAAGGAATCAAGGAGTATGGAGAAAAAGCAGGAAAGGGGTACTGAGGTGAATGATCAGCCATGATCTTATTGAATGGTGGTGCAGGCTCGAAGGGCCGAATGGCCTACTCCTGCACCTATTTTCAATGTTTCCATGTTTCTCTATGTTTCTATATTTAAGGCGGAGATAGACAGATTTTTGAGTGATAAGGGAGTAAAAGGTTATGGGGAGCAGGCAGGGAAGTGGAGCCGTGTTCTTGATCAGATCAGCGATTATCTTATTGAATGGTGGAGCAGGCTCGAGGGGCCAAATGGCCATTCCTGTTCCTATTTCTTATGTTCTTATGTTCTTAAATAACCTCTTACCCATTTGTCCATCCAGTGGGCTGCCTCTGGGAGCTCACTTGCACCTGATCAGAATTTCTGAGTGATAATGCAGCTTTTTAAAGAGTTGGAACAGCCATTTAAAGGGAAGCAGATTAGTACTGAAAAATTTTTCGTGCAATGAAAATGAGTTTCTTGATTTGTTATGGAGCACTGAAGCAGAACAACTGCCAGGTTCATTGATGCAGGAGTGCAGTTACTGCTGTGTGGTAGGTACGAGGAGGGCTACGCTGTTTGCTACTCTGGGGCACATTCCTCAGAGCAAAGCAGTGGAGAATCCCTGGGAGGAAGTGGTTGCCAGAGAGAATGCTGTCTCCAACACCTAGAAGTACACAAAATATACAAGAAGATGGCAGGCCTGAAGAAAATTACCAAGGTAAGGCTACCTAACAGTTTGCTATACCTAATAGATTGACCAGGTCATCATCATAGGCAGTCCCTCAAAATCGAGGAAGACTTGCTTCCATTTTAAACGTGTGTTCTCAGGTGGCAGTACAGTCCAATGCGGGAATTACAGTCTCTATAACTGGTGGGGCAGACAGTGGTTGAAGGAAAGCATGGGTGAGGAGCCTGGTTTGCCACATGCTCCTTCTGTTGTCTGCGCTTGTTTTCTGCACGCTCTCGGCAATGAAACTCAAGGTGCTCAGCACCCTCCCAGATGCTCTTCCTCCACTTTGGGCGGACTTGGGCCAGGGATTCCCAGTTGCCGGTGGGGATGTTACACTTTATCAAGGAGGGTGTCCTTGAAGCATTTCCTCTGCCCACCTGGGGCTCACTTGCCATGTAGTAATTCGGAGTAGAGCATTTGCTTAGGGAGTGTCATGCCGGGCATGCGGACGATGTGGCCTGCCGAACGGAGCTGGTCGAGTGTGGTCAGCGCTTTGATGCTGGGGATGTTGGCCTGGGCGAGGACACTGACACTGCTACATCTATTCTCCCAGTGGATGCAGGACCTTGTGGAGGAAGCGCTGGCGGTACTTCTCCGGCGCTTTGAGGTGTCTGCTGTATATAGTCCACGTCGCTGAGCCATATAGGAGGGCAGGTATCACTACTGCCCTGTAGACTATAAGCTTGGTGGTGGATTTGAGGTCCTGATCTTCAAACACTCTCTTCCTCAGACAACTGAAGGCTGCGCTGGCACACTGGAGGCGGTGTTGGACCTCGTCATTGATGTCTGCCCTTGCTGATTGTAGGCTCCTGAATATGGAAAATGGTCCATGTTGTCCAAGGCCGAGCCGTGGATTTTGATGATCGAGGGGGGCAGTGCTGTGTGGCGGGGTCAGATTGGTGGAGGACCTTTGTCTTATGGATGTTTAGCATAAGGCTCATGCTTTCATACGCCCAGTGAAGGTGTTGATGATGGCTTGGAGTTCGGCCTCTGAGTGTGCGCAGATGCAAGCGTCATCCGCATACTGTAGTTCAGTGACAGAAGATGGGATGACCTTGCATCTAGCCTGGAGGCTACATAGGTTGAACAGGCTCCCAGTGGTTCTATAGTTTAGTTCCACTCCAAAGGGGGGCTTGCTTATAGTGAGATGGAGAATTGCAGCAAGGAAGATCGAGAAGAGCGTTGGTGTGATGACGCAGCCTTGCTTGACCCCAGTCCGGACGTGAATTGGGTCTGTGGTGGATCTGTTGGTCAGGATCATGGCTTGCATATCATCGTGGAGCAGGCGGCGGATAGTGACAAACTTTTGGGGGCAACCGAAACAGAGGAGGACGCTCCATAGTCCCTCACGGTTGACAGTGTCAAAGGCCTTTGTGAGGTCAAAGAAGGTCATGTACAAGGGTTGGTGCTGTTCCCTGCATTTCTCTTGTAGTTGTCGCGCGGTGAAGATCATGTCCGGTGTACCCTTTAGTGGATGGAATCCGCACTGTGACTCTGGGAGGAGCTCTTCAGCCACAGGGAGAAGACGGTTGAGGAATATTCTTGCAATGACTTTCCCAGTGGCCAACAGCAGGGAGATTCCTCTGCAGTTGCCGCAGTCGGATTTGTCCCCTTTTTTGAAGATGGTCACGAATACAGCATCTCTGAGATCTCCTGGCATGCTCTCCTCCTTCCAGATAAGAGAGATAAGGTTATGCATTTGTGCCAGTAGTGCTTCTCCACCATACTTTAGTGCCTCAGTGGAGATTCCATCTGCTCCTGATGCCTTGTTGTTCTTGAGCTGACGGATGGCCTTTCATGCAGGGCTGGGGTTTTGCTGAGATGGTGGCATCTCCGTCATTAACATCAATATAGTCCCAAAGCAGCAACGGCAGCAGAAACAATGTCGCAGAAAAATCAACGGCGGGGCACTCAAAGACCCAGTTAAGAAAGCCCTATACAGCCAGCACCTCACTGCCAATCTGGTGACCCTCGATGACCCCGAGACGCAGAGTACCCACAGCGCCTGCTCTGCCCTCATGGCCTCCATAACCAGCGCCTGTGAAGAGACGCTTGGTCATTCAACCAGGAAACACCAAGACTGGTTTGACGAGAACGACCAGGAGATCCAGGAGCTAATAAGCTGCAAGCGCAAGGCATTTCTGAACTTAAAGCAGTAACCCAACTTGGGAACAACAAAGCAGCTTTACAGGAGGCTGAAGGCCGAGGTCCAACAAAATACCCATGACCTAAAGAATAGATGGTGTGTGGAGAGAGCACAGGAGGTCCAGCAGTTGGTTGACAATCATGACGTGCGAGGATTCTTCAGCGCAGTCAAGACCACCTACGGTCCAAGCATCCAAGGCCCCACCCCACTGCTGGCCAAGAACTGAGAGGCACTCATTAAGGACACCGAGGCAGCCTGCTGGAAGGAGCACTTCGAAGATCTCCTTAACCGAGACTTTCTCTTCGACACGAATGTCCTCGATTCCATCCCGCAGCATGCTACCCGCCACCATTGACCCGGTATTCACAACAAAAATGCTTCCTCTCAGCCTGTTACACACTTGATGCTGCCCCATGCAAACTACTAATTACATTCAGGACGGAAACAGCAGGAGATGAGGTGAAATTGTGAGGAATCAGGGAGGGTCAGGTTGGGAAGAGAGAGCAGGAACCTTGGACTCCACTTCCAACTGCAGATTTGAGAAGGTCCTGTTATTTAAAGCCATTTCCATTTAAATAAAAGATCTTCCAAGTTGAGGGGAAGCTCTTCAGGAAATTCCCTTTCTGTAGTTCAAAAGCCACTTACTGTCTTTAACCAAGATCGTGAACTCTAGAGAAGGATTTCTCCAACGAGCTTCCCAAAACCTGGGAAGGCCCTATTATTTAACTTGCTGATGAGTTAAATAGCTGGGCCTTCCTTTAGGGAATCCCACTCACTTATGTTTCAAAAGCCCATTCCCAGGCTTTCAGAGCAGAGTATGGCGGAGGAGAGGGTCTAGAGGCCAAAGTGGAGGCTAGGAGGAGTTGGAGTCGGAGAATGAGCCTGTAGAAGCTACAGGAAGTGAAAAGTAGGGCTGGAAGGAGACCTTCAGGATAGAGTGTGGTTGGAGAGCATGGACAGTCAGAGTGAGTTTCAGGTGTGACATGGAGCTTTTATAGGTCCTTGATCACATTAATATTAGAAAGCATGTTTGAACACCACCTCGTGGCATTACAAACAAATGTTACGGGTAAATGTAACTAGTGTGGACAGTTTGAATGTTCTCATTGGAGTTTTTAAAGAAGTCAGCAATCTACATAACAATTTCAATATATTATAGATATACTGTGGAGTTGTTTGGGTGCTTTTGTTTAGTTTTGGCATCAGTGAAATATTGATGTATGATGACACTCAAACTGGAGGATTCACAGTTGTGACATAATCACTGCACTTTTATGAGGTAATAATCAAAATGCGATTACTGCAAAATAAAACATTGAGGGACCAAAATTCCCCCCCGCCGGAAATGGGGTGCACTTACCGTGTTTCCGCTGTTTTCACTGCTGTGGTGGATGCGGTAGCCTCTTGCGCGAAATTGGTCATAATGGGGGCGGAAGTGGGAGCGGGCGCAGAGTGTCCGTCAAACTGGGAGTGGAAGTGGGGGCGGGCAGAGTGTCCGCCACTGTCAGTCATCAGCGTAGTGCTGATGAAGTCATCATGCTGGCGCATCACCAGGTCTCTCCCCTTCACTTAAATGGGAGGGCCGCTGTGAGCTCTGCGATTCTTTTAGTTAGGTCCACAGGGCCACAAGGAAGTGTACTGGCCAAGCCAACGGCCTGGCACCAAAGTGGGTGTCAGGCTGCCTGTTAGTGGCGCAGCCGAACCCAGGGGGCATAATTGTCGGGCCGACCTGGCAATTGGCTGACAATAAAAAAATAAGATGGCGGGCGCGGCAGAACGCCCTCCCCTTTAATGGTGGCCGCACCGCCATTTTACACACAGTGCAAACACAGTGCACCGACAGAAAAAACTGTCGGGGGCATCGAACGGCGGTCACAAGATTTTTAAATGTAAATTTTGCTTCAGGGCAGGAGATCAGCGCTGCGCAGTTTAATGAGGCACTTAGGAGGGTTCGGCAGCAGCGGGGCAGAAGTGGGGACCGCCAGACAAAGCACCGAGGTGAATTTCACGAGTGGTGGCCATTCTACAAAAAAATCGGCAGACATTCGACACCGCCGCATGGCCGCCGCTTTCTGGCGGCCTTATTGGGAGGCTGAATTTTGGCCCCTGAATTTGCATATATATTGTGTATTCCCTATCAATTAAAAAAAAAATGTTTATCTCATCTCTGGATGAAATAAATATAGTGAGAGAGGAAGTATTAAGGGGTTTAGCAGCTTTGAAAGGCCCGGATGAAATGCATCCCAGGCTGTTGAGCGAAGTAAGAGAGGAAAAAGCAGAGGCCTTGACCATCATTTTCCAGTCCTCTTTGGATTTAGGCATGGTGCCGGAGGATTGGAGGACTGCTAATGTAGTACCCTTGTTTAAAAAGTGAGAAGGGATAGGCTGAGTAATTACAGGCCTGTCAGCCTAACCTCATTGGTGGGAAAATTATTGGAAAAAATCCTGAAAGATAGGATAAATCTACATTTAGAAAAGCAAGGATTAATTAGGGACAGTCAGCACAGATTTGTTAAGGGAAGATCGTGTTTGACTAACCTGATTGAATTTTTTGAGGCTGTACCAAGAGGGTTGATGAGGGCAGTGCGTACGATGTAGTGTATATGGACTTTAGCAAAGCTTTTGATAAGGTCCCACATGGGAGACTGGTCTCGAAGGTTAAAGCCAGGGCAAAGTGGCAAGTTGGATCCAAAATTGGCTTGGAGGTAGGAAGCAAAGGGTAATGATTGATGGATGTTTTTGTAACTGGAAAGATGTTTCCAGTGGGGTTCCACAGGACTCAGTATTGGGTCCCTTGCTTTTTGTGGTATATAACGATTTAGATTTGAATATAGGGAGTATGATTAAGAAGTTTGCAGACGACACTAAAATTGGCTGTGTGGTTGCTAAAGAAGAGGAAAGTCATGGGCTGCAGGAGGATATCAATCTACTGGTCAGGTGGGCAGAGCAGTGGCAAATAGAATTTAATTCAGTGAAGTTTGAGGTGATGCACTTTGGGAGGGCTAATAAGGAAAGTGTATACACATTAAGCGATTGTGTAGATGAACAAAGGGACCTTGGAGTGCTTTTCCTCAGATCCCTGAAAGTAGCAGGCCTGGTGGATAAGGTGGTTAAGAAGGCATATGGAATGCTTGCCTTTATTGGCCGAGGCATAGAATATAAGAGCAGGGAGGTTATGCTTAAATTGTATAATACTTTGGTTAGGCCATATCTGGAGTACTGCGTGCAGTTCTGGTTGCCGTATTATAGGAAGGACGTGATTGTACTAGAGAGGGTGCAGAGGAGATTTACTAGGCTGCTGCCTGGATTGGAGAAGCTTAGTTATGAGGACAGACTGAATAGGCTGGGTTTGTTCTCATTGGAACAGAGGAAGTTGAGAGGAGACCTCATTGAGGTGTACAAAATATTGAGGGGCCTGGCCTATTTCCATTAGTGGAGGGGTCTATTACGAGGGGGCATAGTTTTAAGGTGGTTGGTGGAAGGTTTAGAGGGGATTTGAAGGTGGGGTTCTTTACGCAGAGGGTTCTGGGGATCTGGAACTCTTTGCCTGGAAGAGTGGTAGATGCAGAAACCCTCACCACTTTTAAGAGAGTGTCGTAACCCGCAGGTTTACAGACCTAGAGCTGATAATTGGGATTAGACTGGAAAACCTCTTGTTGGCCGGCACAGATATAATGGTAAGTACTGCACAGAATCGAATACAGCCAGAGTGATCTCCTGGACTAATTTTGATAGCCTGGATGGTTCGGAGAGGAATTTTCCCAGATTTTTTTCCCTAAATTGGCCTGGGTTTTTATCTGGTTTTTGCCTCTCCCAGGAGATCACATGGCTCCGGTTGGGGTGGAGTGTAGAATGTTTCAGTGAAAGAGGTGTCGCAGTTGTGTGGGGCGGACTGGTTGGGCTGGGTGCTCTTTATCTTTCTGCCATTGTTCATTGTTCATAAGTTTACGTAACCTTTAGGGCTGCTGACCGAGTGCCGTGCGGCTCTTTGTCGGCCAGTGCGGACACGATGGGCCGAAATGGCCTCCTTCTGCACTATAAATTTCTATTTTTCTATGTTTTTATTTGATATTAGAAATTAAAAGTCAGCTAATCTCAACAGAAAGTTCTAAAATATGATTTTCAGACAGATTAACAACTAACCTTTGCTGCAAAGACAATTCAAATAGATTTACAATGTTGTGATTTCACTTACAAAACCTTATTAAATTGCAGCTTTATTTGAACTACAGAGCTTGATACAATATTTCTGATTCCATATGTAATTTTGTTTTTCATTATTGTTTAAAAGAGTTAGAAAAGCAAGTGCCAGCAGCTTTAGAAAGTAGCAGCAACAACACTCTCAAGGTATTGTGCAATTCCAAAATGTATTTTCTTCTTAAATGTCAACTGCACATAACTAAGGTTATAACTTTGTTATTGGCATCAAGGGAGTCATAGATACCATAATTTTCACTCTCTCCCTCCCTTTTCATGCTTCTCTTGTTCCATTTTACTTTTACTTTTCTTGGGAGGCAGGTGAACCTGGAGCTTCTGATCCTTGACAACCCACTCCTATCTGGGACCTCAGTAAAATTGCTGGCCTTGGTCCCAGCAGTGATTTATTCCCCCTCTCCATTTAAGGCAGCCCCCCAAGGTTCAACCAAGGCTGTGGAACTAGAGAACGTTTTGAAGACTACCAGCTGGGACACTCTTTGCCCCCCCCCCCCCCCCCAATACACAACAGTATCTCCAAGGCTTAAATGTAATATTCAGTGGTGAACCCAGAAAAAAAATCATGTCTGTCTAGCTCCAAATAGAATGCACCAAGAGTACTAGCAGCAGCAAGAACAACCCACAAGACATTGGTTGATGTTCATGATCTTTACTATGATTCCACTGGCTCTTAACATTCTTACTATGATTTATCTATTATTTTCATTGATATTTTCCATAACAAAATCACAACCCTATGCATAACTGTACCAGTAATTCTTTTATATGCAATTTTATTGGTTGTTCCCTTATAACTGAAAAGGGCATTAACAAAGCATTGAATATGTGATGTCACTTCTGCTTTAAACATAATAAGAAAAACATGATAAATTGTGGCCCTAAAAGATATGCATGATTTCAGATGAAATCTAAATCTTAAACTTTTGAAAATTGCAGATTTCTTTACCACAACTGAGCACCAGCATTGTAAGGTCTCCAGCGCCTCTGCGACTTCTTCCAATGGAGGGTAAAAGAGTCACTGATAAAGAAAATGAAAGTGATATCTCTACTACCACTGTTATAACATTGCCTTCAAAACGATGCCCACATTATTCTTTGTCACATGAATCAATCACAAGGAAAAAAAGACTGAATAGACAATCCTTAGCACAGTCCCACAGACAAAAAACTGCAAATGAAAACACTAGTGACAGTGCATCAAGCAACCAAAGCTCTGTAAATATGGGTGAGAGTCCTAAACACTCACAGAGCCACGACACACAGTACTTAAATGTACAGCCATCAGAAACAGGATTTGACATTGAGAATAGTGACGAATTGTTAAGTTTACCTCCTCCTATGTTTCTCAGTAAATGTGTGGACTGTGTAGCTGCTGATACAAAAAGCAAAAATGAAGAGCTTCTAGGTCAAGAAATGGCTAAATATTTGTGTGCAAAGGATATCACTCACATGATCCCTTTAGAAAATAATACAGAATGTACTTCAGTTGGATCAGATAAAAACAAATACAAATGCGAAGAACCTGATATTGCAGGAACAAACTTAACAATTGAAGAAGTGTTAAATGCTAGTTATTGCAAAGATGATATTGTATTATTGGATGCAATTCTATGTAAAGAGCGTAATTTACAGACTGGCAAATCATTGCCCCTTGTTAAAGAAAATATGATTGCAGATGTTCTTAAGTCTTCAGCTGTGGGTCCAAATCAAAACATAAATTTGCAGAATGCACACACCAAAATATCAGCCAGTGAGGCTCTTGCATGCAGACAAGAGACCAAATCAAGTGATTATCTGATTCAAGGAAACAAAGCAAGAGAAAGTATAAGCCACAAATGCACTGCTCAAAATTTAGCAGACTATTTTGCACAAAGTGTAGCTGTACCAAAACAGATTGTCAGGACAAAATATGGCACTTATGTAAAAGGAGAAAACCTAGCACATAAGAATATGAAAACTGAACCAGAAAGTAATTGTGTTGTGTATGTCACAGTGGCAAAACAATCCCCCGCCAAAGCACAGTATTTTTCAAAAAAGACTCCTGTTAAAATGAAAGATACCGGTTATGGTTTGTCTCACAATGTCAATCACAGCTTCAATATTTTAGCATGGAAAAAAAGAGAAGAGATAAAGAAAATGAACAAGATTAATTGTATCAATCAAAGGAATAACTCCATTCCAGAAAAAAATAAATCTAGTTCTAAGTCATTACAATGCCTCCCCATTCCAACACAAAGTTGGTTGAGGAAAAGTACACATGTGCCATCAAATGCTCATTTTTTAAAATGTAAAAAAGGTCCATGCCTCCCTTCACTGGAGAATCGTGATCTGCAGCAAGTTTCATCAAAAGTACAAAAAAAAACACATGGTGGAATTAAATGCTTCTTGAAAAATGAGTCACCTTCTAATGAACAAGCTCTTCCATGTATCAACAGAAATTCAAATAGTCTTAACAAATCACCAATTCTGCACATTCCAAGATCACATTCTACGAATGATTTCTCAGCATTAAAGTATAGTGATATGTTTCAGGAAATAAATCCAACTGACAAAGGCCCAGGAATTTATGAAATGTTTGGTACTCCAGTGTATTGCCTCATGCGAGAGTCCACAACATGTGAAACTAATCACAGAGTTATTCATTCTGCGCCACCGAGACGACGATCGACATGTAAGAATTCAAAATCAAATCGAGCAATTGAAAAAAACAGTGCAAAGAATACAAAAAACAACCTGAATTCTAAACATAAGAACATTTACACAAATGTAAAGAAAAAGAACATTGATGTATTACAAAGTGGAGAGAAAAACACCTCTTTGTTCAACAGTGATGAAGAACAAGAAAATGTTGTGGTAATTCCTGACCACGATTGGCACATAAAAACTTTCAGGAATGAGGTGCTATTTCATGACTTAAATAGCCAGGAAGATTCAAATAGTAGCCATCTCTCCAGTGGCTCTAAGTCCCCTCATCCATTACCAGATGATGAGACTCACCTAGCCAACCATTTGTCAACCATTATGGAAGTTTCACTTGAGCAAACTTCAGTCAAATCTGTCACTTTAGATGGTCAAGAAAATATATGTAAGGAAACATCTAGTACTTGTGTTAATGGAGGAGATCTGGGAGATAATGCGTCTGATCAGTGCAAGCCCTCACTGCTCCCAAAGACCAAGAACGCAGATTGTTTTACTGCAGATTTCTTTGAGTTACAACAGCATCGGAGTAAGAAAGATAAAGCTGATGAAGAAACAGATAAAATAAGTGAATTTGTAGAATGCAAAGAGACTACTGATGCACATGAGTCTACAACTGTTTTGTCTAATAGACTTAACTGGGATGTTGTAGACGATGAGACAGAATCTACTGCCTTATGTACTTTTGAAGACCAAGATAACACTTCTAGAGTAAAAGCTACTTCAGGTCCAGATTTGGATCAAACAAGTTTTCCAGTTCAACCACTGATTAACACGTGGACAGCAGAAACAATGACCCCAGCATATCGTTTTGAATGTGATCAGGACAATCTTACAGATGAGCTGCTCAGTTGTCTGGCATCAGCATTGCTGTTAGAGGAAAATGATACTTGTGATTGCACAATGCAAATATCCAAACATGTCCAACAAAAGGAAAATTACGATAATAAGGACAATTTGTCTCAAAATGGAAATGGAAAAGTGATAAATGAAAAAAACCTTCAGGTAAATGATTTTTAAAAGTTTTACACTGATCTTTAGCACAACGG
Organism: Pristiophorus japonicus; assembly: GCF_044704955.1. Lineage (NCBI taxonomy): Eukaryota > Metazoa > Chordata > Chondrichthyes > Pristiophoridae > Pristiophorus > Pristiophorus japonicus. Next base: position 68,257,638 of record NC_091979.1, read on the forward strand.
CTCATAGCAGTAGTAAACTTTAAACACACTAAATTGTGCTGGAGGAAAAAAGAAAACACTTTATTTAGAAAAGCTCATAAACATGGTTATTTTGTTCCAAACAGAGTGTTGAATATACAGTTACAAAACTATTCAAGACTTCTAGCAGGCCTAGCAGTTCACTTGGTAATTCCATAAAGTCTGAGTGGAGCTCCAGTTGTGAGGATGCCATTATATGGACTAAAGGCAATGTCCTTGGCAAAGGAGCCTATGGCACAGTGAGTAACTGTAAATTACTGTTGACTTCAAAGATCAAATGGTAACACTCAATAATGTAGAACATTGTAACATTTTCCTTCTCTGCTTTGTTACAGAAATAGACTGAATAGCTTTAAAATGCTCCTTGTTTATAGGGATTCCAGTATTTTGTATGAAAAAAGAATCAAATGATTAGGGAAGAAAAATGTACTAAACCCACCCCATTAACTTGATTGTAAAAATTGTTTAGCTTGTTTAAGATGCCTAGTTGTAACCAAAATGTAGTTTTGGTCCTTCAGGCTTACTTTTTAACTTTAAGAATTTACATAAGATAAAGTTGGTATTATAGGCAGGCAAGTATATTTTGATTCTCTCCTTCCAAGCGTACATAATAAACACTGTGTACTTACAGTCTATTTTCAATTTGTTTAGGTGTTTTGTGGTCTAACCAGTCACGGTCAATTAATTGCTGTTAAGCAGGTTGCTTTGAATGCAACAAATCAGATTGCAGCAGAAAAGGAGTATCAGAAATTGGAAGATGAAATAGAGCTACTAAAAAACCTAAAACATGTCAACATTGTGAGTTTTCTAGGTACAAACCTAGAAGCCAACGTTGTTAGCATTTTCATGGAGTTTGTTCCTGGTGGCTCCATTGCTGGTGTCATCAGTCGATTTGGGCCATTACCAGAGCCTGTTTTTTGTACATATACTAAACAAGTTTTAAAAGGAGTGGACTATTTACACGATAATAGGGTGATTCACAGAGATATAAAAGGGAACAATGTCATGCTCATGCCTAATGGTGTGATAAAACTCATTGACTTTGGATGTGCCAAACGTATGACATGTGTGAATATGAGTGATACACACAGTGAAATGTTTAAATCAATGCATGGAACTCCTTATTGGATGGCACCTGAAGTGATTAATGAGACTGGACATGGCAAGAAATCTGACATTTGGAGTATAGGCTGTACTGTGTTTGAAATGGCATCTGGAAAACCACCTTTGGCTCATATGGACAAAATGGCAGCCATGTTTTATATTGGAGCACATCGAGGTTTGATGCCTACCCTGCCTGAGCAGTTTTCTGAGAATGCAAGAGACTTTGTACAGATTTGTCTAACAAGGTAAGTGTATTTTTAAAATACTAATCAATCCCTTGTGGTATTGCAAAGCGAGAGGAATTTTTTAATTCAGCACCTGGGTGGTAATGTGGCAGAGCGAGTTGTCTGCCCATTGTAGAATTTGCCCAATTTTTATTCCATTGAAGCTGGGGGGAGGGGAGGGGTAGTTGGATGTAGTTGTGATTCAGTCTCCATTTCAAAATCACACATTATTTTTATATATTGGTTTACTTATTACTTATAGTTAAATAGCAAAACCTACAGCAATTCGGTAAGCGGTGATGTGGAGTTGGTGTGCTTCGACAATACAGATTGAGGAGCTGGGAGATGTAAAACAGACTACAGTGCTATCATTGGTGAGGAGTGTAATTACAGCCTGACAAGCTTACACAGCCAGTTTTCACTGGCCCGGATTTTCCGGTAGAAATAACGTTGAGGCTACCATCGCTCACCGTTATTAAGGAGCAAATCGGACAGCAACTTGGAAATCAGGAAGTTTCTGTTCAATTTGCCCTGCTCCTCTAAGTCTTGCTACATCAGTATCTCACCGAGAGATTCAGCATTGAAACTCATGAATATTCAGGCGTGAAGGTCATAGAATCATAGAAATTTACAGCACGGAAGGAGGCCATTTCGACCCATCGTATCCGTGTCGGCCAACCAAGAGCTATCCAGCCTAATCCCATGTTCCAGCTCTGGGTCTGTAGCCCTGTGGGTTATGGCACTTTAAGTGCACATCCAAGCATCTTTTAAATGTGGTGAGGGTTCTGCCTCTATCACTGTTGTGTATAGAAGAACTCCACGAGGCTGAATCCTGTGAGTTAAACTTAGTGTGACCTTAGTCTTCTTTATTACAACCCCAGAGTGCCTAAACAACATGGCAGCCAACCTTTTATACTGGCCCTGCACGTGTGTGCAGGTGACCATTAGGACTCCAACAGTCACATCCTCTGGTGGCAAGTATTACATAGTTACATACATAACATCACTCCCCACCCGCTCCCCCCCCCACCCAAAGTCTTCAGTACAAGTTATTTACAAGTTGAGGTGATCCGGAGTGTGTGTTGGTGGATCGTCGATGGTGATGTCCTCTTCAAGTTGTTCCTGGTTGTCAGTAAATCGCAATTTGGTCTGATCTAAATGCTTTCTGCACATTTGGCCATTTAACAGTTTGATTATAAACACCCTATTCCCTTCCTTGGCCAAAACAGTGCCAGCAACCCATTTGGGACCATGACCATAATTCATGACAAACACAGGGTCGTTAATATCAATGTCACGTGAAACAGCTGCGCGATCAAAGTACATGTTCTGCCGGTGTCGCCGGGTGATCATTAAGATCCGGGTGGACTAGGGAGAGCCTGGTTTTGAGGGCTCTCTTCATTAACAAATCTGCCGCGGAAACGCCGGTGAGTGAGTGGGGTCGCGTCCGGTAACTGAGCAGAATGCGAGACAAGTGGGTCTGCAGGGAAGCGTCTGTCACGTGTTTCATGCTCTGCTTGATTGTTTGGACTGCCCGCTCCACTTGACCGTTAGACGTGGGCTTAAACAGAGCAGACCTGACATGCTTGATGCCACTGCGGGTCATAAACTTGTTGAATTCCGAGCTGGTGAAACACGGTCCTTTGTCGCTGACAAGGACGTCGGGCAAGTCATGGGTGGCGAACATGGCCCGGAGTCTTTCAATGGTGGCTGTGGACGTGCTGGATGACATGATTACGCATTCAATCCATTTAGAGTAAGCGTCCACAACTACTAAAAACGTCTTTCCTAGAAAGGGGCCGGCAAAATCTACGTGGATCCTGGACCACGGTTTGGAGGCCCATGACCACAGACTCAGTGGCGCCTCACTTGGTGCATTGCTCAGTTGCGAGCAAGTGTTGCACTGATGCACGCATGACTCCAAGTCCGAGTCAATGCCGGGCCCCCAAACATGCGACCTGGCAATTGCCTTCATAAGAACATAACATAAGAAATAGGAACAGGAGTAGACCATACAGCCCCTCGAGCCTGCTCCACCATTCAATAAGATCATGGCTGATCTGATCATGGACTCAGCTCCACTTCCCCGCCTGCTCCCCATAACCCCTTATCCCCTTATTGTTTAAGAAACTGTCTATTTCTGCCTTAAATTTATTCAATGTCCCAGCTTCCACAGCTCTCTGAGGCAGCGAATTCCACAGATTTATAACCCTCAGAGAAGAAATTTCTCCTCATCTCTATTTTAAATGGGCAGCCCCTTATTTTAAGATCGTGCCCTCTAGTTCTAGTCTCCCCCATCAGTGGAAACATCCTCTCTGCATCCACCTTGTCAAGCCCCCTCATAATCTTATACGTTTTGATAAGATCACCTCTCATTCTTCTAAATTCCAATGAGTAGAGGCCCAACCCACTCAACCTGTCCTCATAAATCAACCCCCTCATCCGGCAGAATCAACCTAGTGAACCTTCTCTGTACTGCCTCCAAAGCAAGTATATCCTTTTGTAAATATGGAAACCAAAACTGCACGCAGTATTCCAGGTGTGGCCTCACCAATACCTTATATAGCTGTAGTAAGACTTCCCTGCTTTTATACTCCATCCCCTTTGCAAAAGGCCAAAATACCATTGGCCTTCCTGATCACTTGCTGTACCTGCATACTATCCTTTTGTGTTTCATGCACAAGTAGCCCCCAGGTCCCGCTGTATTGCAGCACTTTGCAATCTTTCTCCATTTAAATAATAACTTGCTCTTTGATTTTTTTCTGCCAAAGTGCATGACCTCACACTTTCCAACATTATACTCCATCTGCCAAATTTTTGCCCACTCACTTAGCCTGTCTATGTCCTTTCGCAGATTTTTTGTGTCCTCCTCACATATTGCTTTTCCTCCCACCTTTGTATCGTCAGAAAACTTGGCAATGTTACACACAGTCCCTTCTTCCAAGTCATGACAATGCCTAGGTGGGTACTGTGTAGGTCGCATATAAATGTTTCCCTGCCTTTTTTTGGCAAAACCATGCGATTACCCCATGAGAGACAATCCAACTGGATGGACATTTCATCTTTGCATCGGTGAAACGGCTTAATTTCATCTTGCATTTCCCCGGGAATGGCCGACCAGTTCCCATTTAGGACACAACTCTTTACTAATGATAGCACAGGATCCTGGCTGGTCCAGTTCCTGATCTGACGAGCTGTGACGGGTGACCCCTCGCTCTCAAAAGCATCAATGACCAGTAGCAAGTCTGCGGGCTGCGCCATTTCAACCCCAGTGGTGGGTAATCGTAGCCGACTGAGAGCATCGGCACAGTTTTCAGTGCCTGGTCTGTGGTAAATAACATAGGCATAAGCGGATAATGTTAGTGCCCATCTTTGGATACGGGACAAAGCATTGGTATTTATACCTTTACTCTCTGAAAACAACGAAATGAGTGGTTTGTGGTCAGTTTTAAGCTCAAACCGAAGTCTAAATAGGTATTGGTGCATTTTCTTAACCTCATATACTCATGCTAATGCTTCTTTCTCAACCATACTGTAGGCTCTCTCAGCCTTAGACAGACTTCTAGACGTGTATGCAACCGGTTGGAGGTTGCCCGGATACATTGGCAAGCTGCAACACACAGCCGACCCCGTACGACGAGGCGTCACAAGTTAGCACTAGACGTTTACATGGATCATAATGTATAAGTAACTTAGTTGAACATAGCAGATTCCTGGCCTTCTCAAAGGCTGTGTCATGAGATTTGCCCCAAACCCAGTCGTCACCCTTACATAGCAACATGTGCAAAGGCTCTAATAACGTGCACAACCCAGGTAGAAAGTTACCAAAATAGTTGAGTCCCAGGAATGAATGCAGCTCCGTCACATTCTGTGGTCTAGGTGTATTCTTGATGGCTTCTTTGAGTCCGTGGGCCTGATGCCATCTGCTGCAATCTTTCGCCCCAAAAATTTGACTTCTGGCACCAGGAAAACACACTTGGAGTGTTTCAGCCTGAGTCGCACTCTGTCTAGACGATTTAGAACCTCTTCCAGGTTGTGTAGATGTTCGATGGTGTCATGACCAATGATCAGGATGTCGTCTTGAAACACAACGGTGCGTGGAACAGATTTCAGCAAACTCTCCATGTTTCTCTGGAAAAAAAATGGCTGCAGCCGGGCGAATCCCGAAAGGGCACTTGTGGTATATAAACAGCCCTTTGTGTGTGTTGATGCATGTCAGTCTTTTCGAAGATTCAGCCAACTCCAGTGTCATGTAGGCGGAGGTTAGGTCCAACTTGGTGAAAGACTTCCCCCCAACTAACGTTGCGAACAGGTCATCCACCTTGGGCAGCGGGTACTGTTCCTGTAGTGAGACTCGGTTAATCATTACCTTTTAGTCTCCACAGATTCTGATCATGCCATCGCTTTTCAACACCGGTACAATTGGACTGGCCCACTTGTTGAACTCGACTGGTGATATAATTCTTTCGCGTTGGAGTCTGTTCTGTTCGATCTCAACTTTCTCCCTCATCATGTACGGAACCGCCCGAGCCTTGTGATGGACGGGCCGTGCATCAGGGCCTAGATGGATCTGTACCTTGGCGCCTGTGAAGTTGCCGATGCCTGGTTCGAATAGTGAGGGAAACTTGCTCAGCACTTGAGCACACAAAGCGTCATCCACTGAAGATAGTGCTTTGATGTTGTTCCAATTCCATCTAATCTTTTCTAGCCAGCTTCTGCCGAACAGCATTGGGCCATTGCCTGGAACAATCCACAATGATAGGTCATGCACAGCTCCATCATACGATACCTTCACTGCCGCACTTCTAATTACTGGTGTGAGCTCTTTGGTGTAGGTACGCAGCTTTGCATTGATCAGGCTCAGTTTGGGCCTTTGTGCTTTATTGCCCCACAGTTTCTCAAAAGCCTTCTGGCTCATAATTGACTGACTCGCACCCATGTCCAACTCCATGGATACTGGAACTCCATTTAATTTGAATTTCAGTTTTATAGGAGGGCTCTTGGTGGTGAAGGTATGTACCCCATACACTTCTTCCTCGGGTTGAGTTGCCTGTGCTGTGTGATCCGCTCCGGATCGATCATCCTCTGCCACGTGGTATGTCGCAGCAAGTTTGCACATTCGCTGGAGGGGCCCCATCGTTGTGCAGCCTTTGCACATGTTGTGCTTGAATCGACATTGATGGGCCCGATGATTACCCCCGCAGTGCCAACATGGTGCTAATGGATTCTGTTATGTATGTAAACCTGTAATTACCATGTCTAACCACCAAAGGGCTTATCCCCTGGAGTCCAAAAGGATCCCACAATCCCTTGGGAGCACCTGTATATAAGGAGGCCTCACAGGATGGAGAGGCACTCTGAGATCTGTAATAAAGGACTATGGTCACACTTACTTTAGTCTGACTCCTTATCCAAGACATAACAACTGGTGACAAGATGCAGATGACGAACCCCAATGCAACAATGCAGAGAATGGTGGGCATCCTGGAGAAATTTTCGGTGGGAGATGATTGGGAAACCTTCGTGGAGCAACTTGACCAATACTTCATGGCCAACGAGCTGGAAGGAGAAGGGAATGCTGCCAAACGAAGAGAGATCCTCCTCACCATTTGTGGGGCACCAACGTATGGCCTCATGAAAAACCTGCTCGCTCCAGCAAAACCCACAGACAAGTCGTACCATGAGTTGCGCACACTGGTCCGGGAACATCTAAACCTGAAGAAAAGCGTTCTGACGGCGAGGTATCGGTTCTACACGTACAAGAGATCTGAAGGCCAGGAAGTGGCGAGCTACGTTGCTGAGCTAAGGCGCCTTGCAGGACATTGCGAATTTGAAGGACATTTGAAGCATATGCTCAGGGACTTTTGTACTTGGCATTGGCCATGATGTAATACTTCGCAAACTTTTGACTGTAAAGACCCCAACCTTGAGTAAAGCCATAGCGATAGCCCAGGCGTTTATCTCCACCAGGGACAATACCAAACAAATTTCCCAGCACACTAGTGCTGCTGCAAGTACTGTGAACAAAGTAACGTTATTTTCGAATCAAAATGTACACGGCAGGACTTACACGCCTGTAGCTGCACGTCCACAGATGATTCAGAGTCCACCATCAAGGGTGGCGAATACAAGGCAATTAACACCTTGTTGGCGCTGCGGGGGTGATCATTGCTTCCATTCATGCCGCTTTAAAGGATATGTTTGCAAGGGCTGTGGAACAATGGGACACCTCCAACGTATGTGCAGACGAGCTGCAAACCCTTCTAATCCTGCAAACCATGTTGCAGAGGAGGACAGATCCACGATGGATCATGACGAACCAGAGCCTCAAACCGAGGAGGCAGAGGTAAATGGGGTGCACACATTTGCCACAAAGTGTCCCCCGATAATGCTGAAGGTTGAATTAAATGGACTCCTGGTGTCCATGGAGCTGGACACGGGCGCAAGCCAGTCCATAATGAGTAAAAAGACTTTCGATAAGTTGTGGTGCAACAAGACGTCATGGGCAGTCCTGACTCCCATTCGTACCAAACTAAGAATGTGCACAAAGGAACTGATACCCATAATTGGCAGTGCTACCGTAAAGGTCTCCTACAATGGAGCGGTGCACAATTTACCACTCTGGGTGGTACCGGGCGATGGCCCCATGCTGTTCGACAGAAGCTGGCTGGGAAAGATACGCTGGAACTGGGACGACGTTGAAGACACCTCATGTGCCCAGCTCCTAAGCAAGTTCCCCTCGCTGTTCGAACCAGGCATCGGAAGTTCTGAGGAGCAAAAGTGCAGATCCATTTGATACCGGGGGCGCGACCCATCCATCACAAGGCGAGAGCGGTACCGTATATGATGAGCGAGAGGGTGGAGATCGAGCTGGACAGGCTGCAACGAGAGGGCATCATTTCGCCGATCGAATTCAATGAGTGGGCCAGTCCGATTGTTCCAGTTCTCAAGGGAGACGGCACCGTCAGAATCTGTGGTGATTACAAAGTAACTATCAATCGTTTCTCACTGCAGGATCAATACCTGCTACCAAAGGCAGACGACCTATTTGCGATGCTGGCAGGAGGGAAAACGTTCACGAAGCTGGACTTCACCTTGGCCTACATGATGCAGGAGCTGGAGGAATCTTCGAAAGGCCTCACCTGCATCAACACGCACAAAGGTCTTTTCGTTTACAACAGATGTCCGTTTGGGAGTCGATCGGCTGCGGCGATATTCCAGAGGAACATGAAAAGCTTGCAGAAGTCGGTCCTGTGCACCGTGGTCTTCCAGGACGACATCTTGGTTACAGGTCGGGACACCGTCGAGCACCTGCAGAACCTGGAGGAGGTTCTTAGTCGGCTTAATCGTGTGGGGCTCAGGCTAAACCGCTCGAAGTGCGTTTTCCTGGCGCCTGAAGTGGAGTTTCTGGGGAAAAGCATCAGGCCCACCGATTCAAAGACGGAGGCAATCAAAAACACACCAAGACCAGAGAACGTGACGGAGCTGCAGTCATATCTAGGACTCCTGAACTATTTTAGTAACTTCTTAGCACATTGTTAGAACCCGTGCACTCTTTACTGTGTAAAGGAGATGAATGGGTATGGGGTAAAAGCCAAGAAAATGCCTTTGAGAAAGCTAGGAAGCTGTTATATTGAAACAAATTGCTTGTGTTGTACGATCCATGTAAACGTTTGGTACTAGCATGTGATTCGTCATCGTACGGGGTCGGGTGTGTATTGTAACATGCTAATGAATTTGGGAAATTACAATCAGTTGCTTATGCATCCAGAAGTCTCTCTAAGGCCGAGAGGGCCTACAGTATGATCAAAAAAGAAGCGTTAGTGTGTGTTTACAGGGTAAAGAAAATGCATCAATATCTGTTCGGGCTCAAATTTGAATTGGAAACCGACCATAAGCCGCTTATATCCCTCTTTTCTGAAAATAAGGGAATAAATACGAATGAATCGGCCCGCATCCAGAGATGGGCGCTCACGTTGTCTGCATACAACTATGCCATCCACCACAGGTCAGGCACAGAAAACTGTGCCGATGCTCTCAGTAGGCTACCATTACCCACCACCGGGGTGGAGATAGCACAGCTCGCAGATTTAGTTATAGTAATGGAAGCATTCGAGAGTGAGCAATCACCTGTTACCACCCGACAGATTAGAACTTGGATGAGCCAGGACCCCTTACTGTCCTTAATAAAAAAACTGTGTGCTCCACGGGAGTTGGTCTAGTGTCCCATTAGAGATGCAGGAAGAAATAAAGCCGTACCAGCGGCGCAAAGATGAAATGTCTATACAGGCAGACTGCCTCCTACGGGGTAATCGGGTAGTTGTGCCAATAAAGGGCAGGGACACTTTCATTAGTGATCTCCACAGTACCCACTCAGGCACTGTAATGATGAAAGCGATAGCCAGATCCCAAGTGTGGTGGCATGGTATCGATACAGACTTAAAGTCCTGTGTGCACAAATGTAATACATGTTCCCAGTTAAGCAATACACCCAGGGAGGCACCACTAAGTTTATTGTCTTAGCCCGCCAAACTGTGGTCTAGGGTTCATGTCGACTATGCAGGCCCATTCTTGGGAAAAAATGTTTTTAGTGGTTATGGATGTGTACTCCAAGTGGATTGAATGTGTGATAATGTCGGCAAGCACATCCGCTGCCACGATTGAAAGCCTACAGGCCATGTGTGCCACTCACGGCCTGCCTGATGTCCTTGTAAGTGACAATGGGCCGTGCTTTACCAGTGCCGAATTCAAGGAATACATGACCCGTAATGGGGTCAAACATGTCACGTCTGCCCCGTTTAAGCCAGCGTCCAACAGTCAGGCAGAACGAGCAGTTCAAACAATCAAGCAGACCTGAAAATGGTAACTGAAGGCTCACTGCAGACTCACTTATCCCGAGTCCTGCTTAGTTACCGCACAAGACCCCAGTCGCTCACCGGGGTCCCTCCCACTGAACTGCTCACGAAAAGGGCACTTAAGACAAGGCTCTCGTTAGTCCATCCTGATCTAGACGAACAGGTAGAGAGCAGGCGGCTTCAACAGAATACATATCAGGATCGCGCAAATGTGTCACGCAAAATTGAAGTAAATGATCCTGTATTTGTGTTGAACTATGGACAAGGTCCCAAGTGGATTGCTGGCACTGTTTTGGCCAAAGAGGGGAGCAGGGTGTTTGTGATCAAACTCGCAAATTGACTCACCTGCAGAAAACACTTGGACCAAACTAAACTCAGATTTACAGACTATCCAGAACGACCCACAATAGACTCTACCTTTTTGGACCCCCCAACTGACCCAGTGGTTGACCACGAAGCAGAATCCATCACCCGCAACAGCCCAGCAAGACTCACCACCCCCAGCAGTCCATCAAGGCCAGTTGCCCAGCGAAGGTCCAGGAAACGACTCACCAACACCAGCATTTGCACCGAGACGATCAACCAGGGAAAGGAAGGCCCCAGATCAACTCACATTGTAGTTACACTATTGACTTTGGGGAGGGCGGGGTGTTGTTATGTATGTAAACCTGTAATTACCATGTCTAACCACCAGAGGGCTTGAATTCAATTTGCCACTGTTCTGCCCACCTGACCAGTACATTGATATCTCCATGCAGTCTGCAGCTTTCGTCTTCATTATCAACCATACAGCTTATTTTAGTGTTATCTGCAAACTTCTTAATCGTACCCCCAAAATTTAAGTTGAATGGGCTAAACTTTCACCTTCATTTTTGGCATTTTTCTCGGTGATACAGCTGTTTTTGGTAGAGAAACTGCCCGGTGAAAGTTTCCCCTTGGTTTTTTAATACCACCGCCCAAATCTCAAAACACCTGCCAGGAGCACACCGCCGACGTGCACTGCCGAGAAAATCGCCAGGGCGTAAGTTTGGCTTCAATGGAAGCCCGTCCAGATCGCCGAGAGAACTGTCCTGTGAAAGCTGCTTAAACAGAGCGGCAGGTGAATACTCGGCAAAGAAAGGTAAGTTAAAGGTTCTTTATTTTTTTTAAATTGTAAAATGGCGATTATCTTTAAAACTGTCTTGGGAATGTTTTTTTTAAACTTTTTTAAAGTTTTCCCCCCTCTTTCAGCCTCGAACTAAATGTAAAAAAAAATGTTAAGAACCACCTATTTCACTTAGTTTCCCCTTTAACCACTGAGAAACCACCGAGAATACTGGTGCAAGATCGTTTTAACTTAATTATGGAAATTTTCACCAGCGTTACTTGCGTTAACAGTTGATAGCGTTAATGGTTTTTCTGGGCGGACAATCAGGCGTTGAGGGGCTCTCGGGAAAGTCTAGCCCCAAGTCATTGATATATACCACAAAAAGCAAGAGACCCAGCACTGAGCCCTGCGGAACCCCACTGGATACAGCCTTCCAGTCACAAAAACACCAATCAACCCTTTGCTTTCTGCCTCCAAGTCAATGTTGAATTCAACTTGCCACTTTATCCTGGATCTCATGGGCTATTACTTTCATGACCAGTCTGCCATGTGGGACCTTATCAAAAGCTTTGCTAAAATCCATATACACTACACTAGTTGCGGTACTTATCAACTTCACACACAAAAGATTAGGGCATATCTATTCAAGTGTAAGTTAATTTTTAATGGTGTGATTATTATCCCAGTTAAGCAATGCCTCGATTTAAATATTCGCATCCTTGCTTTCAAATCCCTTTATGGCCTCACCCCTCCCCATCTCTGAACCTCCTCCAGCTCCACACCACCACCCTGCCCCGCAACCGCCCCCCTCCCAAAAAAAATACCTGTGCTCCTCTAATTCTGGTCTATTGATAAAATCTCTGATTTTAATTACTCAACCGTTGGTGGCCGTGCCTTCATCTGTCTTGGGCCTATACCTATCTGCCTCTATTTCCTCCTTTAAGACGCTCCTTAAAACCTTCCTCTTTGACCGAGCTTTTGGTCATCTGCCCTAATTTCTCCTTATGTGGTTCGGTGCCAAATTCTGTTTTATGACACTCGTGTGAAGCACCTTGGGACGTTTTACTACATTAAAGGTGCTCTATAAATACAATTTGTTGTTGTAAGTATTCTTCAATCTGGTTGGTTGAAGAGACATACTGTTGCTCGCCCTGTTCACACAGGTCCCAGATCCACTGTACAGTGTGCCACATTATTTCAGATGTACAATGACCATAGGTGGTTGCTCAAAATCCCACAAAATGTCTGTGGGCAGCTGTAAGCGCAATGAATGGCGAGAGCTGTTTGTTTGCCACTGACTGCAAAATCCGGGCCATTATAAATGTATTTTAACACACTAAAATGCTATAGGCAAGTTTAATTTACTTATGTGAAGCAGATTTTTTTCCTACACTTATTAGATATGAAAGCTTATATTGAACCCTGGACATTTCAGTTTTTGAAAAGGAAAATTGGCAGATGAAAAGGTTTGAAAGAAAATTTTTGAACAATTTTATTGGTTGAGTTGTAATTTTTTTTAATTGGTAGCTTTATCCATTTATTGTGACTGAATTCTGATTCATTACTGTCAAATAATTTTTTTTAAAGCATGGTGTGCTGTACATTGGGCTTTTGGTAGAATTTTGTGCCTGCTCAGTTTGAGTTTGATTTGTCTGTTATTTATAAATATTTACTGTCAGCTGCAAAATATTTGCATATTAACAGATATTTGCCAAGTCTGATGGACAGGAAATGAACACAGATGTGATCACAGCTATGCTCCAGGCTGATATGATGCTCCAGGCAGGAGCACAAGAACTGAATGCCAAAAAGACAAGAGTAACTGCACTTGATAAGACAGCATTCTAATGTATATGCACCAAGAAGCTCTAGCAAAATTAAGGTCAATGAAGATCAAAGGGAAAACTTTGCAGTGGCTATACTATACCAGAGGAAGACTGTCATGGTTGTTGGAGGCCAATCAACGTAGCCCCAACACATCACTACAGAAGTTCCTCAGGGTAGCATCCTAAGCCCAACTATTTCTAATTGCTTCTTCAATGATCTTCCTTTTGTAAGACCAGTAAGGTGTTGACTGATGATTTTAAAGCATTCCGCTCTATTCATTATTTCACCAATAATGATGCAGCCTATGCCAGCCTGCAGTAGGACCTGGACAATAGATGTGCTTGGGCTGACAAGTGGCAGGTAATATTCACTTGAAGCAAGTGACGGGCAATAACCCTGACGAGAAAAGGCTCAACCATCTCTCCATGTTAGAGTTTAAGTTTTTCAAAAGTTGCAATTTTTCAAGTTTTGAAATTCATTAAACCCACAAACTTTCTCTTTAAAATGTATCTGACTGGATTCAAATGCATAATCATGCAATTTTGTAATAATATGAATGAGTCATTGTTGGATTTGGTGTAACTGGGATTTTAATAGCCTATTGCCTGCTAAACAAAGGCTATGGCCCTGAAAAATGAATTTTAATTTTGTGCAATGTCAAATTCATCCATTTTCATAAAAAAATAAGTTTAAAGAAACTTAGGGGGAACAATTTGGGTCGTTAGCATCCCCTAATGAGAGACACAAACGACTTTTCACCGGGGCGCGGCACTGCTACCGACTCCCGCGGGAGTATAGTGGCGGTGGTAACCAGCATTGTCCTGGACCGCTGTAGGCCGCTTGCGGAGCAAAAATTAAAGGGGTGGTGCAACAGTAAAAAAAAACAAAAATGGCCGACTTACCGGTCACGGTCTTCTTGATTGTAGATCACGGGGTCCAAGCCGAGATCTTTCAACCCGGCACTCCGCTTGTGTGCCAGACTGCTGCTACAGTACCCCACTCCCTGGCGGTCCAGCGACGGTCCCGTTTCCCACCCGCAGAGTTGGCAGCTTGGCCCTCCTCTTTAATGGAATGAGGGGGCCCGGTCTACCCGCCAGCACTATGCGTCCCATCATGTTGCACTGGAAACTTCGTGTCCCTTTGTGCCCAGGTTCCCGCACCAGACAGGAACTGCAGTTGAAGAGTTTGCGCTGCAGTTTCTCTCGAGAGCGATAAGCCCAATATAGCTCTCGGGGCAGGACTTCCGTGCCTGCCGTAGGGATTCCCATTTCACGGCTATAACCACCTCAAAACGTGGTGGTAGCAAATTTTTGGCTTTTAATCTTGTTTTAACTTTTCTTTAAAAAAAAATTTAGTTCATCTTTATTTCAGGTTTACATTTTACGCATGCGAGAGCCTCAATCTTGAATTTGCTCTAACATTTTTTAGGAGCTTACCCACTTCCTGGTTCACTAGCTGTGAGACTTCTGCATTTTGATTGGCTGCTTAGACAGTTTGTTAACATCACTGCAGCTCTTTGGTGGGAATCCCCATTAATTTCTATTGATTTGAATAACTCATTAGAAAACCTGAAATTCCCGTCAGAAATTGCGAGATCTTTGTGTGATGCTCACAGTGAGGCCACCAGCATCAAATGGCTTTGCTTAGTCGCTAACCACAATTTCTGGGCCATTAATATTTGATGCTGCATTTTTTTTTTAAAACTTGTAATATGATTTCAAGAACATGGTAAATGTTGAAACTTGGTGAAACAGATTTCTTAGTAAGTAATTGATCATTCTTGCCTCCATTAAAACAATGTCAGCAAATTATTTCGTAGCCAAGTCACCCATGGAATGGTTAATATGAATACATGTATCCTGTTGTCTAGTATAGTGTGTGATAGCATATCAATTTTATTTAAAAATAAAACAAATTCTCTTGAATCCAGTGACCAGCATGAACGCCCTTCAGCAAAACAGCTCCTGCAACATCCATTCATCAAAAAGAAACAAAAGAAACAGCCATTCCAGGAAGACAAAATTGTAGCAGAAACAGAATTACAAGCAACAATAGTTTCAAAGAAAGAACCACTGGGCATCACAAAAATATTCAACAGGAGCAAGAAACAGTAACTGATATGAATGAAATGATGTATTTTCTATGTAGAATCATATCTACACAATCTAAACCAACTACTTAATTGTTATCAGACAATTTTGTTAACATTTATTGAGTTCATTATATTTCCATTGCAGAATTATTAGGGAAATATGATGCTTTTGGCAATATTAGCATTGAAAACATATGACATACCCACCATGTATATAAAAACCAAAATTCTATCAGCTCCCTCTCCCAACCAAAATATACAAGTTACTATCTGTCGTTGGGAAAATGCTGAAGTCCATTAATAAGGAAGCAGTAGCAGGACATTTGGAAAAGAATAATTGAATCAAGCAGAGTCAGTGTGGTTTTATGAAAGGGAAATCATGTTTAACAAATTTGCTGGAGGATGTAACGAGCAGGATGGGTAAGGGGGAAACCAGTAGATGTGATGTATTTGGATTTCCAGAAGGCATTCGATAAGGTGCCACATAAGAGGTTCCTGCACAAGATAAAAGTTCACAGGGTTGGGGGTAATGTATCAGCATGGATAGAGGATTGGCTAACTAACAGAAAACAGTCAGGATAAATGGGTCATTTTCCAGTTGGCAAACAGTAACTAGTGGGGTGCCGCAGGGATCGGTGCTGGGGCTTCAACTATTTACAATCTATATTAATGACTTAGATGAAGGGACTGAGTATAATGTAACCAAATTTGCTGATGATACAAAGATGGGTGGGAAACCAATTTGAGTACACAAAAAAATCTGTAAAGGGATATAGACAGACTAAGTGAGTGGGCAAACATTTGACAAATGGAGTATAATGTGGGAAACTCACAGAAAAAATAAAAAAGCAAATTATAATTGAGAAAAATTGCAGTGTGCTGTTGTACAAAGGGACCTGTGGGTCCTTGTGCACGAAACACAAATAGTATGCAGGTACAGCAAGTAATCAGGAAGGCAATTGGCCTTCATTACAAGGGGGATAGAATATAAAAGCAGAAGTTCTGCTACAACTGTACAAGTTATTGTTGAGGCCACACCTAGAGTATTGCGTACCGTATTTAAGGAAGTATATACTTGCATTGGAGGCTGATCAGAGGTTCACTAGGTTGATTCCGGAGATGAGGGGGTTAACTTAAGATAGGTTCAGCCTATACTCATTGAAGATCAGAAGAATGAGGTGTGATCTTATCGAAACATATATAATGGGGATATTTCCACTCATTGGGGAAACTAAAACTAGGGGGCATAGTCTCAGAATAAAGAGGCCACCCATTTAAAACAGAGATGGAGGAATTTCTTCTTTGAGGGCTGTAAATCTATGGAATTCTCTGCCCCAGAGAACTGTGGAGGATGGGTCATTGAATATATTTTAAGGTGGAGAGACAGAGATTTTTGAGCAATGAGGGAATAAAGGGTTATGGGGAATGGGCAGTGAAGTGGAGCTGAGTCCATGATCCGATCAGCCACGATCTTATTAAATGGCAGAGCAGGCGCGAGGGACCAGGTGGCCTACTCCTGCTCCTATTTCTTATGTTCTTATGGTATGAAAAGACATATTAAACAAAAACACACAGAAATAGTTGAACTGCCACTTCATTTTTATGGGTCATTATTGCAATTATCATCATGGAATGATCACATTGCAGTGACATGACCGAGTGGGAGGGGGACAGACAGCTGTAAGAGTTTTGGTTGAAAGAACATTAGGATTAAGATACAAATTTACAGAATCTTTTTCCAACAATCTTTGCGCACCTCCACAGAACGCGTTAAATCTTTGCTCAAGTATGGCTGCACAGGTTCCTGCCGCCTTCTGGTGCTTAGCCAAGTGAGTTGACAAAGAAAAGGCAGGCTATCTGGAACCCTGCTGATTTTTCTCTCCAACTAAGAGTGCAGAGGCCCATTGCAGCATCCTCTTGCTGCCAAGCGGATTAAATAAATTGAGCCGACATATTACTAACCTGTACATCTCAATCAGCCTTAACCAGCTGAGTAATCAGGAGTGCCATCAAAACACATTCTTTAACTTCAACACAATGCTAGGTCATCATTATCAAAGGATCCGTTTTTTGTCAAGCTCTGATATTTGTTGTGAGCAGAGTTGTAGGAAGTATACCAAGAACTTTACATAGCCATTAATATGCAGTGTCAGCTGCGGTGTAGTGGAGCACTTGCCCGAGTCAGAAGGTTGAGGGTTCAAGTTCTACTCAAGACTTGAGCACAAAATCTAAAGTGACACTTCAGTATGGTGCTGAGAGTGCTGCACTGTCAGAGGTGCTGCTAAACCAGGTGGATGTAAAAGGTTCTATGGCACTATTTCAAGGTAGTTCTTCTGATATCCTGGCCAATATTTAACCCTCAAACACCTAAAAATTAATCTTGCCATTATCACATTGCTGTGTTCAAATTGGCTGCCAAGTTTCCCTACATTACAACAGTGACTATACTTCAGAATTACTTCATTGGCAGTAAAGCACTTTAGGACACCCAGAGGTGGCAAAAGGTACTTTATAAATACAAGTCTTTCTTTCCAAGAATTTATGGAATTGTTGCAGGAAGACTTTGCAAAAATTTTAGAACAAATTTTAACAATGTGGAATATAGGTACCAGTCAGTTTCTTGTCGTAACTATAGTTTGTTTTAGATTACATGAGCGTGACTGTTTTTTGATGCAGTGGAGTTCCTAGTCAGGGTAGTTCCTAAGTAATGAGCATGATTATTGGCAGATATTGATTTATTTAGAATGCATAGCTAGGACATTTTAATGAGAATAAGACCACTGAATAACCAAATGTTAAAGAAATTGGCAGCCCAGCAATTTCTAGTTGGACGTCATTCTTTGTTGATATGCAGATTTGTGTAGAAAAATTACAGGCTTATTCTGGTAGAGGCTAGCATGCAGCCCTGATCTAACTTATCTGTGTAACTCTTTTTGCATGCTAGTTCTTAAAGATACACTTGCATTTTTAGCTTGAAACACTGCAATTATTTGAGAACACAAAAGTCCCCTTAAAAATGATAAATCAAAGTGCGGTAGGAGAATGAGCTTAATAAATGTATTAGCACTGTAGGAGTAAGTTTATTAAGAATTTCCTCAAGATGTAGCATATCTTACTGGGTTTGGGAGAACTTGTCAGGATATAATTAGTAAACTAGAAGTGTTGGATATTTTGTGTACGCTTTGAATAGTCTTCCTAATTAGATGTAAAAAAGAAAATGTTGTAAATACTTAGGTTAGACAGCATCTGGGGAGAAACAGAGTTAACGTTTCAGGCCAATGACCTTTCAACAGAACAGTTCTGATTAGTGAAGACAAACGTCGGCCCCTTGCAGTCTGATTCGGGTGAATTTATAATAGGGAACAAATAAATGGCAGACCAATTGAACAAGTACTTTGGTTCTGTCTTCACAAAGGAAGACACAAATAACCCTCCCGATGTACTAGGGGTCTGAAGGTCTAGTGAGAAGGAGGAACTGAAGGATACCCTTATTAGGCAGGAAATTGTGTTAGGGAAATTGACGGGATTGAAGGCGGATAAATCCCCAGGGCCTGATAGTCTACATCCCAGAGTAGTTAAGGAAGTGGCCCTAGAAATAGTGGATGCATTGGTGATAATTTTTCAACACTATCGACTCTGGATCAGTTTCTATGGACTGGAGAGTTGCTAATGTAACACCACTTTTTAAAAAAGGGAGAGAAAACGGGTAATTATAGACCAGTTAGCCTCACATCAGTAGTGGGGAAAATGTTGGAATCAGTCATTAAGGATGAATAGCAGCACATTTGGAAAGCAGTGATAGAATTGGTCCAAGTCAGCATGGATTTATGAAGGGGAAATCATGCTTGACAAATCTTCTGGAATTTTGTGAGGATGTAACTAGTAGAGTGGACAGGGAAGAACCAGTGGATGTGGTGTATTTGGACTTTCAAAAGGCGTTTGACAAGGTCCCACACAAGAGATTGTTATGCAAAATCAAAGCACATGGTATTGGGGGTAATGTACTGACGTGGATAGAGAACTGGTTGGCAGACAGGAAGCAGAGTCGGGATTAACGGGTCCTTTTCAGAATGGCAGGCAGTGACTAGTGGAGTGCCGCAGGACTCAGTGCTGGGACCCCAGCTCTTTACAATATATATTAATGATTTGGATGATGGAAGAGAGTGTAATATCTCAAAGTTTGCAGATGACACTAAACTGGGTGGCGATGTGAGCTGTGAGGAGAACGCTAAGAGACTGCAGGGTGATTTGGACAGGTTAGGCGAGTGGGCAAATACATGGCAGATGCAGTATAATGTGGATAAATGTGAGGTTATCCACTTTGGGGGCAAAAACACGAAGGCAGAATATTATCTGAATGGCGGCAGATTAGGAAAAGGGGTGGTGCAGTGAGACCTGGGTGTCATGATTCATCAGTCATTGAAGGTTGGCATGCAGGTACAGCAGGCGGTGATGCGGCAAATGGTATGTTGGCCTTCATAGCAAGGGGATTTGAGTATCGGAGCAGGGAAGTCTTACTGCAGTTGTGCAGTGCCTTGGTGAGGCCACACCTTGCACATTGTGTGCAGTTTTCGTCTCCTAGGAGGTTCTTGCTATTGAAGGAGTGCAGCGAAGGTTCACCAGACTGATTCCTGGGATGGCAGGACTGACATGAGAAGAGACTGGACCGACTGGGCCTGTAGAAGGATGAGAGGGGATCTCATCATAAAATTCTGACGGGACGGGAGAGGTTAGATGCAGGAAGAATGTTTCCGATGTTGGGGAAGTCCAGGACCAGGGGACATAGTCTTAGGATAAGGGGTAAGCCATTTAGGACTGAGATGAGGAGGAACTTGGGTTCACTCAGTTGTTAACCTATTGAATTCCCTACTGTAGAGAGTTGTTGATGCCAGTTCATTGGATATATTCAAGAGGGAGTTAGATATGGCCCTTGTGGCTAAAGGGATCAAGGGGTATGGAGAGAAAGCAGGAAGGGGGTACTGAAGGAATGATCAGCCATGTTCATATTGAATGGTGGTGCAGGCTCGAAGGGCCGGATGGCCTACTCCTGCACCTATTTTCTATGTTAACTGTTTCTCCACAGATGCAGCCTGACCTGTGTATTCCAGAATTTTGTATTTATTTTAGATTTCCAACATCCACAGTATCTTGCTTTTGTCCCGATTTTCAGTATCCGCAGTACCTTGCTTTTGTCTTGAATTAAAATAGTTGGGGGAGTAACAAAAACTCTACATTCCCATAGCATTCCTCAAACAGATGTCGGAGTGTTTTACAAGCCATAAATGTGTGTGCAGTGAACAGAAACAAGGTAAGGAGGGGGTGAAAGCACGATGACAAAAGTTCTTGAACTCAAGAGGGCAGTGACAAGCCAGAAGTGTTCAGGGGAATCCAACAGGCAGAATATAATGGCTGAAGCAGTAGATATAATGGTACAGCAGAGATATATGCCAATTATCAGAGGAGCAGATGGTATATGCAGGGCTATTTGTTTGGCATTTTCTAAAGTAGGGTTAGACAAATCGAGAGGATTTGAAGGCAAGGTTCTTAAAATCAATTTTACTATAACTAGGGAGGCAGTGGAGATTGGTGATTGGGTGCAACCTTTATGCAGGCTGTGAGCATTAGAAAAATTTAATTTTGAGTTAATAAATGGCATGGATTCAGTTTCAGCAGGAACGAGAAGGCGGCAATGTTTCAGAGACAAAATAAATAAAATCGGCAAAGGTTAGATGTGGGGAAAGAAAGCTGAGCCCAGGATTGTGCTGTACTTCTAGGTATAGTGTGAGGGAGCCAGGGCGCTTGACATGAGTTGAGACTGGGGCAATGCAACATAGTGGCTATATTGGAAAATAAGGACAAGTTAATGTCGGCGAGCATGGGCCTAAGGATAGGTGGTTGGAATCTTTGGGTTTGGGGGCGGAGGTGGGGGCGGAGAGGGAGCCGAAGGAACAGGTGGTGCCTTCAAGGATGAGGTAGTTTTAGAGACATAGGCTCCGGGGCGATTGAAGGGGGAAACAGTACAGTTCTAAGATTATAACAGTTAATGACAAAAATCAACTGCACCTAATAAAACATTATCCAGTACAGTGGTAGCATAAATTTCACTTAAAGAACACTTTGATATACTTAAAGGATGAATCCAACATGCCTTAAGTCACACTACATTCAATTTTTAAAAAAAGTGTCTAAAGGATAATTACAACCTATAGTGCAGTTAATAATACAATGTTGCAAAGAGAGAAAAAAAAAGCTAACAACATATGCCCCCAGTACCTTGTGGCACTCCTATAGAAGAAGAAATGTTCCTGCTTCTTCTAATCACACCACTTGTTTCTGCAGTGGAGTATGTAAGTTTGGCATGCACATTTCAGCATCACCATTTAGAGACTCCTCTTACACCCCCACCCCCCAATATAGTGGTATGTTGCTGGCAGTTCAAGTGATGGTCAATAATATGCTCACTGTGCAACTTTGATAAGGTCACACTAAGGACATTACAGATCTTCATATAAAAAAAAAGATTGGCCTGTCAAAATCCAAAATGTTAGATTTTTGTAGTTTTAAAAAGTTTGTAGAAGTACAATGAATTTATTTAGAATTTTCACAGTAAGCATGCATCTTAACTAGGCAAGTAACTTAGTAGTTACATTCCAACAGAACTTCTGCTTGCTTATAATGTAACTGCAAGCTTTGGGTTCTGCAAGAACACCTTATTTGTCGATGCACAGGGAAACAGGCAAGTTAAATAGTGGGTTTCACCTGCACATTTTAAGCTGATCGTAAATAGATTCAGATGTCAAACATTACATATTAATTTACTGAAGATATTATGTTGCAAATAATAGCAAATGTAATATTATAAAAACTAATGAAAAGCCACCTGTCATTTTTCTGTGGGCATACAGGATATAAATATTCTAAGAAAAGATGGTACCTCATCCTCATTTTTCTTTTGCCATGTCTAGCACTTAAATTAAGGTGATCCATTTTCATAATCCGCAGCTATACCGTTATACAAAAAAAAATTATTCAAAAGATTTATCAAAATTTAAATGAAGGCCTCATTAGGATGGTCACCTATCTTTGACTTGATGTTAAGTAGAGGAAAAGGGGAAAAAAATTGTGGTTTTACCCTTGGCTGCACTTCAGCACAACCACCTCCCCCCACCCACACAAAAAAAGCTGCAGTCCTGTATTGATGAAGGCACCAAATGCATCCGCCTTGGTAGTTTAAAATATGCAACCCAAGTATCTAAAGGGGAAAGAAATCGAAGATTTTATCTATCCCTGCCACAAACTTGACAAGATTATCCAAATGTTCCAGTTAAGCAATCTATGCAGCTGTTATGGAACAGGAGCGATTGAGGGGAATTTTGGACAATGCCCAGACATTTGACCCCATAGCTGAAATATGCACAACCAGTAACAATCACAAAGAGGAAAAGGCCAATTTAAGACAGCTGGGCTTTTCCTCCATTCAGCATGGACCACTTAGAAAATCAGCCACTATCCAGTTAACTTTAATTAAGTGCTGGAACACACAGGGTAGAATCCAAGAATGGTCGGGGTATTTTTTTTTAAAAAGATAGGGATTATATGAAGTTCTGCAAATTAAAAATGATTCAGCTACATTAGGTATTTATACACAACATAGCTTTAAAAAGGAAGAAAACATAGGAGGCTCCAAGATTGCAAACATGACTACACAATGCACTGATTTATATATTCGTATTTGGACTAATGCCAAGTTGCGAAATAAATAGAAAGTTACCATTATGCTACTTGCATTGTGCATCTGATCTGAGTTTAAGTCTGATATTTCTACAAATTTTAGATCTTTAAATTGATCAAAAATTTGCCTCTAGCTTCCGCCATCAACATTTGCTCATCAATTTTGGTGAAAATCGGAGAGATTTATTTTAGATGTGCAGTACATTGAATGGCCCAGAATTTTAAAAGTGCACTTTCAAAGTGTGCAGTTTGTTGTTTGACAAGGAACTGATACTGGTGAAGCATTTTAAGTTAAAGTAGCAACTGGGGTTGAAAAAAAATCGTGGTACATAAAGCTTTTAAATAAAATTAGACTTATTTTAGAAGTCCTCAGAAATGAGATCTGAAAAAAAAATACAATTCTGTCAACAAGTAACTGACTTTTGTCAAACATTACTTCGCCACATTCTAGCTCGAAGCACTAAAAATTAAACAAGCAGCCCAAGAGATAAAACACCACAATTCATGTCGACATTCACAGGGTTGAAAGAAATCCTAATCTTGGACTATGTTCTTTTAATACAATTCACCTGTAGATTATGCTGAAGTATAGTATGATCCAGAATCTTTATGGGATTTAATGCTACATACAATACTTGAATAAATTTAACAGACTGAATTAGGTTTATGCCCATTCTTTGCCTTTGTCATAAAGAGCTATAGAACAGAGAGTCAAGATCTAATAAAAAATAATTGCAAACATTAAGCCAATCTTTGGTTTGTTGAGAATCTAGAAAAGTACAAAATCTGAGGCAAACTGTGTGTTGCAAAGTTCGAGACCAAAACATTCCATAAATGAGCGAGCGACATTGAAGGCAACTAATCTTGTAAGCATGAGGTTAAACATCAAGTTTTATTGGATTCGTATTATCTCAACTAAGCATTCTAGTATTTTAATACTAGTTTACAGAAAATTGCTTGTAATTAGGAAGGGTCCTTGATTCTCCCCCCCCCCCACCACCTTATGTCATAAATTTGGTCATAAAATGTAAATTTGTTTTATTTGGCATTTGACCATGGTAAATATTGCACTTGCAATTGTGTAGTTAACATTACTAGGTTATATTGGTCACTCATGTACACATGTTCAAAGACATACAGAGCAATGTTTATCAGCTGCAAGATGGTGTATTTCCTTTCACTGAAGGGACTGATGTGCCCAGCCTTTTAAAGTAGAAGCAAACTGGTGTACAGGAAGCAGTTTATCTTCAATAAAAAAAATCAGCTAACAAAACAAAATTAAAAGACCTCCCACTATGGTTACCAGAATTGAAATCAGGCCAGCTTGAGAAATAGCTGAAGGAAAAGTGGATTGATTAGACAAAGAAAAGCTTGTGTAGCATTGCACAAAACTATATATTGGCATCATCATGGGAGTAAAACAGAACTGTTGTACTTACCTCAACTTGATTTGATGCTTTAGACATTTTAAACACCTGCATATATGTACCCAGCAAGCATCATATAATGAATCCCAGTTTCTACCCAGTTAGTATAAAGCAACATAGTACATCAGCAAAGACAATCGAGGCACAATTATTTCTCGGAAGCTCTAGACCACTGGTTTTATGTTCACAGTAGGAGAATGCACTAGCAACCTATTAAGTTATGGACATGCTATTCGAAAAGCTTAAAGGATATTAGTTAAACCTATTTATGAAATGAAAGTGGTACAGGCAAGATACTTTAATTTACTAAATTCACCTGTTGCAGGCTACAAATACAGCCTGTTTGTGTAAGAATCTAATAATTTTAATGATTCATTCTATAATTAGATTTTCAAAGTAAACTGACCATTTCATGGGACAGTTAATTTTGGGTCAAGATAGCATAGGGAAGAGAAATTGAAACAGAAACCACCAACAGATGGGCCCAAATTTTGCAGTGGATAATGATGGCGGACTATCAGCGTTTGCCATCATTATCCCCGAAACTGAACGCAACTTCAGGATTTAGCGCATGCACATCTAAACGTGGAAATCCTGAAGTTATGGTCAGTCATTCACTGCTCTGACAAGCTGTGCTATGGACCCCTTCTCCCCCATTGCCGACAATCTGTGAAATCAGCTCTTCCGCTCAAATATAGCTCTAAAATACCGCATTAAATATTAAGCCGTGTTGGAATAGCTGTAACTGGGATTTTATCAGCATATTGACTGCTAAACCTGACCCTGAAAAATTATATATGTGGTGTCAAATTTCTCCATTATGATTAAAATGTTTTCAAATATATATTTTAAAGTTTGTTCATATTTCAACTTCTATCTTAACCCCAGTGTATGTCCGCATCTTTATTTCGCTCCAAGCAACATTTTTTTTAAAATAAAGTGCAGATAACTCAGTGCTTTTCTTTTCCTGACTTGCTGTCTCGAGAATTCTTCAATGTGATTGGCTGCTTAAACAGCTTGTTGATGTCACTGCAGCTCTTGAGGATGCTCATTATACAGCCCTACAATCAATTGCATGTCGAGAAAGGTCAAGTACTTGTCCCAGAAATTGAGAGATCTGCAGGCAACTTCCGAGATCACCAACAAGCACCACAAATTATAGGACATGAATCAGACTCTAATGCTCATCAGAAGCGCGTCCCGTCAGCCATACAGCAATCAAATTAGTAAGAAAACAATTCTTCAAGACTCACCCATTCTGGTCTTGGTTTATTATTAATTTATTTATTGTGAGAAGGAAATCAGACTGCATGCTGCATCAGGTTACCAACTTCATTGAGATTATGAGAATTGATCAATTGTTGTACCATTATTGAAAAGTCTGGCTAAAATCATTCCCACGGTGAGGTCATAATCGAGAGAGATGGTTATTCAAGTCAAACAACTGTGTTTCGACAATTTTTCCAGATTTTGCAATCAGCGTTTCAACTGCTGACATCAAAAAGATACAAATCATGAATAGAATCGGTAGTAAAAAAAAACAATACCTTCTGATTTAAAGGCTAAATCCAAAAATTACACGCCAAAAAATTAATTGCAAAATACTTGAGCATTGTGCAAATCCAGTGTGACCATGCAGTTAATTCCATTTGGTGTAGGAGCACTTCATATTCTCTGTACCAATGACATGAAAGCCCACCACCAGTTGCCTGCGTCAGAGATGCAGAAAGTTTCATTAGGGAACAAGTACGGAGGACACAGCTATGATGCACTCCAACTCCTTTTCGTATTATACTTTGCAAAGACAGTTGTAAATATTTATGAAAGTATCATTTGCTCCTTCCAAAATTGTTTTGATCAAACCCAAACTTTTGATTGCGGTTTATTTTTGACTCAAAGATTAAGACATTTATGATCTAAATTCAGGAAAAAAAAATACGAACCTAAAAATTAGGCAGCCTAAAATCTACAAACATTTAGGGCGCGTAATTCATCGACTTCCGCCCACAAATGCAATTTTGGTGAAAAAACACCTACATACCGCCTGGTGGATAATTCATCAGTGACATACCGCCGTGTGGTATGCATACCACCCACCCATGCAGACCGCTGACAAACCACCCATGATATACCACCACAAATGCATACCGCCCTGGACAAGGTTCTTTTAAGTGGATCTTAAGTGGGTGGTATGTACACAGAGCTGACAGGTTTGTTTGGTATTACACAGATTTTTATAGTTCTCCAGTTTGATGTATTTTTAAATGGACTGTAGTATTTTCTAGTGTTAGGCAATAATATAAATGGTCTAATAAAGCCTTATTTACTCCTTTAATGAACTATAACATTTTATTAGTCTCTCTCATGCTCTCTCCCACAGCAATCTTTCCCCCTCTCCTCTCCTCCCCCCTCGCCCACAGCGATCTCAGGCCACCTCACAGCACGCTCTTTCCCCCCCCACCCCCCCAATAGCGCTCTCAGGCTGGCAGTCTCTGGTCGGTGCCTCTCAGGGGGCAGAGCTTGAACTGCACGCGCATGGGCACAACTCGGGAGCCGAAGATTCGAGAGTCAAAAGGCCTCCTCCGCCGCACACTGCTCAGCTTACCGCTGAGAAAAGTGGGATGAAATTCCCGCCCACTCTACCCTAGCGGTACCAGGCGGTTAAAAAAATGACATCGCCCGGGGACCGCTGAGAAACGGGCGGACCATGTTTCACCAATTTCGGCACCTTAATCTAAATAAAAAGCATACCAGCTCAGCAAATATTGTAACAATACTTGTTATGGACAAGCCATACTTGTGTTGCTTCATGGCAGTCCATTTGGTTGTACAGATGGAGTGTCCATGTGATGAATAATGTGAAAACATACACAAATAGTCTGAAAATTAAGTACGCCTTCATTACTTAGCAGTTAGCTGCATTTTGTGCACCCAGAAAAAACCCAAGAATGAATTGCAAAGTACTAACACATTGAAGAAACGAATGAACACATGGTTTTGCATTTTGCCACCAGCAAGTGTTTGATGGATTGAGTAAATAAGATTGTCTGCTATTTATTGCCTCGGCCCCAGCACTGGAATTCTCTAAACCTCTCCGCTGCTTTCCTCATTCAAGACATTCCTTAAAATCGACCTCTGACCAAGCTTTTGGTGACCTGCCCTAATTTCTCCTCCTGCTGCTCGGTGTCAATTTTTAAAATCTGAATACTCCTGTGAAGCGCCTTGGGATGCTTCACTACGTTAAAAGACACGATATAAATACAAGTTGTTGGTTACTTTTTAATAAGGCATCACTATAGAAAGTGCTTTGGACTACTAGTAGAGGAAGAGCAAATAAAATTGCAACGTTACAGATAACATTAATATTAATAGTCTCAGTAACCACTAATCCTCTGATGTCAATAGGTCATTATTAGAAGATACTTTTGAATGAACCCTTCAACCAGCACAAACCTACATTGTCAGTATGAACCCGTAATTGTTTGCATTTGTTTTATTATTCGCTTAAACACATTTTGTCATGATGAATGATACACAAAGCAAGTGCAGCATAACAGAACATTTAGAATGATATGATCAGTAATAAAAAAGCAAAACCCAGGACTTGTGTTGTATCGACAGCTTCCATCATAACTGGTGAGTTATATTAAAAATATGGAGATTAGACAATCTAAATTGGGTACCATAAAGAAAAAAAAAAATCTACAAAATTAAAATGGAACTTAAAGTAGACAGCTGTAAACCCAAGATGGGGACCTAATTAGTTGCAAAGCTGTTTTCGGTCATGGACTCTGACATACACCTAAAAATAAGTGACAAAAATCTTTTGGTTACTGCACTGAATGGATATTGGTACAAAATAAGTGAGGCGCTAATTTGTTAAATATCCTATGGTGGGAGGGGGAAATGTAGGCATGCATGAGTATTTTTGTATTAGGTGGTACATTATGCTGCAATAATTCAGGAGCTACCTTTACATTAATGTTCACCTTCCTTTACCAAGAGATTTTCTTTAACATGAAGATCTGAAATTGACAGGGACAAGTTCTAATATTGGGAAGCTTCAGTTGCAGCCAATATGAAGAAAAAACAAAGTCTAAAATATCCAAAGTGAATGTCTGAATGAATGTGCAAGTTTTTGACAAGCAATTGGGCAGAAGCCAGGTAGATTTAACGTGAAATAATTAAAAAAGTAATGTTCAGATATTATTCCAGGTTGAAGTTTGTGCACTATATTTGTCTGTGTTTCTGAAGTCAATACATGACATAACTATCTGACAATATAATACCTCAAGACAGGCTAAAGCATACACACTAGTGTCTGTAGGGGAGAAGGAAAGGAAAATAAAGTTAAAGCAATACAATAAACTCTTGCTGTAACATGATTTGTGAAGTCAGAGCAAATTATAACAGATCCTTTGCACCATTCACACTAGACTATTCAGTTAACTGCAGTATCATATATAGCTAAGCAGTTCAATTTGAGGCAGGACTTGGGGTTGCAGTACCAAAAAATGTTAAAATATTAAGACATAAAAATTACAAAATAACAGTAAACAAAAACTGAAATGTGATCAAATTGGAAGTTAAAAATTATAATTTTATGAATATTTACTTCATCCAAGGATAGTTGCACTGTGGCACAGGATGCCATGCATTCGTATAATAGGAATCTGTGGCCCACTGCTTCACATGAAAATCTTTACATAGTAAGTTTGTGGTCTTGCCAGAAGTGCTTCCCCATAGTAAAATAAAAGTGCCAACCAAACTACACATACAGCAATTAGCAAAACAGTATTAGCAGATATCTCCCTGAACCCCTTGGCTTAGAAATATTTCAAAGGGGTGTGTCTGGGTGATAGAGAATATAAAATGTTGCTAGGAAACTTGTAGCCAAGCAGCATTTTAAAAAAATTAACCACTGCACTATGTTTATTAAAATACTTTTCAAAGCATCTATATATGTAGTTTTATTATTTGAATGATGCAACACAGCAGCAAAGAAAGACTACAGGAAACAACGTGAATAACTATCACATTTATTGATGAATTCAACTAAGAAATTTTCAATGTTAAAAAGGTAATATCTGACCACAAAGCAATTTGTTTACATTACTATTATGGCTCAAAGAGTGCTTTAGTCTCAAATGCCCGAGACCCAAACCACTCTGTTCAGTCATTAGAAACACTAGATTACCTCACAGGTTATTCTTGTGTTGCCCTCCCACACACAAAATAATTAGTGTTTTTTTTTGTAACTACAATAATTAAGATGTATATTATAATTTTCAACAGTACTATTTTGGTGCATATATTGGCCATAAGGTCAGATAATACCTTTTTAAGGTGTTCTTGCTTGTGTAGTTGACTGCAAACCTATATATGCCTGAAAAAAAATCACATCATTAACAGTAACTTGTTCCTTTTACTTTATAATCCAAGCATACAGAAGCTGGAAAGTTAAGATGCTGATTGACACTTTGATCCCTGTAGAGTATTAAGATGTATTTAAAGTAATATTTATAGAAGAGTTAACCTAAAAAAATACAGCTATTACACTCGTGACTTAACTTCTCTCCTACATGAGCCATGACAATTTAAAAAAAAATGTTACATTAATAACCCAATGTAATCAAGAAACAGCACGGTGCCTGGGTAAATTACTTCAACAAGCCATGAAAATTGTTAAATGCACTTTATAGCAAAGTCAGTCATATGTAAACCTCTCTTTTTTTTAAACTTTTTATACTTACAAGCAGCTCCAAACCTGAGTATTCATAGTACATCGAAACATACAAAAATGTATGTACATTTTTCTCCACTTTCTGGTAAACTAATACAGTTGTCTCTAATGTCCATTTTACATCCCTTTTGTCCTAGAAACATGCAAAATCACCATACAATAAAAGGACAAATGAAATTTGAAAAAAAAATTGCACTCCTTTAAAACACGTGGCAATATGAACATGGGCTTTGACATTACAAAACCAACATAAACTGCCACATTATTGGTGTGCACAACACATTAGGCATTAAACCTTCACAAGCAGCAGTCTGCCATCTTTAATTTTCAATTGCTGAAATATCGGCAAAATTAAATATGCACATTTCATGCTAGAAGTTACAGTATTTGTAATTATAATACTATGCGTAGAGCACAACCCTTTCAACATTCACCTCTGATTATGCTTACGCTAATCTCCTTTTGAAAGTGGAGAATGGGGAAGCAGCGCTCAGATCTGATGGAAGCAGTGGCAGCAATGACTTTTGTCACCGCTGGATTAAGAGGGAGCAGAATTCCAACTTCAAACACAGGCTGCGAATTACGGCTACATGTTCACTCCTTGGGCACTTAGGAGTGACTCCAGCATATCGTAAGTATCTTTGTAGTCCATGTGCTGGCTGTTTGCATTGTATTCTGGATTGGCGTTGTGACCGTTGGCCTCTGTAGGTTTCCTATCCAGTTTCATGAGGGTGCTGAGTTGTCCATATCCCACCTGGTATGTGACAGTGGGAGGAGGGGAGGAGGGAAGGTTAAGAATTAAGTTGTAAGGGTATATATACTGCTTCACAGAGGAGGAAGAAGAGGAAGAGGAAGAAGAGCTAGATGAAGTACCTGCAGTCTTGGAGGTTTTGCTCATTTTGGGATGGTGGTTGTGAGAAGGATCACTGGTGTGCACCCTCTTGCGTGAAGAGCTGGAGCCAGTGGAACTGCCATCACTGCTCAGACCTACGGGACTCCGCAAAGTTCCTCCTTTCGATCCATCAATACCGTGTCTACTACTCCCACTACTGCTGCCATGCGAATGCTTGTGGCTGCTACTATAGTGATGATGGTGAGAAGAATGGTCCTTGCGTTTCTCCTTATGCTCCTTGCCTGCATGTGGACTTGTGTGCTTGCTCTTGCCACTGCCCTCATCCGAGGAGCTGTGTCTTTCAGAAGAGGGAACTTTAATTTTCATTTTTAGCTCATCCTTAGATGCCTTGTCTGTGGGTGGGATGGGTATCCGTAATTTAAGCAAACCCTTTTCCTTTTTATCTGCTGCGTGCCTTTCTGATTTTTCTGATGAAATTGGGATTTTCATTTTAATTGGTGAAGTCACAGCATTACTATTATGCTGTATTTGCTGCTGTGCTGGCACACGCTTTTTCTGTTGTTCTACCAGGGCTTGAGCAGCAGAGGCATATTGTTCTTTCACATCAGACTCCAGTGTTTCTAGTTTGCGTTTCTGTACTGCAAGTTCTGCAGCAAATTTCTCTCTATATCTGTCCAAAGCTAATTTTTGAGGTGGTGGTACAGATGGAAGGGGGAATCCGTGATGTTTGCCATTGCCAGATTTAAGATGTTCGTGTTTACTAGATGAATGCCCTGAACCTTTTTCAGATCGATGGTGGCTTTGAGCTAACTGTCCAGAAGTTGACTGTTGAATGCAGACCATGTCATTTTTGTTGACAGATAAGGACAGATCTTGTTTGTGAGAATGAGCTTGCTCCATGTTCTGGTGTGGATGCTGAGGCCATTCTTGTTGGGAGGTAGAACTGAATGATGTGGTAGCCATCATTTCAGGGACATGCACTGGAATTGAAATACTACCAGAGTTCAATGATGCAGGTAGAGCAGTTGTGGAATTTGATTTAGGAAAATTTGCACTTGAAGCAGGATCACCAACAGAACACGTAGATTCATGGGGCCCAGATGAACCAGGAAGAACATTATCTGCTATCTGACCATCTATTTTTGGTTTCTTTGCAGCCTGATTAGCCTATAAAGTAAGGAAACCAAAATGAAGCTAATATTTACAACAGTAATTAAAATGAGACTCAAATTAAAACAATGCAAACTAAGTTTTACCCGCCAGTTTCGTATCCTCTTCAATCTGCTTGGAGTTTTCTCTAATATTTGCAGAAATTCATGCGTTAATTCTGCAAAATAAAATTCAAAATAAAGGTTAGGCCATGAAAAAAAACTCTGATAGCAGCAATTTATATATCTTTAAACATAAAATACAGAAAACTTACCACAATAACATTCTTTAAGTTTTCCATGGTTGGTACAGTTACTTTGTAAAAGCTTTCTGACTAATGTTCACAACTTAAATAGTTTCCAGCTCAATAACTTGGTGTCAGATAACAGGAACCTAGTTAGACATGCCACTGTATCCTTTACTGAAAACAAATGTTTTAAATGGAGCTTTTAATATATCAGCAACTGAAAATGTTTTTTTTTTAAATGGAAGATGACATTCTGAAAACAGCTTCAACATGTCCCATTTTATAGGTTTGCAATGAATCATTGAGTGCTTGTGGAATATCTAGTAGGAAACACACCGTTAAGATGGCACCATACTACTGTTAGTCAACCATGAGACCAGTGCAATTTTGGGAACTATTCCACAAGGCTGCTTTTTTGAATTCACATCTATTATGTGGAAGTGCTGGAAAAGAAGTGAAGTGTACAATTTAGGGAAGTCATTTTTTAGGATGGATTTCTGTACAAAATACTCCCCATTCTCTCAAAATAAAACAAAAGTTTTAAGGAGCTAGTTTCTGCTACCAGCCCCATGGAGATTTGCCAATTTTAAGTCTTCCTCCTAAACCACTCTGGCAACATAGAAAATAGGTGCAGGAGCAGGCCATTCGAGCCTGCACCGCCATTCAACATGATCATGGCTGATCATTCAACCTCAGTACCCCACCCCAGCCTTATCTCCATACCCCCTGATCCCTTCAGCCATAAGGGCCACATCTAACTCCCTGTTGAATATGTCCAAGGAACTGGACTCAACAACTTTCTGTGGCAGAGAATTCCACAGGTTCACAACTCTGAAAAAGTTTCTCATCTCGGTCCTATACTATGATAGGGCGGGGAAGGGAGACATCATCAAGGGCTAAGGCAGCTCAGCGCACTTTCTAAAGCACAGTACACTAAATATATTAAATTGCTAGGCCCCATGTCGTTACATAGACTTACGATACAAAATAAAGACTGCAAATCTAGTTTTAACTACAAATTCCCAACTAACCATCAAGTAGTTCCAGAGTCACAGATGGATCCACATATTCCCACCAGTGTTTCCCATCTGTGGATACAGGTATCTCCCAGTTGGACCACTTGCAAGCCAGATGAATACACACGCATGCTATCACGGTAGGTTTGTACTGCAAGCAAAATGTTGTCAGGTGCAAACTGTAGTGGAGAATATTGATGATCGGTGGATCATGGAAAAAATACAAAAGACAAAAACAGGAAGCTATTTAGTTGCTGAGTGAAAAGATAGACATCAATATCTGCAGGTGGGTCACACTTCCAGCACAAAGCTGAAAATTGGTTTACTTCAGATAGAGCATGGATGAAGAACATGTTGCAAATACACATGTTCATCAATGGAGGCAGTATATACACCATTATACATTGGCTTAATGAAAAATCCTTATCAAGCTATTATCCACCATGTTCCTTACTAGGCAGTTCTCAAACTTTAAGAAACTCCTTTCAGAATGTCTGCAAGACAAAAAAAAAGTCTGTCCATAAAGAAATCAAAACAATAATGGTGATAAACTATATTAATCTTAGATACATTTTTTAATTGCAAATATATTATCTTTAGAAGTCTGCCCAGTCAGAAATGTACCAATTCCTTGCATTCTCATAACAGCATCATCTGCAAACACCCACTGAAGTTTGGAACAGCTATCTGGTAAGGAAAACGGTTAAGCTCGAATATTTTGTATGTTCAGACATTAATTCAACGGAGATGTGATTTTAATTAAACCAATGTGCATTGGTTGTTTATACTTTTCTTTGAATGTGGGTATGCATAAAATCCAGTCCCTACAGACAGCAGCAAATTACAGGATCTGTTGCCGTTTTTAATACCAATGCTCTGCTATCCAGTGGTAAAGCTGCAATTGGCACCATCAATATAATCTCAATTTAAGGTATGACAGTACCTTCTTTCAATCATCAAATTGAACAAAATGTTTTGAGCCCTATTCCTTACAAATATGCCACGCAGCTAATTAAAATGATACTTGAACAAATTTTTGCAACAATGGTACCTCCAACATTAGCATTATTACCCATATTTAGTTCCTCCAGTTAGTTTTAAGGGGCCACTGAATAATTTCCATTGAAACTGGAAGTACAACCCAACAACTTGCAGTTCTTAAAATATGCTGTCATGTTTTAATCTGAAAACATCAAAATGTTGTTAGAAATAGTCAAGTAATTTTGGAAAATTGAAATTCTGCAATTCAACGAGAAGTGTAAAAATGTTAAATGCTTTCATACTTACCATGATGCTTGTGAATTCTAGGTTAAGTTTATCTCTTTGTAATCTTTAGTTGCTATTCAGGCTACCAATTTTTAGAGTTATGCACTCAGAATCGAGTTAATGTAACCAGAGAGCACCACTACACTTCTCATTGTGCATTTAACCCCTCAGTGCCCCAAACACCCTCGTACAGTACACCGCACTGCAAACAGAGAGGTACCATCACGGCAGATGAAGGGACATTTCTCTGCTGCAACAAGGGCTTGAGACACATGTTAGGGGGCCCTGCAGTAAGGGAAGCAATAGTGTGCCTGAAACTGTGCAACAAAGAGGGTCAGGATAACAACCTGTTGGTAGCCATGAAATAGGATGTCTGTGCCAAATCCTTGCTTGCTGTAATAAAAATAAAACAGAATTAGCCAAAAGAATAAACGTTAAGCTTATTTAGTTATTATACTAAATTCAGTGGGTATAACCAATGTTCAGTGTACTTTATTGGACACAACTGAAGTTCTGTATGTATACCTGTACTATATAAAAAGACACTTACCTCTCACTAACTGGGTACATTTCACCACATCAGTATGAGGGTGTTCTATAGTAATCTCAAAACCTGTAAAGTTAAGTAACTTCAATTAACCCCAATTCATTTTCAAAGCCAATGCCACACACTAGGAATTGATTTTTTTATATGGGGTAAAAATCATGGGCCTGCAGAAACAGCAGACAACTGAACTGTAAATAGTCTGATTAATTTTAAACATTTACAATGATTAAAAAAGGGTATTAGAGGCAAATCATAAAAAGCCTACAGTATAGTATTCATTCTTTGAATGACATGCATCCTCGACACACTGGAAATATGATCTAGCTTGATGGGCTCTGGGTAAATATGCTGCACACATGAAAGTAGCATGATTTTGTAGTTTGGCAATGTCGCTCATGGTCCCACTCGTGCCCTGCATTAAGACACAGGACTTGCAACATTGCACCAATTCATTCTCATTCAAAGCTACTAAACACCGACAGCTCCCCAAACTATACCCAGGCTGGGCTTATGGACTGAGATCATAATATTCCCTATCTAGTAGCATTATGGGAGCACCTTCAGAGGCCCACTACTACCTTCTCAAGGGCAATTAAGGGTGGGTAAATACCAGCCTTGCAAGTGATGCCTACATCTCTTATGAAAAAAAATTATATGCGTAGTATGCACATCATCTGAAGGATGAAGACCATGAGGCAGGTAATCCTCCACACTCTACAGGTACACTAGGTGTACTCTGTGAATACATATGATATATCATTAAAACTATAATTGAAAGAGATTCTTCCAAAGGCTTGGAACTTGCTTGATGTGTGTACAGAGAAAGATCATGACATACTTGCTATGTGAAGGGAGGAAAAAATGTAGTCAGGCCTGCTAATACTGTGGCCAGATGTGGAATTCGGAGAGATGTACAAAAGTGGCAAGAACAATCCTTGTAACCAGGAGCAAATTATTCCCATTATCTTCAGGCTGCTGGAACTTCTTTTGCTGATCACTTTGCTGCCACAGAGGTTTAACTCCTCCAAGGGTTCCATGATGAAGCCTCTTTGTACGGCAAAGTTGTGCAGCCTGCAGCCATAATCTTCAGGACACTAGCCAGACTATATGCAACATGCTAATATTGTGTTCAATTATTATTCTGGTGAATGTATGGACCTTACTATAGTGTGTTTTCAGACACACCATGATGATGTCATCAGCCATGGCTGCAAAGGTTAGCCATTATCTACCAGAAGCTACCTTAAGGCTTTGCTACTCGAGGTCAAAGGTGAAACCATTCCACAATGGTTCCTAGAGAAGCAGGTATTCATCTGCATAAGGTGGTGCAGTTAGCTGCAAACGATGTGTGGAATCCTTTCCAGTGAATGTAGGTAGAGACATTGTGGTTTTCAGTCAAGGCAGTCACCTTCACATTTGTCCAAGTGACAACAGACACAGCTTTCAACTCCAGGTGAACCAACATGCTTAAAATGTTTCAGATTGAATGACTGAAGGCTGGTGCCTTCCTATTGTACAATTGGCCTTAGTGTCCCCTTTGGTTACACAGGGGAAAGAAAACCAAGGTTCCTGCTTCTGTCCACTCTCTAGCTACCCATGCTGGAAATTTACTTTGAATGAGGGGGCAAGACTTGACTTATGTCCCATGCAGTAGAATAGCCAGAAACTCACTGTGAATAGTGGCGACTTGGGGAAATTACAGGGTGGTGACCAATGTCAGCACAGACTACCCACAAAAGGAGTCAATGCTTTTGACAGAAGAGTGGAGAAAAATAAGAGAAAGGTCAGTCTCTTTGCCGAGTTCAGAATTTTGTATTTCTGAAAGTTGTGCAGATATTGCAAGCATATGTCAGTCGGAAGAATCCTTTAAATATTTGAAGCCAGGCTCCCAAAATCTAGTCTAGCAGAACCATTCTGCTAAAATTAGGCCAATACTTTCAAGCTTCAAATCTGAAGGATGATCCAAAAAACAACACTACAAACAGCAATGGCAGTGAAGAAAAACAGAACCATCAAATAAAAGGCTTTCCTCTGTTCTAGAGCTAATACTGTTAACTGAGGAAAAAAAACAAAGACTTGCATTGATATACCACCATATTGATTAAGCACTTCACATAGTGAATTACTTTTTTTGAAATGCAGTGACTTATCTACAGGCAAATGCAGTAGCCATTTTACACAAATATCCCACAAACAGCAAGGGGTGTAATCACTGCTTACAAAAACTGAAAGCAGCAGCTCAACAAAATCATTGCTGAAGGTCACTAGTTTATTAAAAAGGATCAGACTGTTCTCCCTCATACATTTCCTCTACATAGATGAAAGCTAATTGGGTTTGCGCATGGCAGCTGAGTGAACTGAAAAGCAGAACAGGGAAAATACAACTCAAAAAAGAGAAAAAGGTGTAATTTTAGTTAGAGCAGAAAATTCTCTTCAAGGATTTCCACACACTTGGCTTGTCAAGGATTCACCCCATTGATAAGTTGCCAGTTTCATTCAGATGTGTGGGGGTGAATGAGTGATGTGGTCTAAACTGATAGGAGCCAGAAAAATAAAGACCAGGCAAAATGAGGAGAAAAATAGGAGAGGATTTTAGTAAAAATTAGTTTTATCATAAAAGCGCAACAACAAAGTAGAAATAGAAAATATAACTTTCTCCCCCAAAATGGATATATATTTTTCCACCCAAGTACCCTGGCCATGGGGATAATTAGGATACCCAGTTTGACTTCTGGCTGCAAGAAGTTATAATCAGTTATAAGTTGCTACACCAATGACTGGGCAACTGGCCAAGCTTTGTTCAACAGGCTTCGATGCTTCTTGAATACCACCAGTGTAATTCTTTTCAGAATTGCATTATGGATAAAATCCTTCAATTTAAATTCCAAATATTTGTAAATCTTTGTAGGGCTCAAATCAGAAGTGTAGCAAGGGTTAACACAGGAGGGAATTGGAGCCAATTCATAACCAATGTTCGTGGGCTCAGGAAGGTACTCTGACATGGTAGGAGATGCAGGAACGAAGGGCACCAGAGTGAACAGAGTGAACACAAGTAATAGGGACTACACAGTAATCGAGTCCATCCTCAGCAAAATTGGGATGGGAGGCAACAGTGGAGTGACTACATGCATTCATACTACCTGTTCAAAGTGAACAAGTCTATGGGCCCAAATTTGGCCCACCCGTTTTTTCGGCGCATTCACGTGAGATGCGCCGACTTCCTACGATCCAAACAGCACCAAAAAGATATCCCCGGATTCTGGCCCCTCTGCTGACTCTCCCAGGGCTTGGCGCGGCGTGGCAATTCAATTAGGGGGCGGAGCTGGGGCCCTGCGCTTGAGAGCCGGTAGCTCAACGCATGCGCACTGGAGGTTTCGCGCATGCACAGTAGCTCCTCTGCAGCGTGGAAATCTGATGTCATCCCAGGCAGAGTGGTGTCATGGCTGCTGCACGTCATGGAGAGTCCTGCACCTATCCCCAGCTGAGTGGCCTCTCGCACCGGCCGGCCGGCTGACTTCCCGGGAAGAGGTAGGACTTAAGTTTTACTTTTTATTATTGATGGTTTTACTTTGTTTAGTGAAGAGAGTTTTGATGGGGGGGGGGGGGGGGGGGAAGGGGAAAAGGAAAAGGAATTTTGATCGGGGGCAGGGGGGAAAGGATGGAGAGCGCTTTAATTGGGGGGGGGGGGGGGGGGGCAGATGGGAGATGATAATGTGTAGCCAGTAATTTTATTGAGCTTACTTAACCCTGTTGATGAAAATACTTTCCTACATAAGAACATAAGAATTACGAGGAGGTACTATTTTTTATTTGGATATTTTGAAAAAATTATGTAAATACGTTTTGTCTTTACTTTTATTTTTGTAGTTTAAGCTTCCATGAATGCTTCTGCTGTATAGTAAAATTAACTTTGCGAAGTTTGTCAGTCCTGTATAGCTGTTTGATCCTATTCACATCCTTTAGTCAAGTCAGTAAGTACATACCTGCGCTGATTTCTTAACTCTCCGCAAGGGTTTTCTGTGCGGCCACAAACGCTGGCCTGAGTTAGTTTGGAGCAACTATTAGCTGTCCAAACTGGGCATAGGTGGCCAAAATGGGCGCAGGTGGCTGGTAATGCCCCCTGTTGAAAAAAATACTAAACTAAAAAAAATCCTAACTAACTCACTTACACTGGTGCAAATTAATGTGCAGAATGGGGATTTTTAAGATACTCCAGAAAAATCAAGTTGCTCCAAAAATAAAACAGAGCAACTCCTGGGCAAATTTGGGCCCTAAGTCAGCAATAGGGTGATAGGATTCAGAGCTAGTGGCAGGAATGCAAAATGATTAGTACAGCATGCGACAGGAGCAAGGGGTATCATGGGATTGGAAGCAAGTAGCCATGGACTGTAGGCCATATTTGCCATGCACCTGATGCCTGGCGATCCCGTTTCCAACCCCGAGCATCTTCTTTCCCACCACCTCTTAACAAAATGCAAACAAGAAATTAAGAAAGTGACAAGCAGAG
The DNA here is from genome assembly GCF_044704955.1 of Pristiophorus japonicus. Classification (NCBI taxonomy): domain Eukaryota; kingdom Metazoa; phylum Chordata; class Chondrichthyes; family Pristiophoridae; genus Pristiophorus; species Pristiophorus japonicus. The sequence continues at coordinate 68,297,331 of NC_091979.1, forward strand.
ATTGGGGCAGAGGATGAGGGCACTTTAAAGGTCAGAAATATTAAGAAAAAAAAAGACACTTCCCAAAAGCAGGGAGGTCCTGCTGCAACTGTACAGGGTATTGGCGAGGCCGCACCTGGAGTACTGCATGCAGTTTTGGTCACCTTACTTAAGGAAGGATATACTAGCCTTGGAGGGGGTAGAGACAATTCACTAGGCTGATTCCGGAGATGAGAGGGTTACCTTATGATGATAGATTGAGTAGACTGGGTCTTTACTCCTTGGAGTTCAGAAGGATGAGGGGTGATCTTATAGAAACATTTAAAATAATGAAAAGGACAGACAAGATAGAGGCAGAGGGATTATTTCCACTGGTCGGGGAGACTAGAACTAGGGGGCACAGCCTCAAAATACAGCGGGGGGGGGAAGCCAATTTAAAACGGAGTTGAGAAGGAATTTCTTCTCCCAGAGGGTTGTGAATCTGTGGAATTCTCTGCCCAAGGAAGCAGTTGAGGCTAGCTCATTGAATGTATTCAAATCACAATCACAGATAGATTTTTAACCAATAAGGGAATTAAGGGTTATGGGGAGCGGGCGAGTAAGTGGAGCTGAGTCTACGGTCAGATCAGCCATGATCTTTTTGAATGGCGGAGCAGGCTCGAGGGGCTAGATGGTCTAATCCTGTTCCTAATTCTTATGTTCTTATGTAATCCATCTTCTGACGGAGCAAGAAATTTACAAGTATCTGAAAATTTCCAAGTTTCCTTTACCAACAAATTACCTTTAGTTGACTTAAGGATCTATTACCTGCACAATAATTAGTTTCTGGGGCCTTAACGAGATAAGCCTCCTTAAACACAAGTTCACTTACCAGAATATCATGCACTACATGGTAGAACACTCCTATTGTAAAACAGTACATTATTCCACTTACTGTGAGCAACACAAGAGACTCGCTAGCAATCAAACAATCCATTTCCTCCATCTCTATATCATACACTATTCCAGTTCTGAGATAGCTCAATAGTCAAAGATGTCTCCACAAGATCCTGCAAAATCCCCTGGGAGGACAGACACACCAACCTTAGCGTCTTCGACCAGGCCAACATCCCCAGCATTGAAGCATTGACCACACTTGATCAGCTTCGCTGGGCAGGCCACATTGTTCGCATGCCAGACATGAGACTCCCAAAGCAAGCGCTCTACCCGGAACTCCTTCACGGCAAACAAGCCAAAGTTGGGCAGAGGAAACGTTACAAGGACAACCTCAAAGCCTCCCTAATAAAGTGCAACACCCCCAATGACACCTGGGAGTTCCTGGCCAAAGACTACCCTAAGTGCATCCGAGGGGGCGCTGAGCACCTCGAGTCTCATCGCCGAAAGCATGCAGAAATCAAGCGCAGGCAGCGGAAAGAGCATGTGGCAAACTAATCCCACCCACCCCTTCCCTCAACGACTGACTGACTGTCCCACCTGTGACAGGGACTGTGGTTCTCGTATTGGACTGTTCAGCCACCTAAGGACTCATTTTGAGAGTGGAAGCAAGTCTTCCTCGATTTCGAAGGACTGCCTATGATCATTCCTTGGTTTCATCCTGCTCGGGAAACTTAATCAAAGGCAAATAAGCCGAAATACTGTTGGGAATAAAAGCAGCCATTTAATCCAGGCCACAGAACAAACTAACCAAAATTACTGTCGTCTTGATACAGGATATATGCACTATAACTCACCAAACCTATTTTGATAGTACCAAGCAAGCCCCTTGATCTCTACCAACAAGGACAACAGCTGCTAGATCATGGGAAAGTCATCTCTAATACACACACTATCAGAAATTTACAGCACAGAAGGAGGCTATTTTGGCCCATCGTGTCTGCGCCGGCCGACCAAGAGCTATCCAGCCTAATCCCACTTTCCAGCTCTTGGTCCGTAGCCTTGTAGGCTACGGCACTTTAAGTGCGCATCCAATATTTTTTTAAATGTGGTGAGGCTTTGTGCCTCTACCACCCTTTCAGGCGGTGAGTTCCAGACCCTGACCGTTTCCTCATTATCTCCTCTATACCACCCCCCCAATTACTTGAAATCTATGTCCCCTGGTTATTGACCTCTCTGCCAAGGGAAACAGGTCCTTCCTATCCAGGCCCCTCATAATTTTATACACCTCAATCAGGTCTCCCCTCAGCCGCCTCTGTTCCAAAGCAAACAGACCCAGCTTCTCCAATCTTTCTTCATAGCCAAAATTCTCCAGTCCAGGCAACATTCTTTTAAATCTCCTCTGCACCCTTACCTTTCCTGAAATATGATAAGAAATAGGAACAGGAGTAGGCCATACAGCCCCTCGAGCCTGCTCCACCATTCAATAAGATCAATGCTGATCTGATCATGGACTCGGTTCCAGTTCCCTGCCCACTCCCCACAACCCCTTAATCGTTTAAGAAACTGTTTATTTCTGTCTTAAATTTATTCAATGTCCTAGCTTCCACAGCTCCCTGAGGCAGCGAATTCCACAGATTTACAACCCTCTGAAAGAAGAAATTTCTCATCTGTTTTAAATGGGCAGCTCCTTATTCTAAGATCATACCCTCTAGATCTAGTCTCCCCCATCAGTGGAAACATTCTCTCTGCATCCACCTTGTCAAGCCCCCTCAATCTTCTACGTTTCGATAAGCTCACCTCTCATTCTGCTGAATTCCAATGAGTAGAGGCCCAATCTACTCAACCTTTCCTCATAAGTCAACCCACACATCTCCGGAATCAATCTTGTGAACCTTCTCTGAAGTGCCTCCAAATATAACCTTTCGTAAATATGGAACCCAAAACTGCACGCAGTATTCCATGTGTGGCCTCACCAATACCCTGTATAGCTGTAGCAAGATTTCTCTGCTTTTATACTCCATCCCCTTTGCAATAAAGGCCAAGATTTCACTGGCCTTCCTGATCACTTGCTGTACCTGCATACTATCCTTTTGTGTTTCATGCACAAGTACCCCCAGGTCCCATGCTGTATTGCAACACTTTGCAATCTTTCTCCATTTAAATAATAACTTGCTCTTTGATTTTTTTCCTGCCAAAGTGCATGACTTCACACTTTCCAACATTATACTCCACCTGCCAAAATTTTCCCCACTCACTTAGCCTTTGTCCTTTTGCAGATTTTTAATGTCCTCCTCATACATTGCTTTTCCTCCCATCTTTGTATTGTCAGCAAACTTGGCTACGTTACATTCAGTCCCTTCTTCCAAGTCATTAATATAGATTGCAAATTGTTGGTGTCCCAGCACTAACCCTGCGGCACCCCATTAGCTACTGGTTGCCAACCAGTGAATGAACCATTTATCCCAACTCTCTGTTTTCTGTTAGCATGGATAGAGGATTGGCTAACTAGAGGATTGGCTAACTAATATATTACTCCCAACCCCATGAACTTTTATCTTGTGCAGCCTTCTGGAAGTCCAAAAGTCCCTTTATCCACCCTGTTTGTTACATCCTCAAAGAATTCCAGCAAATGTGTCAAACATGACTTCCCCTTCATAAATCCATACTGACTCTGTCTGACTGAACTTTGCTTTTCCAAATGTCCTGCTACTACTTCTTTAATAATGGACTCCTAACCACAAATGTTAGGCTAACTGGTCTAGTTTCCTGCTTTTTGTCGGCCTCCTTTTTAAAAAAAAACAGGGGCATTACATTTGCAGTTTTCCAATCTGCTGGGACCTCCCCAGAATCCAGGGAATTTTGGTAAATTACAACCAATGCATCCACAATCCCTGCTGCTACTTCTCAAGACCCTAGGATGCAAGCCATCAGATCCAGGAAACTTATCTGCCTTTAATCCCATTATCTTACCGAGTAATGTGGTGACCAGAACTGCACAGTACTCCAGCTGCAGCTGAACCAGTATTTTATACAGTTCAAGCATAACATCCTTTCTCTTGTATTTCATGCCTCGACTAATAAAAGGCAAGTATTCCATATGCTTTCTTAACCACCTTATCTACCTGGCCTGCTACCATCAGAGATCTGTGGACATGCACTCCTATGTCCTAGCATTTAATGTGTATTCCCTTTCCTTGCTATCCCTCCCCAAATGCACTACTTCACACTTATCCTGATTGAATTCCATTTGCCACTGTTCTGCCAACCTGACCAGTACATGGATATCTTCCTGCAGTCCGCAGCCGCCTTCATTATTAACCACAGCGCCGATTTTAGTGTCATCTGCAAACTTCTTAATTATACCTCCAATATTCAAGTCAAAGTCATTGATACGTACCACAAAAAGCAAGGGATCCAGCCCTTGGAACCCTTGAGCCCTGTAGAACCCCACTGGATGCAGCCCGCCAGTCACAAAAACACCCATGAACCATTACCCTTTGATTCCTGTCTCTGCCAATCTTGGATCCAACTTGCCACTTTGCCCTAGATCCCATGGGCTTTTATTTTAGTGACCAGTCTGCCATGTGGGACCTTATCAAAAGCTTTGCTAAAATCCATATACACGTCATCATACACACTGCCCTTATTGACCCTCCTGGTTACCTCCTCGAGAAATTCAATCAAGTTAGTCAGACACGACCTTCCCTTAACAAATCCGTGCTGACTGTCCTTGATTAATTCATGTCTTTCCAAATGAAGATTTATCCTGTTCCTCAGGATTTTTTCCAGTAATTTTCCCACCACTGTGGTTAGGCTGACTGGCCTGTAATTACTCGGTCTATCCCTTTTTAAACAAAGGTTTATTAGTAGTCCTTCAGTCCTCTGGCATCACATCTGTAACCCGAGATGATTGGAAAATGATGGTCAGAGTCTCTACTATTTCCTCTCTTGCTTCTCTTAATAGCCTGGGATACATTTCATCCGGGCCTGGGGATTTATACACTTTTAATACTTCCTCTCTCACTAGGTTTATCTTGTTTAATATTTCACACTCCTACTTAATGCAAGTCTGCATCGCCCCTCTCTTGCAAAGTATTCATTAAGAATCATACCCACGTCTCCTGCTGCTAAATTTCCTTTATGGTCTTTAATAGGTCCCACTCTTTCTCTAGTTATCCTCTTGCTCTTAATGTATTTATAAAACATCTTTGGGTTTCCCCTGATTTTACTTGCAACATTCTTTCATGCTCTCTTTGCTTTCCTGATATATCAGTCACCCAGAAACCAAGAACAAAAATATGCCGATAAATGTAGATATCATCACTGAAATGAAGCCCAACTTTCAATAACATGTAATTCAGAACAGGAAATAACATGCAAAACTAAGATTGAGAATTATGTTCTTTAAAGTGTAAAACATTTCAACAGACTTGTCTATATTGCCCAAGCACCCAGGTTAAATGCCTTGTTCCTTACAACACATTTTGTCACTGTAATCTAGCCTTTACTCCAACTTACCCAAGGTTTGCAGTATTATACTTTCAAGTATTACCAGGTCTTGGGCCTGTTGAAGATATGCCTGAAGTTTAAAGAATATGTATTAGAAACCAATTTGCATAGCAGACTCTAAAGCAAACATGCTCACACCTCTATGAACATTTTCCCTCAAGCAACAGCCCTTTTGATATACTATCCCAGTGAAGGGATAGTTGTTTTTCAATGTTAAATTTCTTTAAAAAAAAAATTATTTAGCTAAATAAATGAAAATTTGGTCTTTTACTCAGTAGGCTTACTTTTATACTCATAACATTTGCAGATCAAATATGGTTTGCTCATTAAAAACCCAAATATTACATTCATATCCTAAATGTCACTGCCATATTATTTACAACTTACATCACTCTTAACATCTAGTGGCGGTTCTTGAGGGTTCAAGCAGGCATGTACCACCTTTATAACATGCTCAAGTTTACGCGGCTGTTCCTCTACTTTTGCAGCCAAGAACAAAGCAGCAGGTGAAATTACCTGTTAAGAATTTCAACAATGTTAAATGTTTGAATAAAAATACTAATTAGCGTCTATCAAAAAACATCAGCAAAATTCTGTTTCAAACTTATTACGTTAGCTAAATACTTAAACATTACTGTGCACTTCCATCAATACTTAAAAAGTTACTGATCTTAAATCAAAAACACATTATGTTTATGTTTTCACCTAGTGCAGTTTTACAGCTTGCCATTATCTTGTAATTTGCAGCACCTACTGTATTTAGAAGAAAAGCCATGTTGTCTTGGAGCATAAATTTTGAACACTATTACGTTAGACAAATGAGTAGAAAGATATTTCAATTCCTGCACTGCTTTTCTAGATGATATCATAACTGAGACTCAATACTCAGATTGATCCAACATCTATGTTGATGCCAATTTAGACTTGCAAAGATCATCTTTTGCTGCGATATTAAATAAAATTTAATTTCAATGAAATACATCAGCCTAATGCATTTAAACTTTGCTTCATCAGCAGTACTGTGAACACATGCTGAATATTTTGAGGAAAGTCTTGAAATTGTGATAGTAGGTAAACCAAACTGTTTTAATATACATAGGTGAACAAATGCCACACTCCTCCATCCCTTAAGTGTTTTCGGAATGCAAGATCAGTATAAGGAGTATGAAGTTCACTTACCAATGTATACAAGTCAATTTTAAAATATCCAGTGGCAAAGTTAAGCATCGTTTTTAAGCCATGCAAGGAATAAGCTGGGAGAAAGTTTTACATATGGAGGACGAGATTCTTCACAGGAACATGACTACACCTATGTTAGCCAACTTAATATTCTCATTTACTCCACCTCCACAAACCAAAAGTATACCAAAGTAGTGCAGAAACTGGCTGTGGGGTTCTGATCAAGATCATGACCTAGATCTTCAACGTGGCTTTCAGCACAGCTGTAAAATTAAACAGTGATTAATATGCACATCAGGTATTTGCCGTCATGGAGACGTCATTTGAAGAAACCTCAATCCAGTTTAAGAGGTGGCTGTCTAGTTCTATTCTGGAAGTAGACAACATAAAATGCACTCTACCATTCAATTTGCAAATGTTTCTTTACAATGCATTTATCTAAATTCCTTTCACCCATAAAACCAATCCATCATCTAAACTAATTTATCTTAATATCCATTATCCATCAGGATCTGGAGTTCAGACTGAAGTAGTTAACCATTGAGTTAGTGAATAAAAGCAACAATGTTTTTACTCCTACCCGAAGACTCTAGCTGCTTTATCCTTTACTCCAGTCAAAATTACTATGTTTGTACCAGTTAAAATTAGTGCATGTACTCGAGGTTGGAAAAGTCCCTTCTCAAGCTTGCTGAGAATTCAGGCACTAAGCATTAAATACCCTAGTAGCATATTTCAGCCTAGGCATTTGTACATTCAAGCAATGTCTTGGGTTTTAACTTTTAATCCAATTTCTGGAGTTCTCATATGGTTTCATAAATGATATCCATATCCCACCACCCCAAATTACAAGTCTTAATAAATTGAAAAAGAGTCCCAGCATTGATATAACTGGCATATCAGACAGTCTCAAAAAAAATCACATCATCTAAGGTACAAAAACATAAATTCCTAATCTTTAGTGTTGTGCTTCCTTCTTGTAGTATTCTGGAGTTGCACAATACATTATGGCTTTTTGATCAATAAGAATTAGGAACAGGAGTAGGCCATCTAGCCCCTCGAGCCTGCTCTGCCATTCAACAAGATCATGGCTGATCTGGCCATGGACTCAGCTCCACTTACCCGCCCACTCCCCATAACCCTTATTTCCCTTATTGGTTAAAAATCTATCTGTGATTTGAATACATTCAATGAACTAGCCTCAACTGCTTCCTTGAAGAGGAAAAATATTTTTCATGCAGCTACAGCTTCCTATCATAATGGTCTTATTTACATCAGGTTTCAATAAAGTTAAAGGCAATATATTTAGTAAATTCATTTGTTTCTATTCTATTTCTTCAATTGAATTCAATCTCCACTAACCCAACAATCTATCAAAACAAGGGCAAAAGTAGAACGTAGGACATTAAATGAACGCACAAAAACTTTTGCCAAGGAGCCCCAATAGAATTTCTTGACTAAGTCATGACAAACAAAGTACTATTTTCAGAGATGTTACACTGAGGCTTCACATACCTGTTCTGGTAGATGGGCTTCAGTTTAAAGTCACATTCAAATGCTGGCCAGAGCACCAGAGGATCCCGCTATTCAGAAAGTAGAGTTCTCCTGATGTCCTGGCCAACACTGCTCCCTCAACCAACACGACACAAAAAGTATTAGTTATTCATCTAATTTGCCGTTTGTGGGACCTTCTTGTGTGCATTTGCCTGCATAACAACTGTGAAGCACGCATCGAGACATCCCAAGGACTTAACACAATATATAATGCAAGTTGGGATTTGGCACTAAGCAGGGATTGCCTTATTAATAAGGAAGCCACCCCACATTCCAACCACTGTACACAAGAGCCACATTCTGAACCACCCTTCACTTACCAATTGCAGACAAGTCCGTTTTTATTCATTGTAGACCAAGTTGAAACAAACAAAATAAACTTCAAAGTGCACAGTAAACACAATTTGGGACCAGAAAGGGAAGGGAAATTTTACGTGGAGGTTGTGCGTTTGTCATACGCGTCTGTTGATGCATGTATTCTAATAATCTGGATGCTAGATTCTGAGTAAGCTTTAACTGCAGCTGGCATTCACGCCCTAATTCATTGCCGTCACAATTCAAAAATACAAACCACTCATTTGGAACTGTAGATTTGTGAAGAAGTTTTCAAAGGTTTAAGGTATCTACCACTAAGGGAAAAATATATTGCACAATTAGGCTAGCCTTCTCAAGAACCAAGCTCTCAAGTATAGTATGTTGAGAACAATGCCAAATTTGGCTATTTAACTGTTAAAACAGATCCCATATGTATGTGATCAGAAAGGGTCAACTGGCACTCAGCCACATCCAAGGATTTCTTAGCCAGCATGGGATTCTAAGATGACTGCCGTTTACTCTTCTTCAAACATGAATGATCTTGGGTGCAAGATAAGAGGCAAATGAGGTTTGCCATCAAATTCTATACGCTTCTCATCTGAAATGTAGTCATAATATCCCTTGCTGGAAAACCCCACCTGTCAAAAGAGCTGAGCTGTCTCCTGATAGTGTATTTGTTGGTGCAGCCGAACTGTTCCTCCTCAGAGCATCCACAGCGACATTCTGTACGCCTGCAAGCTGTTGAGCAGAAAGGACTGAAGTTGTGACACAATTGCCGTATCTGCATGGTAGCGAGACAAAAGTCAGGAATAAGTCACATCCTGCTGGTTTGTATAACTCATTAGGTGGCATCAACTAAACATACTCTCCTAATATGTTGCTGAACTGATCACAGGAGAATAGAGCTAACCAAGTTTTGGATCCCAAGTCTGTGTGTGCCAAGAAGAATGTGGCTGAGCAAAGATTTGTGCTCTTGCTCCTTGCACATGGGTAGATCATGCTGCGAGGTCATCCTGGTGATAGACAGGGCATGTAGAGGTACAATCTGCTCAATATATTTGTCTCCAGATCACCCTCTTCAGGGATCAACTGCCTCCCGTCTGATTGGTGGCCTCTGCATCAGAGGGAATCATAACACCACTGTACAAAATAGTTCCAATGGTACTAAACAGTCTTTCACCAAAATCATGAAAAACGTTAGCGCATCAACCTCAGGACCAAAGGTTTCTTGACAGGAAGAAACTGTCCTGAGAACGTTATTGTTTTAAACCTTGAAGGAGGTTCTGAAGTTTAAGATACCAATCTCATTTAGAACATTCCTTGAGCATATAAACTTTTATTGCAATTGTGCCACTCTTTCAACTCTCCAGGAAAGTAACGGGTTTGCTCTGATAGGACGATTTATAATACTTGACCAGAAGATGGATTGCAGCACAGAAGTCCAGGATAGTTGAACAAGACTTTTTCAGAAGGTAGTGGGTCTCTGGTTGGTTTGTCAGGCCTGTGTAACATCAAAGTTCTCACAAACCATTCTAGTAGAAGTCCACATAAGTACTGGGAGTGGAACACGTGGAATGCAGCAAGATCCACAAAAGCCAGGATGGAATCTCTACTTGTGGCAAGTGCCTCTGGGACTTGGACCAAATAAAAGGTATTACAGGTAAACTGACCGTGATGAGGAACCAGTACATCAAATGAGAAAACTCACATTTCTTGCCCCATTAAAAAGATAATTTCCTTAGGTATAGAACAGTCATTTGTATCACTAACTTAAAGCCAATGCCAATCAATCGCTATGCAAGCTATGGCAGCATCTGGATCAAAGTTGTGCTGTTCAAGCACATCGATTCGAATATATTTTTTGTGCCAAACCGCACCACAGCAACTGTATAGCCTAGAAGTTGGGTAACTTGGCGACAGGAAATGCAGGAACATGGGTAGACATCCTAATGCATTCCCACCAACTGAGTCAGTGAAGAATGAGACTCAAACAGTTAACATTGTGTCTGTTCTTGAACATAAATTCTCTTTCTCGCTGACTGTATACTTCTTCAATGAACTGCAATTCAACATCACCTCTTCATGAAGAATCAAGGGAAGTCATTTTGATACAAGGATTTCAATCCAGAACCTGCTGCCAAGTTTACAATAGGCTGCACAACTCTGTGTTGCATTGATTGAAATGCAGACAAATTTTATGACAATCCCAGGACAGATCCACAAAGATTGCAGATCATGAATCCAGGTGTCAAAGACAACTTAACCAGGGTGAAAAATAACCCACCATGATCAATCAACTTTGAACATGAAAATTAAGAAAGATGCTCCAGGTGGAAAGAGTACTTAGTGTAACAAAAATACACTGAAACTTAGAAACTTTTTCTGCACAATGAAGTGAAATAACTTGCATGTCACACATACAAACGAGATTAACTTTTTCCATTGCATAAAACAGAAGAGCTGCCATTGAGAACTGGAGAAAAATCAGTGCACACTGTGGTTCATAAAGGATTCCTTATATGCAATGGTGATGGGAATGGTCATCTGATCAACATAGCTCCAATCTCCAAGGAACCTCAAGTAAATTTCCCCATCTGATGGCAGAGTACTTGCATGTTTACATGAGAGAGAGTAAATTGTTGATTATTCTGCCTATTTAGTTTCAGGTACCCATTAAGAGACAAATACTGGATTGTGCCAATGTATTTATGCACTGGCACCAGGTCATTTCTGGTCCTCCTGAGCCACTGGGTTTTCAGCTCAAGCATTGAAATAGAAAGCAATTTTTATAATAAAATACTTGCATTTATATAACATCACATTGAAATGTCTCAGTGCTTCACAGAACAAATTACTTATGATTTAGTGATTCTTGTGCACAAAATTACAAAAAGGTTATTGGCATCTACTTTTCTTGTATTTAATTAAAATAAAATACTTTAAAATGTAATTATATTTTTAAAAAAGCTAATTCTTATCCTGTTTCCCGACCCCAGTATTTTAATTGTTTCTGCCTATTCTTTTAAATGATTTTTACCTTCCTTCTGGTTGTCTGTCCATTTGAAAGACCATTTTTTCAGCTCAGAAGACCAAAATGTATTACAAATACAACATGATCAATCTTTAATGCATAAAACTGCGCCAAGCACAGGAGCAACTCTACTGAGCATGTATACTTGGCAGCAACCAGGATATGTAAACACAGGACTAAAAATGCAAATGTTGCATGACCATAAACTGAGACCATAATAAACTAAACATACACAAACGGGTGTAGGCAACTTACAAAAAGCTTGTACAAGCAGCTTTTGCTGTGTGGATGCACTGTGCAGTAGGCACATGTTGTAAACTATGAACCTGCAAAGGGCTCAAAGCTCAGGAATTTACTCCTAATTTTGCTGACTCATGATATTCTATACTCATTACTTGCAAACAAAACACCTGGAAAATTAGGCACTTAAATTTTTAAAAATTGGTGCTTAAGCAACACCAAAATTAATTCCTTGCATGCATATGGTGCCCAACTGCTACAAACTAAGATTTTATGATTTGCGCAGTGTACACTATAAATCTGGAGTCATGACAAACAGTGACAAATTAAAAAGTCAAAGTATTAGCTGCAAAACTAAAGATGGAATTAAACAGATATCCAATTCAAAAACTTCTAATGCTGTCACTAGATCTTTCAATAGCAGGCCTACAATTGATTAACCAATAGTGCTACCTCATTCTGCTCAGCAGTAAAAAAAATTCCACTTACATTTCTATGAAATCTTGTGAAAGAATGTTGCATAAAAAATCTGTGCATATAAACAATTGCAGTGTTGATAGTCAATTGAGAGCTAAAATGTGGGTCAAGGAAAGTGTACCCTAGAGACGTTAAAAAAGCATGTTAAAACTTTTTGCTTAAAATTTTATCAAAATGAGGTATTAATAAAAAATGATGTCAATGGAAAATAAGGAAATTTAGACCAGACTTCAACGTCATCACAGGTGCAAATCAGGGAATCGTTTTGCACACCTGAACTTGAATTTTAAATCATCTCTCTGAATTACACTGTTTGCAATCATAAAGGAAATAAACCAGTATGATTGTGGTAGTCTCAGATTTATTCTGCCTATTTCTCTAAAAAGCTCAAACAAACTTACTCTGGGAGGCCTGGGTCGCTAACCCACACTACCATTGTAATGTTCCTTTTTAGATAATTTATGCAATGGATCCACACAGCCCACCGTTATGGTTCTAACATATGCAATTGATTATTCCAGTAGCAATCAAATTGACCGGCATATGACATTGGCCCAGAATTGCAGTCAACAGCAAATGAACAACGTTCACTGTGATTACCCCTTTGAAACTGACCGCAACTTCAGGATGTAGCGCATGCACAGCCTAAAGTTGCAGTCTGTCATTCACTGCTCCAACACTGGCTGCACTGTGCATTTTTTTTTTAATAGTTTGTTTTTTATTTCAGGTTTGCCTTTTCCCCATATGAGAGGCTCAATCTTTGTTTTGCTCTCAACATTTATAAAAAAGTTAGAATCAAAAGGAGCTGAGCCACTTCCTGGTTCACTGAGAATTCTGCGTTTTGATTGGCTGTTTAGACAGCTTGTCGACATCACAGCTGTTCTTCGCTGGGACTCCCCATTAACTTGTGTGGATTTCAACTACGTGATGGAAAATACGAACTTCTCGCCACAAAGATCATGAGATCTTTGTGAAAAACTTAATTTGGGGCCAGAGGCGAATGCCTTTACTTCATCGCTGACAGCAAATTACAGGCCAATAATTAATTCTTAGCTGGGGAGTGTTTAGCAAGACGGGTTAGACATTAAAAGAGTCTTCCTAATGAAACAATCTAAGTCTTTGGATTGGCCAGAAATCTCTATTTAAAAAAGGAACAGGAAGTGAAAGCCACCAGAAAGAAACTGGACTGTATGGTGCTGCTTGATTATCTTAGTTATTACAGCATTATGATATATCCCACTTTAAAACAATACATGGTAGTTGTGCAGCAATAGGAATGCACTATAATAAAGGAGACCCTCATAATCTGTACTCCTTGAATTGCTCTTGTAGCATTGAGCTCAGGTAGGAATGGGAAATAAACTTAAAATATTTAAATCTTGAAATGGACAAGTCAGGTCAAAGTTTCAAAATCAATTTATGCAAAACATACACTGCAGATATATAAATTGTAGCACTGTATGGACTGTCTTATGTTTATCAACATTTGGCAGGAACCATGTTGAGATTTGCAATCTCTGCTGACTTGACCACATTGTTAATAACCATGTCACTAAATCTAAATGTTAAAATAATTAAATATACTCAAAATAATTTGTCTTTAAATATGTTGCTTTTGATGAAATCAGCCAGCCAGTCACCTCTACTTAGCTGCAGATCACTTTGGCCATTATGAAACATTACTCATCGATTAACAGTCAGTCAGCATCTCATTTTTCATGGGCCATATCATTAATAGCAACAACATGGTTGACTTTTTTAATTAACCACGGGGAAAGAGCGAGAGAGTGGGATCAATTGGATAGCTCTACCAAAGAGCTTGCACAGGCACGATGGGCCAAATGGCTGTCTCTTGTGCTTTTATCATTCTATGATACTAAACCACTTCGTACCTTATCTGTGGCATTGACAGTTTTGTTTGACATTTTTTCTCCTATGGGACAGATGGGCAATAGTGATACAAGAGCTAAGGATAGGTGGCGTCACATGATGAGAACAGTATTTTTTTCATTCTGATAAATACTCCTGTAATTCACTTAATAACGTAATATGTGCGTCACTAATGCAAAGGCCCTTGGGGTCTTTGTTACAAAACCCCACAACAGTCCTTCACGTTCGAAATTACAATAAATAAAAACTAAATATTTAGGTAGATTCGAAGTCAGCAACTCAAAAAGCTCAGATAAACATAAATTACGTTCAGTACATAACATTTGAACCTCCACTTGATAATCACTTAATTTCACCGGGGATCCGTCAGCTAAATATCCTAGGAAATATTCGCTTCCCTCTCCTCCCCCACCGGACATACGATTACAATCCTCACGGTACAACTCTGCATGAATTCCCATGTTATATCAACGAGCCCGGCGTCACCATACAGGCGTTAGTGAACTGGTGCGGAATGTTCTCCCTGACCTGTGAGGTTAGATCACTTTAAAGCGTGGCGCGGCTGAGCAGCATTATTGCCGGTCGGCTCCCGGCAGCCATGTTGTCTTTTGTGCCCTGTTGCACCACCTGTTCCATTTCCAGCCTGCTGGGCCTCCCCGCGCATTTTTTTTCCTCCCCCCAATTAATCGAGTTGAAGATTGGAGACCATTTCGCATTCGGGAGGCAACCCCCCCCCCCAAAAAAAACAAAATCTTATACGATCCCCCCCCCCCCGGAAAACACTCGTTTCCTCAGCGGCAAGCCAAGTGCCGCCAAAACGCCGACCGCAAAAGCGCGTTGGGGCCTTGAGCCTAGTAGGCCCGGAGCCCGAGCACTCGCCGCGCCGCTACCACCGTGAACACAAGCTGCATTCTCCAGCAAACCGAGCCGCGGGGGAAGAGGGGGGGGGGGGGCTGCACCCGCTCCCGCTCGGCCGCTTTTACTCACTGCCCCCACCGGGAGCCGGGTCGGGCCCGCCATGTCGGGCCTCACGCTCCCTCCCAATCCCACCGCCGCCGACATTTCTAGAATTTTTTTCTTAATCTCTTCGACCGGCAAAAGGATACACGTTGAGCCGCTGCCCCATATCCTGGACCAGGTTGGCGGCCTGCTGCCGGTACGAGAGCTCCTTGTCGGTGTCGATGCCGCAGCGCCGCGACGGCGTGCTCTCCAGCTGCTCCCGGGTGAAGTACCATTTCGACGATGCGGCTGAAGCTGCCATTTACCCGACACCCCGACCCCCGCACTCCCAGCGCTGCGCACGCGCGCCGCCGCCGCCCGTCTGCGTCTGCGTGAGCGCGCACAGTCACCGGATGTCCAGGCGCCAGTCCATTCAGGCGTCACAGGAAGGCCGCCCGCCGGCCACCTGCATGCCGGGACTTGTAGTCAGGAAACCCAAGGGCAACAGCAGCGGCCCAAAGGAATTCAAAACAGAAAAATGCTGCAAAGGGCTCAGCAGGCCAAGGCAGCCTCTGCAGAAAGAAAGAGAGAGAGAGAGAGAGAGAGAGAAACAGATTTAAGGTTTCAGGTCGATGACCTTTCGTCAGAACTGGAATAAGTTGGAGGTGTAACAGGATTTAAGCAAGTGGCAGGCTGTTCACGAAAGTAAAAGCCCAAGGGATCCAGGGCAAAGTTGAATCCAAAATTGGCTCAGGGGCAGGAAGCAAAGGGTAATGGTCGATGGGTGTTTTTGTGAGTGGAGAGCTGTCTCCAGTGGAGTGCCACAGGGCTCAATACTAGGTCCCCTGCTTTTTGTGGTGTCATCATCATAGGCAGTCCTTTGGAATCGAGGAAGACTTGCTTCCACTCCTAAAATGAGTCCTTTGGTGGCTGAACAGTCCAATACGAGAGCCACAGACCCTGTCACAGGTGGGACAGACATTCGTCGGGGGAAAGGGGGGTGTGGGACTGATTTGCCGCACGCTCCTTCCGCTGCCTGCGCCTGACCTCTTCATGCTTGCAGCATTGAGATTCGAAGAGCTTAACGCCCACCCGGATGCACTTTCTCCACCTAGGGTGGTCTTCAGCCAGGGACTCCCAGGTATCAGTGGTGATGTTGCACTTGACCAGGGAGGCTTTGAGGGTGTCTTGTAATGTTTCCGCTGCCCACCTTTGCCTTGTTTGCCGTGAAGAAGCTTCGCATAGAGCAATTGCTTAGGGAGTCTCGTGTCTGGCATGCGAACTATGTGGCCTGCCCAGCGAAGTTGATCGAGTGTGATCAATGCTTCAATGCTGGGGATGTTAGCCTGGGCGAGGACACTGATGTTGGCGAGCCTGTCCTCCCAGGGGATTTGCAGGATCTTGTGGAGACTTGAGGTGTCTTCTGTACATGGTCCATGCCTCTGATAGTGTATAATCAATGATTTAGACTTGAATGTAGTGGGTATGATTAAAAGGTTTGCAGATGATACAAGAATTGGCCATGTGGTTGATAAGAAGAAAGCTGCGGACTGCAGGAAGATATCAATGAACTGATCAGGTGGACAGAACAGTGGCAAATGGAATTCAAGTGTGAGGTAATGCATTTGGGGAGGGCTAACAAGGCAACGGGAATACACAGTAAATGGTAGGGCATTGAGAAGTGCAGAGGAACAAAGGGATCTTTGGGTGCATGTCCACAGATCCCTGAAGGTAGCAGGACAGGTAGATAAGGTGGTTAAGAAGGCATACGGAATACTGGGCCGAGGCATGGAATACAAGAACAACAACTGTATAAAACACTAATTAGGCCACAGTTAGAGTACTGCGTGCAGTTCTGGTCACCACATTACCAGAAAAGATGTGATAGCATTAGAGAGGATACAGAGGAGATTTACGAGGATGATAGAAAATAGGTGCAGGAGTAGTCCATTCGGCCCTTCGAGCCTGCACCGCCATTCAATAAGATCATGGCTGATCATTCCCTCAGTACCCCTTTCCTGCTTTCTCTCCATACCCCTTGATCTCTTTAGCCGTAAGGGCCATATCTAACTCCCTCTTGAATATATCCAATGAACTGGCATCAACAACTCTCTGCGGCAGGGAATTCCACAGGTTAACAACTCTCTGAGTGAAGAAGTTTCTCCTCATCTCAGTCCTGAATGGCTTACCCCTTATCCTAAGACTATGTCTCCTGGTTCTAGACTTCCCCAACATCAGGAACATTCTTCCCGCATATAACCTGTCCAGTCCCGTCAGAATCTTATACGTTTCTATGATATCCCCTCTCATCCTTTGAAACTCCAGTGAATAAAGGCCCAGTTGATCCAGTCTCTCCTCACATGTCAGTTCAGCCATCCCGGGAATCAGTCTGGTGAACCTTCGCTGCACTCCCTCAACAGCAAGAACGTCCTTCCTCAGATTAGGAGACCAAAACTGAACACAATATTCCAGGTGAGGCCTCACCAAGGCCCTGTACAACTGCAGTAAGACCTCCCTGCTCCTACACTCAAATCCCCTAGCTATGAAGGCCAACATACCATTTGCCTTCTTTACCGCCTGCTGTACCTGCAAGCCAACTTTCAATGACTGATGAACCATGGCATCCAGGTCTCGTTGCACCTTCCCTTTTCCTAATCTGCCACCATTCAGATAATATTCTGTCTTCATGTTTTTGCCCCCAAAATAGATAACCTCACATTTATCCACATTATACTGCATCTGCCATGCATTTGCCCACTCACCTAACCTGTCCAAGGTCACCCTGCAGCCTCTTAGCATCCTTCTCACAGCTCACACCGCCACCCAGTTTAGTGTCATCTGCAAACTTGGAGATATTACACTCAATTCCTTCATCTAAATCGTTAATGTATATTGTAAAGAGCTGGGGTCCCAGCACTGAACTCTGCGGCACCCCACTAGTCACTGCCTGCCATTCTGAAAAGGACCCGTTTATCCTGACTCTCTGCTTCCTGTCTGCCAACCAGTTCTCTATCCACGTCAGTACATTACCCCCCATTCCATGTGCTTTGATTTTGCACACCAATCTCTTGTGCGGGACCTTGTCAAAAGCCTTTTGAAAGTCCAAATACACCACATCCACTGGTTCTCCCTTGTCCACTCTGCTAGTTACATCCTCAAAAAATTCCAGAAGATTCGTCAGGCATAATTTCCCTTTCATAAATCCCTGCTGACTTGGACCGATCCTGTCACTGCTTTCCAAATGCGCTGTTATTTCATCCTTAATGATTGATTCCAACATTTTCCCCACTACTGATGTCAGGCTAACCGGTCTATAATTACCCATTTTCTCTCTTCCTCCTTTTTTAAAAAGTGGTTTTACATTAGCTACCCTCCAGTCCATAGGAACTGATCCAGAGTCGATAGACTGCTGGAAAATGATCACCAATGCATCCACTATTTCGAGGGCCACTTCCTTAAATACTCTGAGATGCAGACTATCAGGCCCCGGGGATTTATCGGCCTTCAATCCCATCAATTTCCCTAACACAATTTCCCGCCTAATAAGGATTTCCTTCAGTTCCTCCTTCTCACTAGACCCACTGTCCGCAAGTACATCCAGAAGATTATTTGTGTCTTCCTTCGTGAAGACAGAACCAAAGTATTTGTTCAATTGGTCTGCCATTTCTTTGTTCCCATTATAAATTCACCTGAATCCGACTACCTTTGTCTTCACTAATCTTTTTCTCTTCACATATTTATAGAAGCTTTTGCAGTCAGTTTTTATGTTCCCTGCAAGCTTCCCTTCGTACTCTGTTTTCCCCCTCTTATTTAAACCTTTAGTCCTCCTTTGTTGAATTCTAAATTTCTCCCAGTCCTCAGGTTTGTTGCTTTTTCTAGCCAATTTATATGCCTCTTCCTTGGTTTTAACACTATCCTTAATTTCCCTTGTTAGCCACGGTTGAGCCACCTTCCCCGTTTTATTTTTACTCAAGACAGGGATGCACAATTGCTGAAGTTCATCCATGTGATCTTTAAATGTTTGCCATTGCTTATCCACTGTCAACCCTTTAAGTATCCTTTGCGAGTCTATTCTAGCCAATTCACGCCTCATACTGTCGAAGTTACCTTTCCTTAAGTTCAGGACCCTAGTTTCCGAATTAACTGTGTCACTCTCCATCTTAATAAAGAATTCTACCATATTATGGTCACTCTTCCCCAAGGGGCCTCGCACAACAAGATTGCTAATTAGTCCCTTCTGATGACACGTCACCCAGTCTAGGATGGCCAGCTCTCTAGTTGGTTCCTCGACATATTGGTCTAGAAAACCATCCCTAATATACTCCAGGAAATCCTCCTCCACCGCATTGCTACTAGTTTGGTTAGCCCAATCAATATGTAGATTAAAGTCACCCATGATAACTGCTGTACCTTTGTTGCACACATCCCTTATTTCTTGTTTGATGCTGTCCCCAACTTACTACTACTGTTTGGTGGTCTGTACACAACTCCCACCAGCGTTTTCTGCCCTTTGGTATTCCGCAGCTCCACCCATACCGATTCCATATCATCCAGGCTAATGTCCCTCCTTACTATTGCATTAATTTCTTCTTTAACCAGCAACGCCACCCCGCCTCCTTTTCCTCTCTGCCTATCCTTCCTAAATATTGAATACCCTTGGATGTTGAGTTCCCAGCCTTGGTCACCCTGGAGCCATGTCTCCGTGATGCCAATTATATCATATCCGTTAACTGCTATCTGCGCAGTTAATTCGTCCACCTTATTCCGAATACTCCTCGCATTGAGGCACAGAGCCTTCAGGCTTGTCTTTTTAACACACTTTGTGCCTTTAGAATTTTGCTGTAATGTGGCCCTTTTTGTTTTTTGCCTTGGGTTTCTCTGCCCTCCACTTTTACTATTCTGCTTTCTATCTTTTGCTTCTGCCTCCATTTTATTTCCCTCTGTCTCCCTGCATAGGTTCCCATCCCCCTGCCATGTTAGTTTAACTCTTCCCCAACAGCACTAGCAAACACTCCCCCTACGACATTGGTTCCGGTCCTGCCCAGGTGCAGACTGTCCGGTTTGTACTAGTCCCACCTCCCCCAGAACCGGTTCCAATGTCCCAGGAATTTGAATCCCTCCCTTCTGCATCACTCCTCAAGCCATGTATTCATCTGAGCTATCCTGCGATTCCTACTCTGACTAGCACATGGCACTGGTAGCAATCCTGAAATTACTACTTTTGAGGTCCTACTTTTTAATTTAACTCCTAACTCCCTAAATTCGTCTCGTAGAACCTCATCCCGTTTTTTACCTATATCATTGGCACCTATATGCACCATGACAACTGACTGTTCACCCTCCCTTTTCAAAATGTTCTGCACCCGCTCTGTGACATCCTTGATCCTTGCACAGGGAGGCAACATACCATCCTGGAGTCTCGGTTGCGGCCGCAGAAACGCCTATCTATTCCCCTTACAATCGAATCCCCTATCAGTATAGCTCTCCCATTCTTTTTCCTGCCCTCCTCACGGTGCCATGAACTTGGCTGCTGCTGCTCTCCCCTGATAAGTCATCCCCCTCAACAGTACCCAAAGCAGCGTATTTGTTTTGCAGGGATATGACCGCAGGGGACGGCTGCACTACCTTCCTTGCACTGCTCTTCCTGTTGGTCACCCATTCCCTATCTGGCTGTCTAACCTTTACCTGCGGTATGACCAACTCACTAAACGTGCTATTGACATCATTCTCAGCATCGTGGATGCTCCAGAGTGAATCCACCCGCAGCTCCAGTGCCGCAATGCGGTCCGTCAGGAGCTGCAGGCGGATACACTTCCCGCACACGTCGTCAGGGACACCGGAAGCGTCCCTGACTTCCCACATATTACAGGAGGAGCATAACACATATGCGAGCTCTCCTGCCAAGTCTTAACCCTTTGGTTAACTTAATTTGGCAACAACAATGCTAAATGTTACTTACTGATAATGAAAAGAAAGAAAGAAAAGCTACTCACCAATCACCAGCCAATCACTTACCCCCTTGGCTGTGATGTCACCTTTCAATTTCTTTCTACTTTTATGCCTCCCTGCTGCAGCTGCACCAGCTGGCCTTTTGTAGGCCTCCCGACTCTGCTGCTCCACCTCTCCGACGCCTCCTCGACCACCCGCTGGCGCCTCCCGACTGATGGGCCTTTTGTAGGCCTCTCGACTGCTGCTCCGTCTCTCCGATGCCTCCTCGACCACTCGCTGGCGCCTCCCGACTGATGGGCCTTTTGCAGGCCTCCCGACTCTGCTCTTCTGCATCTCCGACGCCTCCTCGACCTCCCGCTAGTGCCTCCCGACTGATGGGCCTTTTGTAGGCCTCCCGACTTTGCTGCTCCGCCTCTCCGACGCCTCCTCGACGTCCCGCCTGGACTAGAGAATTTTAGCGATGAGGAAAGATTGGATAGGCTGGGGTTGTTTTCTTTGGAACGGTGGAGGCTGAGGGGCAACCTAATTGAGATATATAACATTCTGAGAGGCCTAGATAGGGTGGATAGGAAGGACCTATTTCCCTCAGCAGAAAAGTCAACAACTAGGAGGCATATATTTAAAGTAATTGGGAGGAGGTTTAGAAAGGATTTGAGAGGAATTTATTTCACCCAGAGGGTGGTGGGGGTCTGGAACTCACTGCCTGAAAGGGTGGTAGAGGCAGAAATCCTCACCACATTTAAAACGTGCTTAGATGTGCATTTGAAGTTCCGAAACCTACAAGGCTATGGACCATGATATGTCCTTATTATACAGTACAAATGCACACGAGGCCCATACTTGAGAAAAGGTCACTCTGTGACCAGCAACTTTTATTCCAGCACTGAAATGGTGAAGGTGGGTGGAGCTTCCCCTTTTATACCTGAAAGACCAGGTTAGGAGTGTCTCCCACAAGTTCACCACCTAGTGGTCAATGTTCTCACAGTGTACAACTTGTCAGTTTATACATGGGTTAAATGACAGTTAAATACATTACATCATCTCCCCCCCCAAAGTCTTATTGGGATCACAGGTTAAGTCTCTCTGGTGGTTTATGCTCCCTTGTCGAGCGCCTGAGTTGAGGCTCCGGTTGTTGGGCACTGGCCTGAGTGTCTGCTGTTTGCGGTGCCTCAGGCCTGTCCGGACTGCCCACAGTGACTGGGCTCTCCTCCACTTGGTTCTGGTGTTCAGTCACCTGTGGAGGCGTGAACTCTACATCGTGTTCTTCCTCTGCTTCTTCTATGGGGTTGCTGAACCTCCTTTTTGTTTGATCCACATGTTTGCGGCAGATTTGTCCACTGGTAAGTTGAACTACCAGAATCCTATTCCCCTCTTTGGCAATCACAGTGCCTGCGAGCCATTTAGGCCCAGCAGCGTAGTTGAGACCAACGACAGGGTCATTGACATCAATACATTGCGCCCTCACATTCCCGTCGTGGTAGTCACATTGTGACTGGCGCCTGCTCTCAACAATTTCTTTCATGGTGGGGTGTATAAGGGATAACCTGGTTTTGAGCGTCCTTTTCATTAGCAGCTCTGCGGGTGGGACCCCTGTGAGTGAGTGTGGTTGGGATCTATTGGCCAACAGGAGGCATGATAAGCGGCTTTGTAGGGAACCCCCTTGGATTCTGAGCATCCCCTGTTTGATTATCTGCACTCCTGGCCGTTTGAGGCCGGCTTGAACATGGTTGATACCATTTCCTGCCATGAAGTCCTGGAATTCCATGCTTGTAAAGCACGGGCCATTGTCTCTGACCAAGACGTCAGGTAGACCATGGGTGGCGAACATTGCCCGTAGACTTTCTACCGTGGCCGAGGATGTGCTTGAATTGAGAATGTCACACTCGATCCATTTGGAGTAGGCGTCCACTACAACCAAAAACATTTTTCCCATGAAAGGACCTGCATAGTCCACATGGATGCATGTCCATGGTTTGGTGGGCCAGGACCAGGGGCTAAGAGGGGCTTCCCTGGGTGCATTGCCCAGCTGGGCGCACGTGTTGCACCTGTGAACACAAAGTTCCAGGTCTGCATCTATCCCTGGCCACCAAATGTGTGACCTGGCAATTGCCTTCATCATGACAATGCCCGGGTGCTCATTGTGGAATTCTCTGATGAACATCTCTCTGCCCATCTGGGGCATGACTACTCGGTTTTCCCATAGTAGGCAATCGGCCTGAATTGAGAGTTCATCCTTGCGCCTGTGAAATGGTTTGAATTCCTCAGGGCTTGCCCCGTATGTGGCTGCCCAGTCCCCATTAAGGACACATTTCTTGACTAAAGACAGTAGCGGGTCTCTATTTGTCCAGACTTTGATCTGATGGGCTGTCATGGGTGAGCCTTCGCTTTAGAAAGCTTCCACAGCCATGACCATCTCAGCAGCATGCTCCATTGCCCCCTCGATGGTGGCTAGTGGGAGCCTGCTGAGTGCATCGGCGCAGTTTTCAGTGCCCGGTCTGTGCCGAATTGTATAGTCATAGGCGGCTAACGTGAGTGCCCACCTCTGTATGCGGGCCGATGCATTTGCATTTATGGCCTTGTTGTCGGCCAAAAGGGACGTTAGGGGTTTGTGATCTGTCTCCAGCTCAAATTTCCTGCCGAACAGGTACTGGTGCATTTTTTTTACAGCATATACACACGCAAGCCCTTCCTTTTCTACCATCCCGTAGCCCCGTTCTGCCTGGGACAGACTTCTGGAGGCATAAGCTACCGGCTGTAACTGACCCTTGGCATTAACATGCTGCAACACACACCCGACCTCATAGGACGACGTGTCGCACGTTAAAACAAGTTTCTTACATGGGTCATATAGCGTTAACAGATTGTTGGAGCATAACAAATTTTGTGCTCTCTCAAAAGCCCTTTCCTGGCTGTCCCCCCAGACCCATTCACGACCTTTGCATAGGAGCACGTGTAGCAGCTCTAACAGCGTGCTCAATTTGGGAAGAAAGTTACCAAAATAGTTCAGGAGCCCATGGAACGAACGTAGCTCCGTCGTGATACGGGGTCTGGGTGCTCTCTGGATTGCTTCTGTTTTGGACGCAGTAGGTCTGATCCCGTCTGCTGCTACCCTCATCCCCTGGAATTCTACCTCTGGAGCTAGGAAGACACACTTCGCCTTTTTCAGTCGCAGACCTACCCAGTCCAGTCTGCGTAGCACCTCCTCCAGGTTGTGGAGGTGTTCTTCAGTATCACAACCCGTGATGAGGATGTCATCTTGAAAAACCACTGTCCTTGGAATCGACTTGAGCAGGCTTTCCATATTGCATTGAAAGATCGCGGTGGCCGAGCGAATCCC
This sequence comes from Pristiophorus japonicus, assembly GCF_044704955.1. Classification (NCBI taxonomy): domain Eukaryota; kingdom Metazoa; phylum Chordata; class Chondrichthyes; family Pristiophoridae; genus Pristiophorus; species Pristiophorus japonicus. The sequence goes on from NC_091979.1 coordinate 68,321,603, forward strand.
AAACGGACATCTGTTGTACTCAAACAACTCCTTGTGTGTCGTGATGGTGGTCAGCTTCTTCGACTCACTTGCCAGCTCCTGGGTCATGTAAGCTGAGATTAGGTCTAATTTTGATAAAAGTTTGCCACCGGATAGCGCCGCGAAGAGGTCCTCCGCTCTCAGTAGCGGGTACTGGTCTTGGAGTGACACCTGATTGATGGTGGCCTTGTAATCACCACATATCCTGACCGACCCATCCGCCTTGAGCACCGGCACAATCGGGCTCGCCCAGTCACTGAATTCGACTGGCGAGATGATGCCTTCCCTCAGCAGACGGTCCAATTCGCTTTCTATCTTTTCCCGCATCACGTACGGCACCGCTCTGATCTTGTGGTGTACTGGCCTGACGTCCGGGTTTATGTGAATCACTACCTTGGTCCCCATGAAAGTGCCAATGCCGGGCTGAAATAGTGAGTCAAATTTGTCCAGGACCTGTGAGCATGATATTCGCTCCACAGAAGAAATTGCATTGACATCGGCCCATTTCCAGTTCATGACAGCCAGCCAACTCCTCCTCAGTAGTACGGGACCATCCCCCGGAACAATCCAGAGTGGCAACTAGTTCTCCGAATCTTTGTGGGTCACGACTACCGTGGCGCTGCCTAGCACCGGAATGATCTCCTTTGTATATGTCCGTAGCTGTGCGTCAATCGGCAATAATTTTGGCCTCCTGACTTTGGATGCCCACAACTTGTCGAACTGTTTGATACTCATCAGGGACTGGCCGGCCCCTGTGTCTAGCTCCATTGATACTGGGATGCCATTGAGGAGCACTTTCATCATTATTGGTGGCATCCTGATGTATGAACTGTATATGTGCTCCACATGAACTCGCTGAACTTCAGCTTCCAGCGATTTCCCCCAGTGTCCATTTGGCCCCGTAGGGCTTACATCGGACCCGTCTTCCTCGTACATCAACCTGGCTGCAGGTTTCCTGCACATACACGCCAAGTGACCGTTGACATTGCAATTTCTGCAGGTATATTGCTGATACCTGCAAGCTCTGGCTGTGTGTTTGCCTCCACACCGCCAACATGAGCCGTTGTTGGAAACAAAAGGCCCATTACCAGTCGATTGTCTCTGACTGTCTGTGTAACTGTTTTGAAGCACACCATTAACAGGTGTTGATGGCCCCATTACTGGCCGCATTATCCCTTGCGATGGCGTGAATCGCTGTTCAGCTAGCCATTGTCTTTGTTGAATTCCCCCTTTGGATTCGACTACATGCTCGGGCATATCCGATTGCCACTGTCTGCCTGAGGAACTGTGTGCCGCGTTAACAATGTTGACTCCCTGTCAATTTGCTGCATTTAAACCAAGATTTTTGTCAAACATCATTCTGGTCTCTTCCTCCCCTGCGATAAATGTCTGGGCCATCAAACCAGCTGTTTCCAGGGTCAAGTGTTTGGTTTCAATCAGTTTCCTGAAAACCCCAGTGTGCCCGATGCCCTCAATAAAAATGTCTCGCAGCATCTCCGCTCTGCATACATCTGGGAACTTACATAGGCTCGCCAGTCGTTGGAGGTCTGCCACGAAGTCTGGAACGCTTTGTCCTTCTCGCTGCCGGTGCATATAAAACCGGTGTCTCGCCATGTGCATGTGCTCACCGATTTAAAGTGTTCCCCGATCAATTTACTGAGCTCTTCAAAAGTCTTGTCCGCCGGCTTCTCTGGCGCTAGAAGGTCCTTCATCAGGGAGTAAGTCCTGGATCCACAAACCGTCAGTAGATGAGTCCTGCATTTGTCGGCCGAATCCTGTCCCAGCCATTCCTTAGTGACGAAGCTTTGCTGTTGTCTCTCAATAAAATCGTCCCAATCATCACCAACACAGTACCTCTCATCTGTGCTGCTAGTGGCCATGTTCGTGTGGTTTAAATCCCAGTTTCTCCTCGCCAATGATATGTCCTTACTATACAATACAAATGCACACGAGGCCCATGCTTGAGAGACGGTCACTCTATGACCAGCAACTTTTATTCCAGCACTGAAGTGGTGAAGGTGGGTGGAGCTTCCCCTTTTATACCTGAAAGACTAGGTTAGGAGTGCCTCCCACAAGTTCACCACCTAGTGGTCAATGTTCTCACAGTGTACAACTTGTCAGTTTATACATGGGTTAAATGACAGTTAAATACATTACATCATCTCCCCCCCCAAAGTCTTATTGGGATCACAGGTTAAGTCTCTCTGGTGGTTTATGCTCCCTTGTCGAGCGCCTGAGTTGGGGCTCCGGTTGTTGGGCGCTAGCCTGAGTGTCTGCTGTTTGTGGTGCCTCAGGCCTGTCCGGACTGCCCACAGTGACTGGGCTCTCCTCCACTTGGTTCTGGTGTTCGGCCACCTGTGGAGGCGTGAACTCTACATCATGTTCTTCCTCTGCTTCTTCTATGGGGTTGCTGAACCTCCTTTTTGTTTGATCCACATGTTTGCGGCAGATTTGTCCACTGGTAAGTTGAACTACCAGAATCCTATTCCCCTCTTTGGCAATCACAGTGCCTGCGAGCCAGGAGCAGCGCGAGTTCGGCGAGAGGCTGGAATTCCGGGAACCGGAGAGGCCTACAAAAGGCCAGTGAGACCGGGAGCAGCACGAGTTCGGCGAGAGACGGGAGTTCCGGGGATCGAAGAGGCCTACAAAAGGCCAGTGAGACCGAGAGCAGCGCGAGTTCGGCGAGAGGCGGGTGTTCCGGGGATCGGAGAGGCCTACATAAGGTCAGTGAGACCAGGAGCAGCGCGAGTTCGGCGAGAGGTGGGAGTTCCGGGGATCGGGGAGGCCTACATAAGGCCAGTGAGACCGGGAGCAGCGCGAGTTCGGCGAGAGGTGGGAGTTCCGGGGACCGGAGAAGCCTACATAAGGTAAGTGAGACCAGGAGTAGCGCAAGTTCGGCGAGAGGCGGGTGTTCCGGGGATCGGAGAGGCCTACATAAGGTCAGTGAGACCAGGAGCAGCGCGAGTTCGGCGAGAGGCGGGAGTTCCGGGGATCGGAGAGGCCTACATAAGGTCAGTGAGACCAGGAGCAGCGCGAGTTCGGCGAGAGGCGGGAGTTCCGGGGATCGGAGAGGCCTACAAAAGGCCAGTGAGACCGGGAGCAGCGCGAGTTCGGCGAGAGGTGGGAGTTCCGGGGACCGGAGAAGCCTACATAAGGTAAGTGAGACCAGGAGTAGCGCAAGTTCGGCGAGAGGTGGGAGTTCCGGGGATCGGAGAGGCCTACATAAGGTCAGTGAGACCAGGAGCAGCGCGAGTTCGGCGAGAGGCGGGAGTTCCGGGGATCGGAGAGGCCTACATAAGGTCAGTGAGACCAGGAGCAGCGCGAGTTCGGCGAGAGGCGGGAGTTCCGGGGATCGGAGAGGCCTACAAAAGGCCAGTGAGACCGGGAGCAGCGCGAGTTCGGCGAGAGGTGGGAGTTTCGGGGATCGGAGAGGCCTACATAAGGTCAGTGAGACCAGGAGTAGCGCGAGTTCGGCGAGAGGTGGGAGTTCCAGGGATCGCAGAGGCCTACATAATGTCAGTGAGACTGGGAGCAGCGGAAGTCCGGCGAGAGCCGGGTGTTCCGGGGATCGGAGAGGCCTACATAAGGTCAGTGAGACCAGGAGCAGCGCGAGTTCGGAGAGAGGCGGGAGTTCCGGGGATCGGAGAGGCCTACAAAAGGCCAGTGAGACCGGGAGCAGCGCGAGTTCGGCGAGAGGTGGGAGTTTCGGGGATCGGAGAGGCCTACAAAAGACCAGTGAGACCGGGAGCAGCAGGAGTTTGGCGAGAGGCGGGTGTTCCGGGGATCGGAGAGGCCAACAAAAGGCCAGTGAGACCGGGAGCAGCGCGAGATCGGCGAGAGGTGGGAGTTCCGGGGATCGGAGAGGCCTACAAAACGCCAGTGAGACCGGGAGCAGCGCGAGTTCAGCGAGAGGCTTGTGCAGCTACAGGGGGAAGATAAAAAAGAAGTAGAAAGAAACAGAAAGGTGACGTCACAGCCAAGGGGGTAAGTGATTGGCTGGTGATTGGTGAGTAGTTTTTCTTTTTTCTCCTATAACAGTGAGTAAACTTTAGCATTGTTGTTGCCAATTTAAGTTAATCTAAGGGTTAATTCATGACAGGAGAGCTCGGTCACGTGATATGCTCCTCCTGTACCATGTGGGAACTCAGGGACACTTCCTGTCCCTGACGACTACGTGTGCGGGAAGTGTATCCGCCTCCAGCTCCTGACGGACCGCGTTGCGGAATTGGAGCTGAGGGTGGATTCACTCTGGAGCATCCACGATGCTGAGAACGATGTGAGTAGCACGTGTAGCGAGTTGGTCTTACCGCAGGAGAAGGGTCCACAGCCAGATAGGGAATGGAAGACCAGCAGGAAGAGTAGTGCAAGGAAGGTAGTGCAGGGGTCCCCTGGAGTCATCCCCCTGCAAAACAGATACACTGCTTTGAGTACTGTTGAGGGGGATGACTCATCAGGGGAGGGCAGCAGCAGCCAAGTTCATGGCACCGTGGCTGGCTCTGTTGCACAGGAGGGCAGGAAAAAGAGTGGGAGAGCGATAGTGATAGGGGATTCAATTGTGAGGGGAATAGATAGGCGTTTCTGCGGCCGCAACCGAGACTCCAGGATGGTATGTTACCTCCCTGGTGCAAGTGTCAAGGATGTCTTGGAGCTGGTGCAGGACATTCTAAAAAGGGAGGGAGAACAGCCAGTTGTCGTGGTGCACATTGGTACCAACGCCATAGGTAAAAAAAGGGATGAGGTCCTACAAAACGAATTTAAGGAGCTAGGAGCTAAATTAAAAAATAGGACCTCAAAAGTAGTAATCTCGGGATTGCTACCAGTGCCACGTGCTAGTTAGAGTAGGAATCGCAGGATAGCGCAGATGAATGCGTGGCTTGAGCAGTGGTGCAGCAGGGAGGGATTCAAATTCCTGGGGCATTGGAACCGGTTCTGGGGGAGGTGGGACCAGTACAAACCGGACGGTCTGCACCTGGGCAGGACCGGAACCAATGTCCCAGGGGGAGTGTTTGCTAGTGCTGTTGGGGAGGAGTTAAACTAATATGGCAGGGGGATGGGAACCAATGCAGGGAGACAGAGGGAAACAAAAAAGGAGACAAAAGCAAAAGACAGAAAGATGAGGAAAAGTGGAGGGCAGAGAAATCCAAGGTAAAGAACAAAAAGGGTCACTGTACAGCAAAATTTTAAAAGGACAAAGGGTGTTAAAAAAACAAGCCTGACGGCTTTGTGTCTTAATGCAAGGAGTATCCGTAATAAAGTGGATGAATTAACTGTGCAAATAGATGTTAACAAATATGATGTGATTGGGATTACGGAGACGTGGCTCCAGGATGATCAGGGCTGGGAACACAACATCCAGGGGTATTCAACATTCAGGAAAGATAGAATAAAAGGAAAAGAAGGTGGGGTAGCATTGCTGGTTAAGGAGGAGATTAATGCAATAGTTAGGAAGGACATTAGCTTGGATGATGTGGAATCTATATGGGTAGAGCTGCAGAACACCAAAGGGCAAAAAACGTTAGTGGGAGTTGTGTACAGACCTCCAAACAGTAGTAGTGATGTTGGGCAGGGCATCAAACAGGAAATTAGGGGTGCATGCAATAAGGGTGCAGCAGTTATAATGGGTGACTTTAATATGCACATAGATTGGGCTAGCCAAACTGGAAGCAATACGGTAGAGGAGGATTTCCTGGAGTGCATAAGGGATGGTTTTCTAGACCAATATGTCGAGGAACCAACTAGGGGGGAGGCCATCTTAGACTGGGTGTTGTGTAATGAGAGAGGATTAATTAGAAATCTCGTTGTGCGAGGCCCCTTGGGGAAGAGTGACCATAATATGGTGGAATTCTGCATTAGGATGGAGAATGAAACAGTTAATTCAGAGACCATGGTCCAGAACTTAAAGAAGGGTAACTTTGAAGGTATGAGGCGTGAATTGGCTAGGATAGATTGGCGAATGATACTTCAGGGGTTGACTGTGGATGGGCAATGGCAGACATTTAGAGACCGCATGGATGAAATACAACAATTGTACATTCCTGTCTGGCGTAAAAATAAAAAAGGGAAGGTGGCTCAACCGTGGCTATCAAGGGAAATCAGGGATAGTATTAAAGCCAAGGAAGTGGCATACAAATTGGCCAGAAATAGCAGCGAACCTGGGGACTGGGAGAAATTTAGAACTCAGCAGAGGAGGACAAAGGGTTTGATTAAGGCAGGGAAAATGGAGTACAAGAAGAAACTTGCAGGGAACATTAAGATGGATTGCAAAAGTTTCTAGAGATATGTAAAGAGAAAAAGGTTAGTAAAGACAAACGTAGGTCCCCTGCAGTCAGAATCAGGGGAAGTCAGAACAGGGAACAAAGAAATGAACAAGTACTTCGGTTCGGTATTCACTAAGGAGGACACAAACAACCTTCCGGATATAAAAGTGGTCAGAGGGTCTAGTAAGGAGGAGGAACTGAGGGAAATCCTTATTAGTCGGGAAATTGTGTTGGGGAAATTGATGGGTTTGAAGGCCGATAAATCCCCAGGGCCTGATGGACTGCATCCCAGAGTACTTAAGGAGGTGGCCTTGGAAATAGCAGATGCATTGACAGTCATTTTCCAACATTCCATTGACTCTGGATCAGTTCCTATCGAGTGGAGGGTTGCCAATGTAACCCCACTTTTTAAAAAAGGAGGGAGAGAGAAAACAGGGAATTATAGACCGGTCAGCCTGACCTCAGTAGTGGGTAAAATGATGGAATCAATTATTAAGGATGTCATAGCAGCGCATTTGGAAAAAGGTGACATGATAGGTCCAAGTCAGCATGGATTTGTGAAAGGGAAATCATGCTTGACAAATCTTCTGGAATTTTTTGAGGATGTTTCCAGTAGAGTGGACAAGGGAGAACCAGTTTTTGTGGTATATTTGGACTTTCAGAAGGCTTTCGACAAGGTCCCACACAAGAAATTAATGTGCAAAGTTAAAGCACATGGGATTGGGGGTAGTGTGCTGACATGGATTGAGAACTGATTGTCAGACAGGAAGCAAAGAGTAGGAGTAAATGGGTACTTTTCAGAATGGCAGGCAGTGACTAGTGGGGTACCGCAAGGTTCTGTGCTGGGGCCTCAGCTGTGTACACTGTACATTAATGATTTAGACGAGGGGATTAAATGTAGTATCTCCAAATTTGCGGATGACACTAAGTTGGGTGGCAGTGTGAGCTGAGAGGAGGATGCTATGAGGCTGCAGAGTGGCTTGGATAGGTTAGGTGAATGGGCAAATGCATGGCAGATGAAGTATAATGTGGATAAATGTGAGGTTATCCACTTTGGTGGTAAAAACAGAGAGACAGACTATTATCTGAATGGTGACAGATTAGGAAAAGGAGAGGTGCAACGAGACCTGGGTGTCATGGTACATTAGTCATTGAAGGTTGGCATGCAGATACAGCAGGCGGTTAAGAAAGCAAATGGCATGTTGGCCTTCATAGCGAGGGGATTTGAGTACAGGGGCAGGGAGGTGTTGCTACAGTTGTACAGGGCCTTGGTGAGGCCACACCTGGAGTATTGTGTACAGTTTTGGTCTCCTAACTTGAGGAAGGACATTCTTGCTATTGAGGGAGTGCAGCGAAGGTTCACTAGACTGATTCCCGGGATGGTGGGACTGACCTATCAAGAAAGACTGGATCAACTGGGCTTGTATTCATTGGAGTTCAGAAGAATGAGAGGGGACCTCATAGAAACGTTTAAAATTCTGACGGGTTTAGACAGGTTAGATGCAGGAAGAATGTTCCCAATGTTGGGGAAGTCCAGAACCAGGGGTCACAGTCTAAGGATAAGGGGTAAGCCATTTAGGACCGAGATGAGGAGAAACTTCTTCACCCAGAGAGTGGTGAACCTGTGGAATTCTCTACCACAGAAAGTAGTTGAGGCCAATTCACTAAATATATTCAAAAGGGAGTTAGATGAAGTCCTTACTACTAGGGGGAATCAAGGGGCATGACGAGAAAGCAGGAAGGGGGTACTGAAGTTGCATGTTCAGCCATGATCTCATTGAATGGCGGTGCAGGCTAGAAGGGCCAAATGGCCTACTCCTGCACCTATTTTCTATGTTTCTATGGTCAATGTTCTCACAGTGTACAACTAGTCAGTTTATACATGGGTTACAATGACAGTTAAATACATGGCAGACCAAGAGCTGGAAAGTGAGATTAGGCTGGATTGCTCTTTGTCGGCCGGCATGGGCAAGGTGGGCTAAAATGGCTTCCTTCTGTACTGTAAATTTCAATGATTCTAAATTTCTATGATTCAATTGCAGTGGCAGCGAAAAGGAGGGAGGGGGATAAGCAACAAAAGGGAAGGTCTGTGATAGGGTGGAAGGCAGGAGTGATTAAATGACAAAATAGATGATAATACAAAGCAAAAGAAGATGGTAATGGACAAGTAAAGAAACAAAAAATCGGTCTAGAGGAGGTAAAAATGCGACCAGCCGAATCATCAACAGTTGCCATGTGATAAAATAGGCGCAGTGGTTATGGTCTGAAACTGTTGAACTCGATGTTGAGTCCAGAAGGCTGTTAAGTACCTAATCGTGAGAATAAAGGACTGATTAAAATAAAATTATGGGTTACTTTTGTGTTAATTCTGTAGTACGATTATCTTAAAAGCATATGCAATCGGTATAATTAATTTAAAGTGAAAATAAATTACTTTTTGTACATTTGGAAAGACATGGATTAATCAAGGACAGTCAGCATGGATTTGTTAAGGGAAGGTTGTGTCTGACTAACTTGATTGAATTTTTCGAGAAGGTAACCATCGAGGGTCGATGAGGGCAGTGCGTATTGTGTCGTGTATATGGATTTTAGACAAGCTTTTGATAAGGTCCCTCACGGCAGACTGCTCATGAAAGTAACCAACTGGATCCCTTGCTTTTTGTGGTACAGGGTAAATATCAATGACTTGGACTTGAATCTTGGGGGTATGATTAAGAAGTAAGTTTGCAGATAACACTAAAATATGCTGTGTGGTTGATAATGAAGAAGAAAGCTGTGGACTGCAAGAAGATGTACTGGTCAGGTGGGCAGACCAGTGGTAAATGGAATTCAATCTGGATAAGTGTGAGTTAATGCATTTGGGGAGGTCTAACAAGGCAAGGGAATACACATTAAATGATACGACACTGAAAAGTGTAGAGGAGCAAAGGGACCTTGGAGTGCAGGTCCACAGATCCCTGAAGGTAGCAGGCCAGGTATATAAGATGGTTAAGAAGGCATATGGAATACTTGCCTTATTAGTTGAGGCATGGAGTACAAGAGCAAGGAGGTTATGCTTGAACTGTATAAAACACTAGTTTAGCTGCAGTTGGAGTACTGTGTGCACTTCTGGTCACCATATTACAGGAAAGATGTGATTGCACTGTAAAGGGTGCAGAGGCGATTTACAAGAATGTTGCCTGGACTGGAGAATTTTGACTATGAGGAAAAATTGGAGATGCTGGGTCTGTTTTCTTTGGAACAGAGGAGGCTGAGGGGAGACCTGATTGAGGTGTATAAAATAATGAGGGACCTGGATAGAGTGGATAGGAAGGACCTGTTTCCCTTGGCAGAGAAGTCAGGGGGCATAGATTTAAAGTTACTGAGGGAAGTATAGAAGAGATATGAGGGGAAATTTCTTTACCCAGAAGGTGGTTGGGGTCTGGAACGCACTGCTTGAAATGGTCGTGGAGGCAGAAACCTTCACCACATTTAAAAAATACTGTGATGTGCACTTAAAGTGCTAAAAGGCTGCAGGGTGATTTGGACAGGTTAGGTGAATGGGCAAATGCATGGCAGATGCAGTATTATGTGGATAAATGTGAGGTTATCCACTTTGGGGGCAAAAACGCGAAGACAGAATATTATCTAAATGGTGGCAGATTAGGAAAGGGGGAGATGCAACGAGACCTGGGTGTCATGGTTCATCAGTCATTGAAAGTTGGCATGCAGGTACAGCAGGCGGTGAAGAAGGCAAATGGTATGTTGGCCTTCATAGCTAGGGGATTTGAGTATAGGAGCAGGGAGGTCTTACTGCAGTTGTACAGGGCCTTGGTGAGGCCTCACCTGGAATATTGTGTTAGTTTTGGTCTCCTCATCTGAGGAAGGACATTCTTGCTATTGAGGGAGTGAAGCGAAGGTTCACCAGACTGATTCCCGGGATGGCTGGACTGACATATGAGGAGAGACTGGATCAATTGGGCCTTTATACATTGGAGTTTAGAAGGATGAGAGGGGATCTCAGAATCATACAAGATTCTGATGGGCCGGGACAGGTTAGATGCGGGTAGATTGTTCCCGAGGTTGGGGAAGTCCAGAACCAGGGGACACAGTCTTAGGATAAGGGGTAGACCATTTAGGACTAAGATGAGGAGAAACTTCTTCACTCAGAGAGTTGTTAACCTGTGGAATTCTCTGCCGCAGAGAGTTGTTGATGCCAGCTCATTGGATATATTCAAGAGGCTAAGGGGATCAAGGGGTATGGAGAGAAAGCAGGAAAGCGGTACTGAGGGAATGATCAGCCATGATCTTATTGAATGATGGTGCAGGCTCAAAAGGCTGAATGGCCTACTCCTGCACCTATTTTCTATGTTTCTATGTTTATTGCAACTATATTAGAATAGCTTCACATCAGAGGCAAACTGCAATGGAGTAGTTCTTTGTCACATGTTGCCCACTATACGAACACATCCACCTCCAACGATCAGGCTCACAAACAAATTCTTTAGATTTTGTGCCTCATATAATCATCAGCTGAATCCCCTTCAAATCTATGTTTTGTTAGAAATGCTGTTCTTTTAAAATTGCAATTTCAGTACATTTTCATTTTCTTATCTTTTATTTTTCTTTCTTTATATTGTTCTTTGTTTCCTTTTTCTGTGTTCTACTGTTTCAGCTATTACTCCTACATCTGTTTCTTTCATGCTATCTGTATTTCTTTCTCCTTTTGTGGTAATTTATCTCTCTCGTTCTCTATCAGCATTTCCTCTTAATTTTTCCCTTACCCTCATGAAAATATGAAAAGAAGGAAGGAAAAAGACAATTCATCCCATCAAGCCTACCCCATCCCATCACGGTGCAGCACATACACCATTTACTCAAGGATGTATTTATTTGTACTGTGAAAATGGCCGCCATGCTTCACCCTTTGTCTATGATTGGTCCCCTTGGAGGATAAGCCACACCCTGAAGTTTTACTGGAATGTGTATCTGGAACCGCCCAGCCCAAGGTCTCACTGACTTTGCAAATTGTAACTCAATCCACTTTGACTTCCTGAAGTGACAGAGGACAGAGCTCCCCAGAAGATAGCAAGGGCCAACCAAAGTGCCTTACCCCAGTCCAAGTACATCCCTCCCCTAGCCACAGTGCCTTACTCAAGTCCAAGTACATCACTCCCCCAGCCGAAGTGCCTTACCCCAGTGCAAGTGCATCATTCTCCCCCACCCTATAAATGGGGCAAGCATTGTGTATGGATTGTTAACAGGTTTATTGGGTATGAGGTGAATAGTGACAGTGTCATGACTTCTGGATACCATCCACTCCAACGATGTCCCTTGTAGGGGTTTGGAAGAACATGATCCGTCTTCTCCCAGCCCCCGTCTCCCCCCCCCCTCCCCCCACCCTTGTTTCTCCCCCCCCCTCCCCCACCAGCCTCTCTCTCTCCCCCCAGCCTCTCACTTTACCCCCAGTCTCTCACTCTCTTTCTCCCCCAGCATGTCTCTCTCCCCCCCACCTCTCCCTCCCCCCAGGCCCTCTCTCTCTCCCACCCAGCCTCTCTCTCTGTCTCCCCCGCAGCCTCTCTCTCTCTCCTACCCAGCATCTCTCTCTCTCTCTCTCTCCCCTCAGCCTCTCTCTCTCTCTCTCCTACCCAGCCTCTCTCTCTCTCCTACCCAGCATCTCTCTCTCTCCCCCCCAGCCTCTATCTCTCCGCCCCCCCAGCCTCTCTCTTTCTCTCCCCTGCCTCTCTCCCCCACCCCCACTAGACCCTCACTATCGGGCCCTCGCCGGCCACTCTCGGGTGCAGTACCGCCGCTACCAGCGAGGGAGGGAGGCAGGGCCTAGCGAGTCCTGGAGGTGGAAGGAGGAGAGTCGGTGAGGGAGCGAGTCAAGGCCTAGCGAGTCCAGGAGGAGGCGGGAAAGAGAGTTGGTGGTGGAGAGTCGGGGCCTAGCGAGGACGAGTCCTCGGGTAATCAGCAGCGGAAGAGAGTCGGAGCCTCAGCGGAGTTTAAGGCCTCAGGTCCTGCTTCTCGGCACCACCTGGAGGGAATGATTCGTGGCCCGGGAGGGGACGGGGGTGGGGAGCTTGTCACCTGTCAGTCAAAAAAAGTGCAGTACGGGTAGGGTGGGGGTGGTGGCGGGGCTCGACGGATGGCCATCTGTCAAAAAAGTGCAGTACAAATAGCTACTTCGTTTACTCAATCCCCCCAGTCACACAATGTCCTGGGTTTGGCAAAGAAAAGAGGGGAAAAAAGATCAATTTAGGAAAAACTTTGGAAAATAATACGGCAAAGCTCCAGGAGAATGTGACAACTGACAATCCTGCTATTTCCAGTTACGACACAGATTTACCCACTATAACTGAAAATGTTCTCGCTTAGGAATTTTTCCAGCTCCTTTTTGAAGAACTACAGGGAATCCACACTCATTTACAGAAGGAGGTGATTCAGTCCATCTTGACTGTAATGGCTTTCTTTAAGAGCTATCCAATTAGTCCTGCTCCCCTGCTCTTTCCCTTTTGAAAGTTACTATTGAATCTGCTACCACCACTATTTCAGCTAGTGCATTCCAGATCACAACAACTCGGTGCGTAAAAAATTCTCCTCCCTGTGGTTCCCCTCTGGTTCTTTTGCCAATGACCTTAAATCTGTGTCCTCTGGTTACCAACCCTCCTGCCAGTGGAAACAGTTTCTTCTTATTTACTCTATCAAAACCACTCAGAATTTTGAACATCTTATTAAATCTCCCCTTAACCTTCTCTGCTCTAAAGAGAATGATCCCAGCTTCTCTAGTATCGCGGCATTACTGAACTGAACCCTGGTATCTTTCTAGTACGTCTCCTCTGCACCCTCACCAAAGTCTTGACATCCGTCTTAAAGTTTAGTGTCCAGAATTGGACACAATACACCAGCTGAGTAGTAACTTGTGATTCATAATGCTTTGCTGTAACTTCTTTGCTTTTGTGCTCCATGTCTCTATTTATAATGCAAGGTTCCTGCATACTTAAATAAAAGCAGAAAATTATGAATATGCACAGAAGGTCAGGGAGCATCTGTGGGGAGAGAAACAGAGTTAACATTTCAGGTCGATGACCTTTCGTCAGAACTGGAAAAAGTTAGAAATGCAACAGATTTTAAGCAAATGCAGGGGCAGGAAATGTGGAGAGCTTGGTTAGAACTAAGAGGCTGAGGACAGCGAGATCAAAGTGGTCTGTCATAGGATGGAAGGCAGGAGTGATTAAATGACAAAAGGTATGATCGTGCAAAGCAAAAGGAGATGCTAATGGGACAAGTAAAGAAACAAAAGATGGTCTAGAAGAGGTGTAAATGGGGATAGCAGAATAATCAACAGCTGCCATGTGAAAGAATAGATTTGAAATTGTTGAACTCAGTGTCTGGGTGACTGCACTCGCCTGGTTCCATTCTTATCTAATCATAGCCAGAGAATAAGAACATAAGAAATAGGAGCAGGAGTAGGCCACTTGGAACCTCGAGTCTCATCATCATCATCATAGGCAGTTCAGCAGAATCGAGGAAGACTTGCTGCCACTCTTAAAATGAGTCCTTGGGTGGCTGAACAGTCCAATACGAGAACCACAGTTCCTGTCACAAGTGAGACAAATAGTCGTTGAGGGAAAGGGTGGGTGGGACAGGTTTGCCGCACGCTCTTTCCGCTGCCTGCACTTGATTTCTGCATGCTCTCGGCGCTGAAACTCGAGGTGCTCAGCGCCCTCCCAGATGCACTTCCTCCACTTAGAGCAGTCTTTGGCCATAGACTCCCAGGTGTCATTGGGGATGTTGCACTTTATCAGGGAGGCTTTGAGGGTGTCCTTGTTATGTTTCCTCTGCCCATCTTTGGCTCGTTTGCCGTGAAGGAGTTCCGAGTAGAGCGCTTGCTTTGGGAGACTTGTGTCTGGCATGTAGACAATGTGGCCTGCCCAGCGGAGCTTATCAAGTGTGGTCAGTGCTTCAATGCTGGGGATGTTGGCCTGGTCGAGGACACTGATGTTGATGCGTCTGTCCTTCCAGGGGATTTGTAGGATCTTGCAGAGACATCGTCGGTGGTATTTCTCCAGCGACTTGAGGTGTCTACTGTACATGGTCCATGTCTCTGAGCCATACAGGAGAGCGGGTATTACTACAGCCCTGTAGACCATGAGCTTGGTGGCAGTTTTGAGGGCCTGGTCTTCAAACACTCTTTTTCTCAGGCGGCTGAAAGCTGCACTGGCGCACTGGAGGCTCTGCCACTCAAGGAGGAGTGTGAAATTCTGGATGAAATAAATATAGTGAGAGAGGAGGTATTAAGGGGTTTAGCAGCTTTGAAAGTAGATAAGTCCCCAGGCCCAGATGAAATGCATCCCAGGCTGTTGAGCGAAGTAAAAGAGGAAATAGCAGAGGCTTTGACCATCATTTTCCAGTCCTCTTTGAATTTGGGCATACTGCCGAAGGACTGGAGGACTGCTAATGTGGCACCCTTGTTTAAGAAGGCAGAAAGGGATAGGCCGAGTAATTACAAGCCTGTCAGCCTAACCTCAGTGGTGGGGAAATTATTGGAAAAAATCCTGAAGGACAGGATATATCTTCATTTGGAAAGGCAAGGATTAATTAAGGACAGATAGCACGGAGTTGTTAAGGGAAGATCATGCTTGACTAACCTGATTGAATTTTTTGAGGAGGTAACCAGGTGGGTCGATGAGGATAGTGCGTATGGTGTAGTGTATATGGACTTTAACAAAGCTTTTGATAAGTTCCATATGGTAGACTGGTCACGAAAAGCCCATGGGATACAGGGCAAAGTGGCAAATTGGATCCAAAATTGGCTTAGAGGTAGGAAGCAAAGGGTAATGGTTGATGGATGTTTTTGTGACTGGAAGGATGTTTCCAGTGGGATTCCGCAGGACTCAGTACTGGGTCCCTTGCTTTTTGTGCTATCTATCAATGATTTAGATTTGAATATAGGGAGTATGATTAAGAAGTTTGCAGACGACACTAAAATTGGCTGTTAGGTTGAGAATGAAGAGGAATGTCATGGACTGCAGGAGGATATCAATCTACTGGTCAGGTGGGCAGAGCAGTGGCAAATGGAATTTAATTCAAATGTGAAATGTGAGATAATGCACTTTGGGAGGGCTAATAAGGAAAGGGTATACATATTAAGCGGTAGGCCACTTAAAAGTGTAGATGAACAAAGGGACCTTGGAGTGCTTGTCCACAGATCCCTGAAAGTAGTAGGCCAGGTGGATAAAGTGGTTAAGAAGGCATACGGAATGCTTGCCTTTATTGGTCGAGGCATAGAATACAAGAGCAGGGAGGTTATGCTTAAATTGTATAAAAATCTGGTTAGGCCACAGCTGGAGTACTGCATGCAGTTCTGATCGCCGTATTATAGGAAGGACGTGATTGCACTAGAGAGGGTGCAGAGGAGATTTACTGGGATACTGCCTGGAATGGAGAATCTTGGCTATGAGAACAGATTGGATAGGTTGGGTTTGTTCTCATTGGAACAGAGGAGGCTGAGAGGAGAGGTGAACAAAATTTTGAAGTGCTTGGATATAGTGGATAGCAAGGGTCTATTTCCCTTGGGGGAGGGGTCAATTACAAGGCGGCATAGTTTTAAGGTGGTTGGTGGAAGGTTCAGAGGGGATTTGAGGGGAAGCTTCTTCAAGGAGAGGGTTGTGGGGGTCTGGAACTCACTACCTGGAAGGGTGGTGGATGCAAAAACCCTCACCACATTGAAAAGGTGCTTGGATGGGCATTTGAAATGCTGTAACCTGCAGCGTTATGGACCGAAAGCTGGTAAGTGGGATTAGACTGGATACCACCTTGTTGGCTGGCGCAGATACGATGGTAAGTACTGCAGGGAATCGAATACGGCCAGGGTGATCTCCTGGACTAGTTTTGATCGCCTGGATGGGTCGGAGAAAAATTTTCCTCGATTTGTTTTCCCCAATTGGCCCGGGTTTTTATCTGGTTTTTGCCTCTCCCAGGAGATCACATGGCTCCGGTCGGGGTGGAATGTAGAATGTTTCGGTGCAAGGAGTGTCACAGTTGGGCTGGGTGCTCTTTACCTTTCTGCCATTATTCATTGTTCATAGGTTTATATGTAATATTTAGGGCTGCTGACCGAGGGTCATGTGGCTCTTCGTCAGCCAGTGCGGACACAAAGGACCGAAATGTTTTCTTTCTGTGCTGTAGATTTCTATGTTTCTATGTTCTATAAGATCATGGCTGATCTGATCTTGGCCTCAAATCCACTTCCCCGCCCGCTCCCCATAACCCTTGACTCCCCCATAGTTCAAAAATATGTCTATCTCCACCTTAAATATATTAAATGATCCAGCGTCCACTGCTCTCTGGGGTAGAGAATTCCAAAAGATTCACGACCCTCTGAGAGAAGAAATTCCTCCTCATCTCCATTTTAAATGGGCGACCCCTTATTCTGAGACTATGCCCCCTAGTTCTAGATTCCCCCACGAGGGGAAACATCCTCTCTGCATCTACCCTATCAAGCCCCCTCAGAATCTTATATGTCTCAATAAGATCGCCTCTCATTCTTCTAAACTCCAATGAGTATAGGCTCAACCTTTCTTCATAACACACCTGCAAGAACTTCTCTTCCTGCTCCTGCATCATTACCTCTGACCCCCAAGGATCTATCCTTGGCGCCCTTCATTTCTCATCTACATGTTGTCCTTTGGCGACATGATCCGAAAACACAGCATCAGCTTCCACATGTACGCTGACACCCAGCGCTACCTCACTACCACTTCTCTCGACCTCTCCACAGTCTCTAATTGGTCAGACTGCTTGTCTGACATCCAGTTCTGGTAGAGCAGAAATTTTATCCAATTAAATATTGAGAAGACCAAAGCCATCGTTTTCAGTCCCCACCACAAACTTCATTCCCAAGCTACTGACTCCATCCCTCTCCCTAACATCTGTCTGAGGCTGAACCACACTGTTTGCAACCTTGGTGTCATATAATACTGCTATAAAGCGCCTTGGGACGTTTTACTACATTATAGGCACTATGAGATAAATACAAGTTGTTGCTGTTGAGTCCAGAAGTCTGTAAACTGCCTAAAAGAAAGAAGAGGTCCTGTTTCTCGAGCTTACGTTGAGCTCTGTTAGAACAGTGCAAGAGGCTGAGGTTAGAGTTGGAGTCGAGTGGAGAATTAAAGTGATGGGACAGGAAGCTTGGGGGTCAGCTTGCGGACTGAACGGAGGTATTCTGTAAAGCAGTCAGCAAATTTGCGTTTGGTCTCCCCAATGTAGAGGAGACCGTACCGTGAGCAATGAAAACAGTATACTAAATTTCAAAAAATACAAGTAAATCGCTGTTTCATCTGGAAGGAGTGCTTGTGGCCCTTGACAGTAGGAAAGGAGGAGGTAAAAGGGCATGTGTCGTGGAGGGAGTATTCCTTTCGGAATGCTGAAAGGGAAGGGGAGGGGAAGATGTGGGCAGGGAAGTGAAGCTGAGCCCAAGATCAGCTCAGCCATGATCTTATAATGCGTCGCAGGCTCGAGGTGCCAAATGGCCTTCTCCCGCTCCAATTTCTTGCGCGTTTGGTAGTGGGGTCACACTAGAGGTGTTTTCTAAAAATTGTAATTTTAATGGAGAAATTTGGCAGTCCACAAATATAAAAATTAGTTTTTCAGGGCCAGAACGGTTGTCTAGCAGTTACTACGCTGTTAAACCCCTAGTTACACGTATTCCAACAAGGCTTAAAGTTTAATGGGGTATTTAGCAGCGATATTAACGCGGGAAAGCCCAAGTTTTCACCAGTTCTATTGATTTCACTGATTACACTCATCGCTGGCTATATTATGGGGTGGGGGAGGTGGGGTGGGGGAGGAGGCATGCGGTCCAGAGCACAATCTGTCTTGGAGCAGTGAATGACTGACCACAACTTCAGGATTTCCGCAATTAGATGCGCGTGCGCTAAATCCTAAAGTTGCAGTCAGTCTCAGAGGAGTAATGACGGTGAACGCTGACAGTTCATTATCATTATCCACTGCAAAATTTGAGCCATTGAGTTTTGGATCAATTTCTGTGGCAGTGGTAGGTTTCAACAAAGGCAGAAGAATCACTGTGTATATTGGGCCAAAAGATTACTAATTATGACATGATCTATAAACACAGTTGTTTATGGAAAACTAAGACAGTGGGGCTGAAATTTGTGGGCCTTTTATCCCAGCATAAATGCCAGGATTGGCCCATTGGGAACCTTCACCGCTGTCGCCACCAGGCATTCTAGCATCAAGGGGAGATTCCCTCATTGAAATAATCCTGACAATTGCACTTCCAGGGCTGTATCATGGATGCTTGCCAGCTTGAGGAGGCCACAAAATTCGAGGAGGTTGTCGCATTTGATGGGGTGGATAGGGGGTTCCGGGATCCCTCTCTGAAAACATGCCACAAAGCGTCCCTTTGGCCCTCTTTATAAGGCGACTGAGAAAATTCACAAAATAAAAACATTTCTTCACTGGTACAGGTTATAAACCAGGCCCGAGTCATAGGTGGGCCACATTTGTGCCACTGCAGCTGGGCATATCAGCCACTGCTTTTCCTCCAGTCCATGGTCTCCCAACAGCTATCCATGCATTCTTTCAGGATCTTAAAATAATGCAAACACTGTGGGCTACGGAATATTAAAGGCATCATATGTCCTATCTGGATACAGATATTACCCTTCTATGCAACAGGATCCTTCCAGGTTATTGTAGGAGACATCTGCCAGATAAGCCAGTTTATGCTTCTTGCCTGTATAAAACAAGTGACTAATAATGCCAGATGAAACAGCTTTATCATTTCCCTGTGAAAAGGAGATACCAGCTGGAGTGTGCATTAAATTTTTATCAACTGGCAGTCTTATCAAGAGTTCATGGTTTTATAGATGGAACCAAAATAGCCAACAGAGCTCCATATGTCAACCCCAATGATTACATAAACAGGAGAGGATACCACTCCATTAATATTCAAGTGGTTTATGGTCCACAGATGTTAATGCCTTTTATCCAAAGATCACCCATGATACTTCTCTTATGCCTCTGTGAAACTCCTTGGGATGTTTTTCTACATTAAATGTGCTATATAAATGCTGTTGTTGTTGTCCGGGGAATGGATAGCTGTTGGGGGACCAGTGCTACCCTTTGCAGCCATGCGGCACAGCTCAAATTAGCAACTCCAACACACCAGCAACGCACAAATCCCATGCTATCACGTAAGTTACTGTTGAGCACACCACGGGGATGCTAAAGCAACAGACAGCTTGTTTCGGCAGGTTATTACTCTGCAATCCAGCCAGCTGCTGTGATGTGCCAGGGCCTGTGGTGCCACTTGCCCTGACATCACCTTGAGAAGAACCGATAGGAAAAGGAAGAAGAATTGCAATACATTTCTGAGACAAAGCCTGGGTCCCATGGCTCTGACGCCACGGGCAGCGTTCTCCTCAATGATGCCCACTTTGCTGGTTCCCCCGTGCTCTGTCAATCACCTGATGCCACATCCTCACCAACAAAATTCCACTGGGTGAAACTATCTGAGCTGGTGTGGGAGTGAGAAAGCAAGTGGCATGGGGTGAGATTGAGGGGGTTGTGGCAGAGGAACATGAGACAGGATCTTGCTCCTGGGATTCCTGTGCAGCTTTGTCCTCATTATCCTCTTCCTCATTGTCATTGTCATCATCACGACCCAGGTACAATACTTTGGTGATCTTTGTTGAGGCTTAAGTTTGGAGTTAGATATAGTCCTTACTACTAGGGGGATCAAGGGGTATGGCGAGAAAACAGGAATGGGGTACTGAGGTTGCATGTTCAGCCATGAACTCATTGAATGGCGGTGCAGGCTCGAAGGGCCGAATGGCCTACTCCTGCACCTATTTTCTATGTTTCTATGCTTAGTCTGTAGTGGCTGTGGATTGAACCCTGTGGCCCTTAGATGTGAGGTTGCAAAAAATACAATTGTACCAGATGGGGGTTACTGAAAATAACATTTGAGCAAAATTTCTCTTTACTCAGATCCAATGATGTGCCTTAACGACACAACTCAAAAGACAGTACGCAACAAAAACATCAGTGTGAAATTTTCCATATGCGACACCATCACTATAATCAGCCTAATCTGTCCCATTTTGTGCTGAATTGTGGATAGTCATCATCATAGGTAATCACTCAAAAGCGAGGAAACATAAGAAACATAAGAAATAGGAGCAGGAATAGGCCATTTGGCCCCTTGAGCCTGCTCCATCATTCAATAAGATCATGGCTGATCTGATCAAGGACTCAGCTCCACTTCCCTGCCCGCTCCCCATAACCCTTTACTCCCTTGTGGCTCAAAAACCTGTCTATCTTCGCCTTAAATATATTCAATGACCCAGCCTCCACAGCTTTCTGGGAAAGAGAATTCCATAGATTTACAACTCTCTGAGAGAAGAAATTTCTCCTCATCTCAGTTTTAAATGGGTGGCTCCTTATTCTAAGACTAGTTTTAGTTTCCCCTTTGAGTGGAAATATTCTCTCTGCATCCACCTTGTCAAGCCCCCTCATTATCTTATATGTTTCAATAAGATCTCATTCTTCTGAACTCCAATGTGTATAGGCCCAACCTATTCAACCTATCCTCATGTCAACCCCCTCATCTCCGGAATCAACCTACTGAACCTCTGAACATCCTCCAATGCAAGTATATTCTTCCTTAAATACAGAGACCAAAACTGTACGCAGTCCTCCAGGTGTGGCCTCACCAATACCCTGTACAGTTGCAGCAGAACTTCTCTGCTTTTAAACTCTATCCCCCTTGCAATAAAGGCCAACATTCCATTTGCCTTCCTGATTACTTGCTGTACCTGCATACCAACTTTTTGTGTTTCATGCACAAGGACCCCCAGGTCCCTCTGTACTGTAGCACTTTGCAATTTTTCTCCATTTAAATTATAATTTGCTTTTCTATTATTTCTGCCAAAGTGAATAACCTCACATTTTCCCACATTGTATTCCATCTGCCAAATTTTTGCCCACTCACTTAACCTGTCTATATCTCTTTGCAGATTTTTTGTGTTGTCCTCACACTTTGCTTTCCCACCCATCTTTGTATCATCAGCAAACTTGGCTACACTACACTTGGTCCCTTCATCTAAGTCATTAATATAGATTGTAAATAGTTGAGGACCCAGCACCGATCCCTGCGGCACCCCACTAGTCACTGTTTACCAACCGGAAAATGACCCATTTATCCCGACTCTCTGTTTTCTGTTAGTTAGCCAATCCTCAATCCATGCTAATATATTACCCCCAACCCCGTGAGCTTTTATCTTTTGCAGTAACCTCTTATATGACACCTTATTGAATGTCTTCTTTAAATCGAAATACACCACATCCACTGGTTCCCCCTTATCCACCCTGCTCGTTACCTCAAAGAACTCCAGCAAATTTGTTAAACATGATTTCCCTTTCATAAAATCATGCTGACTCAGTTTAATTGAATCATGCTTTTCCAAATGTCCCGCCACTGCTTCCTTAATAATGGACTCCTACAAAGAGGAAGACTTGCTTCCACTCTAAAAGTGAGTTCTCAGGTGGCTGTACAGTCCAATGTTGGAGTTACAGTCTTTGTAACAGGTGGGGCAGACAGTGGTTGAAGGAAAGGGTGAGTGGGGAGCCTGGTTTGCTGCATGCTCCTTCCGCTATCTGCGCTTGGTTTCTGCATGCTTTCGGCGACGAAACTCAAAGTACTCAGTGCCCTCCCGGAAGCACTTTCTCCACTTTGGGCGGACTTGGGCTAGGGATTCCCAGTATTGTGTTGTGGGCCTTTACCTGCTAAGAACAAAGGTGAGAGTCTTCTTCATTTCACTTAGACCCTTACAACCAACAGAGAGAGTCGACTTTATCTGAACTAGACTGAAACTCCAGCTGATCAGCTAAATCAGTACAGACCCAGGATTTAACCTTGGTCTTTCCGACTCTCTATGGGTCAATATTCAGATGTATAAGAACATAAGAATTAGGAACAGGAGCAGGCCATCTAGCCCCTCAAGCCTGCTCCACCATTCAACAAGATCATGGCTGATCTGGCCGTGGACTCAGTTCCACTTACCCGCCCGCTCCCCATAACCCTTAATTCCCTTATTGGTTAAAAATCTATCTATCTGTGACTTGAATACATTCAATGAGCTAGCCTCAACTGCTTCCTTGGGCAGAAAATTCCACAGATTCACAACCCTCTGGGAGAAGAAATTCCTTCTCAACTCGGTTTTAAATTGGCTCCCCCGTATTTTGAGGCTGTGCCCCCTAGTTCTAGTCTCCCCGACCAGTGGAAATAACCTCTCTGCCTTTATCTTGTCTATCCCTTTCATTATTTCAAATGTTTCTATAAGATCACCCCTCAACCTTCTGAACCCCAACGAGTAAAGACCCAGTCTACTCAATCTATCATCATAAGGTAACCCCCTCATCTCCGGAATCAGCCTAGTGAATCATCTCTGTACCCCCTCCAAAGCTAGTATATCCTTCCTTAAGTAAGGTGACCAAAACTGCACGCAGTACTCCAGGTGCGGCCTCACCAATATCCTATACAGTTGCAGAAGGACCTCCCTGCTTTTGTATTCCATCCCTCTCGCAATGAAGGCCAACATTCCATTCGCCTTCCAGATTACCTGCTGCACCTGCAAACTAACTTTTTGGGATTCATGTACAAGGACCCCCAGGTCCCTCTGCACCGCAGCATGTTGTAATTTCTCCCCATTCAAATAATATTCCCTTTTACTGTTTTTTTTCCGAAGGTGGATGACCTCACACTTTCCAACATTGTATTCCATCTGCCAAACCTTAGCCCATTCGCTTAACCTATCCAAATCTCTTTGCAGCCTTTCTGTGTCCTCTACACAACCCGCTTTCCCACTAATCTTTGTGTCATCTGCAAATTTTGTTACATTACACTCTGTCCCCTCTTCCAGGTCATCTATGTATATTGTAAACAGTTGTGGTTCCAGCACCGATCCCTGTGGCACACCACTAACCACGGATTTCCAACCCGAAAAGGACCCATTTATCCCGACTCTCTGCTTTCTGTTAGCCAGCCAATTCTCTATCCATGCTAATACATTTCCTCTGACTCCGCGTACCTTTATCTTCTGCAGTAACCTTTTGTGTGGCACCTTATCGAATGCCTTTTGAAAATCTAAATACACCACATCCATCGGTACACCTCTATCCACCATGCTCATTATATCCTCAAAGAATTCCAGTAAATTAGTTAAACGTGATTTCCCCTTCATGAATCCATGCTGCGTCTGCTTGATTACACTATTCCTATCTAGATGTCCCGCTATTTCTTCCTTAATGATAGCTTCAAGCATTTTCCCCACTACAGATGTTAAACTGACCAGCCTATAGTTACCTGCCTTTTGTCTGCCCCCTTTTTTAAACAGAGGCGTTACATTAGCTGCTTTCCAATCCGCTGGTACCTCCCCAGAGTCCAGAGAATTTTGGTAGATTATAACGAATGCATCTGCTATAACTTCCGCCATCTCTTTTAATACCCTGGGATGCATTTCATCAGGACCAGGGGACTTGTCTACCTTGAGTCCCATTAGCCTGTCCAGCACTACCCCACTAGTGATAGTGATTGTCTCAAGGTCCTCCCTTCCCACATTCCTGTGACCAGCAATTTTTGGCATGGTTTTTGTGTCTTCCACTGTGAAGACCGAAGCAAAATAATTATTTAAGGTCTCAGCCATTTCCACATTTCCCATTATTAAATCCCCCTTCTCATCTTCTAAGGGACCAACATTTACTTTAGTCACTCTTTTCCGTTTTATATATCTGTAAAAGCTTTTACTATCCGTTTTTATGTTTTGCGCAAGTTTACCTTCGTAATCTATCTTTTCTTTCTTTATTGCTTTCTTAGTCATTCTTTGCTGTCGTTTAAAATTTTCCCTATCTTCTATTTTCCCACTAACCTTGGCCACCTTATACGCATTGGTTTTTAATTTGATACTCTCCTTTATTTCCTTGGTTATCCACGGCTGGCTATCTCTTCTCTTACCGCCCTTCTTTTTCACTGGAATATATTTTTGTTGAGCACTATGAAAGAGCTGCTTAAAAGTCCTCCACTGTTCCTCAATTATGCCACCGTTTAGTCTGTGTTTCCAGTCTACTTTAGCCAACTCTGCCCTCATCCCACTATAGTCCCCTTTGTTTAAGCATAGTACGCTCATTTGAGACACTACTTCCTCACCCTCAATCTGTATTACAAATTCAACCATACTGTGATCACTCATTCCGAGAGGATCTTTTACTTGGAGATCGTTTATTTTTCCTGTCTCATTACACAGGACCAGATCTAAGATAGCTTGCTCCCTTGTAGGTTCTGTAACATACTGTTCTAAGAAACAATCCTGTATGCATTCTATGAATTCCTCCTGCAGGCTACCCCGTGCGATTTGATTTGACCAATCGATATGTAGGTTAAAATCCCCCATGATTACTGCCGTTCCTTTTTCACATGCCTCCATTATTCCCTTGATTATTGTCCACCCCACCGTGAAGTTATTATTTGGGGGCCTATAAACTACACACACCTGTGACTTTTTCCCCTTACTATCTCTAATCTCCACCCACAATGATTCAATATTTTGTTCATTAGAGCCAATATCATCTCTCACAACTGCCCTGATATCATCCTTTATTAAAAGAGCTACCCCACCTCCTTTCCCTTCTTGTCTATCTTTCCGAATCGTCAGATACCCCTGTATGTTTAATTCCCAGTCTTGGCCACCCTGCAACCACGTTTCTGTAATGGCCACCAAATCATACCCATTTGCAACTCACTGGGTCAACAGGAAAACCCATCGACCAAATCTTACTTTCATTTCTTTCAGGTTGTTGAGATTATTCCATTGAAATAAATGTTAATAGATACTATTGTGTATCTGTAAAGCATGCACTCCCATGTTCCGCCACCAGGGAGCTCATCCACTGAAGTCGCAAGGGATCCCAGCATCTCTTGGGAGCACTGTATATAAGCCGGCCCCTAAGGCCAGTTCCTCACTCTGGAGTGTCTTATTAAAGACTGAGGTCACTGTTACTTTAACCTCCCTGTGTGTGGCCTCATATGTGTTAGGAACACAATAACTGGCGACGAGAATACGAATCTGACGCAAAGATGCAGCAAACTGTGGGCATCCTGGAGAAGTTCTCGGAGGGTGAGGACTATGAAGCCTATGTCAAACAGCTAGACCAGTACTTTGTAGCCAACGAGCTGGACAGAAAAGGAAGAGCTGCAAAAAGGAGAGCGGTCCTCCTCACAGTCTGCGGGGCACCGACCTACAGCCTCATGAAGAATCTTCTGGCTCCGGTGAAACCCACAGATAAGTCATATGAGGAGCTGTGTTCACTGGTTCTGGAGCATCTTAACCCGAGGGAGAGCGTGCTGATGGCGAGGTATCGGTTCTACACATACCAGCGATCTGAAGGTCAGGAAGTGGCGAGCTATGTCGCCGAACTAAGGCGACATGCAGGGTAATGTGAGTTTGATGGCTACCTGGAGCAAATGCTCAGAGACTTTTTTGTACTGGGCATTGGTCACGAGACCATCCTATGAAAACTTTAGACTTAGAGACACCGACCCTCAGTAAGGCCATTGTGATAACACAGGCGTTTATGTCCACCAGTGATAACACCAAACAAATCTCTCAGCACACAAGTGCTAGCAATGTTCATAAATTAACTGGAACTGTGTACAGGGCAGAACCCACGAGTCTGCAACTGCCAGCAGGCCTCAGGTGACCCAGATGACTCAGAGTCCCCAACAAAGGATGAATGCAAGGCAATTCACACCTTGTTGGCGTTGTGGAGGCTTCCATTCAGCCTATTCATGCCGCTTCAAAGGGTATGTTTGCAAGAGCTGTGGAACCAGGGGTCACCTCCAATGAGCTTGCAAACGAGCTGCAAGCTCTGCAAAACCTGCTAACCACCATGTGGCAGAGGAAGATTGGTCCATGATAGATCAAAGCAATTTTGAGCCTCAGAGAGAGGAGGCAGATGCTGAAGTACACGGGGTGCACACATTTTCGATGAAATGTCCATCTATAATGCTAAATGTAAAATTGAATGGCTTACCCATAGCCATGGAACTGGACACTGGCGCTAGCCAATCCATCATGACTACAAAGATGTTTGAGAGACTGGTGCAACAAGGCATTCAGACCAGCCCTGAGTCCCATCCACACGAAACTGAGAACGTACACCAAAGAGCTTATCACCGTCCTGGATAGCGCCATGGTCTAGGTCACCTATGAGGACACGGTGCATGAACTGCCACTCTGGATTGTCCCAGGCTATGGCCCCACACTACTTGGAAGGAGCTGGCTGGGCCAAATCCGCTGGAATTGGGATGACATCTGAGCGCTATCACATGTCGATAAGGCCTCATGTACCAAGGTTCTTAACAAATTTCCTTCCCTTTTTGAGCCAGGCATTGGAAACTTTTCCGGGGCGAAGGTACGGATCCACTTGGTCCCAGAGGCACGATCCATTCAGCACAAGGCGCTAGCGGTACGTCATATGATGAAGGAGGGAGTGGAAATTGAGCTGGACAGGCTGCAACGTGAGGGCATCATTTCCCCAGTGGAATTCAGTGAGTGAGCCAGCCTGATTGCTCCAGTACTCAAAAGTGATGGCACGGTCAGGATTTGCGGCGATTGTAAAGTAACTATTAATCGTTTCTCGCTACAGGGCCAATACCTGCTACCTAAGGCAGACGACCTATTTGCGACGCTGGCAGAAGGCAAGACGTTCACCAAGCTTGACCTGACTTTGGCCTACATGATGCAGGAGCTGGAGGAGTCTTCGAAGGGCCTCACCTGCATCAACAATTTGATTAGGGCAGGGAAAATAAAGTACGAGAGGAAGCTTGCAGGGAACATTAAGATGGACTGCAAAAGCTTCGATAGATATGTAAAGAGAAAAACGTTAGTAAAGACATACGTAGGTCCCCTGCAGTCAGAATCAGGGGAAGCCATAACGGGGAGCAAAGAAATGGCAGAACAATTGAACAAGTACTTTGGTTCGGTATTTACTAAGGAGGACACAAACAACCTTCCGGATGTAAAAGGGGTCAGAGGGTCTAGTAAGAAGGAGGAACTGAGGGAAATCCTTATTAGTCGGGAAATTGTGTTGGGGTAGTTGATGGGATTGAAGGCCGATAAATCCCCAGGGCCTGATGGACTGCATCCCAGAGTACTTAAGGAGGTGGCCTTGGAAATAGCGGATGCATTGACAGTCATTTTCCAACATTCCATAGACTCTGGATCAGTTCCTATCGAGTGGAGGGTAGCCAATGTAACCCCACTTTTTAAAAAAGGAGGGAGAGAGAAAACAGGGAATTATAGACCGGTCAGCCTGACATCGGTAGTGGGTAAAATGATGGAATCAATTATTAAGGATGTCATAGCAGCGCATTTGGAAAGAGGTGATATGATAGGTCCAAGTCAGCATGGATTTGTGAAAGGGAAATTATGCTTGACAAATCTTCTGGAATTTTTTGAGGATGTTTCCAGTAGAATGGATAAGGGAAAACCAGTTGATGTGGTATATTTGGATTTTCAGAAGGGTTTCGACAAGGTCCCACACAAGAGATTAATGTGCAAAGTTAAAGCACATGGGATTGGGAGTAGTGTGCTGACGTGGATTGAGAACTGGTTGGCAGACAGGACGCAAAGAGTAGGAGTAAATGGGTACTTTTCAGAATGGCAGGCAGTGATTAGTGGGGTACCGCAAGGTTCTGTGCTGGGGCCCCAGCTGTTTACATTGTACATTAATGATTTAGACGAGGAGATTAAATGTTGTATCTCCAAATTTGCAGATGACGCTAAGTTGGGTGGCAGTGTGAGCTGCGAGGAGGATGCTATGAGGCTGCAGAGTGACTTGGATAGGTTAGGTGAGTGGGCAAATGCATGGCAGATGAAGTATAATGTGGATAAATGTGAGGTTATCCACTTTGGTGGTAAAAACAGAGAGACAGACTATTATCTGAATGGTGACAGATTAGGAAAAGGGGAGATGCAACGAGACCTGGGTGTCATGGTACATCAGTCATTGAAGGTTGGCATGCAGGTACAGCAGGCGGTTAAGAAAGAAAATGGCATGTTGGCCTTCATAGCGAGGGGATTTGAGTACAGGGGCAGGGAGGTGTTACAACAGTTGTACAGGGCCTTGGTGAGGCCACACCTGGAGTATTGTGTACAGTTTTGGTCTCCTAACTTGAGGAAGGACATTCTTGCTTTTGAGGGAGTGCAGCGAAGGTTCACCAGACTGATTCCCGGGATGGCGGGACTGACATATCAAGAAAGACTGGATCAACTGGGCTTGTATTCACTGGAGTTCAGAAGAATGAGAGGGGATCTCATAGAAACGTTTAAAATTCTGATGGGTTTAGACAGGTTAGGTGCAGGAAGAATGTTCCCAATGTTGGGGAAGTCCAGAACCAGGGGTCACAGTCTAAAGATAAGGGGTAAGCCATTTAGGACCGAGATGAGGAGAAACGTCTTCACCCAGAGAGTGGTGGAATTCTCTACCACAGAAAGTTGTTGAGACAATTTACTGAATATATTCAAAAAGGAGTTCGATGTAGTCCTTACATCAAGGGGATCAAGGGGTATGGCGAGAAAGCAGGAATGGGGTACTGAAGTTGCATGTTCAGCCATTAACTCATTGAATGGTGGTGCAGGCTCGAAGGGCCGAATGGCCTACTCCTGCACCTATTTCCTATGTCTATGTCTATGTCTATATCGTTAACATGGCCCTCAACCGTGTCTGTTCTATTTCCCGTACATCTGCTCTCACTGAGATGAGGAGAAACTTCTTCACCCAGAGAGTGGTGAACCTGTGGAATTCTCTACCACAGAAAGTTGTTGAGGCCAATTCACTAAATTCAAAAAGGAGTTAGATGTAGTCCTTACTACTAGCAGGATCAAGGGGTATGGCGAAAAATCAGGAATGGGGTACTGAAGTTGCATGTTCAGCCATGAACTCATTGAATGGCGGTGCAGGCTCGAAGGGCCGAATGGCCTACTCCTGCACCTATTTTCTATGTTTCTATGTAACACGCACAAGGGACTGTTCATTTACAACAGATGCCCGTTTGGAATTCGGTCGGCTGCAGCGATCTTCCAGAGAAACATGGAGAGCCTACTCAAGTCGGTACCACACACGGTGGTCTTTCAGGACAACATATTGGTCACTGGTCGGGACACCGCTGAGCACCTACAAAACCTGGAGGAGGTCCTCCAGCGACTGGATCACGTAGGGCTGCGGCTGAAGAGGTTGAAATGCGTCTCCATGGCAACAGAAGTGGAGTTTTTGGGGAGAAAGATCGCGGCGGACGGCATTCGGCCCACAGATGCCAAGACAGAGACTATCAGGAACGCGCCCAGGCCACAGAACGTCATGGAGCTGCCGTCGTTCCTGGGACTCCTCAACTATTTTGGTGACTTCCTACCGGGGTTGAGCACCTTTTTAGAGCCCCTACATATGTTATTGTGCAGAGGTGAGAATTGGGTATGGGGAAAAAACCAAGTAATTGCTTTTGAGAAAGCCAGAAACATTTTATGCTCCAACAAGTTGCTTGTATTTTATAACCCATGTAAAAGATTTGTGCTAGCATGTGACCCATCGTCGTATGGAGTCGGGTCTGTATTACAACAAGCTAACGTTGCGGGGAAGTTGCAACCTGTCGCCTAAGCTTCCAGGAGCTTGTCTAAGGCCGAGAGAACCTACAGCATGATTGAGAAAGAGGCATTAGCATGTGTGTTCGGGGTAAAGAAAATTCATCAGTACCTGTTTGGCCTCAAATTTGAGCTGGAAACCGATCATAAGCCCCTCACATCCATGTTCGCTGAAAACAAGGGGATAAATACTAATGCCTCAGCCCACATACAAAGGTGGGCACTCGCGCTATCAGTGTATAACTATACCATCTGCCACAGGCCAGGCACCGAGAACTGTGCGGATGCGGCTACCATTGCCCACCACGGGGGTGGAAATGGCGCAGCCTGCAAACTTGTTGATGGTGGTGCAGCCCACAGACTTGTTGATGGTCATGGAAGTGTTTAAAAATGATAAATCACCTGCCACGGCCCGCCAGATTAGGACTTGGACCAGCCAAGATACTCTGCTGTCCCTAGTAAAAAACTGTGTACTGCATGGGAGCTGGGCCAGCATCCCCGTTGAAATGCAAGAGCTAATCAAGCCGTTCCAGCGGCGAAAGGACAAGCTGTCCATTCAGGCAGACTGCCTGTTGTGGGGTAACCGTGTAGTGCTACCAAAAAAGGGCAGGGAGACGTTCATCTCGGATCTCCACAGCACACACCTGGGTATAGTAATGATGAAAGCGATAGCCAGGTCCCACATGTGGTGGCCCGATATCGACTCTGACTGAGAGTTCTGTGTATGGCAATGCAGCGTATGTGCTCAGTTGAGCAAAGCGCCCAGAGAGGCACCACTAAGTTTGTGGTCCTGGCCCTCCAGACCATGGTCGAGGATCCATGTTGACTATGTGGGCCCGTTTCTCGGTAAAATGTTCCTGGTGGTGGTGGATGCTTTTTCAAAATGGATTGAATGTGAAATAATGTTGGGAAGCACTGCCATCACCACCATTGAAAGCCTGAGGGCCATGTTTGCCACCCACAGCCTGCCTGACATACTGGTCAGTGACAACGGGCCATGTTTCACCAGTGTCGAATTTAAAGAATTCATGACTCGCAATGGGATCAAACATGTCACCTCAGCTCCGTTTAAACCAGCTTCCAATGGGCAGGCAGAGCGGGCAGTACAAACCATCAAACAGAGCCTCAAACGAGTCACAGAAGGCTCACTCCAAACCTGCCTGTCCTAAGTACTGCTCAGCTACCGCAAGAGACTCCACTCACTGACAGGGATGCCCCCGGCTGAGCTACCGATGAAAAGGACACTTAAAACCAGACTCTCGCTGGTTCACCCCAACCTGCATGATCAGGTAGAGAGCAGGCGGCAGCAACTAAATGTAAACAATGGTCACGCCACTGTGTCATGGGAAATTGATCTGAATGAACCTGTGTATGTGCTAAACTATGGACATGGTCCCAAGTGGATCGCTGGCACGGTGATAGCTAAAGAAGAGAATAGGGTGTTTGTAGTCAAACTAGACAATGGACAAGTTTGCAGAAAGCACCTGGACCAAATGAGGCTGCGGTTCACAGACTGCCCTGAACAACCCACAGCAGGCGCCACCTTTTTCGAGCGCACAACACACACCCAAAGGATCAACGACACCACCCCGGACCAGGAAACCAAACCCATCACACCCAACAGCCCAGCAAGGCCAGGCTCACCCAGCAGCCCTGCAGGGCCAACAACACGCCAGCCCAGCGAGGGCACAGCCAACACACCAGAACAGACATTTGTACCGAGGCGGTCCACCAGGGAAAGAAAGGCTCCTGACTGCCTCACCTTGTAAATAGTTTTCACTTTGACTTTGCGGGGGGGAGTGATGTTGTGTATCTGTAAAGCATGCACTCCCATGTTCCGCCACCAGGGAGCGCATCCCCTGAAGTCCCAAGGGATCCCAGCATCCCTTGAGAGCATTGTATATAAGCCAGCCCCTAAGGCCTGTTCCTCACTCTGGAGTGTCTTATAGAAACATAGAAACATAGAAAATAGGTGCAGGAGCAGGCCATTCAGCCCTTCTAGCCTGCACCGCCATTCAATGAGTTCATGGCTGAACATGAAACTTCAGTACCCCCTTCCTGCTTTCTCGCCATAACCCTTGATCCCCCGAGTAGTAAGGACTTCATCTAACTCCCTTTTGAATATATTTAGTGAATTGGCCTCAACTACTTTCTGTGGTAGAGAATTCCACAGGTTCACCACTCTCTGGGTGAAGAAGTTTCTCCTCATCTCGGTCCTAAATGGCTTACCCCTTATCCTCAGACTGTGACCCCTGGTTCTGGACCTCCCCAACATTGGGAACATTCTTTCTGCATCTAACCTGTCTAAACCCGTCAGAATTTTAAACGTTTCTATGAGGTCCCCTCTCATTCTTCTGAACTCCAGTGAATACAAGCCCAATTGATCCAATCTTTCTTGATAGGTCAGTCCCGCCATCCCGGGAATCAGTCTGGTGAACCTTCGCTGCACTCCCTCAATAGCAAGAATGTCCTTCCTCAAGTTAGGAGACCAAAACTGTACACAATACTCCAGGTGTGGCCTCACCAAGGCCCTGTACAACTGTAGCAACACCTCCCTGCCCCTGTATTCAAATCCCCTCGCTATGAAGACTGAGGTCACTGTTACTTTAACCTCTCTGTGTGCAGCCTCATCTGTGTTAGGAATACAATAGGTACTTTGCCCTTTTCTGATTTATCCCCAAAGAAATTGCCCCAATTTAAATTTTCAAAAAGATTTCTACTTGATTGCGCTGTTTTTTTCCTCTGCAATTCGACCGATATTGGAGTTACCGGCATAAAAGATAATGGAATTTGAATTGCTAATTATGTTCAGTGCAAATTGAGTTTCTGTGATCTTTTGTCCTAGTTTTAAAAACATCCTGCTATAAACAGACCCTGCCCACAAAACTGGCCATGACCGCAGGGTGAATTAATCACCATTGGAAGTTTCCGTTAATTGTGCCCGTTTAGAGGCCTTTGAGGAAGCTCCAAAAATTAAACTGGATGTTTTGGGCATGTTGTGGAAAAATATTTCCGAGACTGTATAATATATATAAAGAGAGGTTTATTAAACCGGAGACAAAGCTTTGGGAGAAGTGTTAAAGACCCCTGTCTTTGAACCATCTTCTCAAATTGGTATCTGCAGTGAAGTCCTTTTATCTTACAGATTACGTCACTTTACAACATATGCTTTAGCACTACAAAGCTGTTACTATCGAAGGCTAAGCTTTTGATATTAACCATCCTGCATTGTGACAGGGCAGTATAAACAAGTGCAGGCTTTTGACACCGGTATAAACAAACATACCTAGCACTTAACTCTCCAGTGTTCATTATCTCACTTTCCAATCTGCATTAACTCAAGGCCAGCATGCCTTAAAGTCTAACTGTTTAAAGCATAATGCATTAGTATTGTCCCTTACAAAATTCATTTAAAGGGGAAAATAAAACAAATGTTTGGTCCCGTATACTAGTCCAGTATATGTCCAAAAATCCGCTCCAACAATATTCCCCCTTTTGGTCCTGGAGGATGTTTACACAATCCAGATGACCACAATGATTGTAGCATATATTCGTCCTTTGGGGTATGTTACTTCCCTGATGTTCCGTATATCCACCTTGCCTGGAGCTCTAGGCTACCCTTCAAAGATAGTGGTTGGTGTCATTGTCGTCTGTTTCTTCATCCTTGGTGTCTTCAGGTATTTCCATCAGGTGTGTTTCTTCTTCAGCGATTACACTGGCTACTGGCATCAGTCGAGCCATCATAACTTTACAGCAGATATTAAAACACCCGATAATCAGACAGCAAGTAATTATTATTACAACCAGAATAATTACTCCATGCATAAGATAGGACCCCCAGGATCCCCCTAACAGCCAGTCAAATCAGCCAGATCCTCCTGCTGTCATGGATAACTTCTTTACCTCCCTTCTTATGTGATCAGCGAGGTTGGTTATGTTTTCTGAATTATCAGGAATGTAAGTGCAACATTCAGCTCCAATTAAGGCACATTGTGCATATGGCTACCATTTCAGCCGTTATGCCCTCCATTGCTTCAGCAGTGTCGTTAACTATCTGTTCCAGTACCCTCTCTAGGTTACGTAATTCATCCATGGCGCGTCCTATCCCGAATGGGAACATCATGACCCCAAATAGCCTCTCTACCGGAGTAAGATCTCGTCTTAGTTGACCGGGTGTCTGTACTTCTGCTAAAGTACGTACCCGTCTGACAAAAGGGACCACATATCCCAAATAACAGGACCCCCTCCAGTTCTGAGGCAACCAGGTGTAGGCTTTATGCCCGCACACAAAATAAGTGCCATTGTATGCTGTTAGATTCGATCCCAATCTCTCTGTCAGCCCCCGTCGCCACCTAATCTTAGGGTCCCAGTCCTGGCTACTTGTCTGATTCTTCAAAACCTCTATTTCAAAGAACCCCTGATTTGTTGTTTCGCTGGCTATTATATTCCACCTGGCGAGGTTAAAGTATTCTGCTACAAAACCTGTTTCTCACCGGTCAGGTTTCTAGTGAAACAAATGTCAGCGGTGGACCTTCCAACTTCTGAGGTGTTGGTCAAAACCAGGAACGGGGTCGTACCGACCTATTGTATTCCGGCTGGTACCATCCGTCAATGCATCCAAAAGGTAACCCCCCCGATCTCCACGTTTCTTTATCCCCACTCTGGTTCCAAGTATCATTTACTTCCCCTGTACCGTTTTGTCGCGTTACCCACTCTGCTACTTCCGAGATGTTAAGGGAGATGTACAAAAAGGTATATTTACATGTAACTCTCGTTTCGGTCTAGCTAGCAGGCCGGACCTAACATGAACTATGATAATCGCACCGATCGCAATATATAGTTTCATCATCTTATTACTCTATTTAACAAATAGTCAAAGGCAAAATGGCCGTATGGCTTGCTTGAAGAATCTCTCGCTGTCAATCTATAAATAGACAAACAACAACAACTAATACGTGTGCTAAACGGCTGGTTCAAAAACCTTAAGCTGGGTCCAATGCTTCCATTGTCCGTTCCCTTTAACATCGATGCAGGCACAAGTGTCCTTGCTGATTATAACCTCATACAGTCCTTTTTGGGGCAAACCCCGGTTTTCCCGGGAGGACCCTTACCATAACGCGACTTCCCGCCAACGGGTCTTCAGGGAGCTTTGTAAGCTCTGCTTCCGCATCTCTTTCTTCCTGATTGTCCCTAACTAATTTACGCATCCCTTTTAATTGAGTACTTAATGTCCAAAACATACGGTTTTATTTTGTCTTTTAATGGGCCTACATCGGCCCCCCCTGTTATGATGTTCTCTGGTAATTAGTTCATAAGGAGTTAATCCGGTTGTCCGGTTTGTCGTGGCTCTTAACTGCATCAATATAATGGGTAATACTTCTGTCCACGTTTTTCCTGACGTTTGCATGGCCTTTTCCAGGGCGTTCTTAAGGGTACGGTTCATGCGCTCTACGATCCCAGAACTCTGTGGGTGGTAGGGGATGTGGAATCTTTGTTTTATGTCCATCAACTGGCATATTGTTTTTACAATTTTTTTCCGTGAAGTGGGTGCCTTGGTCGGAATCTATTTGAAGAGGCATTCCCCATCAGGGAATCACCTGCTCAATCAATATCCTTGCCACTGTTGAGGCAGTGCAATCACGTGTGGGGAAAGCTTCCACCCACCGGGTAAATTGATCTATAATCACTCGGCAATATCTTTTTCCATGGGATGGGGGCAAAGGACCTGTGAAATCAATTTCTACGTGTTCCCATGGCCCCCATAGTCGGGGCTGGTGTCCCATTTTAATTTTAATGGGCCTGCCTGGATTATATTGTGCGCACGTAACGCATCGATGGCAATATTTGGCGATATCTCTCCCCATCCCTTTCCACCACCAATCTCTCCCAAGACTCCCGGTCATGGCCTCTCATCCTGAATGAGACAGGCCATGATGCAGTTCCAATTAGGTATTCTGTATGCATTCAGGCTCCATTACCTTGTCGTTTCGTCTCCAAACGTTATCCTTCCCTTGCTTTGCGCCCTGCTTTGTCCACATATCTATTTCCTCCTCAGAAGTGTCCTGGTGTAGTTTCTCAATACTTATCTGTTCGTCTCGGGCCCCAGCGACACTGACTTAATTTTAATAATTTAAAATCATTATCAATGGAGAGTGTTTTTTTTACCTCTTCAAATTCTTTTTTTTTCAATCGCAAACACCCCTTCTCCCCCATGCTGTCATATAATCGTGTACTTTCCCAAATACATATCTACTGTCCGTATAGATATTAACAATCATATTTTCCGATAATTCCAGTGCCCGGGTGAGAGCTACCAGTTCTGCCACTTGAGCTGACGACCCCCCATTAATTCGCCCTGACTCAACTGTCTCTAGATCCTGGTTAACTACGGCCCATCTGGTATGAGGTAGTCCCTCTACGTATTTTCATGAACCGTCCACAAACAAAGTTTGTTCTGCCATTTGAAGGGGGGCGTCTTTTATTCTATCCTCTTCCATATCCTCACATACCTCTTCGCAAAAGTGGGGTTCCCCCTCACCCATCATACCTTCTGCGGGGTTGTTTCCTACATCCCTAATTATGGTTACCGCTTTGTTGGGTGTTAAGAGGACTGCTTCCCACTTTGCCCATCTCATATTAGATACGGTTCTCAGTTTTCCTGTGTTTAACATTTCTACCAATGTGTGTTTAGTGTGGAGAATTATGTTTCCAGTCATCACCACAGGCTCGCTTAATTTTTTACCACCCAAGCTGCGCAATCTAGCGCGGCTATACATCTGGATAACCCAGTCACCACCGAGCTTTCGGTGGTAGAGTAATAGGCTATAGGTCTCCTTTTATCAGGGATAAAGTTCCGGCTGTAATTAAAGAGGCCCAGTACCTTCCTCACCCCCCTTACCGTTACTGGTCTAGGCATGTCCTTGACAGCCTTTTTCCTATCCGAGGGCATTTCTTTCAGCCCCTTGAGAGGCAGTACCCTAGGTACAGGACCTGGGACTTCCCTACCTGGGCCTTTTTGGGGAGTTAGTGGTGCTAGCTGTTTCTTTTAAGATACCCTTTTCCACTAGCCCTTTTATTATTTCTACAACCGCTGTTCTAGCTTCAGGTCTTATAGGGTATTATGGCAAGTCCCCCTTTTCTGCCCTCCTCCTGTTCCCGTGGCAGAGACCTTTTCCTGCTTTATCTTTTTCTTTTCTAAACTGCTAAAGCTTACTGTTTTAGTCTTTTTCAAAAGTCCCTTCACAGATAGCTCACCACTCGCCCAGGAGTTTGACCTAATCCCTGAAGGTATTTCTAAATTTAAAACTCTTTTTTTTACTGAGCTAGAAGCTTTCGTGTCAAGGTTTTACACAAAGGAAAATGGGAGCGTTTTAAAAGGCATTCTTTATCTCATTCCTGGACTAAATTTATGTCTTTCAACCCAATTGCATGTTTTCTTTCGACAAATAAGTGAGCGTGTCAAATTCTTTTTTTTTACTACCGGGGCCATGTATTTTTATCTTTTACTCAACAAACCTATCCTTTGTGCCTTTCCTAGCTCCGTAACTTATCATCCGAATATATCCACACCTTCGTTTCTAACTTAAAATGTAATACCATAAGGTTCACAGTTTCTTAAACTTCCCACATACAGGACAACACTACGAAGGGTTAAAAAAAAACATTTCACTCTGTTTGGAAAGAATGGGTGGAGCTAAAACAGGCAGGCAACTCCACACCTTCCCAAGCAGGCTTTCATTCATTCCACAGTCAAAATCACTCGAGTACTCGCTTCATTCAAAATAGACACTCACAAAAGTCTCTCTTCATTCAACAAAGCTTATGTCTGGATCCATATGTCACTTAAGATAGTCACTATCAGCTTTTTTTATGGCATTACGTAATTACACAAGTTACAATTAATGATAGGAATTAATTAATGACCCGGGCAGCCGCATTTTACATTCCCTTCCTTACCTTCCATGTTCGCCAGTCTCGGACGTTTCCCTTTGTTTCTGTAATACTCACGGCCACGACTACTCTGTGGAGACCCTTTGTCTTCGCAACAAAGCTAGCGTGTTTCCTTACCACCGGAGTTTTCGGCTCGAGGTTGGATCGATCAGTTCCCTTCCGCACCGACCTTATTTACTAAAGGGACAACTCAAACTGGTTAGTCAGCCTCTTCCAGCTATCTGTTTACTCGTATCTTATACACTATCCCGTCATGCCCATACACCTCTCTTTTCAGTCTCTAACACCAGATTCCAGATACTGTCTTAAGTGATCACGTCTGATCAGACAGTATCCTGTTCGTGACGCCATTTTGTTGTGGAAAAATATTTCCGAGACTGTATAATATATATAAAGAGAGGTTTATTAAATCGGAGACAAAGCTTTGGGAGAAGTGTTAAAGACCCCTGTCTTTGAACCATCTTCTCACATTGGTATCTGCAGTGAAGTCCTTTTATCTTACAAATTA
Organism: Pristiophorus japonicus; assembly: GCF_044704955.1. Taxonomy (NCBI): domain Eukaryota; kingdom Metazoa; phylum Chordata; class Chondrichthyes; family Pristiophoridae; genus Pristiophorus; species Pristiophorus japonicus. Next base: position 68,360,035 of record NC_091979.1, read on the forward strand.
CGTCACTTTACAACACATGCTTTAGCACTACAAAGCTGTTACTATCGAAGGCTAAGCTTTTGATATTAACCATCCTGCATTGTGACAGGGCAGTATAAACAAGTGCAGGCTTTTGACACCGGTATAAACAAACATACCTAGCACTTAACTCTCCAGTGTTCATTATCTCACTTTCCAATCTGCATTAACTCAAGGCCAGCATGCCTTAAAGTCTAACTGTTTAAAGCATAATGCATCAGTATTGTCCCTTACAAAATTCATTTAAAGGGGAAAATAAAACAAATGTTTGGTCCCGTTTACTAGTCCAGTATATGTCCAAAAATCCGCTCCAACAGGCACAAGGACACTAACATAAATTTTGAAAGGTTTTGAATTATTTTTACTTTATTTTACTAAGGAACTGACTACTGTAATCCAATCTAACTAGAAAATAGTTTTAGATATTTATTGAAAGTCATTTTCAGTAATTTAAAATGGGGTTACTCACAGGTGGATTGTCACTGCGATTTAAAATGCTTATTTTTGTGATAAACCCATTTTCAACAGTATTAATCAAACGTTACCAACTTAGCACTCTTAAATATATCAAGTAATTTTTTTAAAGCAAATGTTTAGAAATTACGTTTTAAAATGCTGCCCAATTGCACTGGTTCATGGCAGCTTTTGCATTCGCCAATATGCAAATGAATGGAAACTTGGGGAGAATAAAACACTTTTCAAAACGGGCGCAATTTCGGGCAAAATTTGCGCCAGAATCGGCAATTGTACCTAAAGAGGAAACTACCGCCCTTTATTTGTTCTTGTGATGTCGACGACTCTGCCAAGACCACATTTATTGTCCATTCCTAGTTGGCCTGAGTAGGTGGTGGTGAGCCTCCTTCTTGAATCACTAGCAGTGCTTGTGGTGATGGTGCTCCCTCAATGTATTAGGCAGGGATGATATTGAGGATGAATTAGACTACAGTTATGAATAGAAAAATAAAAACTAGTGCAAAAAACAACATAGTTTTTAATGAAAACAGCTCTTGTTCAGTTTGCTCCACAATGAGATGATGTTTTCAAAGTGCACAGACATATAAATAGAACATAAATATTTCAAAATGTAAATCTTTTATTCAGATTTCTATTGAAATAACACAAGCATGGACAGATTTCAATTGATCTGTTCTATTTCAGTTGAAACATAAACAATTAAACTATGCACAATTTGTTACTGACTCATTGTTCACAGAACAAAATACATTGAAAATATTGAAAAGTTCCTCATTTGAGTTAATTAGTAAATATCTTTTATCTGAAGCAATGAGAATTTGAAAGTTGAAATTAATGTGAAACAGATACTAAAAGGAATTTCTGAAAAATAGGGATAAATTCTTTGTCAATAATTTTAGTAAAAGAGTTGGGGGAGAGAAATTGGCATTATTGTGTTCCTAACACAGATGAGTCTGCACACAGGGAAGTTAAAGTAACAGTGACCTCAGTCTTTATTAAGACACTCCAGAGTGAGGAACAGTCCTTAGGGGCCGGCTTATATACAGTGCTCCCAAGGGATGCTGGGATCCCTTGGGACTTCAGGGGATGAGCTCCCTGGTGGCGGAACATGGGAGTGCATGCTTTACAGATATATAACATCACTCCCCCCCCCCCCCCTAAAGTCAAAGTGAAAACTATTTACAAGGTGTGGCGATCGGGAGCCTTTCTTTCCCTGGTGGACCGCCTCGGTACAAATGTCTGTTCTGATGTGTTGGCTGAGCCCTCGCTGGGCTGGCGTGTTGTTGGCCCTGCAGGGCTGCTAGGTGAGCCTGGCCTTACTGGGCTGTTGGGCGTGATGGGTTTGATTTCCTGGTCCGACATGGTGTCATTGATCCTTTGGGTGTGTGTTGTGGGCTCGAAAAAGGTGGTGTCTGCTGTGGGTTGTTCAGGGCAGCCTGTGAATCGCAGCCTCGTTTGGGCCAGGTGCTTTCTGCAAATTTGTCCATTGTCTAGTTTGACTACAAACACCCGATTCCATTCTTTAGCTATCACCGTGCCCGCGATCCACTTGGGACCATGTCCATAGTTTAGCACATACACAGGGTCATTCAGATCAATTTCCCGTGACACAGTAGCACGAGCATCGTTTCATTTTGTTGCTGCTGCCTGCTCGCTACCTGATCATGCAGGTTGGGGTGAACCAGCCAGAGTCTGGTTTTAAGTGTCCTTTTCATGAGTAGCTCAGCCGGGGGCACTCCTGTGAGCGAGTGGGGTCTCGTGCAGTAGCTGAGCAGTACTCGGGACAGGCGGGTTTGGAGTGAGCCTTCTGTGACTCGTTTAAGGCTCTGTTTGATGGTTTGTACTGCCCGCTCTGCCTGCCCATTGGACACTGGTTTAAAAGGGGCAGATGTGACATGTTTGATCCTGTTGCGGGTCATGAATTCTTTGAACTCAGCACTGGTAAAACATGGCCCGTTATCGCTCACCAGGACATTGGGTAGGCCGTGTGTGGCAAACATGGCCCGCAGGCTTTCAGTGATGGCAGCGGACGTGCTTGCCGACATTATCTCACATTCAATCCATTTGGAGTACGCATCTACAACCACAAGGAACATTTTACCCAAGAACGGGCCTGCATAGTCGATGTGTACTCTAGACCACGGTGTGGAGAGCCAAGACCATAAACTTAGCGGCGCCTCCCTGGGTACAATACGTAACTGCGAGCGTATATTGCATCTGTGAACACAGGACTCTAAGTCCGCATCGATACCGGGCCACCACACGTGGGATCTGGCTATCGCTTTCATCATTACAATGCCTGGGCGGGTACTGTGGAGGTCACTGATGAAGGTGTCTCTGCCCTTCTTGGGAACCACTACTCGATTGCCCCACAGAAGGCAGTCTGCCTGTATAGACATTTCATCTTTGCGCCGTTAGAATGGCTTTATCTCTTCCTGCATTTCCACTGGGACACTGGACCAGCTCCCGTGAAGCACACAGTTTTTGACTAGGGACAATAAGGGGACCTGGCTCGTCCAGGTTTTGATCTGCCGGGCAGTAACAGGTAATTGCTCACTCTCAAATGCTTCCATAACCATGCCTAAATCTGCGGGCTGCGCCATTTCCACCCCCGTGGTGGGCAATGGCAGCCAACTGAGAGCATCGGCGCAGTTTTCGGTGCCTGGCCTGTGGCGGATGGCGTAGTTGTATGCGGACAATGTGAAAACCCATCTCTGGATGCGGGCCGATGCATTGGTATTTATCCCTTTACTCTAGGAAACCATGGATATAAGTGGCTTATGGTCAATTTCCAATTCGAATTTTAGCCCAAACAGATATTGATGCATTTTCTTTACTCTATAGACACATGATAAAGCTTCTTTCTGAATCATGCTGTCGGCTCTCTCACCTTAGACAGACTCCTGGATGCATAAGCAACACCGGTTGCAGTCTCCCGAAATCATTAGCTTGTTACAATACACACCCAACGCCATATCACGACACATCACATGGAAGTACCAAACACTTACATGGATCATTCAACACAAGCAATTTGTTTGAGCATAACAATTTTATAGCTTTTACAAAGGCATTTTCTTGGCGCAGTAAGACATTCAGTGGTTCTAGCAGTGTGCTGAGACCCAGTAAGAAGTTATCAAAGTAGTTGAGGGGTCCTAGAAACGACCGCAGCTCCATCGCATTCTGTGACCTCGGTGCATTCTCGATTGCCTCCATCTTCGAATCGGTAGGCCTGATGCCATCCGCTGTGATCATCCTCCCCAAGAACTCCACTTCAGGCGCCAGGAAAATGCACTTCGAGTGTTTTAACCTGAGCCCCACTCGGTTGAGTCGACTAAGAACCTCCTCCAGGTTCTGCAGATGCTCGACTGTTTCCTGACCTGTGACCAAGATGTCATCCTGGAAGACTACGGTGCACGGGACCGACTTCAGTAAGCTTTCCATGTTTCTCTGGAGTATCGCCGCCTCTGATCGAATTCCAAACGGCACTTATTATAAATTAAATGACCTTTGTGCATGTTGATGCAGGTGAGGCCCTTTGATGATTCCTCCAGTTCCTGTGTCATATAGGCTGAAGTCAAATCTAGCTTTGTGAAGTCTTTCCTCCCGCCAGCATTGCAAAGAGGTCGTCGGTCTTTGGAAGTGGGTATTGGGCTTACAGGGAGAAACGATTGATAATTACTTTGTAATCACCACAGATTCTAATGGTGCCGTCTCCCCTGACGACAGGAACGATCGGGCTGGCCCACTCGTTGAACTCGATCGGTGAAATGATGCCCTCTCATTGCAGCCAGTCTAGCTTGATCTCTACCCTTTCTCTCATCATGTACAGTACTGCTCTCAACGTGATGAATAGGTCGGGGAATTAGGTGCATCTGCACTTTTGCTCCTTGGAATTTCCCGATGCCTGGTTCGAACAGTGAAGGGAACTTGTTTAAGACCTGGGCACATGAAGTGTCGTCGGCAGGCGATAGCGCTCGGACGTTGTCCCAGTTACAGCGTATCTTTCCCAGCCAACCCCTGCCGAGCAGTGTGGGACCACCGTCCGGTACCACCCAAAGTGGTAGCTTGTGCACCGCTCCATTGTAGGAGACCTTTACGATAGCTCTGCCGATTACGGGAATCAGTTCTTTTGTGTAAGTTCTTAGTTTCGTACGAATTGGAGTTAAGACTGGCCTTGAGACCTTGTTGCACCACAATCTTTCAAAAGTCTTTTTGCCCATGATGGACTGGCTCATGCCCGTGTCCAGCTCCATTGATGTCGGGAGTCCATTTAGTTCAACATTTAGCATTATCAGGGGACAATTCGTGGTGAATGTGTGTACCCATGTACCTCTGTCTGCTCGGTCTGAGGATCTGGTTCATCGTGATCATCCGTGGATCTGTCCTGCTCTGCAACATGGTGGTTTGCAGGTTTAATAGGATTTGTAGCTCGCCTGCACATACGTTGGTGGTGTCCCACTGTTTAGTGAGTTGGTCATATCACAGGTTAGGGTTAGGAGATGGGTGATCAGTAGGAAGAGCATTGGAAGGAAGGAAGGTAGTGCAGGGGTCCCCTGCGGTCATCCCGCTCCAAAACAGATACACCATTTTGGTTACTGTTGAGGGGGATGACTCATCAGGGGAGGGCAGCAGTAGCCAAGTTCATGGCACCGTGGGTGGCTCTGCTGCACAGGAGGGCAAGAAAAAGAGTGGGAGAGCTATAGTGGTAGGGGATTCTACTGTAAGGGGAATAGATAGACATTTCTGTGGCTGCAATCGAGACTCCAGAATGGTATGTTACCTCCCTGGTGCAAGGGTCAAGGATGTCTTGGAGTGGCTGCAGGACATTTTGGAGGGGGAGGGTGAACAGTTGGTGCATATAGGTACCAACGATATAGGTAAAAAACAGGATGAGGTCCTACAAGCTGAATTTAGGGAGCTAGGAATTAAATTAAAAAGTAGGACTTCAAAGGTAGTAATCTCAGGATTGCTACCAGTGCCACGTGCTAGTCAGAGTAGAAATTGCAGGATAGCTCAGATGAATACGTGGCTTGAGAAGTGGTGCAGAAGGAAAGGATTCAAATTCCTGGGACATTGGAACCGGTCCTGGGGCAGGTGGGACCAGTACAAACAGGACGGTCTGCACCTGGGCAGGACCGGAACCAATGTGCTCGGGAGAGTGTTTGCTAGTGCTGTTGGGGAGGGGTTAAACTAATATTGCAGGGGGATGGGAACCTATGCAGAGAGACAGAGGGAAGTAGAATGGGGGCAGAAGCAAAAGATAGAAAGAAGAAAAGTAAAAGTGGAGGGCAGAGAAACCCAAGGCAAAAAGCAAAAAGGGCCACATTACAGCAAAATTCTAAAGAGGCAAAGTGTGTTAAAAAGACAAGCCTAAAGGCTCTGTGCCTCAATGCGAGGAGTATTCGTAATAAGGTGGACGAATTAACTGCGCAGGCCGCTATTAACGAATATGATATAATTGGCATCACGGAGACATGGCTCCAGGGTGACCAAAGCTGGGAACTCAACATCCAGCAGTACTCAACATTCAGGAAGGATAGACAGAAAGGAAAAGGAGATGGGGTAGCGTTGCTGGTTAAAGAGGAAATTAACGCAATAGTAAAGAAGGACATTAGCTTGGATGATGTGGAATCTGTATGGGTGGAGCTGCGGAATACCAAAGGGCAGAAGACACTAGTGGGAGTTGTGTATAGACCACCAAACAGTAGTAGTGAGGTTGCGGACAGCATCAAGCAAGAAATTAGGGATGCGTGCAATAAAGATACAGCAGTTATCATGAGCTACTTTAATTTACATATAGATTGGGCTAACCAAACTGGTAGCAATACGGTGGAGGAAGATTTCCTGGAGTGTATTAGGGATGGTTTTCTAGATCAATATGTTGAGGAACCAACTAGAGGGCTGGCGATCCTAGAATGGAAGATGTATAATGAGAAAGGACTAATTAGCAATCTTGTTGTGCGAGGCCCCTTGGGGAAGAGTGACCATAATATGGTAGAATTCTTTATTAAGATGGAGAGTGTCACAGTTAATTCAGAGACTAGGGTCCTGAACTTAAGGAAAGGTAACTTCGATGGCATGAGATGTGAATTGGCTAGAATAGACTGGCGAATGATACGTAAAGGGTTGATGGTGGATAGGCAATGGCAAACATTTAAAGATCACATGGATGAACTTCAACAATTGTACATCCCTGTCTGGAGTAAAAATAAAACGGGGAAGGTGGCTCAACCGTGGCTAACAAGGGAAATTAAGGATAGTGTTAAATCCAAGGAAGTGGCATATAAATTGGCCAGAAAAAGCAGCAAACCGGAGGACTGGGAGAAATTTTGAATTCAGCAGAGGAGGACAAAGGGTTTAAATTAGGAGGGGGAAAATAGAGTATGGGAGGAAGCTTGCTGGGAACATAAAAACTGACTGCAAAAGCTTCTATAAATATGTGAAGAGAAAAAGATTAGTGAAGACAAACATAGGTCCCTTGCCGTCAGATTCAGGTGAATTTATAATGGGGAACAAAGAAATGGCAGACCAGTTGAACAAATACTTTGGTTCTGTCTTCACGAAGGAAGACACAAATAACTTTCCGGAAATATTAGGGGACCAAGGGTCTAGTGAGAAGGAGGTACTGAAGGAAATCCTTATTACGCGGGAAATTGTGTTAGGGAAATTGATGGGATTGAAGGCCGATTAATCCCCAGGGCTTGATAGTCTGCATCTCAGAGTACTTAAAGAAGTGGCCCTAGAAATAGTGGATGAATTGGTGATCATTTTCCAACAGTCTATCGACTCTGGATCAGTTCCTATGGACTGGAGGGTAGCTAATGTAACACCACTTTTTAAAAAAGGAAGGAGAGAGAAAACGGGGAATTATACACCGGTTAGCCTGACATCAGTAGCGGGGAAAATGTTGGAATTAATTATTAAAGATGAAATAGCAGCGCATTTGGAAAGCAGTGACAGGATCGGTCCAAGTCAGCATGGATCTATGAAAGGGAAATCATGTTTGAGAAATCTTTTAGAATTTTTTGAGGATGTAACTAGTAGAGTGGACAAGCGAGAATCAGTGGATGTGATGAAATTGGACTTTCAAAAGGCTTTTAACAAGGTCCCACACAAGAGATTGTTGTGCAAAATCAAAGCACATGGTATTGGGGGTAATGTACTGACGTGGATAGAGAACTGGTTGGCAGACAGGAAGCAGAGAGTCGGGATTAACGGGTCCTTTTCAGAATGGCAGGCAGTGGAGTGCCGCAGGGCTCAGTGCTGGGACCGCAGCTATTTACAATTTACATTAATGATTTGGATGAGGGAATTGAGTGCAATATCTCCAAGTTTGCAGATGACACTAAGTTGGGTGGTGGTGTGAGGAGGACACTAAGAGGCTGCAGGGTGACTTGGACAGGTTAGGTGATTGGGCAAATGCATGACAGATGCAGTATAATATCGATAAATGTGAGGTTTCACCCAGGTCTCATGGCAAAAACACGAAGGCAGAATATTATCTGAATGGCGGCAGATTAGGAAAAGGGGATGTGCAATGAGACCTGGGTGTCATGGTACATCAGTCATTGAAAGTTGGCATGCAGGTACAGCAGGCGGTGAAGAAGGCAAATGGTATGTTGGCCTTCATAGCTAGGGAATTTGAGTATTGGAGCAGGGAGGTTTTACTTCAGTTGTACAGGGCCTTGGTGAGGCCTCACCTGAAATATTGTGCTGGTCCCCTAATTTGAGGAAGGACGTTCTTGCTATTGAGGGAGTGCAGCAAAGATTCACTAGACTGATTCCCAGGATGGCAGGACTGACATATGAGGAGAGACTGGATCGACTGGGCCTGTATTCACTGGAGTTTAGAAGGATGAGAGGGGAACTCATAGAAACATATAAAATTCTGACAGGACTGGCCAGGTTAGATGCAGGAAGAATGTTCCCAATGTTGGCAAAGTCCAGAACCAGGAGACACAGTCTAAGGATAAGGAGTAAGTCATTTAGGATTGAGTTGAAGACAAACTTCTTCACTCAGAGAGTTGTTAACCTGTGAAATTCTCTACCGCAGAGAGTTGTTGATGCCAGTTCTTTGGATATATTCAAGAGGGAGTTAGATACGGCCCTTGCGGCTAAAGGGATCAAGGGGTATGGAGAGAAAGCAGGAAAGGGGTACTGAGGTGAATGATCAGCCATGATCTTATTGAATGGTGGTGCAGGCTCGAGGGGCTGAAAGGTCTACTCCTGCACCTACTTCTGTGTTTTAATGTTTCTATGTTCCACAGCCCTTGCAAATTTACCCTTTGAAATGGCATGAATGGAAACGATGATCACCCCCGCAGTGTCAACAAGGTGTTAATGGCCTTGCATTCATCACCCTTGATGGTGGACTCTGAGACATCTGCGGACGTGCAGCTCCAAGCATGTGGGGCCTGCCCTGTACGTTGCGATTTGAAAACAACATCACTTTGTTCACAGTACTTGTAGCAGCATTTGTATGCTGAGAGATTTGCTTTGTATTGTCACCGGTGGCAATGAAAGCCTGGGCTATCGTCATGGCCTTACTCAAGGTTGGGGTCTCTTGAGTCAAAAGTTTGCGAAGTATGGTTTTGTGGCCAATGCCAAGTACGAAAAAGTCTCTGAGCATGTGCTCCAAATGTCCTTCAAATTCGCAATGTCCTGCAAGGCGTCTTAGCTCAGCAACATAACTTGCCACTTCCTGGCCTTCAGACCTTTTGTAGGTGTAGAACCGGTACCTCGCCATCAGAATGCTTTCCTTCGGGTTCAAATGCTCTCGGACCAGTGTGCACAAATCATCATACGATTTCTCCGTGGGTTTCGCTGGAGTGAGCAGATTCTTCATGAGACCATACGTTGTTGCCCCACGGACAATGAGGAGAATCGCCCTTCATTTGGCAGCATTCTCTTCCCCATCTAGCTCGTTGGCCACATTGTTTGAGTCGCTCCAGAATAGTTTCCCAACCATCTCCCTCCGAGAATTTCTCCAGGATGCCCACTGTTCTCTGCATCTTTGGGTTCGCTATCTGTATCTCGTTGTCAGTTGTTAAGTATGGAGAAAGTGTCAGACTGAACACTGTGAGCTCAAAGTAAAGTGTTACTTTAGTCTTTTATTGCAGGTCTCCAGAGTGTCTCTCCAACCTGTGAGGCCTCCTTAAATACCTGTTCTCTCAAGGGACTATGGGATCCCTCGGGACTCCAGGGGATGAGCCCTTTGGTGGTTGTGCAGAGTATATACAAGGTTACCTTTATAAAACCCTCCTCCTTTTCCATTTTGCCTATCTCTTCTAAAAGTTAAGTATCCTAGAATATTTTGTTCCCAACCTTGGTCACTTTGCAACTACGTCTCCGCAATGTCTATTAGATCAAACCTATTAATTTCTATCTGCACTATTAATTCATCTATTTTGTTGTGAATGCTTCGTGCATTCAGATATAGTGCCTTTAACTTTGACTTTTTTCTATTTTTCCCTGATGTCACCTTAGTCAGTGATGCCCTATTACCTATTACATCACAAGAACAGCTATTATAATGCAGATGACTTGCACTGACCAGTATATATATAACATATGTTGCACAACCAGGAAACCCAAGTTACACTGCCAGGGGATCTTACTTCAAGTTGGCATCGAGACTCTCACACCCCTGAGTAACACTGCTTGACGCGTGTCAAACTGTATCTGGAATCACCACTTTAAAATGATTGCTTTAAAATTAATATTGTTAATTAAAACTAGCAGCCTACATGTACTTCTGAAAGGCTAATGATGTGCTAAGTAAAACTGCTTGTATTTGGGGTTTCCTGAAGTTGGTTTCTATCCCTGCTGTTTTGTCCTGAGTCTATTTACAAATCCCCTCTGGAATACATTGCAAAATATTTTATTACTATTCAATCATCATGAGTTCAAAATATTATGAAAATACTCTTTGTGAAGAAACAAGTTAGGAGACGATTAAAGTGTGAGATTATTAATACTAATTTTTTATAAGTTGAAACAGGCATACATTATATTGGGAAGCAGAGAAGTCGAATCTATTGGAGTATAGCAGTTTTTTTCCAGTACAGATTGAAGAGCTGGGGCATGCAAAACTGAAGTGCTACAGCACCACCATTGGCAGAAGGATGTAATTAAAAAAATAAATAACTTGCATTTATATAGGGGCATAACATTCAAGCCATTCTGACTTAAGACCACAGACAGGATAGAGCTCCCCCATCCCAGCCCAAGTTCCTGACACCCCCAGCCCAAGTTCATCCCTCCCCCCTCCAGCCCAAGTTCATCCCTCTCCCCTCCAGCCCAAGTTCCTGACTTCCCCCAGCCCAAGTTCATCCCTCCCCCCTCCAGCCCAAGTTCCTGACTTTCCCCAGCCCAAGTTCTTGCCCCACCAGCCCACATTCCTGCCCTCCCAGCCGAAGTTCATGTGCCCCCAGCCCAAGTTCCTGCCCATCCAGCCCAAGTTCATGCCCCACCAACCCAAATTCATGCCTCCCCCAGCCCAAATTCATACCTCCCCCAGCCCAAGTTCTTGCCCCCCAGCCCAAGTTCATACCTCCCCCAGCCCAAGTTCATGCCTCCCCCAGCCCAAGTTCATACCTCCCCCAGCCCAAGTTCATACCTCCCCCAGCCCAAGTTCTTGCCCCCCCAGCCCAAGTTCATGCCCCCCCAACCCAAGTTCATGCCTCCCCAGCCCAAGTTCATGCCTCCCCCCTCCAGCCCAAGTTCATCCCTCTCCCCTCCAGCCCAAGTTCCTGACTTCCCCAAACCAAGTTCATGCCTCCCCCAGCCCAAGTTCATCCCTCTCCCCTCCAGCCCAAGTTCCTGACTTCCCCCAGCCCAAGTTCCTGCCCCTCCAGCCCAAGTTCATACAGCCCCCAGCCCAAGTTCATACCTCCCCCAGCCCAAGTTCATGCCTCCCCCAGACGAAGTTCATACCTCCCCCAGCTCAAGTTCATACCTCCCCCAGCCCAAGTTCATACCTCCACCAGCCCAAGTTCATACCTCCCCCAGCCCAAGTTCATGCCTCCCCTAGACCAAGTTCATACCTCCCCCATCCCAAGTTCATACCTCCCCCAGCCCAAGTTCATGCCTCCCCCAGACCAAGTTCATACCTCCCCCAGCCCAAGTTCATACCTCCCCCAGCTCAAGTTCATACCTCCCCCAGCCCAAGTTCATACCTCCCCCAGCCCAAGTTCATACCTCCCCCAGCCCAAGTTCATACCTCCCCCAGCCCAAGTTTATGCCTCCCCCAGACCAAGTTCATACCTCCCCCAGCCCAAGTTCATACCTCCCCCAGCCCAAGTTCATACTTCCCCAGCCCAAGTTCATGCCTCCCCCAGACAAAGTTCATACCTCCCCCAGCCCAAGTTCATACCTCCCCCAGCCCAAGTTCATGCCTCCCCAGACCAAGTTGATGCCTCCCCCAGCCCAAGTTCATGCCTCCCCAGCCCAAGTTCATGCCTCTCCCCTCCAGCCCAAGTTCATCCCTCTCCCCTCCAGCCCAAGTTCCTGACTTCCCCCAGCCCAAGTTCCTGCCCCTCCAGCCCAAGTTCATACTGCCCCCAGCCCAAGTTCATACCTCCCCCAGCCCAAGTTCATGCCTCCCCCAGACCAGGTTCATACCTCCCCCAGCCCAAGTTCATACCTCCCCCAGCTCAAGTTCATACCTCCCCCAGCCCAAGTTCATACCTCCCCCAGCCCAAGTTCATACCTCCCCCAGCCCAAGTTCATGCCTCCCCAGCCCAAGTTCATGCCTCTCCCCTCCAGCCCAAGTTCCTGACTTCCCCCAGCCCAAGTTCCTGCCCCTCCAGCCCAAGTTCATACCGCCCCCAGCCCAAGTTCATACCTCCCCCATCCCAAGTTCATACCTCCCCCAGCCCAAGTTCATGCCTCCCCCAGACCAAGTTCATACCTCCCCCAGCCCAAGTTCATACCTCCCCCAGCCCAAGTTCATGCCTCCCCAGACCAAGTTCATACCTCCCCCAGCCCAAGTTCATGCCTCCCCAGCCCAAGTTCATGCCTCTCCCCTCCAGCCCAAGTTCATCCCTCTCCCCTCCAGCCCAAGTTCCTGACTTCCCCCAGCCCAAGTTCCTGCCCCTCCAGCCCAAGTTCATACTGCCCCCAGCCCAAGTTCATACCTCCCCCAGCCCAAGTTCATGCCTCCCCCAGACCAGGTTCATACCTCCCCCAGCCCAAGTTCATACCTCCCCCAGCTCAAGTTCATACCTCCCCCAGCCCAAGTTCATACCTCCCCCAGCCCAAGTTCATACCTCCCCCAGCCCAAGTTCATGCCTCCCCAGCCCAAGTTCATGCCTCTCCCCTCCAGCCCAAGTTCATCCCTCTCCCCTCCAGCCCAAGTTCCTGACTTCCCCCAGCCCAAGTTCCTGCCCCTCCAGCCCAAGTTCATACCGCCCCCAGCCCAAGTTCATACCTCCCCCAGCCCAAGTTCATGCCTCCCCCAGACCAAGTTCATACCTCCCCCAGCCCAAGTTCATACCTCCCCCCAGCTCAAGTTCATACCTCCCCCAGCCCAAGTTCATACCTCCCCCAGCCCAAGTTCATACCTCCCCCAGCCCAAGTTCATGCCTCCCCCAGCCCAAGTTCATACCTCCCCCAGCCCAAGTTCATACCTCCCCCAGCCCAAGTTCATACCTCCCCCAGCCCAAGTTCATGCCTCCCCCAGACCAAGTTCATACCTCCCCCAGCCCAAGTTCATACCTTCCCCAGCCCAAGTTCATACCTCCCCCAGCCCAAGTTCATACCTCCCCCAGCCCATGTTTCTGCCCCTCCAGCCCAAGTTCATACCTCCCCCAGCCCAAGTTCATTCCTCCCCCAACCCAAGTTCATACCTCCCCCAGCCCAAGTTCATGCCTCCCCAGCCCAAGTTCATACCTCCCCAGCCTAAGTTCATACCTCCCCCAGCCCAAGTTCATGCCTCCCCCAGCCCAAGTTCATTCCTCCCCCAACCCAAGTTCATACCTCCCCCAGCCCAAGTTCATACCTCCCCCAGCCCAAGTTCATACCTCCCCCAGCCCAAGTTCATGCCTCCCCCAGCCCAAGTTCATGCCTCCCCCAGCCCAAGTTCATACCTCCCCCAGCCCAAGTTCATGCCTCCCCCAGCCCAAGTTCATACCTTCCCCAACCCAAGTTCATGCCTCCCCCAACCCAAGTTCATACCTTCCCCCAGCCCAAGTTCATACCTCCCCCAGCCCAAGTTCCTGCCCCTCCAGCCCAAGTTCATGCCTCCTCCTGCTGAAGTTCCTTACCCTGCCCCCCCCACCCACCGAAGTTCCTTACCACCCCCCCCTCCCCTCCCCAGCCAAAGTTCCTTATCCCGCCAGGCCAAGTTCATGGCCCCCAGTTGAAGTTCCTGACTCCCTCAGCCCAAGTTCCTAACCCCATCCAAGCCCAAGTTCCTGACCTTATCCCCCCCCCCCCACCGCCATAGATGTGGCATTGTGTGTGCATCACGGATATGAAGTGGGTGGGTGTCGTGATTTCTGGATTTCATCCACTCCAATTATGTCCCTTGTCACACACGCACCGAGCTTTCTGAAAAATCCAGCGTGGGTGTAAAGGGGGTTGGAAGAACGTGATCTGTCTTCCATGAGTTCCCTCCCCTCCGTTCCCCTCTTCCACTTCCCCTCTCTCTCCCTCAGTCTCTGTCTCTCTCCACCAGTCTCTGTCTCTCTCCTCCCACCCTCACTCTCACTCTCTCCCTAGTCCCTCTCAGTCTCCTCCCCAGTCTCTCTCAGTTTCTCTCTCTCTCTGTTACATATTGATGCTTGGGGTCACTAGACACCAGAGGGCGCCACTGTCGGAGGTCATCGGGCTGTACGCACGTCTGCGCGGGCCCTGGTATATAAGAGTGAGTACCATGTCATGTGCGCACTTTGGCCATGAATAAAGTTGAACCAGGTTTACACCTGAGTGAGTTTACAGTAACAAGTCTTTCGAGTCATTATATGCATTACATTTGGCGATGAGGTAACTTAAGAACCTTCACTTGCAGAATGGGCACCATTGGAATTCTGGAGAGATTCGTGGATGGCGAGGATTGGGCGGGATTTTATCAACCGCCTGGATCAATATTTTGTGGCCAACAAAATGGAGGGAGATGCTGACACAGGTAGGCGCAGGGCGGTTTTCCTCACTGTTTGTGGTCCAAAACTTTATTTCCTCATAAAGAATCTTCTCTCGCCTGCACGTCCAAAGGACAAAGACTACAGAGATTTGTGCGCTCTGCTGCGTGACCATCTCAAGCCAAAAGAGGGGATCATCATCTCACACTATCGCTTCTACACGCATGTTCGTGCTGAGGGCCGGGATGTGTCGGGATTCGTCGCCGACCTAAGACGTCTGGCTGAGCCGTGTAAGTTCGGAAACGAGTTGGAAGACATGTTGTGAGATTTCTTCATGATAGGCATCAACCATGATGTGATCTTTTGGAAATTATTGGCTGCAGAAACGCTGGATTTAAGCAAGGCCATCGCGACTGCCCAGGCATGCTTGGCGACTGATGATAATTTAAGGCAAATATCATCGATAGTCGGAGCTCCACGGCAAGTACTGTAATTAAGATTGTGTTGTCATCTGGCAGAGCTGCTTATGGCAGGGCCTACTTGACTGCTTATGTGAAACCTGTAGCTGCTCAAAGTCTGCCAACTGGCTTGAATCCGACCTCCCCCTGTTGGTGTTGTGGGGGCAATCATCGGCCTCATCAGTGTCGGTTTGAACAGTACATCTGTAAAGGCTGCTGGAAAGTGGGGCATCTTCAGTGAATGTGCCCACAACTGAGTAAGTGTGCTGCTGCTCATCACATTGGTGATGATTACCAGCCCAGTGCTGGCCCGAATATGCAACCCGAGATATCCGAGGAGGAAGTATATGGTCTGTATTCGTTCCTGACAAAGAGCCAACCGATAATGGTTAATGTGAAGCTGAATGGCGTGCCTGTATCAATGGAGCTGGACACGGGTGCGAGTCAGTTGATAATGAGCCATAGGATATTCGACAAGTTGTGGGACACTGAGGCTGTGAAGCCTAAGCTGAGTCCAGTCAATGCCAAGTTGCGTACTTACACTAAGGAACTCATACCATTGATTGGCAGTGCAGTAGTCAAGGTGTCGTATGATGGTGTGGTTCACGATTTACTATTATGGATCATCTCAGGCAATGGTCCAACACTGTTTGGCAGGAATTGGCTCGAGAAAATCAAGTGGAACTGGAATGATATCAAAGCGTTGTCCTTGGTGGATGACACTTCGTGTGCTCAAGTGCTGAAGAAGTTTCTTTCTTTGTTTGAACTGGGCATTGGCAATTTTACTGGAGCCAAGGTACAGATTCACCTGGATTCTGATGCAAGACCTGTTTATCACAAAGCTCTGTCTGTTCCGTACATGATGAGGGAGAAGGTCGAAATTGAGCTTGACAGACAGACTCCAACGTGAAGGGGTCATAGCATCGGTTGAATTTAGCGAATGGGCCAGTCCCATTGTTCCTGTGTTAAAGAATGATGGCACTGTCAGGATCTGTGGAGACTACAAGGTTATGATTAAACGATTTTCGAAACAGGATCAGTATCCACTACCGAAGGCTGATGACCTGTTCGCTATGTTAGCTGGCGGAAAGTCGTTCACTAAACTGGATCTGACGTTGGCCTATATGACACAGGAGCTTGTTGACACTTCGAAGAAACTCACCTGCATCAACACCCATAAAGGACTGTTTGTCTACAACAGGTGTCCTTTTGGAATCCGTTCGGCTGCTGCCATATTTCAGAGGAACATGGAGAGTCTACTGAAGTCTGTTCCTAGAACCGTCGTTTTTCAAGATGAGATTCTGGTCACAGGTCGCGACACTGCTGATCATCTGCACAATCTTGAAGAAGTCTTACATCATCTGGACAAAGTGGGACTCAGGCTGAAATGTTCGAAGTTTGTTTTCATTGCACCTGAAGTTGAATTCCTGGGGAGGAAGATTGCTGCTGATGGTATCAGGCCTACCAATTCGAAAACCAAGACCATAAAAAATGCACCCAGGCCTCAGAATGTGACGGAGCTGCGTTCATTCCTTGGGCTACTCAACTACTGCGGTAATTTTTTGCTCGGATTGAGCACTTTACTAGAGCCACTGCACATGCTGCTCAGAAAAGGTAACAACAGGGTCTGGGGTGTATCTCAAGATAAAGCTTTTGAGAAAGCTAAGAATCTGCTCTGTTCAAACAAGCTGCTTGTTCACTATGATCTGTGTAAACATTTTGTATTGGCCTGTGATGCTTCATCATATGGGGTTGGCTGTGTACTCCAACAAGCAAATGAGTCAGGCAAGCTACAACCTGTTGTGTATGATTCGAGAAGTTTGTCAAAAGCAGAAAGAGCTTACAGCATGGTAGAAAAAGAAGCTTTGGCCTGTGTGTATGGGGTCAAAAAGGTGCATCAGTATCTGTTTGATCTTCGTTTTGAACTTGAAATGGAAAACATTTCATTGTTTTCGGAAAACAAAGGTATTAATACCAATGCATCGTCCCACATTCAGAGATGGGCGTTGACGTTGTCTGCCTATGATTATGTCATTGGTCACAGACCGGTCACTGAGAATTGTGCCAATGCACTGAGTCATCTGCCCACACCAGATATGGAGAAGCCTCAACCTGCAGATCTACTGCTAGTAATGAATGCTTTTGAGAGTGAAGGTACCCCTGTCACTGCTCAACAAGTTAGGACCTGGACCAGCCATGACCCTATTTTATCGGTTGTGAAACGTTGTGTCCTCAGTGGTGATTGGTCTGCAATACCTATGGAAATGTGTGATGAGATCAAACCTTACAACCATCGCAAAGATGAACTGTCCATTCAGTCAGATTGTCTACGGTGGGGTAATCGTGTTGTTATGCCTAAGAAAGGCAGAGAAAAATTTGTACGTGAACTACATAGCACTCATCCTGGCATTGCCATGATGAAAGCCATTGCCAGGGCTCATGTTTGGTGGCCTGGAATGGACTCTGATCTGGAATCATGTGTGTATTAGTTCAATACTTGCATGCAGCTAAGTAAAGTACTAGCGGAATCTCCACTGAGTCTTTGGTCATGGCCATCTAAACCATGGTCGAGGATACACATTGATTTTGCGGGCCCTTTCCTAGGAAAGATGTTATTTGTTGTGGTGGATGCATTTTCAAAGTGGATAGAGTGTATTAATATGTCATCCAGTACGTCCATAGCTACTATTGAGAGCCTTTGTATCATGTTTGCTACTCATGGTTTGCCTGACATTGTTGTGAGCGACAACGGATCGTGCTTCACAAGTCTGGAGTTTCAGGAGTTCATGAAACTCAATGGTATAGAAACATAGAAACATAGAAAATAGGTACAGGAGTAGGCCATTCGGCCCTTCGAGCCTACACCACCACTCAATAAGATCATGGCTGATCATTCCTTCAGTACCCCTTTCCTGCTTTCTCTCCATACCCCTTGATCTCTTTAGCCGTAAGGACCATATCTAACTCCCTCTTGAATATACCCAATGAACTGACATCAACAACTCTCTGCGGTAGGGAATTCCACAGGTTAACAATTCTCTGAGTGAAGAGGTTTCTCCTCATCTCAGTCCTAAATGGCCTGCCCCTTATCCTAAGACTGTGTCCCCTGGTTCTGGACTTCCCCAACATCGGGAACATTCTTCCCGCATCTAACCTCTCCAGTCCTGTCAGAATCTTATATGTTTCTATGAGATCCCCTCTCATCCTTCTAAACTCCAGTGTATAAAGGCCCAGTTGATCCCGTCTCTCCTCATATGTCAGTCCAGCCATCCCTGGAATCAGTCTGGTGAACCTTCTCTGCACTCCCTCAATAGCAAGAACGTCCTTCCTCAGATTAGGAGACCAAAACTGAACACAACATTCCAGGTGGGGCCTCAGCAAGGCCCTGTACAACTGCAGTAAGACATCCCTGCTCCTATACTCAAATCCCCTTGCTATGAAGGCCAACATGCCATCTGCCTTCTTCACCGCCTCAGACATGTAAGGTCTGCTCCCATTCAAACCTGCTTCTAATGGTCAAGCAGAGCGTGCGGTTCAAACGATCAAGCAAAGTATGAAACGTGTGACTCAGGGTTCACTGCAGACTTGCTTGTCACATATATTGCTTAGTTACAGGACAAGACCCCATACGCTTACCGGGGTCGCCCCTGCTGAGCTACTGATGAAGAGAAGTTTCAAGACCAAGCTTTCTCTTGTCCATCCTGAATTGAATGATCGTGTTGAAAACAGACGTCAAAATCAGCAATGCTATCATGATCGTGCTGCTGTGTCACGTGACATCTCTGTCAACGATCCAGTTTATGTGCTGAATTATGGTCAAGGTCCAAAATGGATCGCCGGTACTGTTACGGCCAAAGAGGGTAACAGAGTGCTTATTGTCATGCTCAAGAATGGGCAAACATGCAGGAAACATGTTGATCAGATAAAACTGCGGCACACAGATGAACTGGAACAGTTTGCGGAAGATGCAGTCAGTGACCAACCAAAACAATGTTCATTCATCAGAAGACTCTGCTGACATTACTGAATCTGGACTTTCAGTCTTTGACATGGTCATCACCACTCCCATCAGATCGGTTACTTATAACTGACTTAGAATGCTCGCCCAGAACTGGGATTGAACTGAGACGATCAACTCGTGAGCGGAAAGCCCCAGACCGTCTTAATTTGTAAAGAGACTGATACTAAGATCTTGAAGGGGGATTTGTTATGTATTAATGCTTGGGGTCACTAGGGTGCCACTGTCGGAGGTCATTGGGCTGTACGCGCGTGTGCGCGGGCTCTGGTATATAAAAGCGAGTACCATGTTATGTGCGCACTTTAGGCGCGAATAAAGTTAAACCAGGTTTACACCTGAGTGAGTTTACATTAACAAGTCTTTCGAGTCATTATATACATTACATTCTCTCCCCCAGTCTCTCTTTCAGTCTCCTCCCCAGTCTCTCTCACTCTCCTCCCCTCTCCACAGTCTCTCTCTCTCTCTCCCCCCAGTCTCTCTCACTCTCCCCAGTCTCTCTCCGCCCCCCCCCAGTCTCTCCCCACACCCCCAGTCTCGCTCTCTCATTCTCCCCATCTCTCTCTCTCCTGCCCACCCCCCAGTCTCTCTCTCCCTCCCCAGTCTCTCTATCTCTCTCTCTCGCACTATCTCCGATGTTTTCTCTTCCACAGAAGGCCACGAAAATGTTTCAAATAATCAACAAATGAAAAGCAGGTCCAGCGGCAGCTCCAGGCGGCTCGTGGCCCCATTTTCGGCTTCCTCATACATCGCACTGCGCAAGTGCGACCGAATCGAGGACCCATGCACAAAATCTAGTGCAAATAGTCACTCTGTTTATATAGTGCCTTTCAATACCTCAGCACGTCCCAAAGTGCCTTACAGCCAATGAAGTACATTTGAAGTGTTTTATTGTAGGAAGTGCAACAGCCAATTTGCACACAAGATTCCACAAACAGCAATGTGATAATGACCAGATAATCTGTTTTAGTGAGGTTGTTGAGGGATAAATATTGGCCAGGACACCGGGGATAACTCCCCTGCATCTTCAAACTAGTGCCGTGGGATCTTTTACGTCCACCTGAAAGAACAGACGGGGCCTCAGTTTAACATCTCGTCCAAAAGATGAGACAAGTTTACACAGGCAGTTTTTATTATAAATGTGGACATAGGAAATTATAATGGGAAAAAGTTAACAAAAAGTATGACATAAATGTGACAACAGGAAGCCAACTGATGCAGACAAGGAGTGCATGCAGATGCAAGATGTTTAATATAATTATTTTTCTTACTGATGTTTTGCTGTCTTATTTCTAATTTGCAGTAAACTATTGCCTGTATTAAACATTTACAATTAATGATGAAGATTTAAGGATTTAGGAAGGCTGCTTCTGTTGGTCAACTTAATACAAGCCAGAGCTGTGTCACTGTAAACAGTTACAATAAACAATGCAAGTGTTCATTTCAAAACAGTAGTCAATTTATCCCATGATAATAAGCTGAAGTACAGATGTTGCCTTTGGGAAGATGTTTATCAATCAAGTTCCAGACCCAGCTGTGTCTCAAATAATATAGGCATTTCTTAATTGAGGAACAATGAAGTATATTAAATAGATATTGCATCAATCAAACTGTTTCTTTTCAAGGCCAAGAAACTCCAGTGCATTTTTGGCGAGTAGCTTATCCTGTAAAACAAGTGAAACCATTTTATAAAATATCTGAAAGAATTCCAGCATTGACAATATATAAACAGGATATTCCACCCCCCAACCCCCCAAGCATTAATACATAACACTTGGGTTTTAAAATAAGGTAACAATTTTATAATCATATACTGCAGTGGTAATCATTATCAAAAATAAAAACAATTCTTCCACTCCCTCTTTGTGCTTTACACACTTTCTCTGTACCTCCCAGCTTGTCTACAGCTATTTTACTCACACTTTGTATCATACTCTTTCTGTAAGCTTGCCTTTTCCTTTGCCTCCTCTCACTTCTGTAAGTTTATTTCCTTTATTTATTTATTTAATTTGTACCTTTCGTAATTTTTTTAAAGTTAGGTGGCGAAATGAGAACCAAAATATACAAAAATGGAACAGAATGGTGCAGGGCCCAAGGGGCAGACGCAGGAAGAAGGGAAAGGGAAGAATCTGGTTGGAGGTGAGGAAAGCCAGGGGCATGTCAGGAAAAGGAAATTTGTGAGGTGCGGCAACATACAAAGGTATAGGAGTAACCAGAAGTTAGGGTCTAGGCTGAAAGGCTGTGGGGAGCAGGCAGGGTGGGTGGAACTCAGGTCAGTAAGGAGCAGCATGGTTGTGGCCTGGGCTGTGAGGGATTGGGTGAGGCAGAGGTGTGTGAGTGAGTGTGAGAGTGTGTGTGAGGTTGTGTGTGTGTGAGAGTGCACTATGTGTGCGCACTAGGTCCGTGCAGCAGAGCTGGTCTCCAGTCGTCTTGGTTAATCCTTGCCACTGGAACAAGACCTAGCTCTGTCAAGCCCGTGTGGTGGCTGGTGTGCAACGGCCACCACACGTTTAAAAAAATCCACGCACAGGCATCTTCCACCCTTCAAGATGTAGTTCGGGATCTGGAATATTAGGTCCTTAATTGAAACACCTGTGAACTCATCCCTTTTTGGCATGGAAGCAAGTCATCCTTAATACGAGGGACCGCCTATGATGATGATGAGGCAGAGGTGCTGTTGGGTTTGGCCTACAAAGGTGTGTGTCTGAAACCAAACTTTCAGACTACCTTACGACAGCTTCATCAATATTTACTATTCATGCTATTCGTCGAGTGAAGTTTTCGTCCGTCAGTCGGCGAATGAATGGAGCAATTGCGGGAGGTTGGGCAGCCTATTTTAAAACCGCCCTTTTAAAAAATTAACATTTATTTTCTGTTGAATTTACACCGACTTTAAAAAAAAAAATCCTTAATTTTTTTAAGGATTCAGTCGCAGGGCACAAGCTGCAGCAGCAACTTTATCGGAAACTCTTGGTATACTGACATCTTAAAAAGGCTTCATCTAAAATGTCCTTCCAACTAATGGAACTGTACGTACTCAGCCAGTTTTAGAAGGGGGGCATGTTTAACTTTTATGTGGAGCATATAGGAAACTGAATTTTAAGATTGGGTTTATGGGAGCTAAATCTTTCAGTGTTTTTTGTTTGAGTCAATTTGTTTATTTGTGGAAGTTTCATATTTTTGGAGCCTTGTACCCCAGGTTGGATG
Source organism: Pristiophorus japonicus (assembly GCF_044704955.1). Lineage (NCBI taxonomy): Eukaryota > Metazoa > Chordata > Chondrichthyes > Pristiophoridae > Pristiophorus > Pristiophorus japonicus. The sequence continues at coordinate 68,382,291 of NC_091979.1, forward strand.
ATCTTCCGGTTGATGTACTGGAGCTGGGGCAATGAGCCGACTGCTACAATGAGGTCCAAGAGCTGCTGCAACAAAAGCAGAGAAGAAAAACTGGGGTCATGAACTTGTGAAGAATCTGGGGCCTGGAGTGAGAGGCTGCAAGGTCTGAGATTGGGAAGAGAGTAAGTGGGGAAAGGCCTGGGACCCAAACAAAGGAACACAGGCATCCAACGTCTGAAACTGCAACAAGGAGTGCCCAAGGGGTAAAAGTGGAAAGGAGACAAAAGGTGGGGAACAAGGGAAGAATCAGGAGCTTCTTTGGCCCTGATAACAACTGCGAGGCAGGAAGGGAATGGGGTGGCGGAGGGTGGGGTGAGATTTAGCAGCCGGGAAATCAGTTTTCCGGCCACAGCCAGCGAGATTGAAAAGCTGGCTGCCTGTCGGGTGGGTAGGTAGCAGGATAGTTGAGCAGAGTTGTGACAGACATGCGGGGGAAGGAATTGGACATCAAAGGTTGGGAGGTGAGTTGGACTTCGGAGATTTTGGGGTGAGGGGTGGGTGTAGTTGGACATCTGATATCGAAAAGTGAGTCGATGATCGGACATCAGTGGTCCAATCGCAGAGGTGGGGTCAGCTGATTGAGGGGGTCGAATTGCAGGGTGGTTTACAGGGTACTTTGGGGGGGCCGGGGGGGAAGCACATCAGGAAACCTGTGCTGGAAAGATTAAATTTAAAGGTCAGTGAAAGTCAATTTAAAAGGACCTCGTTTTCGGCCAGCACAGTCACGAAGGATTGAATGGCCTGCTTCTGTGCCATAAATTTCTATAATTCTATGAATTAATGTCACTTCAGGACATTAACTGCTGCGATAACTACCTGCCCGCCTGCACTAATTAAGGCCCTGACTGAGGCAGGTAGGTTACTCGCACGCATCTAAACACGCCTCCGTTAAACTCGGAAGTGGGCACATTGGAACCAGGTTGTGGTTGCGCTACAAAATATCCGCCCGCGTCCAAATCTTGGGGGTTAAAATGTCCCCCTTTGTGTTTGAGAACTAAAAGAGCAACGTGGGCACCTCAGTTGGATGCTCATTGGAACATTGCTGCAGACCAAAAGTGTGAGTTTTATTCGGGTTCCTTAACTCAGTCAGTAGCACGGATGGAAAATCAGTTGATATCCCAAGTATTAATCATACTGCTTCTTCACTTGAATTTTAATACGAAAGTGGGGAGGAAGAGGTGGGGGGGAGGTCAGAGGTGGGGGTGCTAGAAGTCCATTATTTAACCAAGTGGGTACAGGGCACTTAGAAAGTAATAATAGGATTGGGCAGAATCAACATGGTTTTGTGAAAGGGAAATTGTGTTTTAACAAATTTATCGGAGTTTATTGAGGATGTAACTAGCAGGGTCGATAAGGGTGTTATGTATTTAACCCTTGGCAACCTGTATCACACCACCACCAGAGGGCCTACCTGTGGAGTCCCAAGGAACCCAGCATCCTTTGGGAGCATGGTATATAAGCAAGCCTCCCACGCGGTACCTGCACTCTGGAGTTAAAGGAGCTCAGGTCAATCTTACTCATTGCTTACAGTACTCAGTTTCATCCTTTATTATGAGCGTAATAATTGGCGATAAGATAACGAACAACTGCGCAAAAATGCAAAGACTAGTTGGTATCCTGGAGAAGTTCTCAGAAGGGGACGATTGGGAGGCCTTCGTGGAGAGACTCGACCAATACTTCGTGGCCAACGAGCTGGAAGGGGACGAGCACGCTGCCAAACGAAGGACGATCCTCCTCACCGTCAGCAGGGCAACAACCTATGGCCTCATGAAGAATCTTCTAGCTCCGGTAAAATCAACAAGCAAATCCTATGAAGAATTGTGTATGCTGGTCCGGGAGCACCTAAATCCTAAGGAAAGCATTTTGATGGCGAGGTATCGGTTCTACACGTGTCAATATCGGAGGGCCAGAACATGGCGAGCTACGTCGTCGAACTAAGGCGCCTTGCAGGATATTGTGAATTTGATGGATTCCATGAACAAATGCTGAGAGACTTTTTTGTGCTTGGCATTGGCCATGAGGTAATCTTTCGCAAATGAGCAAAGCCACAACGCTAGCCCAGGCATTTATGTCCACCAGCGATAACACCAAACAAATTTGGCAGCATAAAGAGGTTTCGGCCAGTACTGTGTACAAAGTAACGTCATTTTTGAACGTACACACTGGCTGCTGCACGACCTCAGATGACCCAGAGTCCGCCATCAATCGTTAATGTGAGGCAGTTAACACCTTGTTGGCGTTGTGGAGGTGATCATCGGGCCCATCAATGCTGCTCCAAGCACTATGCGTGCAACAGCTGCAGAACAATGGGACACCTCCAACGAATGTGCAGGCGAGCTGCAAACCCTGCAAACCCTGCAAACCACCACGTTGCAGAGGAAGATCGATCCATGGTGGATCAGGCTGGACTAGAGACTCTAACTCAGGCGGCAGAAGTGTATGGGGTACACACCTTCACCACGAAATGTCCACCAATAATGTTAAAAGTTGAACGGAATGGAATTCCAGTATCCATGGAACTGGACACGGGTGCGAGTCAGTCCATAATGAGCAAAAAGGCCTTCAACAGGCTGTGGTGCAACAAGGCACATAGGCCCAAGCTCAGCCCCATTCATACCAAGCTAAGAACTTACACCAAAGAACTGATCCCTGTAATTGACAGTGCAGAAGTCAAAGTCTCCTATGATGGAGCAGTGCACGAACTCCCACTATGGATCGTGCCAGGGGGTGGCCCCACACTGTTCGGCAGAGGCTAGCTGGGGAAAATCCGCTGGAACTGGGACGACATCCGAGTGCTTTCGTTCATCAACGATGCCTCACGTGCCCAGGTTCTGAGCAGATTTCCATCGTTGTTCGAGCTAGGCATTGGAAGTTTCTCAGGGGCGAAATTGCATATCCACTTGGTTCCCGGTACACGACCCATCCACAAGGCACGGGCGGTACCATATATGATGCAAGAGAAAGTGGAAATTGAGCTGTACAGGCTGCAGCAGGAAGGCATCATCGCGCCGGTGGAATTCAACGAGTGGGCCAGTCCGATTGTCCCGGTACTCAAAGGTGATGGCACGGTCAGAATTTGTGGGGACTATAAAGTAACGATTAACCGTTTTTCGCTACAGGACCAGTACCTGCTACCCAAGGCAGATGACCTATTTGTGATCCTGGCTGGAGGAAAGATGTTCATCAAGTTGAACGGGACCCCAGCCTACATGACGCAGGAACTGGAGGAATCTTCGAAAGGCCTCACCTGCATCAACATGCACAAAGTTCTGTTCATCTATAACCGATGCCCGTTTGGGATTCGTTCGGCTGCGGCATTTTTCCAATAGAACATGGAGAGCCTGCTAAAGTCGGTTCCACGCACCGTGGTTTTCCAGGACGACATACTGGTCACAGATCGGGACACCATCGAACACTTGTAGAATCTGGAAGAGGTTCTAAGTCGGCTAGATCATGTGGGACTCAGGTTGAAACGCTCCAAGTGTGTTTTCCTGGCGCCAGAGGTCGAGTTCTTGTGAAGAAGAATTGCAGCAGATGGCATCAGACCCACTGACGCCAAGACGGAGGCCATCAAGTACGCGCTGAGACCACAGAACGTGATGGAGCTGCGGTCGTTCCTGGGACTCCTCAACTATTTTGGTAATTTCCTACCTGGGTTGAGCACCTTGCTAGAACCCCTACATGTGCTAATGCGCAAGGGAGACGACTGGGTATGGGGGAAATCACAAGAGGCTGCCTTTGAGAAAGCCAAAACTCTATGCTGTTCAAACAAACTGCTTGTTCTGTATAACCCATGTAAATGATTAATGCTAGCTTGCGATGCGTCGTCATACGGGGTCGTGTGTTTTACAGCAGGCTAACGAATCGAGGATTTTGCAACCGCTCGCTTATGCGTCCAAGTGTCTGTCCAAGGCCAAAAGGGCCTACAGCATGATTGAAAAAGAAGCTCTGGCGTGCGTTTACGGGGTGAAAAAATGCATCAGTATTTTCTTGGTCTCAAGTTTGAGCTTGAAACTGAGCATAGGCCGCTCATAATTGCTATTCTCAGCGAGGAAAGGGATTAACACCAATGCCTCTGCCTGCATCCAAAGATGGGTGCTCACGCTGTCGGCATACAACTATGTAATCCGCCACAGACCGGGCACAGAGAACTGCGCTGATGCTCTCAGTCGGCTACCATTACCCACCACAGGGGTGGAAATGGCACAGCCTGCAGACTGGCTCATGGTGATGGATGCATTCGAAAACGAAAAGTCACCCGTTACGGCCCGCCAAATCAGGACCCGGGCCAGCCAGGATCCTTTACTGTCCCTGGTAAAAAAAACTGTGTCCTCCATGGGAGCTGGTCCAGCGTCCCAGCGGAGGTGCAGGAAGAGATTAAGCTGTTCCACAGGCGCAAAGACGAAATGTCCTAACAGGCGGACTGTCTTTTATGGGGTAATCGCATGGTCTTGCCCAAGAAAGGCAGAGAAACGTTCATATGTGACCTACACAGCACCCAGGCATTGTAATGATGAAAGCCATAGCCAGATCCTATGTATGGTGGCCCGGCATCGACTCAGATTTAGAGTCATGCATGCGCCAGTGCAACACTTGCTCTCAACTGAGCAATGCACCCAGAGAGGCATCGCTAAGTTTGTGGTCGTGGCCCTCCAAACCGTGGTCTAGGATCCACGTTGACTATGCGGGCCCATTTCTAGGCAAAATGTTTTTGATTGTTGTGGATGCTTATTCAAAGTGGATTGAATGTGTAATAATGTCTGTAAGCACATCCACCACCACCATCGAAAGCCTACGAGCCATGTTTGCCACACACGGCCTGCCTGATGTCCTAGTCAACGACAATAGGCTGTGTTTCACCAGTGCTGAATTCAAAGAATTCATGACCCACAATGGGATCAAGCATGTTACATCAGCCCCGTTCAAGCCCGCATCCAACGGCCAGGCAGAACGGGCAGTTCAAACCATCAAGCAAAGCTTGAAACGTGTGTTGGAAGGCTCCCTGCAGACCCTACTGTCTCGAGTTCTGCTGAGCTACCACACCAGATCCCATTCGCTCACCGGTGTTCCCCCAGCTGAGCTGTTCATGAAAAGAGCGCTCAAAACAAGGCTCTCTCTTGTCCACCCTGATCTCCATGATCACGTGGAGAGCAGGCGGCATCAACAAAGCATGTACCATGATCGCGCAAACTTGTCACGCGATATTGAGGTCAATGACCCTGTGTTTGTACTCAATTATGGACATGGTCCCAAAAGGCTCGCTGGCATGGTCATAGCCAAAGAAGGGAGTAGGGTGTTTCAGGTCAAATTGGCCAATGGACTAACGTGCAGAAAGCATTTGGACCAAACCAATTTGCGGTTCACTAACAGCTATGAGCAAGGGACACCACCAACTTCGACCCTCCAACACACACACAAGTGGAAACCGACATCATGGTTGACCACGAAGCTGAACTCATCATCCCCAGCAGCCCGGCAAGGCCAGCTGCCCAGCAGCCCAGTGAAGAACCAACCAACTCACTCACACCTGCTTTTGTACCGAGATGATCGACAAGGGAGCAAAAAGCCCCAGATCGTCTCACCCCGTAAATAAATGTACTATTGACTTTACGAGGGAGTGATGTTATGTATTTAACCCTTGGCAACCTGTATCACACCACCACCAGAGGGCTTACCTGTTGGAGTCCCAAGGGATCTCAGCATCCTTTGGGAGCACTGTATATAAGCACTCTGGAGTCTAATTAAAGGAGCTCAGGTCACACTTACTCCTTACTCATTGCTTACAGTACACAGTTTCATCCTTTATTATGAGCGTAATAAAGGGGAAACAGTGGATGTAGTATATTTGGATTTCCAAAGAGCGTTCGATGGGGTGCCACATAAAAGGTTGCTACACAAGATCAGGGCTCATGGGTTTGGGGGTAATATATTAGCATGGGTAGAGGATTGGTTAATGGACAGAAAACAGAGAGTAGGGATAAACAGGTCATTTTCTGGTTGATGGGCTGTATCTAGTGGGGTGTTGCAAGGATCAGTGCTTGGGCCTCAGCTATTTACAATCTATATTAATAGCTTTGATGAAGGGACTGAGTGCAATGTATCTTAAGTTTGCTGATGATACAAAGCTAGGTGAGAAAGTAAGCTGTGAGGAGGACATAATGAGCCTGCAAAGGGCTATAGACAGGTTAAGTGAGTTGGGCAATAAGGTGGCAGATGGAGTATAATGTGGGGAAATGTGAGGTTATTCACTTTGGTAGAATGAATAGAAAAATAGACTATTTTATAAATGGTGAGAGACTATTAAATTGAGGAAATGGTAGCCTAGTGGTAATGTTACTGGACTAGTAATCCAGAGACTTGGACTAATGATCCAGAGACGTGAGTTCAAATCCCATCATGACAGCTGGGGAATTTAAATTCAGTTAAATAAATCTGGAATAAAAAGCTAGGGGGCTGAAATTTACTCTTTTTTTAAGGCCCGATGGTGCAGGAAGGCCTTTCTGACCGGGGGCAGGCGGATGGTGCAACCCATCCGGAATTTCCCTCGGGCCGGGTGCCAACCCCTTACTGATCGGCCGCTGGCCCAGCCGAAGCCCTCCCTGGTGGCCCAGTAGGCCAGTGGGCTTCGCTAGGCCTTGTGGCATCCCTCCCCTTTAAGTGAAAGGGAGGGACATTGCTACAGGTCAGTGCAATGTGGCATGTCCGCATCGCGCTATGACGCTGCCTGCCTTCTGCCCCGCTTTCGACTCTCTTTTGCCCCTCTGCCACCCCCAACACCGTCTTGTTCATTTTTGTATACAAAAGGGCTGAAGTTCCCTCCAATCTCTGTTCCATCTGTCCAGATGGTAATTCATTATTTAATTCTAATTATCCGCCCCAAACGGGGTGGAGGGCAATTTTGGCCCCCTAGTATCAGTAATGGTGACCATGAAATTATCAGATTGTGGTAAAAACCCATCTGGTTCACTAATGCACTTTGGAGAAGGAAATCTGTCGTCCTTTCCTGGTCTGGCCAAAATGTGACTCCAGGTCTACAACAATGTGGTCTATCCTCTGAAATGGCCTTGCAAGCCACTCACTTTCCGTGCCCCTGAACAAATCGCTATGAAAAACAATAATAAGTATAAAACTGGACGGACCACGTGGCCTCGACTTCAGCACCAGTTTCAAACACGGCAACAGCACGCCCAGCCCTGTCGACTCTGCAAAGCCCTCCTCACTAACATCTGGGGACTTGTGTCAAACTTAGGAGTGCAGTCCCACAGACTAGTCAAGCAACACCCTGACATAGCCATAATCACAGAATCATACTTTCAGACAATGTTCCAGACTCCTCCATCACCATCCCTGGGTATGTCAAGTCCCACCGGCAGGACAGACCCACCAGAGCAGGTGGCACAGTGGTATACAGTCATGAGGGAGTGGCCCCGGAAGTCCTCAACATTGACTGTGGACCCCATGAAGTCTCATGGGTTCAGGTCAAGCATGGGCAAGGAAACTTCCTGCTGATTATCACCTACTGCCCTCCCTCAACTGATGAATCAGTACTCCTCCATGTTGAACACCACTTGGAAGAAGCACTGAGGGTAGCAGGAGCACAGAATGTACTCTGGTTGGGGGACTTCAAAGTCCATCACCAAGAGAAGCTTGGGCTGATAAGTGGCAAGTAACATTCGCACCACACAAGTGCCAGGCAATGACTATCTCCAACAAGAGAGAGTCTAACTGCCGCCGCTTGACATTCAGCGGCACTACCATTGCCGAATCCCCAACCATCAACATCCTGGGCATCACCATTGACCAGAAACTTAACTGGACCAACCATAAAAATACTGTGGCTACAAGAGCAGGTCAGAGGCTGGGTATTCTGTGGCAAGTGTCTCACCTCCTGACTTCTCAAAGCATTTTGCACCAATTACAAGGCACAAGTCAGGAGTGTGATGGAATACACTCCACTTGCCCTGATGAATGCAGCTCCAACAACACTCAAGAAGACACCATCCAAGATAAAGCAGCCCGCTTGATTGGCACACCATCTACCACCTTAAACTTATGTGACTCGTTGTCAACTTTTTAGTCTCATAATACTCCTGTGAAGTACCTTGGGACATTTCACTACGTTAAAGGTGCTATATAAATACAAGTTGCTGTTGTTAAACATTCACTTCCTGCACCATGGCTGCAGCAACTCGCCACGGTTTCTTCGGCAGCACCGCCAAACCCGCGACCTCTATCACCTGGAAGGATAAGGGCAGCAGGTGCATGGGATAACCTACAAGTTCCCCTCCAAGCTACACATCATCCTGAATTAGAAATATATCGCCGTTCCTTCATCGTTACTGGGTCAAAATCCTGGCACTCCTTCTCGAACAGCACTGTGGGAGTACCTTCACCACAAGGACTGCAGCGGTTCAAGAAGGGGCTGAGCACCACCTTCCCAGTGACAACTGGGGATGGGAAATAAATGCTGGCTTTGCTAGTGACGCCCACATTGCAGAAATTAATTTTTAAAAATGTTGGTGCTCAGAGAGATTTAGTTGTCCTTGTACAGGTAACACAGAAAATTAGCATGCAGGTACTAAGGCAAATGGCATGTTGGCCTTTATTGCAAGGGGGTTGGAGTACAAGTGTAAGGAAGTCTTATTACAATTGCACAGGACTTTGGTGAGACCACACAGTTTTGGTCTCCTTATCTGAGGAATGACATATCTGCCTTAGAGGCGATGCAACGAAGGTTCACTAGATTGATCCTTGGGATGAAAGGATTGTCAGGTGAGGAGAAATTGAGTAGTTTGGGCCTATACTCTCTGGAATTTGAGTCTGAGTCTGGAGAATGAGAGTGATCCTGTTGAAACATAAGATTCTGAAGGGGATTGACAGGGCTGATGTTGAGAGGTTGTTTCCTCTGGTTGAAGAGTTTAGCACTAGGAGGCATAGTCTCACGATAAGGGGTCAGCTATTACCCTGAGAATTTCTTCACTTAGAGGATTGTGAATCTTTGGAATTCTCTACCCCACAGGGCTGTAAATGCTGAATTGCTGAGTATATTTAAGGCTGAGATGGATAGACTTTTGGACTCTCGGGGAATCAAGGAATATGGAGATCGGGGGCAAAGTGGAGTTGACATTGAAGATCATCCATGATCTTACTGAATAGCCGAGCAGGCTCAAGGGGCCATATGGCCCACTCCTGCTCCTAATTCTTATATTCTTATGCCCTTGCAGTGGTTGGGAAACCCAGGAGAACGGGTTTCCCATAGGCCCTGCCGCATTTAGCAGCAATGCCTTTTTTACATTTTAAACCTGTTTCCCACCCGCAGCCAGCCAGCCTCTCCATCTGGCTGGCTTTTAGGCTTGCAGAACTAGGCCGCAGAGGGAGGGAGGGATCAGGTGGGGCCATGTGGTAGTTGGGGGCTGTAGGAGGGTCTGGAAAGGTGGGGGGAAGGATCGGGGCTGGAGCATCGGGGGTGGGGAAAGATGTGGCCAAAGCATCGGTGGGAACAAGTGGGAAGCATCGGGGCCGGCTGGAAGAGCATCAGTGGGGCAAGGCTAGGTGGCAGGGAGTCGACGAAGACGATCAGAGGCCTCGGGGTAGGAAGGGGGTGGTCGGAAGCCACTTGGGGGGGGGGGGATTTGAGGCCTCGTGGGAGTGGGGGGGGGACACCGATCACGGGGGGTGGGTGAGGCAGGGACACTGGATCCAGGAGGTAAGTAAGGCAGTTGGCTCCTGGAACCAGCAGTCCTCATCTTACTTTAACTGGCATGTTCTCCGAGGCCTGAGAAACCCAACCGGCTACAGTTAAATTTGTAATGGTGGTTAAATCTGAGGCATGCCAGATTCATTATAATATTTAAATGGGTGATTTGCCTCCTGGGAGCAGGTTGGCTGTCCCCACCCCTCCCTCCCGCCCCACCTCCGTTAAAACTGGAAGTGGATAAGTTGGAGGCAGGTTGGGGGTTGGCATTCCGTTTTTTTTAACAATTTAACCTTCCACCCGACCCCAACCCACCATTTTTTGAGGGTTAAAATTCCCCCCAGTGTGACAGCTTGGCTCAGTTGGTATCACCCTACTCTGATTTGATGTGGGGGGTTCAAATCCCACTCCAGATTTGAGAACACAATCTAGGCTGACACCTTAGTGCAGTACTGAGGGTGTGTTACATTGCCAGATGTGCTATCTTTTAAACCAACCTGGCCATCCTGGTGTTTCTGGTGACTGTTGAAGATTCTATAGCACCATTTGAATAACAGCAGGGAGTTCTCCTGGTGTTCTAGATTCTCTCAGCCAAAACAGTCATTCATTTCATTTCTATTTGTGGGATCTTACTGTGTGAAAAATTACTTTTGGGTTCCTTACATAAAATAGTTCCTGAACTTCAAAATAATTGTATGTGAAATATTTTGATCCATTTCTGAAAGATGCGATAAAGCACTCTATAAATTCAATAACAAGGGCAGTGGCTGGCTTCTCAGGTGATTTGTTATGCCTGCCTGCCTACCAAAAACTCGAGCTTCCAGTCTGCAGCATCACCCTGCCATGGTCCCAGCTTGGGGAGTGGAGAGCGGACAGAGTGGGACCTGTATAGAGGAAACGTGAGGAAAGGAGCACGCAGATTAGAGGTCCAGGAGGGAACAGAGCCGGAGTCGGGCGGATAAAATGCCCAGGGTGGAAGATCAACAGCGAGAAGAACAGGGAATTATCATCATGGCCAGAAATGGGTTTCTCTTTTCCAATTATCTGATTGGTCTGTGATGTCATTGTGGTTAGTACGGACTAATCATCATTGGTGCAGACATGCAATATCATCATAATACGCACACGCAAAACTTTGAATTATGCAGCTCTTAACGTTAATCTTACTTTAAGTTCATTGTTGAATTCTTCCATAGATTCAATAAGTTGTCCTGGTTTCAATTCTCCCAGTGGGAAAGGATAATCTGTCCCCAGCATCACCTTGTCCTAAACACAGTAACGTTTATTGTGATCAGCTATAAACATTTTTTTTTACAGGTAAGACATTTTAACATACCATTAATTGTTATTCAGTTAAGGCTGTGGTCTGTGAAATCAAAGATATCACATTTACTGACAAGAATGTATGGGAAAATGTGATAAAAGTGTCCAACTCACTTTCCCTATCACCTCCACCAACAGCTTTAGTGCAAGTGGATCATGTACTAACGAATCTGTGTAAAAATGGCCCAGGTACTTTCGAGGGTTTGTCTGGTTGTCTACGGCACACAAATCAGGACGGACGTTAAATCCATGTTCAATCCTACCAATGGTATAAGGGAAAGCACCACCTAAAGGGGAAAAATATTAAGACAGCTTTCTTGCTTTATTCTTACAGTCATGCAAAAATATACTTTAATATTGAAGTACTCTTACTGCTTTTAAAATGTCTGCAAAATGACTTAAAATTTTTAGTGATATCTATTATAAAATAGATTGATAGGCACGCACAGCTCAACAAGCATTTTTAATTCATAGCATGTTAACTAAAATAGAATTCTGTTTTAGTTTTGATGTTAAGATGCTATCAAATGATTAATTGAAATAGCCAGTAAGATATTCATGGTGCCAATGCATAACTAAAATGTTGAAAAATAAATATTTAGTGATGAGGATGGCTGAAAAATCCATTCCTCGTATTAGTTTGGTCACAATTCCTATCATTTGATACAGTAATGAATCTGCATGTAGCTTCCACCTGGCCTGCACAAATGCAACAACTTTTCCACCTTGAAAATATTAGACTCACAAAAAGAAACCAGGAAATGCAACAAATTTATGGAAAAATATTGATTTTACCAGTATGTTTTAATTTTTGAAGCTGTCTGTGGATGTTCCATTTATACAAATGGACTCAATCGAAGTTAAGGACTTGGTACAAATCAGAAATTCATCCTTGACCATCTGTAGAACACATCCAAGTTACATACAAGGCCTGAATCTATAGGGCTGATTTTATAAATACCAGTTACAGGCAGGGAGGCTGGCCTGCTTGCTGTGCATATCAGGAAATCACAGGTGTGTTCCCAATGGTTTTCGATTCATTTATTTTCATGGACAGGAAATGTGGGCAGTGCACCTGTCGTTTCACAATATGTGCAGCCAGTGGGTGAGGCTTCTGGTTGATAGCACACATTTGTAAAATGGGCTCCTATAAGACCACTTGGAATATATGCAATAAAGTTTCACAACCACAACGCAAAAGCAAAATACTGCAGATGCTGGAGTCTGAAATAAAAAGAGAAAATGCTGAAAATACTCAGCAGGTCAGGCAGCATCTGTGGAGCGAGAAACAGAATTAACGTTTCAGGTTGATGACCCCTTCATCAGAACACGAAGGTTTCACAACCACTCTCCTGCTTTATGGAACACCGTCGAACAGAAATTGTTCCTCTTATGTATGTAACTGTGTAAGACTTGCCACCAGAGGGCGCAACTGTTGGAGGCCCAAGGATCACCTGCACACCTCGTGCAAGAGAGTACAAAAGGTTGCCTGCCATGCTGCTTAGACACTCTGGAGTTGTATTAAAGAGACTAAGGTCACATCAGTTTTAGCTCACAGTACTCAGTCTTGTGGCGTTCTTCCATACTTAACAATTAGCGACGAGTTACAGATTACGAACTTTCACGCTGTCATGGCTGCTGTTGATATTTTAGACAGATTTGTAGAGGGTGATGATTGGGAAGTCTTCGTTGAGCGTCTCAACCAGTACTTCGTGGCCAATGAGCTGGATGGGGACGATAAAGCGATCAAGCGCAGGGCGATTCTCCTCACCGTGTGTGGGTCCACAATATACGGCCTCATCAAGAATCTGCTAGCACCAGAGAAACCAGCGGAGAAGACATATACAGAGTTGTGTCCGCTGGTTCGGAACCACCTCAAGACGAAAGAGAGCGTCTTAATGGCCAGGTATCGCTTCTACCCGCACCACCGCTCCGAGGGCCAGGACGTGGCGAGGTGTGTCGCCGACCTGAGACGCCTTTCGGGAACTTGCGAATTTGCTGGATTTTTGGGGGAAATGCTGCGGGACTTTTTTGTGCTTGGCATCGGCCACGGGGTCATTCTTCGCAAGCTGCTGTCTGCCGAATCCCTAGACCTGAGCAAGGCTATCACGATAGCCCAGGCATTTATATCCACGAGCGATAATACCAGACAGATATCTTCCCAGCATCGAAGCTCACTGGCAAGTACTGTGCATAAAATAACATCGTTAGCAGCAGAACTGCATATGGCGGGGCCTACACATCTGCAGCTGCAAGACTAGGATGACTCAGAGTCCACCATCGGGCGTGAATGCAAATCCATTAGCGCCATGTTGGCGCTGCGGGGCTAATCATTGAGCCCATCAACGTCGATTCAAGCACTACGTGTGCAAAGGCTGTGAAACAATGGGACACCTCCAGCGAATGTGCAAGAGTGCTGCGACTCACCACGTGGCAGAGTCGGCAGAGGATGATCGATCTGACGTGGATCACGCAGAACAAACAAGAGAGGCAACTCAACCTGAGGAAGAAGTGTTAGGGGTACACACCTTCACCACCAAGAGCCCTCCCATCATGTTGAAATTCAAATTGAATGGTATTCCGGTATCAATGGAGTTGGACACGGGGGCGAGTCAGTCAATTATGAGCCAGAAGGCTTTTGAGAAACTATGGGGCAACAAGGCACAAAGGCCCAAACTGAGCCCGATTAAAATAAAGTTGTGCATCTACACCAAAGAGCTCATATCAGTCATTGGCTGTGCGGCAGTTAAGGTATCGTATGATGGAGCTGTGCATGATTTATCACTGTGGATTGTACTAGGCGATGGCCCAACGCTATTCAGCAGAATCTGGCTGGGAAAGATTCGATGGAACTGGGACGACATCAAAGCATTACCTTCAGTGGATGATGCCAAGTGCTGAGCAAGTTTCCGTCGCTATTTGAACCAGGCATTGGCAACTTCACAGGCACCAAGGTGCAGATCCATCTAGTCCTCAATGTAAGGCCTGTTCATCGCAAAGCTCGAGCGGTTCCATATATGACGAGGGAGAAAATCGAGATCGAACTGGACAGGCATCAACGAGAGGGAATCATATCACCAGTTGAGTTCAATGAGTGGGCCAGTCCAATTGTTCCGGTGTTGTAAAGCGAGGGCACGGTCAGAATTTGCGGAGACTACAAGGTAACGATCAACCGAGTCTCTTTACAAGACCAGTACCCACTACCCAAGGCGGATGACCTGTTCGCAATGTTAGCAGGTGGGGGGTGGGGGGGGGAAGTCGTTCACCAAGTTGGATCTAACCTCTGCCTACATGACACAGGAGCTGGCTGAAACTTCAAAAAGATTGACATGCATCAACACGCACAAAGGACTGTTTATATACCACAGGTGCCCTTTTGGGATTCGCTCGGCTGCTGCCATCTTCCAGAGGAACATGGAGAGTCTGCTGAAATCGGTTCTACGCACTGTTGTGTTTCAAGACGACATCCTGATCACCGGTCGTGACACCACCGAACACCTGTACAACCTGGAAGAGGTTATAAGTCGACTACACAGAGTGGAACTCAGGCTGAAACGCTCCAAGTGTGTTTTCCTGGCGCCAGAGGTCGAATTTTTGAGGAGAATGATTGCGGCAGATGGCATCAGACCCACGGACTCAAAGATAGAGGCCATCAAGAATGCACTTAGACTGCAGAATGTGATGGAGCTGCGTTCGTTCCTGGGACTCCTCAACTATTTTGGTAACTTTCTACCCGGGTTAAGCACTTTGCTGGAACCGTTACACATGTAGCTACATAAGGGTGATGACTGGCTTTGGAGTAAACCTCAAGAGACAGCCTTTGAGAAGGCAAGAAATCTACTTTGTTCTAATTAGATACTTGTACTGTATGTCCCGTGTAAACGATTAGTGCTAGCTTGTGATGCATCTTCGTACAGGGTCGGCTGTGTGTTACAGCAAACCAATGTATAGGGCAAACTTCAACCGGTTGCATACATGTCTAGAAGTCTGTCTAAGGCTGAAAGAGCCTACAGTATGGTCGAAAAAGAGGAAGTTAGCATGTGTATATGGCGTTAAGAAAATGCACCAGTACCTATTTGGACTTCGGTTTGAGCTTGAAACCGACCACAAGCCACTCATTTCGCTGTTTTCAGAAAGCAAAGGTATAAACACCAATGCTTTGTCCCGCATCCAAAGATGGGCACTAACATTGTCCGCCTATGACTATGTTATTCGCCACAGACCAGGCACGGATAACTGTGCTGATGCCCTCAGTCGGCTACCATTGGCCACTACTGGAGTGGAAATGGCGCAGCCCACAGACTTGCTTCTGATCATAGGTGCTTTTGAGAGCGAGGGCTCACCCGTCCCTGCTTGCCAGATCAGGACCTGGAGCAACCAGGATCCTGTGCTATCACTTGTAAAAAGTTGCTTCCTCAATGAGAGCTGGTTGGCCATTCCCAGGGAAATGCAAGATGAAATTAAGCTGTTTCACTGATGCAAAGATGAAATGTCCATCCAGTCGGATTGTCTCTTATGGGGTAATCGTGTGGTTTTGCCAAAAAAAGGCAGGGAAATGTTTAAAAGCGACCTATACAATACCCACCCAGACATAGTCATGATGAAGCCTATAGCCAGGTCGCATGTTTGGTGGCCCGGCATTAACTTGGACTTAGAGTCATGCGTACACCAATGCAACATGTGCTCACAATTGAGCAATGCACCAAGCGAGGCTCCATTGAGTCTGTGGTCATGGCCCTCCAAACCGTGGTCCAGGATCCACGTAGATTTTGTTGGCCCCTTTCTCGGAAAGATGTTTTTAGTTGTAGTGGACGCTTCCTCTAAATGGATTGAATGCATAATCATGTCATCCAGCACATCCACTGCTAGCATTGAAAGCATCCGGGCTACCACCCATGGCTTGCCCGACGTCAGTGTTTCACCAGCTCAGAATTCAACGAGTTTATGACCCACAATGGCATCAAGCATGTCAGGTCTGCCCCGTTTAAGCCCACATCCAACGGTCAAGCGGAACGGGCAGTCCAAACTATCAAGCAGAGCTTGAAACGCATGACGGAAGGCTCCTTGCAGACCCGCTTATCTCGGTTTCTGCTCAGCTACTGGACTCGACCCCACTCCTCACTGGGGTTCCCCTTGCAGAATTGTTAATGAAGAATGCACTCAAAACTAGGCTCTCCCTAGTCCACCCGGATCTAAACGATCATGTGGAAACTCGGCATCACCGGCAAAACATGTACCACGATCGCTTGGCTGTATCGCGTGACATTGGTGTTTGTCCTTAATTACGGTCATGGTCCTAAATGGGTCGCTGGCACTGTCTTGGCCAAGGAGGGGAATAGAGCGTTTATAGTCAAACTATTGAATGGACAATGTGCAGAAAGCATTTGGATCAGACCAAACTCCGGTTCACCGACAACCAGGAACAACCTGAAGAGGACATCACCATCATCGATCCACCAACACACACCCAACCAGCAATCGACCTCGCTGTCAATCAAGAGGATGAACCCACCATTCCCAACAGTCCTGTCAGACCAGCCGTGCCGCAGTGCAGCAATGGTCCGACCAACTCCCCCATGCCAGAGTTTAAACTCAGACGATCAACCAGGGAGCATAGGGCCCCGGATCGTCTCAACTTGTAAATAATTTAATCAAAGACTTTGGATGGGAGTGATGTTATGTATGTAAACATTATAACTGTGTAAGACTTGACACCAGAGGGCGCAACTGTTAGAGGCCCAAGGGTCACCCTGCACACCTCGTGCAAGGGAGTATAAAAGGTTGTCTGCCATGCTGCTTGGACACTCTGGAGTTGTATTAAAGAGACAAAGGTCACATCAGTTTTAGTTCACAGTACTCAGTCTTGTGGAGTTCTTCCATACTTAACAGTTCCAGCCTGGAACTTGATGGCAACTAAGATTGTTGGAGAACATATTAAGTTGTGGGAAATCTGTGTTGGGGTAAACCAATACAATTTTACCAAGTCTTTCTGTGTCCCCAGTTACTGCCAAGGTGAAGTTTGTGTGGCAGCTATCCTTGTTAAAAGTTGTTTTTAGTTGCACCTGAGTTCTTTTGTCACGTTTAGACAAGTTCCGTGTCAATGTAAAGTGGTTTTGGCTTCACTCCAACACTAAACTTGTGTGCAGTAAATCGGGTGTTAAGGCTTGAAATGACTTCAAAGCAAAGTGGAGTGAGACGGCCTCATCCAAGGATTCTCATTCCACTTATCTCTCATGTAAGATTAGGTCCTGACTCCAGATTCAAGCGGTATTTGCTGCTTCATGCCAGCACTACAGTTGTAGTGTAAAGGGGAAAAAATATCCCTTTTCATTTCTGTTTGTAATTTTAATATTACATTTATTGTTATAACTTGTGATTATAACTGGCAGATGTTTAGAGATATGAGTCTGAAAATTTCAGTTGTGCTGCTGCACCGCCAGGATTTGAGCATGGCAGGACTACCCCTGTTTAAAAAAAGGTCAGCTCTATTGTTGACCTCACCCCTTGTCTGGGGATGTGATAATTAGCTTAAAGGGATGGATGTCAATGATTTATACAGTGCTCTTTGTCCTGTGGGAGAAGAACAAGGAATTATGTGTCCCATGCCATATTCCTCTCCACCCAGCCAGATAATGGTACCTTATGTTGCCAGAGGGCTGTAATTGTATTGGTTGTGCTCTTTCTACATGTGGTTGACTCTTAATCCCTTCTGAAGTGGCCAACTTGAATGATTATTTGTATACTCAATTGCACAAACAATCACTCAAGAAAATGGCCCACCACCATCTTCTCAGGGCAGCTAGGGATGGCAAGAAATGTGGCCATGCCAGTATTGCCCACATCCTGAAAACAAATTAAGAAAAAAATGTAAAATATAACAACTGAATTGCAAATTGGGATCCCATTGACATGAATGGAAAATAAAACCTGGCATGGTGTAAAATGGACTGACAATTTGCTATCAGCCTGCTTTGCGTTATTGACGTTGATCAGTTTCATCCCCATTAGCTTTTGCTTTGACATTCTAAAGTAGTTCTTACCTCCATGGGCAAAACAGACTTTCAATTTTGGAAATTTTTCAAAGATTCCACCAAATAGCATGCTGCACATTGCTGTGGTTGTTTCAGCAGGCATACCTAAAGAAGAAGCAAATTGATAAATAGTTCCACATTGCAGGTTGCTCAATCTTTAAAATGGGTGCTGAAATTTGTACCCCAATCACACCTTTCCTTTCTGAGTTTATGGCGTTTGTATCATCTGGGGAGGCTGAATTAAAATTGAATTTAATTTTGGGAAAAATAAAACATTTTATTCCAAGATCAGTTATCCATATCTAATTCCTGAAAATTAAATCGCATCTTTATTTAGCAGATAGAGGGGCCGAAATTCAGCTTCCTGATAAGGCCTGTTACCGCCGGAAAGTGGTGGCCATGCGGTGATGTCAAATGGCCGCTGATTTTTTGTCGAATGGCCGCCGCTTGTGAAGTTCACCTCGGTGGTTTTTCCGGATTCTCCACTTTTGCCCTGCTGTTGCCAAACCTTCCTAAGTGCATCATCAAAACACGCACCACCCCAAAGCAAAATTTACCTGACAAAATCTTGTGGCCGCGCGGTGCCCCCAACAGTTTTTTCTGTCAGTGCACTGTACTTGCAGTGCGTGCAAAATGGCAGTGCGGCCGCCATTAAAGGGGAGGGCACACTGCTGTGGACGCCATTTTATTTTTTTTGTCAGCCGACTGCCAGGTCGACCCGACAATTATGCCCCCAGGTTTGGCCGGGCTGCCAATAGGCAGCCTGGCACCCCCTTTAAGTGAAGGGAAGAGACGTGGTGATGCGCCAGCCTGATGACATCATCAGTGTTATGCTGATGAGTGACAGCGGCGGACAGTCCGTCCGCCCCCACTTCCGCCCCTCTAGTGACTGATCTTCTGTTCTCCGCCCCCATTATGACCAACTTCCGCCGCGCTCAAAAAAAAAGACAAGGAGCTGAATTTCGCAAAAGAGGCCACTGCATCCACAGCGGTGGTGTAAACATATCAAACACGGTAGATGCGCTCCGTTTCCAGCGAGGGTGAATTTCTGACACGAAGGCTATTACCGTGTGTAACTTTTTCCTTCTAAAATGAAATATATATGACATTTGCTTTGGTAATCATTTTATGTGATAACCTGAGTGTTTTAGTTCTATCCTTTTTATCTGCCAATTTTCTCTGCTCACTGTCTCCTGAAGCGGTTGCTAGGATATAGTTCCATGGGTGTTGGTTAGTGTCTCATAACTGTTATTCATGCATAAGCCTTGATGGTGAGTATTAGCAGGTATGAGGACAACGCAGCTATGGCCTATCCTATGCTTATCCAGTGCCTGCAGTTCCATCAGTAATGAATCATAGTTGGAACTCTGGCAGATTTGTTTTCTGCTTCCTGATTCAGGGGCACTGGAGTCAATTGTACAGCCCCCTGGAGCTGCCCTGGCTAAGATAAGCGACTTCAGCACAATTTGAGGATCTGACGTGCTGCAGCCTTCCCATTTTGTTTGTTATCCAGCTATTATTGTAAAGTACTGGCTCTTCAAGCTTTACCCAGAATGGTGGAATAGTATCTATCATTGATTTCTCCATAACCATTTTTCAATTTGTTTATTGCAACGTCTGTTTTCTCATTAAATAATTCCTCAATAATAGAAAATTAAGTTAGGAATTGTAACACAATTTCCAGTTATTTTGGCAGCCTGATGACTGTGCTGTAATTACTCTATCCGATCAGCAGGCTGACTATAACTTTAGAGACAGCAGTGCCTTCTACATGCAATGATAGTGCCCAAGTTTTAAAATCATGAGAGATACGCAGCGAAGCAATGGTAAATGATATAGAACAGTTTCAATTTGGATAATATAGGCATTAATGTAGAAAGTCCAGGCCAAAACAATGTTCTGTAGTAGCTCTATGTCTGATTTAACATTAGTGACTTGCAAATAAGTTTCTAATACTTCCAGTTTATTTATTTGGTTCGAAGAAGTGCTTTGAATAGTTTGCTATTTTACAAAGTTTGCTTGTGAAGTGGGTTCACCTTTAATACTATATTTATACGAATCCTTAGCCTGCGGATATGCATTCTGTAATCACACAGGCATTGCTTTCGCAATAGTGTTCATCACCTTTCCACTCAATCTGCTGAGTACAACATAATATTATTGATTTTTCTAAAAATAAAGTAGCCTTGTGCTGGGTGTGATACCACAAATATAAATTTTGGTGACATACCACATCAATACACTCAACAGACTGAATCATGGGACCAAGTTAGCTACATTGCTTTTGTTATGGGAGCAAATTCCATCTCTAAGACTTAATTTGTAATAGTGTTGAGTGACATCTCTCAGCACTTCAGTTATATACATTTCCATGCTTTGGCTGAATACATGATACTTTATTCATACAGATGAGGGGCCAAAACAAAGAAAGCACAATTTCAAATATCAGCACTGGAGTTTTGTGTGGTCTATTTCACTCATAAATTGCATCACATCAATAGCCATGGGGTATCTTTTGTATGAAACATTTCCATAGCAAATGAGAAAAGCCTTTGCATTGTTTGGAAAATGTCAGCATGTGTATTACTAGCTACAATACTCCTGTATATATTTTATATAATAATTTCCTTAAAATAACTGCCAATTTCAGGTTACTGGAGTCTGGTGAGTAAAATGGAGCGGGGAGCCCTTCCACTGAAAATTTGCCCTTAAAAATGGCTGCTGCAACTTCCCTCCTGTGATCCTAATCTACCCACTGGAAGCATATCCCACAGCCATTAAAGAAGGAAGAGGGGTGTGGTCAAGTGCTCCTGAGACTTCCCTGCATTTCCACCCATTTACCACCCTATAATATAACCACTGCTTAAAGTTGGTGGTCTTGGGCCTATATGGTACCCCACAGGTGGAAGAGATAGAGAAGGTGAAAAGCCACACAGAAATGCAAATTTGCTACTTTGAAGTTACAGTTCTGATCATTAACAGGTAAAAGTTTTCTGAAACTTGCTGAGGGCTTAAAGGGAGCTGTGGATAGTGAAATAATTGAGTCCCTTCTGGGGATTCCAGTGTTAATGTGCATTCAGAAAGAGGATGAGCAGTGCATGGAGAAGAAAAAGATGGAAGCCAGGAGAGTACAGCATCATGCACACCGGCAACATCCGACCTGTTGGTATCCTTGCCAAAAGGGCGTAATCAGTATTTTTCCTTTCGGCAGCATTTGAGAGAAAGAAGTAACTTGCATTCATATAGTGCCTTTCACAACCACAGAACATCCCAAAATGCTTCACAGCTAATGAAGTACTTATTTTTTGAAATTTATTGCTATCTACAATGCTGTTGTAATGTAGGGAAATGCGGCAGCCAATTTATGAACAGCAAGATCCCACCAACACCACTGCATTAAATAACAAGGTAATTTTTTTTTGTGATGTTGGTTCGGGATAAACATTGGCCAGGACACCAAGAGAACTTATCTGCTCTTCTTTGAAAAGCGCGATGGAATCTTTTATGTTCACCCGAGAAGACGGATGGGACCTCGGTTTAATGTCTCATCCAAAAGACAGCTCTTCTGAGTAATGCAGTCCTGCACTGGAGCATCAGCCAGGATTATGTGCTTAAGGCTCTGGAGTGGGGCTTGATCCCACAACCTTCTGACTCAGAGGCGAGACGGCTACCACTGACAAGTGGAAATCCTACTGGGAGCCTGCCAAAATGATTCTAATTAGGCGAACCCTGGGAAATTCACTGGGAACAGCAGTGGCTGCTCTGCCGACTTCAAGTTGAGATACCTGTACCACCGAAGCAGAAAATCCCGGCTAATGTGTGTAAATACCTGGGGCTTAACTTAACAGAGTTTTGCTTTTACTTGAGAAAAAAAGAATTGATTCTAGTCTCATTCTTCAAGATACAATCCCTTTTACAACTTTGTCAGGCAATTTTGTTGAAGCAAAGATCTGCATGTAATCTCCAGTCCTGCTGAAAGGCAATGAACCTTGAGCTACTGTTTTGAGATTCTGAATGTGCTCAGTCTGGGGAGATTACAGAATGAGAAAATAATAATTGATAGCAGTTCTAGTTTTTTTCTCTTTTTTTTTGTAAAATTCCATTAAATGTAATCCAAGTGTCAAAGTGGCCGTGCACATGATTTTCAGTGAGAGACAGAGAGAGGTCAGGAACTAGCCATCATGCAGCAGCTAGTTTGTGGATGGTTTTGCCGCTGCCAGGAATGGAGCAGGAGACTTCAAGGTCCGGGAGTAGCAGAAAACAGGCGGTAGCGCATCAACAGTTCGTTTTACACTCTGTTTGATTTTCTTTTCAAGACTATCGGGCAGAGTGTGAAACAGTCTGCTGTTGCACAATAACCTATTTTGCACTACCATCTAAGATGAATTTCACCCCATAATTTGTTTTCTTATTTTTGAGTATGATCAATATCATAGAGGATTAACTGACATATATTATTGGTGAAAGTGAGGCTCCTTTTTCCTCCATTTCCTGAGTATTCCTATGGCACATACAATCTGAGTGTGGCCTGCATGACCCTTCCCCTTAATTTTCCCTCCCTCTCCTTGGGGAAGTATCTGGCTAATCCTTGGAGCTCGCCACGGTAGCATGCTTGAGATTAGGAGCTCAGCTCATGGAAGATTACAGGCTTGAACCTTAACCTGTGGTGCAATATGCTGGGGCTCCTGTGCAAATCTCTATATTAATACTAACCTACAAGCCATGGAAGCCAGTACTTGGACATCCTCCCATCCGTCTTCATATCCCAAGGGTGTACAAATATGGCACAGTTTAACTTTTCTGCAGCCTTAAAAGTAAAGCATTGAGAAGTGCTGAGTCTCGCAATTAATAATGAAATCTCAAACAATGATACATAATTTGGCTATTTAATCAGTTCCATGTATAGAGCAAAATTGTTCACGCAGCAATCTGATACTGTTTGCCCAGTATATATTTTTTGGGTTACAGCAAAATGTGACTTTATCTCCAATATGTCTCCTCAGTAGTGACAATGATAGGAAACTTTACATTATACACATAAGTAGCTGATCAGGAGACAGATGGCCAGCTTTAATTTATCGATGTACTGGTTCAAATGCCTGCGCCATAAATTAACTGAGAAGATGTAAAAAAAAAGCATAGTTTCATCAATAAATACGCACTTAAAAAAAATACTTTTTGATCCATATCAAATTTATTTTCACATTTCTCATATAGGCATAACATCTTCTGGGCTGCTAATGTTATTCTTTGTTCTGTTATCCTCCTCCCTTCCCCCTCTTTGCTGTGTACCTTCTCAGTTGCTCTCCAATACATGGCTCAAGTAAACAATCGTCATGTGTGAGTCTTAACAGTGACTATCAGTACAGTATTCAACCACATGGGGGCATCACCGTTGAACTTGACCCTGTCCTTATTGAACATGCACACTTCCAACAAGCATTACCAGCTCAGGGGAGCAAAGTCTGGATATTTTTCCCTTTCCTAACCCAGGCACTTGAGGCCAACTGCACGATTCCCACTGCCACTCTGGCTGTGATCAACTAACTCAGCACAGACTAGGGATTGAACCTAAGATCTTGTAGATTTGTATGGTTCAGCTAATCACTGAATAAACTCACTGATAGGCAGTTCTCATGCCATTCTTAATCTGGCTGCTCTGAGGTGCATGAGAGTAACTTGGATGGCATTTCATTTCCTCCATTCTTTTGCATTGCATGACTAAATTTGGAAAGTTGTTGAGTACAAAAATCACAGACATGAACCTGTGTTCTACCAATTTGGGGACCACTGTAACATCAACCTGCTGCATCACTATACTGCACTACCATTTCACCTTAGGAAAGAATATTGGCCTGGATTTTGCGGTGGTATTAGCAGTAAAACTGTCATCGTGCGCCGTTATTACCCCTCTGAAACTGACGACAACGTCAGGATTTAGTGCATGCGCAGATAAACATGGAAATCCTGAAGTTGCGGTCGGACATTCTCTGCTCCGCCATAGGTTGCGGTGTGGCAAGCTCCAGAGCCAGCATTCAGTTGAAATCACATAAAAGGGTGAAAACTTCCCCTTTTATAATGGAATATCGCTGTTAAAACCACCTTAAAACTTTAAGCCTTGTTGTAAGAGGTGTAACTGGGTTTTTAAACAGCATACTGCCTGCTGAACATCCGTTCTGGCCCTGAAAAACTAATGTTATATTTGTGTAATGTCAAAATTTTCTATTAATATGATTAAGAATTACAAGCTTTAATATAACTTTTTAAAAGTTTGTTTATGACGTTTGAGCTTCAATCTTATACGTGTATGTCCCGATCTTTATTTTGCTCTCTGCAAAGTTTATAAAAAAGTAAATTAGAATCTGTGCATTTTACTTCCCAGTTTGCGCTCTATGAGAATCTTCATTGTGATTGGCTGCTTAGCATGCTTGATGGACGCTTAGCAATCGCTTGATTTGGCGCCAGATTGAAACAAAGGCCGGGAGGGCTAAAATCCATGCCACAGAGATCGCTTTTTTTTAAGTTGACAGTGACCGCAAATTTCGAACGAATGTTCTGGTACATTCCTTTTAATTATGCACCTGAAATACAATTTTATATCCTGCCAAGTCCAACATAATCACTGCTGCAAAGAAACAAAAGAAAGACTTTGTATTTATATACTGCCTTTCACGACCTCAGGATGTCCCAAAGCGTTTTACAGCTAATGAAGTACTTCTGAAGTGTAGTCACTGTTGTACTGTAGGCAACAGTGTTCTACTTCTGTGAAGCCATTTCAGTAACTTATATTTAAGATATTAGTTAGCATTAGATGCAGAGGTACTTTATTTTGCTCTCCACTGTAATTGTAGATTATGTCTACAATATTCTAGGTGTGGTCTCACTAGGGCCCTACACTGCAATTATCTAGGGCTCTGGTGAGACTATACACAAAACTGGAGTATTGTGTACAGTTTTGCTCTCCTTACCTAAGGAAGGATATACTTACCATAGATGGAATGCAATGAAGGTTCACCAGACTGTCTTCTGGGATGGGGGGGGTTGTCCTATGAGGCCTATATTCTCTAGAGTTTAGAAGACTGAGAGGTGATCTCATTGAAACATACAAAATTCTTACAGGGCTTGACAAGGTAGATACAGGTAGAATGTTTCCTCTGGCCGGGGAGTCCAGAACCAGGGACCACAGTCTCAGAATAAGGGAGCAACCATTTAAAACTGAAATGCGGAGAAATTTCTTCACTCAGAGGGTGGTGAATTCTCTACCTCAGAAGGCTGTGGAGACTCGAGTCATTAAGTATATTTAAGACAGAGAGCAATAGATTTTTTGATATTAAGGGAATCAAGGGATATGGAGTTAGTGCAGGAAAGTGGAGTTGAGGTAGAAGATCAGCTATGATCTTATTGAATGGCGGAGCAGGTTCGAAGGGCCAAATGGCCTACTTACATAAGAACATAAGAAATAGGAACAGGAGTAGGCCATACGGCCCCTCGAGCTTGCTCCGCTACTTAATACGATCATGGCTGATCTGATCATGGACTCAGGTCCACTTTCCTGCCTGCTCCCCATAATCCCTTATTCCCTTATCAGTTAAGAAACTGTCTATTTCTGTCTTAAATTTATTCAATGTCCCAGCTTCCACAGCTCTCTGAGGCAGCGAATGCCGCAGATTTACAACCCTCTGAGAGAAGCAATTCCTCCTCATCTCAGTTTTAAAGGAATTATGTTCTAAGATTATGCCCCCTAGTTCTAGTCTCCCATATCAGTGGAAACATCCTCTCTGCATCCACCTTGTCAAGCCCTCTCATAATCTTATACGTTTCGATAAGATCACCTCTCATTCTTCTGAATTCCAATGAGTAGAGGCCCAACCTACTCAACCTTTTCTCATAAGTCAACCCCCTCTTCTCCGGAATCAACCTATTGAACCTTCTCTGAACTGCCTCCAAAGCAAGTATATCCTTTCTTAAATAGAGAAACCAAAACTGCACACAGTATTCTAGGTGTGGCCTCATCAGTACCCTGTATAACTGTAGCAAGACTTCCCTGCTTTTATACTTCATCCCCTTTGCAATAAAGGCCAAGATTCCATTGGCCTTCCTGATCACTTGCTGTACCTGCATACTAATCCTTTGTGTTTCATGCACCAGGACCCCCAGGTCCTGCTGTACTGCAGCACTTTGCAATTTTTCTCTCTTTAAATAATAACTTGCTCTTCGATTTTTTCTGCCAAAGTGCATAACCTCACACTTTCCAACATTATACTCCATCTGCCAAATTTTTGCCCACTCACTTAGGCTGTCTATGTCCTTTTGCAGGTTTTTTGTGTCTTCCTCAAACATTGCTTTTTCTCCCATCTTTTAAAGTCAGTAAACTTGGCTACGTTACATTTGGTCCCTTCATCCAAGTTGTTAATAGTTGTAAATAGTTGGGGTCTCAGCACTGATCCCTGTAGCACCTACTAGTTACTGATTGCCAACCCGAGAATGAACCATTTATCCCGACTCTCTGTTTTCTGCTAGTTAGCCAATCCTCTATCCATGCTAATATATTACCCTCAACCTAGTGAACATTTATTATGTGCAATA
This sequence comes from Pristiophorus japonicus, assembly GCF_044704955.1. NCBI lineage: Eukaryota > Metazoa > Chordata > Chondrichthyes > Pristiophoridae > Pristiophorus > Pristiophorus japonicus. Next base: position 68,408,964 of record NC_091979.1, read on the forward strand.
ACCTTTTATGTGGCACCTTGTCAAATGCCTTCTGGAAGTCCAAATACACCACATCCATTGGTTCCCCTTTATCCACCCTGTTTGTTACATCCTCAAAGAATTCCAGCAAATTTATCAAACATGACTTCTCCTTCATAAATCCATGCTGACTCTGCCTGACTGAATTAGGCTTTTCCAAATGTCCTGCTACTGCTTCTTTAATAATGGATTCCAACATTTTCCCAACCATGGATGTTAGGCTAACTGGTCTGTAGTTTCCTGCTTTTTGTCTGCCTCCTTTTTTAAATAGGGGCGTTACATTTGTAGTTTTTCAATCTGCTGGGACATCCCCAGAATCCAGGGAATTTTGGTAAATTACAACCAATGCATCAACCATCACTGCCGCTACTTCTCTTAAGACCCTAGGATGCAAGCCATCAGGTCCAGGGGATTTACCTGCCTTTAGTCCCATTTTGGTTCTGTCTTCACTAAGGAAGACATGAATAACCTCCCGAAAATACTAGGGGACCGAGGGTCTAGCGAGAAGGAGGAACTGAGGGAAATCCTTATTAGTCAGGAAATGGTGTTAGGGAAACTGATGGGACTGAAGGCTGATAATTCCCCAGGGCCTGATAGTCTGCATCCCAGAGTACTTAAGGAAGGGGCCCGAGAAATAGTAGATGCATTGGTGGTCATTTTCCAAAATTCCATGGACTCTGGATCAGTACCTATGATTGGAGGGTAGCTAGTGTAACCCCACTTTTTAAAAAAGGAGGGAGAGAGAAAACGGGGAATTATAGACCGGTTAGCTTAACATCGGTGATGGGGAAAATGCTGGAATCAATTATTAAAGATGAAATAGCAGTGCATTTGGAAAGCAGTGACAGGATCGGTCCAAGTCAGCATGGATTTATGAAAGGGAAATCATGCTTGACAAATCTTCTAGAATTTTTTGAGGATGTAACTAGTAGAGTGGACAAGGGAGAACCAGTGGATGTGGTGTATTTGGACTTTCAAAAGGCTTTTGACAAGGTCCCACACAAGAGATTGGTGTGCAAAACTAAGGCACATGGTATTGGGGGTAATGTATTGACGTGGATAGAGAACTGGTTGGCAGACAGGAAGCAAAGAGTGAGAATAAGCATTTCAGAATGGCAGGCAGGAACTAGTGGGGTGCCGCAAGGTTCAGTGCTGGGACCCCAGCTATTTATAATATACATTAATGATTTGGATGAAGGAATTGAATGTAATATCTCCAAGTTTACAGATGACACTAAGTTGGGTGGCAGTGTGAGCTGTGAGGAGGATGCTAAGAGGCTACAAGGTGACTTGGACAGGTTAGGTGAATGGGCAAATGCATGGCGGATGCAGTATAATGTGGATAAGTGTGTGGTTATCCACTTTGGTGGCAAAAACAGGAAGGCAGATTATTATCTGAATGGTGACAGATCAGTAAAAGGGGAGGTGCAACGAGACCTGGGCATCATGGTGCATCGGTCACTGAAGATAGGCATGCAGGTACAGCAGGCAGTAAAGAAAGCAAATGGCATGCTGGCCTTCATAGCTAGGGGATTTGAGTATAGGAGCAGGGAAGTCATACTGCAGTTATACAGGGCCTTGATGAGACCACACCTTGAGTATTGTGTGCAGTTTTGGTCTCCTAATCTGAGGAAGGACGTGTTTGCTATTGAGGGAGTGCAGCGAAGGTTCACCAGACTAATTCCCGGGATGGCAGGACTGACATATGAAGAAAGATTTGATTGGCTAGGCTTATACTCACTGGAATTTAGAAGAATGAGAGGGGATCTCATAGAAACATATAATATTATGACGGGATTGGACAGGCTAGATGCAGGAAGAATGTTCCCGATGTTGGGGAAGTCCAGAACCAGGGGTCACAGTCTAAGGATAAGGACCGAGATGAGGAGAAACTTTTTCACCCAGAGACTGGTGAACCTGTGGAATTCTCTACCACAGAAATTTGTTGAGTCCAGTTCGTTGGATATATCCAAGAGGGAGTTAGATGTGGCCCTTATGACTAAGGGGATCAGGGGGTATGGAGAGAAGCGGGAGTGAGGTACTGAAGTTGCATGATCAGCTATGATCATATTGATTGGCGGTGCAGGTTCGAAGGGCCGAAAGGCCTGCTCCTGCACCTATTTTCTATGTTTCTATGTTTATCTGACTGAGTACCACCTCCTTAGTGATTGTGATTGTGTTACGTTCCTCCCCGGGCTATAGTCCCTTGACTATCCACTGTTGAGATATTTTTAGTGTCCTCTACTGTAAAGACTGATACAAAATATTTGTTCAGAGTTTCTGCCATCTCCATGTTCCTCATCACTAATTCCCCGGTCTCGTCCTCTAAGGGACCAACATTTACTTTAGCCACTCATTTCCTTTTTATATTCCTGTAGAAACTCTTGCTATCTGTTTTATATTTCGTGCTAATTTACTTTCATAGTCTATCTTCCCTTTCTTAATCATTTTTTTAGTCAGTCTTTGCTAGCTTTTAAAATCTTCCCAATCTTCTGTCCTCCCACTAGTTTTGGCCACTTTGTATGCCCTTGTCTTTAATTGGATACCATCCTTTATTTCTTTAGTTAACCACGGAGGGCTAACTTTTCTTTTACATCCTTTCCTTCTCACTGGAATATATATTTCTTGGGAGTTATGAAATATCTCCTTAAATGTATGCTACTGTTCATCAACCGTCCTACATTTTAATCTATTTTCCCAGTCCACTTTAGCCAACTCTGCCGTCATACCTTTGCAGTCTCCTTTATTTAAGCTTAGTACGCTGGTTTGAGATCCAACTTTCTCGCCCTCCATCTGAATTTGAATTTCAACCATGCTATGATCACTCATTCCAAGGGGATCCTTTACTAGGAGTTTGTTTATTAATCCTGTTTCATTACACAGGACCAAATCGAAGATAGCCTGCTCCCTGGTTGGTTCCGTTACATATTGCTCAAGGAACCCATCCCTTATGCACTCTATGAACTCTTCCTCAAGGCTACCTTGACCAATTTGATTTGTCCAATCAATGTGGAGGTTAAAATCACCCATGATTATTGCTGCTCCCTTTTTACAAGTCCCCACTATTTCTTGGTTTATACTGCAACCAATAGAGTTGCTATTATTGGGGGGCCTATAGACTATGCCCACCAGTGACTTTTTCCCCTTATTATTCCTTATCTCCACCCAAACTGTTTCAACAACCTGATCATTTGAGCCAATATCGTTTCTCACTATTGCAGTGGTTCCATCCTTTATCAATAGAGCCACCCGACCTTCTTTTCCTTTCTGTCTGTCCTTCCGAATTGTCAAGTACCCCTGAATGTTTAGTTCCCAGTCTTGGTCATCTTGCAATCACGTCTCTGTTCTGGCTACCAGATCATACCCATTTGTAACTATTTGTGTCGACAGCTCATCTAATTTGTTACGAATACTGCGTGCATTCAGATGAAGAGCTTTTAAATGTGTTTTCTTACCATTTTTTCCTGATATCGCCCTAGTTTCTGATACACTCTTATGTTTGTAGATTCTGTCCCTTCCTGTCATGCTCTGATTTTTGCTTCCACCAATGCTACCCTGCTCTATTGCCTTCATCTTGTTCTTTGAGCTTTTAGGTTTCTGCTCACCTGAACCCTCTCACCCACTAATTCGTTTAAAGCTCTCTCTGCAGCCCTAGTTATTCGGTTTGCCAGGATCCTAGCCCAAGCACATTTCAAGTGGAGTCCGTCCCGATGGAACAGCTCCCTCTTAGCCCAGTACTGATGCCAGTGCCCCACCCAGGAACCAAAACCCATTTCTCCCACACCAGTCTTTGAGCCACGAGCTCTCTGATCTTATTTAATCTATGTAAATTTGCTTGTGGCTCGGGTAAACATAGAAACATAGAAACATAGGAAATAGGTGCAGGAGTAGGCCGTCCGGCCCTTCGAGCCTGCACCACCATTCAATAAGATCATGGCTGATCATTCCTTCAGTACCCCGTTCCTGCTTTCTCTCCATACCCCTTGATCCCTTAAGCTGCAAGGGCCATATCTAACTCTGTCTTGAATATATCCAATGAACTGGCATCAACAACTCTCTGCGGTAGGGAATTCCACAGGTTAACTACTCTCTGAGTGAAGAAGTTCCTCCTCATCTCAGTCCTAAATGGCTTACCCCTTATCCTAAGACTATGTTCCCTGGTTCTGGACTTCCCCAACATCGGGAACATTTTTCCTGCATCTAACCTGTCCAGTCCTGTCAGAATTTTATATGTTTCTATGAGATCCCCTCCCTTCTAAACTCCAGTGTATAAATGATCCAGTCTCTCCTCATATGTCAGTCCTGCCATCCCAGGAATCAGTCTGGTGAACCTTCGCTGCACTCCCTCAATAGCAAGAACGTCCTTCCTCAGATTAGTAGGCCAAAACTGAACAAAATATTCCAGGTGGGACCTCACCAAGGCCCTGTACAACTGCAGTAAGACTTCCCTGCTCCTATACTTAAATCCCCTTGCTATGAAGGCCAACATACCATTTGCCTTCTTCACCGCCTGCTGTACCTGCATGCCAACCTTCAATGACTGATGAATCCTGACAGCCAGGTCTCGCTGCACCTCCCCTTTTCCTAATCTGCCGCCATTCAGATAATATTTTGCTTTCGTGTTTTTGCCCCCAAAGTGGATAACCTCACATTTATCCACATTATACTGCATTTGCCATGTATTTGCCCACTTGCCTAACCTGTCCAAATCATCTTGCAGCCTCTTAGCGTCCTCCTCACAGCTCACAACGCCACCCAGATTAGTGTCATCTGCAAACTTGGAGATATTACACTCAATTCCATCATCCAAATCATTAATATATATTGTAAAGAGCTGGGGTCCCAGCACTAAGCCCTGCGGCACTCCACTCGTCACTGCCTGCCATTCTGAAAAGGCCCCGTTAATCCCGACTCTCTGCTTCCTGTCTGCCAACCAGTTCTCTATCCACGTCAGTACATTACCCCCAATACCAGGTGCTTTGATTTTGCACAACAATCTTTTGTGTGGGACCTTGTCAAAAGCCTTTTGAAAGTCCAAATACACCACATCCACTGGTTCTCCCCTGTCCACTCTACTAGTTACATCCTCAAAAAATTCCAAAAGATTTGTCAAGCAGGATTTTCCCTTCATAAATCCATGCTGACTTGGACCAATCCTATCACTGCTTTCCAAATGTACTGCTATTTCATCCTTAATGATTGATTCCAACATTTTCCCCACTATTGATGTCAGGCTAACTGGTCTATAATTACCTGTTTTCTCTCTCCCTCCCTTTTTACAAAGTGGTGTTACATTAGCAACTCGCCAGTCCATAGGAACTGATCCAGAGTCAATAGACTGTTGGAAAATTATCACCAACGCATCCACTATTTCTAGGGCCACTTCCTTAAGTACTCTGGGATGCAGACTATCAGGCCCTGGGGATTTATCAGCCTTCAATCCCGTCAATTTCCTGAACACAATTTCCCGCCTAATAAGGATATCCTTCAGTTCCTCCTTCTCACTAGACCTTCGGACCCCTAGTACATCCGGAAGGTTATTTGTGTCTTCCTTTGTGAAGACAGAACCAAAGTACTTGTTCAACTGGTCTGCCATTTCTTTGTTCTCCATTATAAATTCACCTGAGTCTGACTGCAATGGACCTACGTTTGTCTTCACTAATCTTTTTCTCTTCACATATCTATAGAAGCTTTTGCAGTCATTTTTTATGTTTCCGGCAAGCTTCCTCTCGTATTCTATTTTCTCCCTCTTAATTAATCACTTTGTCCTCCTCTGCTGTATTCTAAATTTCTCCCAGTCCTTCGGCTTGCTACATTTTCTGGCTAATTTGTATGCTTCTTCCTTGGATTTAACACTATCCTTAATTTCCCTTGTTAGCCACGGTTGAGCCACCTTCCACATTTTATTTTTACTCCAGACAGGGATGTACAATTATTGAAGTTCGTCCATATGATCTTTAAAGGTTTGCCATTGCCTATCCACTGTCAACCCTTTAAGTATCATTTGCCAGTCTAATCTAGCCAATTCACGCCTCATACCATCAAAGTTACCTTTCCTTAGGTTCAGGACCCTAGTTTCTGAATTAACTTTGTCACTCTCCATCTTAATAAAGAATTCTACCATATTATGGTCACTCATCCCCAAGGGGCCTCACACAACAAGATTGCTAATTAGTCCCTTCTCATTACACATCACCCAGTCTAGGATGGCCAGCTCTCTGGTTGGCTCCTCGACATATTGGCCCAGAAAACCATCCCTAATACACTCTAGGAAATGCTCCTCCACCGCATTGCTACCAGTTAGGTTAGCCTAATTAATATGTAGATTAAAGTCGCCCATGATTACTGCTGTACCTTTATTGCACACATCCCTTATTTCTTGTTTGATGCTGTCCCCAACCTCACTACTACTATTTGGTGGCCTGTACACAACTCCCACTAGCGTTTTCTGCCCTTTGGTATTGCGTAGCTCCACCAATACTGATTCCACATCATCCAAGCTAATTTCCTTCCTTACAATTGCATTAATTTCCTCTTTAACCAGCAATGCCACCCCGCCTCCTTTTCCTTTCCGTCTATCCTTCATGAATGCTGAATACCCTGGATGTTGAGTTCCAGCCTTGGTCACCCTGGAGCCATGTCTCCGTGATGCCAATCACATCATACCCATTAAACATAGAAACATAGAAACATAGAAAATAGGTGCAGGAGTAGGCCATTCGGCCCTTCTAGCCTGCACCGCCATTCAATGAGTTCATGGCTGAACATGCAACTTCAGTACCCCATTCCTGCTTTCTCACCATACCCCTTGATCCCTCTAGTAGTAAGGACTTCATCTAACTCCTTTTTGAATATATTTAGTGAATTGGCCTCAACAACTTTCTGTGGTAGAGAATTCCACAGGTTCACCACTCTCTGGGTGAAGAAATTCCTCCTCATCTCGGTCCTAAATGGCTTCCCCCTTATCCTTAGACTGTGTCCCCTGGTTCTGGACTTCCCCAACATTGGGAACATTCTTCCTGCATCTAACCTGTCTAACCCCGTCAGAATTTTAAACGTTTCTATGAGGTCCCCTCTCATTCTTCTGAACTCCAGTGAATACAAGCCCAGTTGATCCAGTCTTTCTTGATAGGTCAGTCCCGCCATCCCGGGAATCAGTCTGGTGAACCTTCGCTGCACTCCCTCAATAGCAAGAATGTCCTTCCTCAGGTTAGGAGACCAAAATTGTACACAATACTCCAGGTGTGGCCTCACCAAGGCCCTGTACAACTGTAGCAACACCTCCCTGCCCCTGTACTCAAATCCCCTTGCTATGAAGGCCAACATGCCATTTGCTTTCTTAACCGCCTGCTGTACCTGCATGCCAACCTTCAATGACTGATGTACCATGACACCCAGGTCTCTTTGCACCTCCCCTTTTCCTAATCTATCACCATTCAGATAATAGTCTGTCTCTCTGTTTTTACCACCAAAGTGGATAACCTCACGTTTATCCACATTATACTTCATCTGCCATGCATTTTCCCACTCACCTAACCTATCCAAGTCACTCTGCAGCCTCGCAGCATCCTCCTCGCAGCTCACACTGCCACCCAACTTAGTGTCATCCGCAAATTTGGAGATACTACATTTAATCCCCTCGTCTAAATCATTAATGTACAGTGTAAACAGCTGGGGCCCCAGCACAGAACCTTGCGGTACCCCACTAGTCACTGCCTGCCATTCTGAAAAGTCCCCATTTACTCCTACTCTTTGCTTCCTGTCTGACAACCAGTTCTCAATCCATGTCAGCACACTACCCCCAATCCCATGTGCTTTAACTTTGCACATTAATCTCTTGTGTGGGACCTTGTCGAAAGCCTTCTGAAAGTCCAAATATACCACATCAACTGGTTCTCCCTTGTCCACTCTACTGGAAACATCCTCAAAAAATTCCAGAAGATTTGTCAAGCATGATTTCCTTTTCACAAATCAATGCTGACTTGGACCTATCATATCACCTCTTTCCAAATGCACTGCTATGATATCCTTAATAATTGATTCCATCATTTTACCCACTACCGATGTCAGGCTGACCGGTCTATAATTCCTTGTTATCTCTCTCCCTCCTTTTTTAAAAAGTGAGGTTACATTGGCTACCCTCCACTCTAAGGAACTGATCCAGAGTCAATGGAATGTTGGAAAATGACTGTCAATGCATCCACTATTTCCAAGGCCACCTCCTTAAGTACTCTGGGATGCAGTCCATCAGGCCCTGGGGATTTAACGGCCATCAATTTCCCCAACACAATTTCCTGACTAAGAAGGATTTCCCTCAGTTCCTCCTCCTTACTAGACCCGCCGACCCCTTTTATATCCGGAAGGTTGTTTGTGTCCTCCTCAGTGAATACCGAACATAGAAACATAGAAACATAGAAAATAGGTGCAGGAGTAGGCCATTCGGCCCTTCTAGCCTGCACCGCCATTCAATGAGTTCATGGCTGAACATTCAACTTCAGTACCCCATTCCTGCTTTCTCGCCATACCCCTTGATCCCCCTAGTAGTAAGGACCTCATCTAACTCCTTTTTGAATATATTTAGTGAATTGGCCTCAACAACTTTCTGTGGTAGAGAATTCCACAGGTTCACCACTCTCTGGGTGAAGAAGTTCCTCCGCATCTCGGTCCTAAATGGCTTACCCCTTATCCTTAGACTGTGACCTCTGGTTCTGCACTTCCCCAACATTGGGAACATTCTTCCTGCATCTAACCTGTCTAACCCCGTCAGAATTTTAAATGTTTCTATGAGGTCCCCTCTCATTCTTCTGAACTCCAGTGAATACAAGCCCAGTTGATCCAGTCTTTCTTGATAGGTCAGTCCCGCCATCCCGGGAATCAGTCTGGTGAACCTTCGCTGCACTCCCTCAATAGCAAGAATGTCCTTCCTCAGGTTAGGAGACCAAAACTGTACACAATACTCCAGGTGTGGCCTCACCAATGCCCTGTACAACTGTAGCAACACCTCCCTGCCCCTGTACTCAAATCCCCTTGCTATGAAGGCCAACATGCCATTTGCTTTCTTAACCGCCTGCTGCACCTGCATGCCAACCTTCAATGACTGATGTACCATGACATCCAGGTCTCTTTGCACCTCCCCTTTTCCTAATCTGTCACCATTCAGATAATAGTCTGTCTCTCTGTTTTTACCACCAAAGTGGATAACCTCACATTTATCCACATTATACTTCATCTGCCATGCATTTGCCCACTCACCTAACCTATCCAAGTCGCTCTGCAGCCTCACAGCATCCTCCTCGCAGCTCACACTGCCACCCAACTTAGTGTCATCCGCAAATTTGGAGATACTACATTTAATCCCCTCGTCTAAATCATTAATGTACAGTGTAAACAGCTGGGGCCCCAGCACAGAACCTTGCGGCACCCCACTAGTCACTGCCTGCCATTCTGAAAAGTACCCATTTACTCCTACTCTTTGCTTCCTGTCTGACAACCAGTTCTCAATCCATGTCAGTACACTACCCCCAATCCCATGTGCTCTAACTTTGCACATCAATCTCTTGTGTGGGACCTTGTCGAACGCCTTCTGAAAGTCCAAATATACCACATCAACTGGTTCTCCCTTATCCACTTTACTGGAAACATCCTCAAAAAATTCCAGAAGATTTGTCAAGCATGATTTCCCTTTCACAAATTCATGCTGACTTGGACCTATCATGTCACCTCTTTCCAAATGCACTGCTATGACATCCTTAATAATTGATTCCATCATTTTACCCACTACCGATGTCAGGCTGACCGGTCTATAATTCCCTGTTTTCTCTCTCCCTCCTTTTTTAAAAAGTGGGGTTACATTGGCTACCCTCCACTCCATAGGAACTGATCCAGAGTCAATGGAATGTTGGAAAATGACTGTCAACGCATCCACTATTTCTAAGGCCACCTCCTTAAGTACTCTGGGATGCAGTCCATCAGGCCCTGGGGATTTATCGGCCTTCAATCCCATCAATTTCCCCAACACAATTTCCCGGCTAATAAGGATTTCCCTCAGTTCCTCCTCCTTACTAGACCCCCCGACCCCTTTTATAACCGGAAGGTTGTTCGTGTCCTCCTTCGTGAATACCGAACCAAAGTACTTGTTCAATTGGTCCGCCATTTCTTTGTTCCCCGTTATGACTTCCCTTGATTCTGACTGCAGCGGACCTACATTTGTCTTTACTAACCTTTTTCTCTTTACATATCTATAGAAACTTTTGCAATCCGTCTTAATGTTCCCTGCAAGCTTCTTCTCATACTCCATTTTCCCTGCCCTAATCAAACCCTTTGTCCTCCTCTGCTGAGTTCTAAATTTCTCCCAGTCCCCAGGTTCACTGCTATTTCTGGCCAATTTGTATGCCACTTCCTTGGCTTTAATACTATCCCTGATTTCCCTTGATAGCCACGGTTGAGCCACCTTACCTTTTTTATTTTTATGCCAGACAGGAATGTACAATTGTTGTAGTTCATCCATGCGGTCTCTAAATGTCTGCCATTGCCCATCCACAGTCAACCCCTTAAGTATCATTCGCCAATCCATCCCAGCCAATTCACGCCTCATACCTTCAAAGTTAGCCTTCTTTAAGTTCTGGACCATGGTCTCTGAATTAACTGTTTCATTCTCCATCCCAATGCAGAATTCCACCATATTATGGTCACTCTTCCCCAAGGGGCCTCGCACAACGAGATTGCTAATTAATCCTCTCTCATTACATAACACCCAGTCTAAGATGGCCTCCCCCCTAGTTGGTTCCTCGACATATTGGTCTAAAAAACCATCCCTTATGCACTCCAGAAAATCCTCCTCCACCGTATTGCTTCCAGTTTGGTTAGCCCAATCTATGTGCATATTAAAGTCACCCATTATAACTGCTGCACCTTTATTGCACGCACCCCTAATTTCCTGTTTGATGCCCTCCCCAATATCACTACTACTGTTTGGAGGTCTGTACACAACTCCCACTAACGTTTTTTGCCCTTTGGTGTTCTGCAGCTCTACCCATATAGATTCCACATCATCCAAGCTAATGTCCTTCCTAACTATTGCCTTAATCTCCTCCTTAACCAGCAATGCTACCCCACCTCCTTTTCCTTTTATTCTATCCTTCCTGAATGTTGAATACCCCTGGATGTTGAGTTCCCAGCCCTGATCATCCTGGAGCCACGTCTCCGTAATCCCAATCACATCATATTTGTTAACATCTATTTGCACAGTTAATTCATCCACCTAATTGCGGATACTCCTTGCATTAAGACACAAAGCCTTTAGGCTTGTTTTTTGAACACCCTCTGTCCTTTTAGAATTTTGCTGTACAATGGCCCTTTTTGTTCTTTGCCTTGGGTTTCTCTGCCCTCCACTTTTCCTCATCTCCTTTCTGTCTTTTGTTTTTGCCTCCTTTTTGTTTCCCTCTATCTCCCTGCATTGGTTCCCATCCCCCTGCCATATTAGTTTAACTCCTCCCCAACAGCACTAGCAAACACTCCCCCGAGGACATTGGTTCCGATTCTGCCCAGGTGCAGACCGTCCGGATTGTACTGGTCCCACCTCCCCCAGAACCGGTTCCAATGCCCCAGGAATTTGAATCCCTCCCTGCTGCACCATTGCTCAAGCCACGTATTCATCTGAGCTATCCTGCGATTCCTACTCTGACTAGCACGTGGCACTGGTAGCAATCCCGAGATTACTACTTTTGAGGTCCTACTTTTTAATTTAGCTCCTACCTTCTTAAATTCATTTCGTAGGAACTCATCCCTTTTTTTACCTATGCCATTGGTACCAACGTGCACCACGACAACTGGCTGTTCTCCCTCCCTTTTTAGAATGTCCTGCACCCGCTCCGAGACATCCTTGACCCTTGCACCAGGGAGGCAACATACCATCCTGGAGTCTCGGTTGCGGCCGCAGAAACGCCTATCTATTCCTCTTACAATTGAATCCCCTATCACTATCGCTCGCCCACTCTTTTTCCTGCCCTCCTGTGCAACAGAGCCAGCCATGGTGCCATGAACTTGGTTGCTGCTGCCCGCTCCTGATGAGTCATCCCCCTCAACAGCACTCAAAGCAGTGTATCTGTTTTGCAGTGGGATGACCACAGGGGACCCCTGCACTACCTTCCTTGCACTACTCTTCCTGCTGGTCTTCCATTCCCTCGCTGGCTGTGGACCCTTCTCCTGCGGTAAGACCAACTCACTACACGTGATACTCACGTCATTCTCAGCATCGTGGATGCTCCAGAGTGAATCCACCTTCAGCTCCAACTCCGCAACGCGGACCGTCAGTAGCCGGAGGTGGACACACTTCCCGCACATGTAGTCGTCAGGGACACTGGTGTTGTCCCCGTGTTCCCACATGGTACAGGAGGAGCATATCACGTGACCGAGCTGTCCTGCCATGACTTAACCCTTAGATACACTTAAATTGCCGACAACAATGTTAAAAGTTACTGATTAATAAAGAAAAAGAAAAACTACTCACCAATCAGCAGCCAATCACTTACCACGTTGGCTGTGACGTCACCTTTTGATTTCTTTCTACTTCTTTTTTGACTTCTCTCAGCTGGAGCTGCACAAGTACGCCTCTCTCGACTCCCGCGTCTCTCGACGCTCCCCGGACTGCTGAGCCTTTTATAGGCCGCTGCCTCTGAAAACTCCCGCGTCTCTCGACGCTCCCCGGACTGCTGAGCCTTTTATAGGCCGCTGCCTCTCTCGACTCCCGCCTCTCTCGACGCTCCCCGGACTGCTGAGCCTTTTATAGGCCGCTGCCTCTCTCGACTCCCGCCTCTCTCGACGCTCCCCGGACTGCTGAGCCTTTTATAGGCCGCTGCCTCTCTCGACTCCCGCCTCTCTCGACGCTCCCCGGACTGCTGAGCCTTTTATAGGCCGCTGCCTCTCTCGACTCTCACCAAAGTACTTGTTCAATTGGTCCGCCATTTCTTTGTTCCCCGTTATGACTTCCCCTGATTCTGACTGCAGGGGACCTACGTTTGTCTTTACTAACCTTTTTCTCTTTACATATATATAGAAACTTTTGCAATCCGTCTTAATGTTCCCTGCAAGCTTCTTCTCATACTCCATTTTCCCTGCCCTAATCAAACCCTTTGTTCTCCTCTGCTGAGTTCTAAATTTCTCCCAGTTCCCGGGTTCGCTGCTATTTCTGGCCAATTTGTATGCCACTTCCTTGGCTTTAATACTATCCCTGATTTCCCTTGATAGCCACGGTTGAGCCACCTTCCCTTTTTTATTTTTACGCCAGACAGGAATGTACAATTGTTGTAGTTCCTCCATGCGGTCTCTAAATGTCTGCCATTGCCCATCCACAGTCAACCCCTTCAGTATCATTCGCCAATCTATCCTAGCCAATTCACGCCTCATACCTTCAAAGTTACCCTTCTTTAAGTTCTGGACCATGGTCTCTGAATTAACTGTTTAATTCTCCATCCTAATGCAGAATTCCACCATATTATGGTCACTCTTCCCCAAGGGGCCTCGCACAATGAGATTGCTAATTAATCCTCTCTCATTACACAACACCCAGTCTAAGATGGCCTCCCCCCTAATTGGTTCCTCGACATATTGGTCCAAAAAACCATCCCTTATGCACTCCAGGAAATCCTCCTCCACCGTATTGCTTCCAGTTTGGTTAACCCAATCTATGTGCATATTAAAGTCACCCATTATAACTGCTGCACCTTTATTGCACGCACCCCTAATTTCATGTTTGATGCCCTCCCCAACATCACTACTGCTATCTGCGCAGTTAATTCGTCCACCTTATTCCGAATACTCCTCGCATTGAGGCACAGAGCCTTCAGGCTTGTCTTTTTAACACACTTTGACCCTTTAAAATTCTGTGTAAAGTGGCCCTTTTTGTTTTTTGCCTTGGGTTTCTCTGCCCTCCACTTTTACTATTCTCTTTTCTATCTTTTGCTTCTGTCTCCATTTTATTCCCCTCTGTCTCCCTACATAGGTTCCCATCCCCCTGCCATATTAGTTTAACTCCTTCCAAACAGCACTAGCAAACACTCCCCCTAGGACATTGGTTCCGGCCCTGCCCAGGTGCAGACCGTTCGGTTTGTACTGGTCCCACCTTCCCCAGAACCGGTACCAATGTCCCAGGAATTTGAATCCCTCCCTTCTGCACCATTGCTCAAGTCACTTATTCATCTGAGCTATCCTGCGATTCCTACTCTGACTAGCACGTAACACTGGTAGCAATCCTGAGATTACTACTTTTGAGGTTCTACTTTTTAATTTAACTCCAAGCTCCCTAAATTCTTCTCGTGGACCTCATCCCGTTTTTTACCTATATCGTTGGTACCTATATGCACCACAATAACTCGCTGTTCACTCTCCCTTTTCAGAATGTCCTGCACCCGCTCCGAGACATCCTTGACCCTTGCACCAGGGAGGCAACATACCATCCTGGAGTCTCGGTTGCGGCCACAGAAACGCCTATCTATTCTCCTTACAATCGAATCCCCTATCACTATCGCTCTCTCACTCTTTTTCCTGCCCTCCTGTGCAGCAAAGCCAGCCATGGTGCCATGAACCTGGCTGCTGCTACCCTCCCCTGATGAATCATCCCCCTCAACAGTACCCAAAGCGGTGTATCTGTTTTGCAGGCGGATGACCGCAGGAGACCCCTGCACTACCTTCCTTGCACTACTCTTCCTGTTGGTCTTCCATTCCCTATCTGGCTGTGGACCCTTTACCTGCGGTAAGACCAACTCACTAAATGTGCTATTCACATCATTCTCAGCATCGTGGATGCTCCAGAGTGAATCCACCCTCAGCTCCAACTCCGCAACGCGGTCCGTCAGGAGCTCTAGGTGGATACACTTCCCACACACGTAGTCGCCAGGGACACCAGAGGCGTCCCTGATTTCCCACATGGTACAGGAGGAGCATAACACGTGTCCGAGCTCTCCTGCTATGACTTAACCCCTAGATTAACTTAATTTGGCAACAACAATGCAAAAAGTTACTTACTGAAATAGAAAAGAAAAAGAAAAGCTACTTACCAATCCCTAGCCAATCACTTACCCCCTTGGCTATGACGTCACCTTTCGAATTCTTTCTACTTTTTTGCCTCACTGCTACAGCTGCACCGGCTAGCCTCACCACGCACCTCGAACTCCCGCCTCTCCTCAGCCGCAGCCTCCGATCTGCCGCTGGCCTTTATAGGCCTCACCACGCACCTTGAATCCAGAGGTTATTACCTTTGTGATTCTGCTTTTTAATTTGCCCCTAGCTGCTCATAATCCCTTAGCAGAACCTTCTTGTCTGTCCTATCTATGTCATTGGTACCCACATGGACCACGACAACTGGATCTACCCCCTCCCACTCCAAGTTCCCCTCCAGCCCTGAGGAGATGTCCTTAACCCTGGCACCGGGCAGGCAACACAGCCTTCGGGACTCATGCTCACCGCTACAGAGAACGGCATCTATCCTCCTAATGATACTGTCCCCATCTACTACAATGTTTCTTTTTACTCCCCGCTTGAATGGCCTCCTGTACCACGGTGCTGTGGTCAGTTTGTTCATCTCCCTGCAGTCCCTGCTCTTGTCCACACAGGGAGTAAGAGCTTCGAACCTGTTGGGCAAGAGCAAGTGCTCCTATTTCTTATGTTCTTATGTTTAATATGTGTTCACATCTGTCATGCTTACTAAATCAAGGCAAAGAAATTTGAATTCTGCCTGACCTCGTTATGTCTGTATTGTTCTCTGATTTTTCTCTCCCTCAGGAGTATATCTTATCTTCACTCTGAGCCGCACCTACAAACTTTACATACCTGGACTGAAACTCGAGCTTTTCTCTCAAGATATACTCTACTAAAGTAGATGAGTAAAAACAGAGATCTTTTAATACGTTTGCAGTATATTTTCCTCAATTCAGTAATTCTAGTGAAATAGATGTGACTCCAAATAGGGAAACAGCAATTTTACTCGCATTTAATTTTCACAAAAATTGCTGAATAGAGGAAAGTTTTGTTTTGTAAATGATGACAATATATTACGACAGGTGGTGGCATTACAATCAACTTTTGTTAACAAAAGTTTAGCAAGGTCATTCATCTACAAAGTAGTGCCAATGCATTTATTAAAGTCAGTTTTTCCCGATATGCATTTATTACTCATATATTTCTAATTTAATTCTGCATGTGGCACCTTCAACATTTTATTTAGAGCCTGACAATGGCCCCAAGTTTCCACACGATAAAAAACGGAGGCCCCTCCGAGCTGGGTGCCCGTTTTTCACGCCGAAAACGGCGCCGGAAAAAAAACGCGCGATTCTGGAGCGCCCTGCAGCTCCATGTCTGCTTGGCGCGGCGCCCAAGGGGGCGGAGCCTACCACTCGCGCCGATTTTGTAAGTGGGAGGGGGCGGGTACCATTTAAATTAGTTTTTTTCCTGCCGGCTACCCTGCGCGTGCGCGTTGGAGCGTTGGCGCACGCGCAGTGTGAAGGAAACATTGGCACGCGGCCATTTTTGTAGTTCTTTGTAGCTGTTTAATTTTTGAACATTTTTTAATAAAAGCACATTGCCATCAGCAGATCAGCACTGAGGCTTCCTGCAGCAGTGAGAAGGCTGCAGGAAGCTTCAGAAAGTTGAGGCAGTCGTTTCCCGACGGCCTCCCCCCCCCTCCCCCCCCCTGCCGTCGGGAATGGCTGCTGAACTTGTGAGGCTTCCTGCAGCCTTCTCACTGTCTCCTTCCCCCCCTCCCGCCCGCCGTCGGGAACGGCTTCCTCCCCCCCCCCCCGTGGGAACGAACGGCTGCCTCAACTTGTGAGGCTTCCTGCAGCATTCTCCGTGCCTGAAGCACTTTCACACAGGTAGGAAGATGGTTTATTTAATCTTTTCTTTGCTTATAAATTTTTATTCAGGTTGGATTTATTTGTATAATATTTGTAGAAGTATAAATAAGGATTTATTATAGAATTTAATGACTTCCCTTCCCCCCCCCTCCCCCCCCCACCTCGTTCTGGACGCCTAATTTGTAACCTGCGCCTGAGTTTTTAATGTGTAGACAAGGTTTTTTCAGTTCTATAAAAATCTTCACTTGCTCCATTCTAAGTTAGTTTGGAGTACGTTTTCACTGTGGAAACTTTGAAATCAAGTGTCAGTGGCTGGACACGCCCCCTTTTGAAGAAAAAATTCTGTTCCAAAGTGAAACTGTTCTAACTGACTAGAACTGCAGAAAAAAAATGTGGAGAATTGCGATTTCTAAGATAGTCCGTTCTCCACCAGTTGCTCCTAAAAATCAGGCGCAAATCATGTGGAAACTTGGGCCCATTGTATCAATAATTTCAAATATGTTAGTGCTTACAGCATACACTGGGTAAAGCTCTGGGCAATTCAGATCCCAACCATTGATATGGGAGCCAATTTGGATTCCAGGAAATCCTAATTCTTTCACGCAACGATGCATTTCCTGAACAGCAAGTTCTGGGTCCTGCATGGGCAGTGTACCAAGACCAATGAATCTCTTTGGGTGTTTACGCACTGTAGTTGCAAGGTCATCATTCAAAATATGGCACAGGTCCAGAGTATCCTTAGGTTTTGCCTGCCAAATAAAACAAAAATAACATTTAACACATAGGGGCAGAGTTTTCGAAGAGAACGGCCCAGAAATTTCAGTCGAAGGCTTCTCGCAGGCAGATGCCTCTGATCTGAAAGATTTCTACAAATTTAACTGGTGGTCCAGAAGGTTCGTAGCCTTGTGGTCCTGGGCCTCTACGCGAAGGCCTTCATCATGGCCCATGTATTCCAGGGACATAGGCGCGTCGCACTGGGATCACATGGGCCGACCCAACCAATCAAAGTAGGAGTATTCCCATTCATACTTATGGTGATTCCCATTCATACTTGTGGTAAGTTCCGTATGTATGGAATCACCATAAATATGAATGGGAATACCCCCAAAAATACACAAACACTTAAAATATATATATATTTTAAATGATCACATATTTAAAATTAATCAAAATGGAATTGATTATTTAAAACAAAAATTTAATTTTTTGAAAAATAAATTTACATATTTTAAAGGGTCTAAAAATAAACACCTTATTTAACAGGATGTTAAATGTTTAAATTATTGAAAAAAAAATATTTTTCTGTCCTTTAATCGTCTTACCCTGATAAAAGCAGACCTTATACCTGCTTTTATCAGTCATAAGAATTTTACGGGCATTCGCCGGGCAGGAGTTGGGCAAATAGCACTTCTGGATGCATGCGAGGATTCTTGACAGATCTCAAGCTCTGGGTTCAGGCGCATGTGTTTCGCATGCCTAAACCTGGAACTTGCAGGACCCCTACGGGCGTGTGTGTATCTCGTACATGTCCATAGGAGCTGTGAATTCAGGGCCAATATAATTTGATAATTCTGTTCAATTATTCTCTACGAAAGTTAAAAGAAGAGAAGACATGACATTTCTCAAATGCTGAGGACTAATACATATACTGTATTTTTCTATTATAGTAATAAAATATGTACAAATACATTGTGTGCGACATTATTTTTGTTGGGGATGTCTTAATTGTCCCTCCCACTTCGCACCCTTCGTAATCTTGAGGGCATCCAAAACTCTGCTGCCCGAGGCCTAACTCGCACTAAGTCCTGTTCATCCATCACCCCTGTGCTTGCTGACATACATTGGCTCCCAGTCCAGAAACACCTCGATTTTAAAATTCTCATCCTTGTTTCCAAGTCAGTCTATAGCCTCACCCCTGCCTACCTATGCAACCTCCTCCAACCCTCCAACCCTCCGCAATCTCTGTGCTCCTCCAAATCTGGCCTCTTGCGCATCCCCGATTTTAATTGCTCCACCTTTGGCGGCTGTGCCTTCAGCTCTCTAGACCCTAATAACATAACATAAGAAACAGGAGCAGCAGTAGGCCATACAGCCCCTCGAGCCTGCTCCGCCATTCAATAAGATCATGGCTGATCTGATCATGGACTCAGCTCCACTTCCCCGCCCGCTCTCCATAGCCCATTATCTCCTTATCGTTTAAGAAACTGTCTATTTCTGTCTTAAATTTATTCAATGTCCCAGTTTCCACAGCTCTCTGAGACAACAAATTCCACAGATTTACAACCCTCTGAGAGAAGAAATTTCTCCTCATCTTTGTTTTAAATGGGCGGCCCCTTATTCTAAGATCATGCCCTCTAGTTCTAGTCTCCCCATCAGTGGAAATATCCTCTCTGCATCCACCTTGTCAAGTCCCCTCATAATCTTATACGTTTCGATAAGATCGCCTCTCATTCTTCTGAATTCCAATGAGTAGAGGCCCAACCTACTCAACCTTTCCTCATAAGTCATCCCCGGAATCAACCTAGTGAACCTTCTTTGAACTGCCTCCAAAGCAAGTATATCCTTTCGTAAATATGGAAACTAAAACTGCACACAATATCCAGGTGTGGCCTCACCAATACCCTGTATAGCTGTAGCAAGACTTCCCTGCTTTTATACTCCATCTCCTTTGCAATAAAGGCCAAGATACCATTAACCTTCCTGATCACTTGCTGTACCTGCATACTATCCTTTTGTGTTTCATGCACAAGTACCCCCAGGTCCCGCTGTACTGCAGCTCTTTGCAATCTTTCTCCATTTAAATAATAACTTGCTCTTTGATTTTTTTGTGCCAAAGTGCATAACCTCACACTTTCTAACATTATACTCCACCTGTCAAATTTTTGCCCACTCACTTAGCCTGTCTATGTCATTTTGCAGATTTTTTGTGTCCTCCTCACACATTGCTTTTCCTCCCATCTTTGTATCATCAGCAAACTTGGCTACGTTACACTTAGTCCCTTCTTCCACGTCGTTAATATAGATTGTAAATAGTTGGGGTCCCAGCACTGATCCCTCCGGCACCCCACTAGTTACTGGTTGCCAACCAGAGAATGAACCATTTATCCTGACTCTCTGTTCTCTGTTAGTTAGCCAATCCTCTATCCATGCTAATATATTACCCCCAACTTCGTGAACTTTTATCTTGTGCAGTAACCTTTTATGTGACACCTTGTCAAATACATTCTGGAAGTCCAAATACACCACATCCACTGGTTCCCCTTTATCCACCCTGTTCATTACATCCTCAAAGAACTCCAGCAAATTTGTTAAACATGACTTCTCCTTCATAAATCCATGCTGACTCTGTCTGATCAAATTTTGCTTTTCCAAATGAGCTGCTACTGCTTCTTTAATAATGGACTCCAACATTTTCCCAACCACAGATGTAAGGCTAACTGGTCTATAGTTTCCTGCTTTTTGTCTGCCTCCTTTTTTAAATAGGGGTGTTACATTTGCAGTTTTCCAATCTGTTGGGACCTCCCCAGAATCCAGGGAATTTTGGTAAATTACAACCAATACATCAACAATCCCTGCCGCTACTTCTCTTAAGACCCTAGGATGCAAGCCATTTGGTCCAGAGGATTTATCTGCCTTTAATCCAATTATCTTACTGAGTACCATCTCCTTAGTGATTGTGATTGTGTTAAGTTCCTCCCCCCCATAGCCCCTTGATTATCCACTGTTGGAATATTGTTAGTGTCCTCTACCATTGTAATGTATATAATGACTCGAAGGACCTGTTACTGTAAACTCACTCAGGTGCAAACCTGGTTCAACTTTATTCGCACCCAAAGTGCGCACGTGACATGGTACTCGCTCTTAAATACCAGGGCCCGCGCACACGCGCGTACAGCCCGATGACCTCCGACAGTGGCGCCCCTTGGTGTCTAGTGACCCCAAGCATCAATACATAACAACCGTAAAGACCGATGCAAAATATTTGTTGAGAGTTTCTGCCATCTCCATGTTCCCCATTACTAATTCCCCGGTCTCGTCCTCTCACAGACCACCATTTACTTTAGCCACTCTTTTCCTTTTTATATACCGATAGAAACTCTTGCTATCTGTTTTTATATTTTGTGCTAGTTTATTTTCATAGTCTATTTTCCCTTTCTTAATAATTTTTTTAGTCATTCTTTGCTGGCTTTTAAAAGCTCCCCAATCTTCTGTCCTCCCCCTAGTTTTGGCCACTTTGTATGCCCTTGTTTTTAATTGGATACCGTCCTTTATTTCTTTAGTTAACCACGGAGGGCTATCTTTTCTCTTACACCCTTTCCTCCTCACTGGAATATATTTTTCTTGAGAGTTGTGAAATATCTCCTTAAATGTACACCACTGTTCATCAACCGTCCTACACGTTAATCTATTTTCCCAGTCCACTTTACCCAACTCTGCCGTCATACCTTCATAGTCTCCTTTATTTAAGCTTGGTACACTGGTTAGAGATCCAACTTTCTCACCCTCCATCTGAATTTGAAATTCAATTATGCTATGATCACTCGTTTTGAGGGAATCCTTTACTAGGAGATTGTTTATTAATTCTGTCTCATTACACAGGACCAGATCGAAGATAGCCTGCCCCCTGGTTGGTTCCATTACATATCGCTCAAGGAACCCGTTCCTTATGCACTCTATGAACTCTTCCTCAAGGCTACCCTGACCAAATTGATTTGTCCAATCAACATGGAGGTTAAAATCACCCATGATTATTGCTGTTCCCTTTTTACAAGTCCCCATGATTTCCTGGTTTATGCTCGGACCAACAGAGTTGCTACTGTTAAGGCGACCTAGAGATTACACCCACCAGTGACTTTTTCCTCTTATTGTTCCTTATCTCCACCCAAAATGTTTCAACACCCTTATCATTTGAGCCAATATCGTTTCTTACTATTGCAGTGATTCCATCCTTTATCAATAGAGCTACCCCACCTCCTTTTCCTTTCTCTGAAATTCCCTTCCTAAACCTCTCCGCCTCGCTACCGCTTTCTCCTCCTTTAAGGCACAGCTTAAAGTCTACCTCTTTGACCAAGCTTTTTGTCACATGTTGTAAAATCTCCTTATGTCGCTCGATGTCAAATGTTGTTAGATAATGCACCTGTGAAGTGCCTTGGGCCGTTTTCCTACATTAAAGGCACTATATAAATGCAAGCTGTTGTTGTTGTCAAGGACAGTCCCCCCAAATGAAGAAAGTGAGAGAAGCAGAAGTGAAAAAGGAAAACGAGAGAGAACAGAAGTGAAGGAAGAGAGCAAAATAATAAATAAGATAGAGAAAGAAAAATGGGGAGTATCAATGAAAAGTGAGGCAGAGAGAGAGAGATTTTTTGCAGTGACATCACTACATATTGACACTGCAGTGTTGTAGCACTTTCTCTGACTCATGCTACTTTTAAGTGTGGCTTCCCTACTGGGAGTGTAAGATCACTGAATTTATTCTATACAGAGCAATATAATTAATCATTACTATGTTAGAGGCCCTGAAGACTTGATTATAACTTGCACTGTATCAACATTTAATTTTCTACAGTATTCATCTCTTGTTTTTTTACATATTGTTCCAAACAGGCCTTCCTTTAATATATGACAAGACACTTTATGGTTTCTACATTTTAATTTTAATTACTGTCAGAAGTATTGGTTTGATAATGGATAACATTCAGAGAGACAGCCCTACTGTGAACACTGCCAAGCAGCAAATACGTCTTATTTGTTATAAAATACATTCCTTTGCTGGAACAAAAGTCAATTAAATATTGATTTACGTAACCAGAACTGCTGTACTCACATTTTTCCTTCAGGTACACAAACTTACCCAGTAATTGAACATGACAGGAACAGTAGAAAGAGCCTGCACAGTAACACCTGTAAAATAAACTGTGTTTTACTTATAAAAATGTTTGTTTATTTCTATTTCAATTCAATTTTACGTTTCCACATCTAGTCCATTATTTTTTGATTATGAAGTCACCAGAAGTGGCAACTATTCCAGTGTTGCAGGTCTAGTTAATTCCAGCTGAATTCAACTATTCTGCAAAAAGATTTCAATAATAAATGCATTATTGACATGTCTCACAACAATCCAACAGTACTACAAGTGAAAAGAGCCAATATTCTCCATGAAAATTTATTTGGCAAACCTTCATTTTAGCTTAGAGAGGAAGAACATGAAGAATGATGGGACACTTTATTATGATAACATGGTGTGCCAGTGATCTGATGACGGATTTTGATTTATGTCATTCTTATTCCATCACATTTGTAAAAGGGTTTATCAAATATTTTTGTTGAAGCTATGACACCTGCCAAACGGTTGCTGGATGATCTTGCCTACTATTATAGGGCCCAAGTTTCGAGCCGCGCCTAGAACGGCGCAGTCCCGACCTGGACGCCCGTTTTTCGCGCCACAAAGTGCGCCTAAAAAAAACTTCCAGATTCTCCAGCTCCCTGCAGGTCGTTTGCAGCTCAGCGCAGCGCAGCACGAGCTGTAGGGGGCGGTGCCAGGTCCCTGCGCTGAAAACAGTGCCGGGACCTCTGCACATGCGCGCTACAGTGGGCGCGCATGTGCAGTAGCTCCAGGCGCCCAAAACTGTGTGGGAGCGGCCGAAGCACGCAGCCCCTAGCCCTGGCTGAATGGCCTCACTGAGGCTGCGTGAATAAGGCTCCTCCCACGGCCAGATCCTGCTTCCTCCCGACCCGACTCGACTCCCGCTTCTCGCCCCCCACCTCTGGACCGGACCCGACACCGACCCGACTCCCGCTTCCCCCCCGCCCCCGGACCCAACCCGACCCGACCCCCCGGACTGGACACGACCCGACTCCCGCTTCCCCCCCTCCCCGCCCCCCACCTCCGGACCGGACCCGACACCGACCCGACTCCCGCATCCCCCCCCCCCCCCCCCCGACTGGACCCGACCTGACCTCCCTCCCCCCGACCTGACCTCCTTCTCCCTCCCTCCCCCCAACCCGAACCAAACCGACCTCCCTCCCACCACCCCCCCGACCCGACCCGCGCTCCCGATCCCGGCCCGGGCTTCCCCCGACCCGACCCGCGATCCCGACCCGACCCAACGGTACCTACCTGTAAATCTGGTGCTGGGGACGGGCCCTGCCCGAAGTCTTGGGCCTGGCCCGTTCAGCCTCCCTCCCCCTTCTCCTTCCCCCCACTTCTCCTTCCCCCCCATCTCCTTCCCCCTATCCTTTCCCCCCCTCTCCTTTCCCCCTCTCCTTCTCCCCCCTCCTTTCCCCCCCTTCTCCTTTCCCCCCCTTTTTCTTTCCCCCCCCTTTTCCTCCTCCCCCCTCCCCCTTCTCCCCCTCCCCCTTCTCCCCCCTCCACCTTCCCTCCCTCTGCTCCCCCCCCTCTCTCCCTCTACCCCGCCCCCCCCCTCCCCACACTGTCAGAAACACAGACACTGACAGACAGAGAATGAGAGACACACACAGACAGACAGACAGAGAGATAGAGACACTGACAGAGATACACTGGGGGGCATCCCAGCACGCTGTTGGAGGGCTCCCGGTGCTGATGTCGGTAAGTAGAAAATGTTTTATTTATTGATTTAAAAAAATATATATTTATTAATTTTTTTGATTGATTTATTGGTTGATTTATTGATGTTTTTATCATTTATTATTGATGATGGCTCTTTATTTGTAAAACTGAAGTGTTTAATGTTTGTAAACTTCCCTTTAAACCCCCCCCCCGCCACCATTCCCTACGCCTGATTTTCTAAAGTGTAGACAAGGTTTTTTCGAGTGTACAAAAATCTTCACTTACTCCATTCTAAGTTAGTTTGGAGTAAGTTTTCACTGACGAAACTTTGAAAACAGGCGTAAGTGGCCGGACACTCCCCCTTTTGAAAAGAAAATTCTGTTCCAAAGTGAAACTGTTCTAACTGACTAGAACGGAAGAAAATTAAATGGCGAGAATTCCAATTTCTAAGATACTCCGTTCTACACCAGTTGCTCCTAAAAATCAGGAGCAAATCATGTCGAAACTTGGGGCCATAGAATTATTCTTAAGGATTCTCTTGTTCTTTTACTGTGCTTGGGAACTGTTATATATGCAGACTATAGATATACTCTCTGTGTAGTCACTGTATAGTTGCATAAGATGGAGACTTGTTTACCTGATGTACGATCAATAAGGTTTACACTGTGTATATACTATGCTGGCACCACTAAAGGGTGCAACTGGTGGGGAGCAGGGTTTCCTGCCCTAGTGGCAGGGGCTGGAAAAAGGGTAGCCATCATGCAGCTGCCTCACCCTGGAGTTACGAATAAAAGACCAAGGTCACTACAGTTTGAGTACAACACATTGCCACGTGAAGTCATTCATAAGTACATTACGGGCATAATAGGAACATAAATCAAAAATAGTATCAGGCTAAGTGTGCGGAGCAGACAATGGTATGCTGGGAATAAAGATCAAGGGCCCGAAATTGGTGAAAGCTAAGTTTTGCCCAAGTATCGTCCAAAGGACCGCTGAGATTCTAACGGTACTTTGCGTGGTAGTTTCATGAAAAAATCTGGGAAAAACTGCCCGGCGACAAAAATTGGACTTATGCGCCGAATCTGGGCAGCAGCGGGCGGTAGCTCCCATTCTCGGCAGCAAATGCAATCCTCAGCAAAGTACTGCTGAGGATTGAGTTGAGTCCAGGGAGGCGGGGGGGAAACTACTAAAATAAAAAATGTTTAAAACATATAAAAAGCCTCGCTAGAAATCCTTCAGGGGACCCCATCCACCTAAATACCTGCAAAAAAAAGAAAGAAACAAAGTGGACTAACCGTTGAGGTCAGACCTGCATCCACGAGGCGGTCTTTTTCCCTGCTGGAGCGGAGGACCGCCCAGACCAAACTGGCAGCTCGGCGGGCAGGAGGACTCTTCTGGGCGTTGCACGCCAACACATGCTGGCGCACGTCAAGGGGACGGCACCCAGCGGTCTTCTCTCCCCGCCGGCAGGAGGACTCTACCAAACTCGCTCGGAGGGGAGACCGCCCAGAAACCAGGGAGACTGCCGAGAAAACTCGGCCGCAGCGGACGGTAAGTGCACCAATTTCAGGCCCTTCAATACTTTGCAGGATTTTTTTTAATACACGACAGTTAACATGCTAACAAAGTCGTAATTGTTTCGGGGGAGATATTATGGATTGGTCCCCATCTCTCAGCAAATATTACTTTGTAAATGTGAAATATATTAAAAAAGAAAAACATAAGTACAATTTATTGGTGCTATATAAAATCTAGATACAAATGACATGATGAATAATTGGAAAATTATATCTTTATAAATTAAATAAGAACATGAGAATGATGCCTGGAATGAGAAATGACCATTCAGTCCATCAAATCTGCTCCTTTCACAGACTGTATTCATTCTACCCGACCATGGACTCTACCCCTTCCATGTCTGATGCTCTGTGAAGATTTTACCTCAAAATACCTAAATGTACCTTTTCAAGTCAAATTTGATTCAATAAATAAAGACAATATTTTATATTTACTCTCGGGTTCATGCAGAATTATCTCTAGCAGGATAGATTCTGCCGAAAGCCTTTTATGTAGCCTAAATTCCAATGGGCCTTCCGATGCAGTCTTGTCATAATTCCTGCAGAGGTGGGGTGGAAAGGCCAGGAGTAAGGATGGGACCAGATATGCCAGGCCTTGGCCTTCTTCGCCAGTTTCTGTGGGAGCCTAGTTTTGGGCACAATCTTAGTCGATGCCCAAAAAAGGCTACCTGCATCAGAGGAAGCACGGCTGGGAGGAATGGAGCATCCAGGCTAGACGTTTTCTTGGCAAATGAGTGGTGACCATTACAGTGGGTGAATGGAGATATACCTTAGCTGTTGGAGGGACACAAGTGGGCCTCCCTGGGAATCTAGTCTGAGGTCACGGACTCGACGCCTGAAGAAAAGGTGAGAGGTTTTTGAATTTCATAGCCCCTTCTAAAGTGGGCTGCTAACGTATTGCAGAAGTCAATATTTGAGGGGCTTGGTATTTGCCAGGAGTGATTAGACGCCACTGCAATTACCGATCCTCCCGATCAGGTGGACACTTAAGATACAATTCATGGTATGGATAGTCGTATTCCACAGAATACTTTGATAGTAGGGGGACTAGTAAAGAAAGACTTGCATTTATATAGCGCCTTTCATGACCATCAGACATCTCAAAGCGCTTTGTAGTCAATTAAGTACTTTTGGAGTGTAGTCACTGTTGTAAGTACAGACCAAGATGGGGCTAGGTTCGTTCCTTAACATTTTTTGTTAATTATCTGACTTTGCCTGAGATAAGTAAGGAAAAAAATTTGCCAGAGTTTTTACTTCTAATTTCTATCTGGTTGACCCCGTTGGAAAATCAATGTGTGCGGATGTTGAATGAGGGCAGGGGGAGCTCAGCTATGGCAGCCTGAGGATTGAATATACTGCTGACATTCAATGTACACTGTCACATGTGAATGATGACCACTTAGGCAAGGAACCAAGGGGCTGCATAAGTCTTCATCTTAGGCAAACGAGTGGTAAGGGAACAAGTCCTGTGCCGGAGGTGGGGGGAAATGAGATGGTCACAATTTTTTTTCTCTGAAATGGGCCTTAACGGCCAGCTATAACAGTGCACATTTCTAGGCCCAATTCTCTTACTTGCAGTAGTAATAGACTGAATAAGGCTATAAATTTGCAAGGGTTATTGAGCTGGAGAGCTGTCTTCTAGAGTATGTCATGGTTTCAATTCTTAATTCAGCACCTTTAAAATACTATTCCTAATAAACCCTAAAGATACAGTTTGATGACTGAACCACTGCTTATCATCTAAATGGATAAGTTTGGAGAAATTATCAACATAATGGATCTCCATTTACCTGATTGATCCATTTCTTGAATCCGTATTTGTGGATCCCAGCAGTTTCCTTGTACCACTCTGAAAACGTTGCCATCTTTCATCATTTTTGCTTCACCCTTTTTAGAAACAACACATTTTAATTTAAGAGTTAGTAGTCTGTAGGGTACTAGCACTATTGCTCATAGGATTTGGGTGATCAGGAAAGGAGAAATTGTGTGGCTGGCTGTCCTGTGCCTACTCAAAATGCACTCTGTGTGGATTTCCATTGGAGCTTTACCTCCAGCTGAATTTATTAACTGCTGGCTAGCCATGGAGCAACATTAGTGGTAGTCATGGAGAAATCTGTAAACTGGACTGTTTAACACTTTCTTGACAGAGGCAGAAAAATGGCAGCAGTCAGCAGTGTCATTCAGAACAGCAAGACAATTGTGAAATATGTAAGTAAAAATTTATACGGAACATTATGACAATTAAATAAGAAAGCACAATCAATATTTTTTTGAAACACAATTGTAGACATTACAGAATGAACTAAAGTCAAGCTACATTTCTTTATTTTGCCTTTTTCAAACCTTTAATTGACTTTAATTTTGCACTGGACTACACTGGTCTACATCGCAAGACTCATTTGCTGTGTCAAAAACCTGTTGCTGAAACAAAAAATTTCCTGCCCGCTCCCCACAACCCTCTACTCTCTTATCGTTCAAAAATCTGTCTATCTCCACCTTAAATATATTCAATGACCCAGCCTCCACAGCTCTCTGGGGCAGAGAATTCCACAGATTTACAACCCTCTGAGAGAAGAAATTCCTCCTCATCTCCATTTGAAATGGGCGGCCCCTTATTTTAGCCGTGTTGGTTACTACTGTTGCTTTTGTCTCTCTGCAGAGTTGGGTGACTCGTCATATTGGTTTTTCTGCTTTATTGGTCACTGGCTTGTGTGGTTTTCCATTTTCTCCAATGCTTCTGATCTACAGTGACCTCCAACATCGTGGGAACTTCATCATCATCTTCCTACACTGAAACTAACTCTCATTACCACGGCAATAACATCCATCCTTCAATTTTCTATCCTTCAAATAGCTTCTAAACTTCTCTCACCTACTACTCCTGTCTCCGAATTTGGACAACAGTTTTTTGATGCTCCAAATCGATTCCATCTTACCAATGTCAACTTTTGCCCTCCATGGGACTTCCAAATTTAACTCAGGACTCGTTACTATTGTCACAAACCTATGCCCTGTTACTACCAGGAAATATGCATCCCTATAATTGCTACATAACCAGGCCTATGTAACTTGAGTTTTTCCCTGTGTCCATTTGCGTGCGCATTTTGGCTGCTGCTTCAGACATGAGCCATTCACTTCTATTTCCACTCTTTTCTCCCACTTTTTCTTTTCTCTCTATCCCTCCCTGACCAGTCTCTCCTGTCTTCATTGCACCTTTCATCGCTCCTGTCTTGGATACTCTGCCCTCTCAAATCCCTACCCCAAACCTTCATTACTCTTTGACCTTCTTATTCTCCTGCCACTGTCCCAGGCTCGACTCCCTCTTTGCTAAGCCTGCAGCTTCCCTCTGTGCCTCTCTTGGCATCCTCTGAAGGGCCCACCGTGGCACTCATCGCTGACTCCTCATGAGTAGCAACCCCAACTGTCCCATCCTACTCACTCACCGACCTTGCCACCCAGCTTTCCCGGGGTGGGGGGGCTTATCTTGCCAATCTCCTCCCTGTCCAACTCATTCCACCAAGCTCTGATCCTGTGGATGCTTGCAGTGGATCAGCCACCACCGATCCTCTCTGTATCTCCCTCCAGAATGTCCGTTAGCTTGTGAACAAGACCCTTGCCATCCATGAACTTATTGTAGATAATTGCATCGACATCATGGGCCTGACAGAAACTTGGTTGAGGGATGATGTTACTTTACCATTAAACGAAGCCTCCCCGCCTGGCTATACCTTCCACCACTTGCCCTGCCCAGACCGCAGTGGTGCAGGTGTGGCTCTCATCACCAAATCACACCTTGGTCTGTCCCCTTACTCCTCAGGCACTTTCTCCTCCTTTGAACATCTCACCCTATTCCACGCCTCTCACCTCTCATTTACAATTCTTGTTCTCTACCGCCCACCCAAGTACCATAAACATTTTATCACCAAGATATCTTCACCTGCTTCCTTCCTTCAGCTTCTGCATCAAGCAACTTCTCATCCTCGGTGATTTCAACCTCCATCTCAATTCATCATGCTCTCTCTCCTCTGAGTTCACTCCCCTCCCATCTTCCTTTAATCTCTCCCTCCATGTGAACACCCCAATCCATATTCATGGCCACCCCCTTGACCTTGCCATCTCTCATGGCCTTGCTATTCCCATCGTGTCAATTTCAGATAAGGCCATCTCTGACCACTTCCTTGTATCGCTCTCCACCCTCATCCTCCTTCCTCAACCCAGCCCTACTTCCTTCTGCATCCGCCCCTGGAAAAAAACTCTCTCCAAACTCTCTCATAACTGCACTTATCTACTCCGAACTGTCCAGCCTTTGGCCCTCTATTCACCATGACATTTCTGCAGCCACTGATCTGCTCAACCAGATCCTCACTACCACCTTTGATACCCTAGTCCCTATTAAAACCATTACTCTCTCTCACCCTGGCCCATCCCCCAGTACGGCCCTCATCTTCGCTCCCACAAGTCCAAGGGGCACAGACTTGAATGGATGTGGCGGACAACTGGTTTAGCCACTCACTGCCAGATCTGACTGGACCACATAAAGCATTATCGGGTCCTACTCTTGTCTGCCAAAACTGCTCACTATTCCAGGATCATCCTGGAATGCAAAGATATACCCCGGTTACTATTCTCTACTGCTAACCATCTTCTTAAACCCCTCTCCTCTGTTTCCACCACACTCACCTCCAACAACAAGTATGAGTAGCTCATGGATTTCTTTGTCTCAAAGATTGAGACCTTCCGATCAGCTGCCTTTACCACTTCCCTTCCTTCCAGTAGCCCACCGGGCTAAATTTCCTCTGAGGTTCCCCCCTGCTCTAACCCTAAACTCGTATCTTTCTCCAGTTTCTCTTTGATCTCCCCTCTTGACCTCTCCACGCTCACATGCCCATGAGACCCACTTCCTGCTCCCTTGACCCTATTCCCACTAAACTGCTGACCACCAAACTTCCTTTTCTGGCTCCCATGTTAGCTGACATTGTTAATGGTTCTCTCTCCTCGGGTATTGTCCCCCTCTCCTTCAAATCTGCCGTCAGCATCCCTCTCCTCAAAAAAACAACCCTTGACCCCATTGCGCTTGCAAGCTATCACCCCATCTCCAGCTTCTGTTTCCTCTCCAAAGCCCTTGAACGTGTTGTCGCCTCCCAAATCCATGCCCACCTTTCCTGGAATTCCATGTTTGAATCCCTTCAATCTGGTTTCCGCCCCTGCCACAGTACCGAAACGGCTCTCATCAAAGTCACAAATAACATCCTTTGTGACTGTAACAAAGGTAAACTAGCCCTCCTCGTCCATCTCGACCTATCTGCAGTCTTTGACACAGTTGACCACTCCATCCTTCTCCAGCTGGGTAGGACTGCACTCGCCTGGTTCCTTATCTTATCTATCTATCTAATGGTAGCCAGAGAATCACCTGCAATGGCTTCTCTTCTCACTCCCACATCGTTACCTCTGGTGTCCCCCAAGGATCTATCCTTGGACCCCTCTTATTTCTCATCTATATGCTGCCCCTTGGCAACATCATCCGAAAACACAGCGTCAGTTTCCACATGTATGCTGCCGACTCCCAGCTCTACCTCACCACCACTTCTCTCGACCCCTCCATGGTCTCTAAATTGTCAGACTGCTTGTCCGATATCCTGATGAGCAGAAATTTTCACCAATTAAATATTGGGAAGACTGAAGCCATTGTCTTTGGTCCCAGCCGCAAACTGCGTTCCCTAGCCACCAACTCCATCCCTTTCCCTAGCATCTGTCTGAGGCTGAACCAGACTGTTCGCAACCTAAGTGTCATATTTGACCCTGAAATGAGCTTCTGGCCACATATCCGCGGCATAATTAAAACCGCCTATTTCCACCTCTGTAGCATTGCCCGTCTCCGCCCCTATCTCAGTTCATCTGATGCTGAAATCCTCATACTCTACACTTGACTACTCCACAGCAATCCTGGCTGTCCTCCCACATTCTATCCTATGTAAACTTGAGGTAATCCAAAACTCGGCAGTGCATGTCCTAACTCGCACCAAGTCCCACTCACCCATCACCCCTGTGCTCACTGACCTACATTGTCTCCTGGTTAAGCAACGCCTCGATTTCAAAATTCTCATCCTTGTTTACAAAGCCCTCCATGGCCTCGCCCCTCCCTATCTCTGTAATCTCCTTCAGCTTCACAACCCCCCGAGATGTCTGCGCTCCTCAAATTGTGCCTTCTTGAGCATCCCTGATTAAAATCGTTCAACCATTGGTGGCTGTGCCTACAGCTGCCGAGGCCCCAAGCTCTGGAACTCCCTCCCTAAACCTCACTGCCTCTCTACCTCTCTTTCCTCCTTTAAGACGCTCCTTAAAACCTACCTCTTTGACCAAGCATTTTTTCATCTGCTGTAATTTGTTCTTATGTGGCTCAGTGTCAAATGTATTTATTTTGTTTTATAACACTCCTGTGAAGCGCCTTGGGAAGCTTTACTATGTTAAAGGCACTATATAAATACAAGTTGTTGTTGTTGTTAATATCAACTATCCTTTGCACTTTAGAATTTGCATAATCATACCTTGCAGTGATGGTGAAGTTGGACCCAACCTTCATATCCATATCTCTGGCAAAAAGGAAAAGTGTTGTTAATTATACATGTATAGATAGGAATAACTTGAATTAATATAGCACCTTTCACACCCTAAGAATGCCCCAAACTGCATTACAGACAATTAATTATTCTGGAAGTGAAGTTTACTGTTGTTAATTGCTGTTTTGTAGGCAAACATTGCAATTATAACCACTTTTAAAGTCTTCCTGCCTCAACATTGAATTTAACAACTTTAGATCTTAACCACCAGCCCCATTTTCTCCAGGACAGCAGGAGCTGGTAATAGAGGATTGTTGCAGCAGAGCCAATGGGAGTGGAGGAGGTGTGCGCTGGTGCTTGGGGTGGGGAACCCCATCAGAACATGGCCGGCAGAGTGGTTACCACCTCTGGGGTCTATCCACCTTTCTCTGCCAAATTCCAGGGCTATGGGAGCAATCTCTTTGCCAGATT
Source organism: Pristiophorus japonicus (assembly GCF_044704955.1). Taxonomy (NCBI): domain Eukaryota; kingdom Metazoa; phylum Chordata; class Chondrichthyes; family Pristiophoridae; genus Pristiophorus; species Pristiophorus japonicus. The sequence goes on from NC_091979.1 coordinate 68,441,962, forward strand.
TTCCATATTTCCCTCACCTTCTGCTATTCTGTTGTAAGCATTTACACTTCCTCTGGGCCCATCTTTTATTTCTTTGCTTGTACCATTACCACCCCCTTTTGCTTTGCGCCATCATCCCTTTTGTCATTTAATCACTCCTGCGCTCCATCCTAGCACAGAGCTTTCCCTTCGTTCGTTCCAGCCTTCCCCTTTTCCCTGGCTTTGTACTTGCTTAAAAACTGTTAATCTTCACATCTTCCAGTTCTGATGAAAGTTCATCGACCTGAAATGTTGGCTTCAATTTTAAGCCTCCTCTCGCTAATGGACGGGAGAGGATCAGTAGTGGGGAGGGGGGAATGGCAAGGAGTGATCAACTATCAGGATTGGGCAACCAGCATTCCCGCCCCTTTAAATTTAAAGTGCATAAATCAAGCCATGGACAAGGCTCCTGTCAAAGGAAGCCAGGGCTTAATTAACATACCAAATTCGTGGCCTGATTGCAATGCTACAATATGATTTATTGGCAGGGTCTCTAAGTCCCCAGCTCCGTCAGCATTTCCTCATTCTACCGTGCCCCTCCACACTCTCCCCGTAAATATCAGGGCCCTAACTCTCATTCTCTCACCACAGACGCTTTTATTTGAGAGAACGCTCTTGTTTTTCTTCCAGTAGTGCCATGGTTTTTTTTTTAACTTCCTCCTAACAAGGATTTTGGTTTAACATCTCATCCAAAACACATCTTTTCCAATGCAGCATTCCCTCAGTACTGCACTGAAGTGCCAGCCTAGATTATGGGCCTGAAATTGATGGTCTTACCGCCCACTGCCTCCGACATTCCTCTTGAAATTGCGCCCAGTGCCACTTTCCATTTGGTGTGGAGCGGGCGGGAGGGGAGAACCGCCGGGAAACGTCTGCTGTCGTCAGCGGACGGCTGAGTGACGCAACTGACCATCGCCTGTCGAGATGCCATGTTGACGCGGGCGGGAGTCAGCGGGAGTTGGCGCCAGAACGGGGATGGACCGCTGGCTGGAGGCTGTTCTATGCCCGATGGTGAGCATGAAGTGTTGAAAAAAAAGGTTAGTAAACATTTAAAAAATGCTTTCTTTACAGCGACTTACCCGGATGGGGTCCCCTGAAGGTGTTCCGATGGTTTTTTTGATGATTTCCCTTTTCAGGTCTTCGACCCTCCGTGGGCCTGACTCCATCCTCGGCGGCACTTGGGCAGCAAGCGCCATTGCCGCGAGATTGGGAGCTCTCACCGGCTACCGCCCAGGTTGGCGGCGTACATCTCTCTTTTGCCGCCCGGTGCCTTTTCAAGGACATTTTTGATGAAAACCCTGCCCAAAATACTGTCAGGTATCTCAGCGACCATCGGCGGTCCTTTGGGCAGCACTTGGGGGGGGCCTTCACCAATTTCGGTCTCTATGTGTTCAAGTTAATGCACAAGGTTTTAATGGTATGTGGCAACACGGTAGAAAGTTAGTTAAAGGACAGAAAACAGAGATTAATTGTTAGTGGATGTTTTTCAGGCTGATGAAATGTAAACAGTGGCACTTCCCAGCGATCAATGTTTGCACCACTGGTCTTTATGTATATATCTCTATAAATCTCTCTCTCATTCTATTTGGCATGTGCCAAATCCTACCTATTGGCTGGCTACATGCAAAAGCCGTCCGATTTTCCACTGCACCACACCGGTGAGATAGGGCGGAGGGTCCGATTGGTGTCCACAGCTCGCCGGTAAAATTTAAATGAGGTCTGAACCTGGAACTGGTTTGGGCCTCCCTACTGTGGGTGGGTGTTGTGGCCGCACTGCTGATATCACGTCCGAATGGACCCGACTTTCCCCCACGGAGTTAATATGCATTTCAAAGGTGAAGGACTGAATTCCTCGAAAACTGAACAGCACACCCTGTTCAAGGCTTCAGCAATCATTGATGGGATATTGATTTGTGCAGACTTGCTGAGTCACCTACTCTCTTTTAAATGTATTCGTATTTTTATCAGCAGCTGGTGAAATTAATCCTTGTTCCCAATGGTTAAACTACTTTATAACATTAGGGGATGCTAACAGAGTACTTAAATATGAGATCAAAAAGTGATATTTCCATTGTGGAATGTTGAATGTCAAAAGACATTTCATGACAATTCCACCTTTAGCTAAAGAATGTTAGATGCGTTTTAATAAATATTATGGATTTTTTTGTGGATACTTATGTAAAAAAAAAAAAAATGTTTTTAATTGGGTCTTGTGGCCTGTCAAATTAACATTCAAATACCATGACAATATATATCTTACGCTTTGAAGCATATTAATAGCAGGCATTATTTGTAATGTGAACAATAGAAATACCAGTAAGTAAACAAGCAAGTTGGCATTCTGCGTATTCTATTTTTTTTTAAATAGTTTATTCTCATGCAAAATTTTAGTGCCTGTTTTGTTTAGATTTTTATTTCCATAGAATTGGAAGCTTGATGACACGGTTTTGACATAACTGTTGAGGGAAAGCGTGAAAGTGTACAGATAAGACCTGAATAAATCCACTTCTTATCTATACACAGAGATTACCTAGACTGTGAAAAACAAATGATCCACTTTGGCTTCTTTTGGATAAAGTTAAGTGCTCCCTGTTGTCTTAGCGGCCCCAATATTTATGGGGAGGCGTGAGGGAATGGGGGAGCATGGTTGCCGAGGGTTAGGGAGATCCTGGAAATCCTAGGAACGTGGAGGTCCTGCCGAATTTAACAGCAGGACTTCATTATAATTTTTTTTGTTTCCTGCCCAGAAGCCGGCCAGATTGACAGGCTGGCTGGCTGCTGGGTGGGAAAGAAAGCGGTGGAAAGCCACATGCGGGGATGACTGGGGACATTCCCTGGCAATCAGAAAAGCTTGGGGCATGGTGAGGGTGCTTGGAGCATGGCACTGAGGAGGGAGGGAAAGCTCGGGGCATGGCGGGGGGCAGGGGTGGCAGCGGGGGCGGGGGGCGGGGGGTGCTCATAGCATGGCAATCGGCAGGGAGGGAGGCAAAGGTCACAGGGTTTGGAGAGGTATGGTCGGCTGATCCTGGCAGCTAGGAGGTGCCGCAACCAGTGGAAGGTTTGCTTGAAGAGTCAGTGGGAGCACTCCTGCTCTTCCTGGCTCACAACCAGTGCTATAAAAAGCACTTACCTGCTTGATCCCATTGGCCCGTCTCCAGTTAGCTGCCGGGTTTCCCAAGTCCTGGGAAACCCAGGCGGCCAGCATTAAATTTAATACAGGCTCCCAACTGCAGTGTTGGAACCTGATTTAAACATTATTTGCAACTCTCCTACATCTTGAGAGCGGGACACAGACTCACTGTTTACCATAAAAATGACAACAAGCGCGTATGCGATGGGTTGGGGCTGTTACACGATTTAGCATAGATGGGTTACATGATTTAGCATTTTTAACCCCCACCCCTTCCCGCTAGTTGTGGTGAGGGGTCGGGGAGGGTTAATATTGACCTCAATATGTTTTTGAAGCTCAGGAATGGAAAATCAGCTACAGTGTGCTCAAAGGTGCATTTTGAATTGTGGAATTGCATATAGGTGACAACATCATTGTGCATGTGCACCGTTCAAGTGTTCTTGATTGCACATTCAATAATTGACCGTTCTTTTTGGAGTGCAGCGAATCTTGATGTTTGATATCATTTTCTGCTTTCAGCACTTAGCTGCTTGGTCCCATTGGCCCGTCTCCATTTAGCTGCCAGGTTTCCCAAGTCCTGCATGTTTCTAGAAGTTTGGCCTTGTTTCACTTTCAACCAATCTCCACACATTATCCTGTTCCAATCCCACATGATTCAACAATATGATAAACTCCTATCACAATATTATTTTTATTCTCTCTCATTTTCACACAAAAATACTACTACTCAAGGTTTGTTAAGTTTCAGTGCACATTTCCATTAAATTGCCTCGCTGTTATCCGACTTAAAGAAATCATGACCAGACTGAGAATCTTTATTTAAACCATCCATCCATCTGTTAGCTATGCTTTTTCACTACCAGTGATACTAACTGTTAAACTCAGGTTCACTCAAAGGCTATTCAGTGTTTATGTGCAGTTTAGGTGCCTCTAAGTTTCATACTCAGGTCTCTCGGTGCTTTACATTCTTTATGTATTTATGTCTCTTTACTTTCAGGATTTTGTTTACCCTGTTGTTCAACATGATCTTTACTGTTCAATATTTCTCAAAAATAGAAAACAACACGAGAGTGTTACCTGCTTCAGATTTGGCCATTCCTTGGGCAGAATGTGACTGTGTAAGTCTATCTTCATTCTTGCAACAAGCAGCTCAACTGTAAAATCAGACACTGTCTGATGCAGACCAAAGACTCGCTCTATTTAATCCCACCTTCCTTTGAGAGGTATACTGGTGCAGTAGCCAATCACAGCTCAAGTAAACTTTCACTAACTGGAATCCGATCATTAAAGTGCAAAGTACAATATAAAAGCAGAAACAACATACACATTTTTAACTGAAAGCACAAGCAAGGAAAGTATTTTAATTATGATAGTTTTCTATTGCTAAAATAAAGTGCAAACTTGTGTCCTAAATACTTAAAGTGGCATATTCAACTCATATTCTCTCTTCAAAATTCAAGAAACATTGTAGGAGTTAATGTTACATTTATTAAGAGTTTAAATAAAATTATGAGTACTTCAAAAGTGCAGGGGAGTGGGACTAGCTGAAGTGCTCTTGCAGAGAGCTGGCACGGGCTTGATGGGCCGAATGGCCTCCTACTCTGCTGTAACCATTCTATGATTCTATGATTTTATATACAGAGAGAGGTATGAACAGCTCTAAATAATTTCCTAAAATGTGAGTTGCAGTATAAGAATATAGATATTTTTGCAGGAAAACTTAAAGGGGAGAGCCTGTTTGATTTTTAAAATCTGATCCACTGGGCCACCAGGGAAGGTTTCGGCTGGGCCAGCAGTCTGGCACCCAAGAGGGGGTGCCAAGCTGCCTGTTGGCGGCCCGGCAGAACCCGGGGGCATAATTGTCGACCCGACATGGCAGTCGGCCAACAAAAAAAAAAGCTGCAGTATATCCTCTCCTTTAATGGCGAAGCTGGCGGTCACTTCAGCTGGCACCATACTCGCCGCCCGCGGGGTGCAAAGAAGTCGGCGCGGGGTGGTGAGGGGTTTGTGCACACGTCAATGATGTCATCACTGTACGTGCGCCAGCCCGGTGCGCAAATCGCAGTGTGCGGCGCTACTGGCTCAGTACCCACAAACCTCCGGGGCAATTTCCCTGGAGGCAAGATCGACCCCTTCCCCCGGGTGATAACCCGGTGGTGCTAATGGGGCTATACAAAAGGGCAATTTCGCCCCCATAGAGATTAAAATGTAACAGAAAAAGAAAGCTTATAACGAATGTAAGGTTCATAATACAGTGGAGAACCAAGGTGAATACAGAAAGTACAGAGGAAGTTTGAAAAAGGGAATAAGAGGGACAAAGTGAGAGTTTGAAAATAGATTAGTGATAACATAAAAATCTTTCATAAACGCATAAATAGTAAAAGGGTAGTCAAATGAAATGTAGTGCCGATTAGGGACCAAAAAGGAAATCATCTTATGGAGGCAGAGGGCATGGTTGAGGTACTAAATGAGTACTTTGAATCTGTCTTCAGTAGAAAAGAGCATTCTGCCAAAGTAGCAGTAAAGAAGGAGGTAGCAGCGCTATTGGGTAAGATAAAAATAGATAAAGAGGACATATTTAATGGTTGGCAGTACTCAAAGTAGAAAGATCACCCAGTCTGGAAGTGATGCATCCTATGTTGCTGAGGGAAGTACGGGTGGAAATTGCAAAGGTTCTGGCCACATTCTTCCAATCCTGCTGTGGCTCAGTTGGTAGCACCCTTGCCTGAGCACAAAAATCTAGGCTGACTGTCCAGTGCAGTACTGAGTGAGTGCTGCACTTTTGGAGGTGATGTCTTTCTGATGAGATGTTAAACTGAGGCCCTGTCTGCCCTCTCAGGTGAACATAAAGGATCCCACGGCACTATTTTGAAGAAGAGCAGGAAAGTTATCCATGGTGTCCTGGCCAATATTTATGCCTCAACCAACATCGCTAAAAACAGATTATCTGGTCATTATCATATTGCTGTTTATGGGATTATACTGTGCGTAAATTGGCTCTGCGTGTCCTAAATCACAACACTTCAAAAAGTACTTTGTTATAAGGTGCTTTAGGACGTCTGGTGTTCCAAAAGGCTTTATATAAATGTAAGTCTTTTTTCTTAGATATGGGAGTGGAGCCAGAGGACTGGAGGATTGCAAATGTTATACCCCTGTTCAACAAACGGGGAGAGGGAAAAACCTGGCAATTACAGTCTAACGTCAGTGGTGGGGAAACTTTTAGAGACAATAATCCGGGACAAAATTAATTGGCACTTGGAAAAGTATGGGCTAATAAATGAAAGTCAGCATGGATTTGTTAAAACAAAATGTGTTTGACTAACTTGATTGTGTTCTTTGATGCAGTAACTGAGAGGGTTGATGAGGATTGTACGGTTTATGTGGTGTGTATAGACTTTCAAAAGGCATTTGATAATGTATGACATAATAATCTTGTTGGCAAAATTAAAGCACGTGGGATTCATCATCATCTTAGACAATCCCTCGGAATCGAGGAAGACTTGTTTCCACTCTTAAAATGAGTCCTTAGGTGGCTGAACAGTCCAATACAAGAGCCACAGTCCTTGTCACAAGTGGGACAGATAGTCGTTGAGGGTAAGGGTGGGTGGGACTGGTTTGCCGCACGCTCTTTCCGCTGCCTGTGCTTGATTTTTGCATGCTCTCAGCGATGAGACTTGAGGTGCTCAGTGCCCTCCCGACTTCCTCCACTTAGGGCGGTCTTGGGCCAGGGAATCCTAGGTGTCGGTGGGTATGTTGCACTTTATCAGGGAGGCTTTGAGAGTGTTCTTATAACGTTTCCTCTGCCCACCTTTGGCTCGTTTACCGTGAAGGAGCTCCGAGTAGAGCGCTTGCTTTGGGAGTCTTGTGTCTGGCATGCGGACAATGTGGCCTGCCCAGTGGAGCTGATCAAGTGTGGTCAGTGCTTCGATGCTGTGGATGTTGGTCTGGTCGAGGACGCTAACGTTGCTGCGTCTGCCCTCCCAGGGGATTTGTAGGATCTTGCGGAGTCATCGTTGGTGGCATTTCTCCAGCGACTTGAGATGTCTATTGTACATGGTATATTAAAGGGACAGTGGCAGCGTGGATACGAAATTGGCTAAGGGACAGAAAGCAGAGAGTAGTGGTGAACGGTTGTTCTTCAGACTGGAGTGAAGTATACAGTGATGTTCCCCAGGGGTTGGTATTAGGACTACTACTCTTTTTGATATATATTAATGACCTGAACTTGGGTAGACAGGGCATAATTTCAAAGTTCGCAGATGACACCAAACTCGGAAATGTACTAAACAATGTGGAGGATAGTGAGAGACTTTAAGAGGATATCGCCAGACGGGTAAAATGGGCAGACACATGGCAGGTGAAATTTGACGAGAAGTATGAAGTGATACATTTTGGTAGGAAGAACGAGGAGAGGCAAAATAAATTAATGATACAATTCTAAAGGGGGTGCAGGAACAGAGACACCTGGGGGTGTATGTACACAAATCTTTGAAGGTGGCAGGGCAGGTTGAGAAAGTAATTTAAAAAAATAGATGGGATCCTTGGTTTTATAAATAGAGGAATAGAGTACAAAAGCAAGGAAGTTATGCTAAACCTTTATGAATCACAGGTTAGGCCTCAGCTGAAGTAGTGTGTTTAATTCTGAGCACTGCACTTTAGTCAAGGCTTTGGAGAGGGTGCAGAAAAAATTTACAGGAATTTACAAGATATCAGGGATGAGGGACTTCAGTTATGTGGTGATTTTAGAGAAGCTGGGGTTGTTCTTCTTAGAGCAGAGAAGGTTAAGAGGAGATTTGATAGAGGTGTTTAAAATCATGAACAGTTTTGATAGAGTAAATAAGGAGAAGCTGCCTGAAAGTGTGTTGGAAGTAGATTTAATAGTTATTTTCAAAAGAGAATTGAAGGCAAAAAAGTTGCAGGGCTGGGAAAAAAAATTCTGGACTACAGGGAAAGACCAGGGTTGTGGCACTAATTGGATAACTCTTCCAAATAGTCAGAATAGGCACGATGCACCAAATGGCCTCCTTCTGTGCTGTATCGCTCTATGATTCTATGAAAATATAGAATGTAACAGGAAAATCATCAACTGAAATAGAAAAATATAAACTTAATCAAAACTTACTGGGGGTGAAATTGGTCTTCAGCAAAAGCATAAAATGGGTGATGGTGAGTTGGCAGCCCAAATTGGAAGAAGGCAAAACAGGAACTCCACTCGTCAGAACTTCGAAACTAAAGGTACAATTAAAGTGATCTTGAAACACAATGTGAATATCTGTATGAGATCAAACTTTGTAGTGCGTTAGTCAGGCTGTCCCTTGAATAGTGAGTCCAATTTTACTCCTCAAAGATGAGACATTCACACTGGAAGAAGTGCAGAAAAGATCCCCTCTGATCCCCAGGGTCAAAGGTCTCAATTATGAGTAAAGATTGGAGAAACCTTTTGTCTTATATATGCAGACTATAGATATACTCTCTGTGTAGTCACTGTATAGTTGCATAAGATGGAGACTTGTTACCTTGTGGGAAATGGATGTATTGTAGCCATGGATACACACATAGATCACACCCAGAACCCACTGGAACCTCCACTGCATCATCGAACTGGTAACCACTACCCAACGTTGTGGCAAAAGGGCTTGGGGGGTTAACAGGGAGAGAGCCAAGCCAAAGCACAGTCAAGGTGCAAGGGCTATTGGCACTTAAGTCTGGGGAGAGCTAAGCCAGAGCACATAGTGCAAAGGTAATTGGCACAAAGGACTTGGGGGGGGGGGCAGTAATGTTATATATGCAGACTATAGATATACTCTCTGTGTAGTCACTGTATAGTTGCATAAGATGGAGACTTGTTACCTGATGCACTATCAATAAGGTTTACACTGTGTATATACTATGCTGGCACCACTTGAGGGTGCAACTGATGGAGACTAGGGTTTCCTGCCCTGTGGCAGAGGCTGTCCACCAAAGCGCACTGCGGTGGGAGACCTGAGGGTCACCTGCATAGGTGAGCAGGGCCCAGTATAAAAGGCTGCCCACCATGCTTGTGCTTCACTCTGGAGTTACGAATAAAGGACCAAGGTCACTACAGTTTGAGTACAACACATTGCCTCGTGGAGTCATTCATATGTGTATTACAGACATAACACCTTTCACCTAGAAAAGAGGCATCTGAGAGGTGATCTTATGGAGGTATATAAGACTGTTAATAATATAGAAAAAAATCAATCTGCAGTATTTCTTTAAATTAAACTCTGACAGTAGAACGAGGAGCTATGTGTTTAAACTAGTAAAATGTTATTTAATTCTGTATGTATAAGTAGATTAACAATGATATTTAACAAATATTGAGGTAGAAATTCATTAGCCTAGCACCCCTGGAAAGGGTCGGAACAGGAGCGCTAAAGGGGTGGGGCCAGCATGCATGCCGCTTGGCACATTCAGTGTTCTGGTGCCGGCGGCGCTGACCAGTACCACCCGGGGGCATGGAGCTGGTGTGCAACATTTCAAGGTTTCGACATCTCAAGGATTTTTGTTTGGCGTTGACCCTGTTGTGCCCTGTAGCGCACTAATGCGACTGCCTGAAAAACCAGGCGGTCAGAGCTGTCCCAGCGACTATAAGAGAAGGAATGAATACATCTGGTAAGTGTGATTGATTTTTTATTTATTTTTATTTTTGCGATTTATTTTATGTGGGGTGATGCAGATATTGGGAATGTTTTTTGTGGTTTTTCTGAAGATTTTTTTTTCCAGGGTAGCCGCTCTTAGGGCGCTCCGAGGCCGGCTCTTTAGCTCGGGATTTTAGTTCCTCAACTGGCATAGTGCCCTAAGAGAGGCGTGGAATGCCTCTCTTAGCGGTCCGCTCCATAATCAGGGCTCAGCTGATGAATTTTATGGCTGCAGAAACAAACCATTTCCCGGTGTAAAATTTCCTGTCCTGCCGCCATTAGCACCCTAACTAGCCTCAAGCCCAATTTCCTCCCCTTTAAAAGATCCCACGGTACTATTTCGAAGAAGAGCAGGGGACCTATCCCCGGTGTCCTGTCCAATAGTTATCCCTCAATCAACATAGCAAAAAAACAGATTATCTGGTCATTATCACATTGCTGTTTGTGGGCATTTGCTTGTGCGCAAATTGACTGCCGCGTTTCCCACGTTACTACAGTAACTACACTCCAAAAGTACTTCATTGGCTGTAAAGCGCTTTAAGACGTCGTGAAAGGCGCTATATAAATCCAGGGGCTAGAAACTCCACTTTTGATGTTATCGCCCAAAAATGGGCGTTATTTCCAGCGTGGGCAGTAAAAAAGGGTTTTCAGATCGGCAGCTTCTCACCCATTCTCAAAACACCTAGTTTACATTTTTGAAAATGGGCGTTACTGCGAGCGATCTCAAATGGGCGGCAGCGTTTAATTTTTTGACCTTCTGCCGTAAAGCGTGGCCGTCCTTAGCAATGGCATGGCAACGCTCGATTCCCATGATTCTGGAGGTCAAGGGTCACCATGACATGCGCAGAAGAGGAGACAGAGAGAGAGGGAGCTCAGAGACGACAGAAGGCGTGGCTGGGTATGCTGTGGCTGCTTTGGAAGGAAGGAGGGAGACTTTAGAGTTTCACAGCAAGTAGGCAAACAAAAAGTAGCTGTTATCAGCCACATATTTGACCGAATTTGCCCTATAATGGAGGGAGAGGAGGAGGCATTACAGCATACTGTGGAGACTGACGTTGGAGAGAGCAGTGAGGTGGGAGAGGAGCACATTGGAGGCCACAAAAGAACCAGGAGGTTCTCGGACGAGGCAAATGCCTCCTTGCTGCAGGAGGTCGAGTCACGCTGGAGCGATTTGACACAGGGAAGGTGTGGGAACCCTACCCCAAAAGTCTACCAGAGGATATGAACCGAGATAGCAGAGGTGGTCTCATCGACGACCAACGAGGCGGGTGAGGGCAACCAATGTCGCAAACAATGGAATGACCTTATGAGATCCACAAGAGTAAGCATTACATTGATTTACTTGTACTTATTTATTTATATAAGTTGATTTGTAACAGTCATGAGTGACTATCAGCAGATGTGAGGTCTTGCACTTTTACCAGGAATGTTTTACTCAAAGCCTGAGGTCACGGTGTACGTCCTTAGGTAACGAATGATAATAATCATAATAGTCATGATTACATCTGTCGGTAATGTGTTGTATCAGTCTCTGTGACAGTATCTAGCAATGATTCACGCAGTGATCTCATGCCATGTCGTCCTGTCACGTTTTACAGAAGAAGCTATCGATGATGAGGTCCTTGCAGAGGCGAACTGGTGGGGGGCCACCAGTCCCCAGCGACATCACTGACATGGAGGAGCGCGTGCTTGCACTCGTGGGGAAGCAACCCCGGACAACCACGGATGCATCTGCAGACCCTGAAGTGATGTCACATGAGTAAGCTTACACCATTGCGTGATGTAAAGTCAACAGATGCCACAACAACTCATATCCGACCAATCATATATGATAGATGATTTCTAAAAATGTCATAGAAATAATGTTGGCCTAATGAAAATCATTACAATCCACAATGTATTGATGGTCATGAAATGTGATGTCTGCGATGATTTTGAGAGCGGTGGTGCTTTTGTCATGCATATACTGTGTGTAGTGCTGGACTCACCTTGTCACCCTCGCACTCCGTCTCCTCTAACAACCTCATTTGTGTCTTGCAGCTCAGCCAGCAGCGCGGCCCCAGGCAAGGCCACAGAGGCCAGAAGGTGGGGTGCGGGGCAGGAGTCGGTGGACGATCCTATTACATCTGGTGCTGAGGAGCTCCGATTCTCGCCTGTCAATCCGCTGGGTCTGTTCTCGATGGATGAGAGCGCGGAATTCGAAGAACCTGCATCGCCACGCTCCAGAACCCATTCCACCCCAAGGCCATCTATTGTTCCTCCGGTCATTCCAGCCTCCACTCTGGAGGTGCCAGCCCAAAGCACCTCTCCACAGGGCACCCCATTTGTCCCCAGGATGGCACTGACCCTGCGGAGGTCTCGTGGACGCGGCAGGTCTGTTCCACGAGCGCGACATGACAGCGGAGAGATAGTACAGTTGTCCAGGAGGGCTGTAGACATTGGTGACCAGCTCATCGAAGCTTTGGGGGGCATATCCCGACGCCTGGCCACCATGTCTGTGTACATTCCACGCATGGCGGAGTCCCTGGATGCGATAGTCAGGAACACTGCTGCCACTGCCCTCCCAGTGGTCCCAGAGCGTGGCACTCCACCCCTAGGTTCTGCATCACCACTGCAAACGACAGATGCGAGCAAGGACCAAGATCCTGCTTTTGCATCAGAGAATGTTGCCCGCTTGGCATCCCCCGCTCCCGTACCCGTCCAACCAACGCAGCCCCACCAAAGAGGCACCGCCTGAGGAGCTACTCGGCCAGGCGCATGGAGTGAGGAGGGGAAGGGGTGGAGTTGGGGAGGAGAGGGGGGAAGGAAAGTGAGGTGTATGTGTGTAGGTGATGGCTGTGTTATATCTCCATCTGGGTGTATGCAATTTGTTGCAATGTATGGGGGCTGGGGACCACGCTCCTACCGACTCCTGCCCCACGCCCCCACCTTCTGGCCTCTGTGGCCTTGCCTGGGGCCGCGCTGCTGGCTGAGCTGCAAGACACAAATGAGGTTGTTAGAGGAGACGGAGTGCGAGGGTGACAAGGTGAGTCCAGCGCTACACACAGTATTCTGTGTTGCTGGATATGTTGAACATGTGATTTATGTCAATGGTGGAAAAAGTGGGATGTGGGTGGGGGTTGGGTGTTATTGGCTGTGATACTTATGATTTCAGACCAATGTTGATATTAAACTTTTGTTGTTGAACATAACCTTGTTGCACATTGTCTCAGATAGCTGGACCGTTACACACTGGTGATTCCTTACCATGAAAGGTTATATACAACTTAACATCAATCAACATAAACTTTAACTGGCACCAAGGTGATGGGCACCATTGATGTCCGAGCTGAACACACGCAGCAGTGTGTCAGCATTGTTACTCACATTAATGCTCTTTCAGTCAAATCTTACCGATGTCAGCTCCTCAAGTAAGAATGGGATTTAACAAATGCCAGCCACACCACTGGCGTTCGTTCCGGTTAATTCCATTTTTTGTGGGCGGTTGTTTGAGGGAGCGATATTCTGGGCGATATGTGTGGGAGGTGGTGAAATTGAAGATGGGCGATCTCCATGGCCACTAGTTTGGGTAAATATGCTCTTCATGACAAAAAACAGTCGGCAGGCGTTAATATTGAATCTTAGCGTTAATTCTGTGCGGAAAGTAACGCTGGGCGATATTATGGGTATTGAATTCGCCCATTCTGCTGATTCCGCTCAAAAAAGTGGGCGGGCAGTGATATTTTTTCTCGCCGTTAAGCCCACTGGGAAAATAACACTCGGCAATAAGTCTCCTAAAAAAGCCCGTCAGTTTCCATTTTGTTCCGGAATAGGCGATATATGGGCGTTATACGTCATTTCAGCAGTAAAATGGGTATTAAATGATCGTTAAGCATGCAAAAAAAGTGGAGGTTCTAGCCCCAAGTCTTTCTTACAGCTAATTACAGATGACAAAGGCCATTTAGCCCATCTTAGAGATTCCTTCATTTCTTAAGAAATGGATGAACTAAGATAGGCAGGACCACATCGCTCATCACCAACCCCCCACCATCCCGACCCGCACTCTCCCAAATAGTAGCATCCGATTATTGCATCTATAACTCTATTTGGAAGTTTATTTCACACATTGATCACTTTTTGTGTGAAGAAAAATTTCCTTACATCAGTTCTAAATTTATAAATAGAGGAGCTGTTGTATCTCATGGATTAACCTTTATTGAACACAGAATTGGCAGTTATGCACGTGTTTAACTGTTAGTAATGGGGCATAATCACAGTGGCTACACAGCAGAGGAATTGTTCGGTATCTCAGGTTATCCAAAATTATATGGCATTGGTGGATGTAAATCAGGAGCATTTTGGTTGCAGCACAAAGGAAAGTAAGGGTGCGAATTTCCATGGGAATTTTCCCAATCTTCTGCCATTTTACTAGTGGTTTGTGTTCTTTTGAACAAATTATACACATGAATGCCACCACCCTGATAACAGTCATGGCCTCTTTCGAAACATCAGTGGGGGCTACATTGGATAACCCCCGAAAATGGGTGCTGGGATCACGATGCGTGATCAACCTGTGCCTGTTGATTGCAATGCAGGCAACATGCCAACTTCGTGCTGCTTGCCCATTTAAATGATCTCTTCATCCAGCCAGTGCCAACTGCGATGATCATTGGCTGGATACATCAGTAGGGAACCAATATCGTGAGAGGCTAGCTTAAAGCTAGCCTGCATGTCTTAAATGGGAGGTGCATTGTAGCTGGAGCAGCACATAAGAACATAGCAGGGCTAGGAGTTGTGATTGAAGAGATTCTGAATTGGGAAAGGTTTTCAGAAGCTGCATTAGAGGTCTTGGTGGTGGGGGTGGAAAGGAAAGGTGGAGCTGAGCCCAAGATCAGATCAGCCATGATCTTATTGAATGGCGGAGCAGGCTTGAAGGGCCAAATGGCCTACTCCTGCTCCTATTTCTTATGTTCTTAAGAGAGATGCTATGTATCCACAGGGGGGAAGGAGGCCCTTGAGATACACAGTCAAAAGGCAGTGAGAGCAGATATCCATTGAGGTCAATAGCAGGAGTCATGCCCTGGGGACCTGGATGAAGTGTCCCAGGAAGTTCAATGATCTCACACGATGGTCAAGGTCAGTGAATGCATCTTCAAATGCCATATCCTAGCAACTGCACCATTAGCCTCAGACACTGGTCAAATCACTACAACCCCATCACTCACCTACGAGTAAACTCTGTCAATCAGGCCTTCATACCTAGCATTCATAGGCTTCACTTCCCCCTCACACACTGCTGTAAGCCTCACACCCACATCACACAGCTTGCACACGCGGCCAACTATCAATCATGACAGCCACATATGCCAAACAGATTGCATGACACTCACTGACATATTTTCCTCTCTCTTGCAGGACAAGGTGGGGCAAAACTAGAGGCAGCAGGAGCTAACAAGAGTGGGACATGTGCACTTGCATGCGCACTTGCTCCGCCTACTTGTCTCTGGCAAGAGAGAATGTAATATAGTCATCTCTCTTTGAATAGAGAGCCTCGGTGACTTCCCTTATGCAACAGTGGATGGCAAACTGTGAGATCTTGCAAATATCCAGCTCCAGCCTGGAAGGTGCCAGACGCATAAAAGTTCATCGCCATGGTCACCTTAACAGCTGCTGGCCATACACTACTTGCCGTGCTCTGAGGCTTGCCATTGTGGCTGCAATAGGTTGTTGATTTCAGTGAGGACATCCTTACTGAAGCATAGATGTCTCACACATTCTTTCTCACTGAGGTTCAGTTAGGAGAATTGCTCCCTGAACATCCTGGGTGGATATGGCCTCCTGCTCAGAGCCCTTTTCTCCGTCCTCCCTCTTCAGCAGCTTGCCCTGCTCTGCGTGGCCTTTGTTCATTCTCCAAGTCATGCTGTATTCCAAGGGGAATGCTTAAAAGAACACCCATATCTGGCAGCAAGTGATTTGTGCAGAAGCCTTGAAGTCAGGAAAAAGTCCTTCAACACCTGCCACAACACCCCCAATGCCGGGGCACTTAAAGACCCAGCTAAGAGAGCCCTATACAGCCAGCGCCTCACAGCTAACCTGGCATGCCTTGATGACCCTGAGATGCAGAACACCCACAGTGCTTGGTTTGCCCTCTAGGCCTCCATAACCAGTGCCTGCGAAGAGACACTCGGTCACTCAACCAGAAAACACCAGGACTGGTTTGATAAGAATGATCAGGAGATCCAAGAACTAATAGATCGCAAGCGCAGAGCATTTCTGAGCCTTAAGCAACAACCCAACTCGGGAGCAGCAAAGCAACATTATAGGCGGCTCAAGGCTGAGGTCCAACAAAAAATCCGGGACCTAAGGAACAGGTGGTAGATGGAGAAAGCACAGGAGATACAACAACTGGCTGACAGCCATGATGTGCGAGGATCTACTGTCCAAACTTCCAAGGCCCCACCCCATTGCTGGCCAAGAATGGGGAAACACTCATCAAGGACACAGAGGCAGTCAGGGCCTGCTGGAAGGAGCACTTCAGAGAGGAGCTGTTGGAGTGGATACATGACCTCATCTCTCTCATCTGGAGGGAGGAGAGCATGCCGGGATATCTGACAGATGAAGTGATCATGACCATCTTCAAAAAAGGGGACAAGTTCAACTGTGGCAACTACAGAGAAATTGTCCTGCTATCAGCCACTGGGAAAGCTGTTGCTAGAGTCCTCCTTAACCGTATTCTCCCCGTGGCTGAGGAGCTCCTCCCGGAGTCACAGTGCGGATTTCGTCCCCTACGGGGCACAACGGACATGATTTTTGCAGCGGGAAAGCTGCAGGAAAAATGCAGGGAACAGCTCCAGCCCTTCTACATGGCCTTCTTCGACCTTACAAAGGCCTTTGACACTGTCAACCGCGAGGGTCTATGGAGCGTCCTCCTCCGTTTCAGATGTCCCCAAACGTTCGTCAACATCCTTCGCCTGCTCCACGACGACATGCAGGCCGTGATCCTTACCAAAGGATCCATTACAGACCCAATCCACGTCTGGACCGGGGTCAAACAGGGCTGTGTCATCGCCCCAATCCTCTTCTCAATCTTCCTCACTGCCATGCTCCAACTCACAGTCAACAAACTCCCTGCTGGAGTGGAACTAAACTACAGAACCAGTGGCAAGCTGTTTAACCACCCCAACCTCTGTCATCGAGCTACATAGAAACATAGAAACATAGAAAATAGTTGCAGGAGTAGGCCATTCTGCCCCTTGAGCCTGCACCACCATTTAATAAGATCATGGCTGATCATTCACCTCAGTATCCATTTCCTGCTTTCTCTCCATACCCCTTGATCCCTTTAGCCGTAAGGGCCATATCTAACTCCCTCTTGAATATAACTAATGAACTGGCATCAACAACTCTCTGCAGTAGAGAATTCCACAGGTTCACAACTCTCTGAGTGAAGAAGTTTCTCCTCATCTCGGTCGTAAATGGCTTACCCCTTATCCTTAGACTGTGACCCCTGGTTCTAGACTTCCCCAACATCGGGAATATTCTTCCTGCATCTAACCTGTCCAGTCCCGTCAGAATTTTATATGTTTCTATGAGATCCCCTCTCGTTCTTCTAAACTCCAGTGAATACAGGCTCAGTCGATCCAGTTTCTCCTCATATGTCAATCCTGCCATCCCGGGAATCAGTCTGGTGAACCTTCGCTGCACTCCCTCAATAGCAAGAATGTCCTTCCTCAGATTAGGAGACCAAAACTGAACACAATATTCCAGGGGAGGCCTCACCAAGGCCTTTTACAACTGCAGTAGGACCTCCCTGTTCCTATACTCACATCCTCTAGCTATGAAGGCCAACATGCCATTTGCTTTCTTCACCACCTGCTGTACCTGCATGCCAACTTTCAATGACTGATGTACCATGACACCCAAGTCTCGTTGCACCTCCCCTTTTCCTAATCTGCTGCCATTCAGATAATATTCTGCCTTCATGTTTTTGCCACCAAAGTGGATAACCTCACATTTATCCACATTATACTGCATCTGCCATGCATTTGCCCAATCACCTAACCTGTCCAAATCACCCTGCAGCCTCTTAGCATCCTCCTCACAGCTCACACCACCACCAAGCTTAGTGTCATCTGCAAACTTGGAGATATTACACTCAATTCCTTCATCTAAATCATTGATGTATATTATAAATAGCTGGGGTCCCAGCACTGAGCCCTGCGGCACTCCACTAATCACTGCCTGCCATTCTGAAAAGGACCCGTTTATCCCGACTCTCTGCTTCCTGTCTGCCAACCAGTTCTCTATCCACGCCAAGCAGTTCTCTATCTACAGTACGCGGATGATGCCTGCGTCTGCGCACATACAGAGGCTGAACTCCAGGATATAGTCGGCGTATTTGCTGAGGCATATGAAAGCATGGGTGTTACGCTAAACATCCGTAAGACAAAGCTTCTTCACCAGCCTGTCCTCGCTGCACAACACTGTCCCCCAGTCCAGCCCTGGACAACATGGACCATTTCCCATACCTCGGGAGGCTCTTATCAACAAAAGCAGACATTGATGAGGAGATTCAACACTGCCTCCAGTGCGCCAGGGCAGCCTTCGGCCGCCTGAGAAAAAGAGTATTCGAAGACCAAGCCCTCAAATCTACCACCAAGCTCATGGTCTACAGGGCTGTAGTAATACCCACCCTCCTGTATGGCTCAGAGGCATGGACCATGTACAGTAGACACCTCAAATCGCTGGAGAAATACCATCAACGATGCCTCCGCAAGATCCTACAAATCCCTTCGGAGGACAGATGCACCAACATTAGCGTCCTCAACCAGGCCAACATCCCCAGCATTGAAACACTGACCACATTTGATCAGCTCCGCTAGGCAGGCCACATTGTCTGCATGCCAGACACGAGACTCCCAAAGCAAGCGCTCTACTCGGAACTCCTTCTTGGCAAACGAGCCAAGGGAGGACAGAGGAAACGTTATAAGGACACCCTCAAAGCCTCCCTGATAAAGTGTGGCATCCCCACCAACACCTGGGAGTTCCTGGCCAAAGACCGCCCTGAGTGGAGGAAGTGCATCCGGGAAGGCGCTGAGCGCCTCGAGTCTCATCGCCGAGTGCATGCAGAAATTAAGCACAGGCAGCGGAAGGAATGCGCGGCAAACCTGTTTCACCCTCCCTTACCCTCAACGACTGTCTGTCCCACCTGTGGCAGGGACTGTGGCTCTCGTATTGGACTGTTTAGCCACCTAAGGACTCATTCTAAGAGTGAAAGTAACTCTTCCTTGATTCCGAGGGATTGCCTATGATGATGATGATGATGTAGGCTTTTTCAGCTTGAAACAACTTTAGAAAGCAGCAAATACTGGTAGAATCATAGCAACAGACAAAAGAAATTGCCTAGCAACTAAGCTGTAAGTATTTGATGATTCCTTTAAATAGTGCTGGTGGGGTGGTCCTTCCTGCTGCTGAACATGTGTTCAGCTGTGTTAGCCTACGAGAGGGTGTTGGCTGGAGCATTGTGCTTCTAAATAGCACTGCTGGTGTCACAAGTGCTCCACCAGTGTGCACGAGTGCATCAGACGCCATTCTGGTACCCAAGCGGCACCTGTAGCCTGAGTGCTACCGATCCCAATTTACCACCGAGAGCCTTTCTTTAATGTGCTGATAGCTTGTTCCACCATGATCCTCATGGCCAGATGAATGTCATCATATTGTTCCGCTTTTGCTCATGACTATCTTAAGGGAGCAGTCAGGGCTGCAACGAATAACCTTGGTTTCCAAGGAGCCATCTACAAAGCTTTTCTGATCTGTTAATTAACGGTAGCACCACAGATTGATGTAAAATGAAGGTGTCATGATTGCTACTAGGATGATGGGTATGCATAATTTGTGCAAAAGGTTGCAGACTAGCTGTACATTCTTGGAATTAACTCCTTTCTTTTCAAAAAGGCTGTGGGATTGGGGATCAAGGCTTATACATTGGGGAAACCTGTTATGTAAAAAAGCAAGACTTGTATTTATATAGCGTCTTTCATGACTGCAATCCCAAAGCGCTTTGCAGCCAATGAAATACTTTTGAAGTGTAGTCACTGTTGTAATGTAAGAAACGTGACAGACAATTTGCGCACTGCAAGGTCGCACAAACAGCAATGAAATAAATTACCAGATCATCTGTTTTTAAGTGTTGGTTGACAGAAAATATTGGCCAGGACACAAGGAGAACTCCCTTGCTCTTCTTCTAATTGTGCCATGTGATTTTTAACCCCCCACATGAGGGGCCTCCGTTTAATGTTTCAACCAAAAGAAGGCACCTCTAACACGGCAGCATCCATCAGTACTGCACTGAAATGTCAGCCTCTGGACTGGGACCTGAACGCACAATCATCTGTCTCAGAAGCGAGACTGCTACCACTGAGCCAAGGTTGACACTTGAAAAAATATGTAAATATGGAAAAAATACTGCGGAAAATGATGAAGGAGTTTGCCCGAGCACCTGTTCTGTACACTGTGCATTATTGATTGAGAAATTTGTTTGAATGAATGAATGAAGAAGCAATAACATTCAATTTTGTGGCCATCTTGACAGCACTGTCAGAGCCATTCTTGTCACGGGTCCTTCAAGTAGATGGCATAATTCGGTGACTGGCTCCCTGGTGCAACATCAGTGATCAAGGCTGTTTTCATCAGACATGTCTGGTTGGTTGTAGACACTGGTGTGTAGACACTGGTGGTTGAGTAAAGGCAGGTGCTGACAATTCACCTCAAATGTAAACACACCTTCCTATCATCTCTCCTTAACTACAATTTGCCAATCACTCCATCTTCACTGATCCAGAGTGGGTCCCGATCGTTCAATGCATTAAATTTAAGATCCTCATCTTTTCTTGAAATCACTCCATTGCTTCACCCCACCATATGTCTGCAACCTCTTCCAGCCTTACACCGTTCTCTGCACATTTCAGTCCGTAGACTCTGAACTTTCATGCATCGCTCCATCACAAAATCATTGGTGGTAGAACTACTGTCTGGAACTCCCTCCTTAAAGTCCTTTGTCTTGACACTTCTCCCTCAACCTTTAATAACTTTTTTAAAACTTATTTTTACCTAGCATTCAAACACTCCTCTTAATCTCTCACTCTGTAGCCCAGCGCTTATTCAATTCATTTATATATACCTTGGGACATTTTGTGCATTAAGTGTTATATAAATACATGTTGATGCTGTTGCTGTTTCCACATTTTTGGCTGTGCCATGCATTTGATTGGTAGGATGTAGGTTAATTCCTATGACTTTTTACACAACATGTTCTTAGACTTGGCTAGTGTATATGGGAAACTGGCACATTAACACCTAGAAGTACTTAAAAACGGAAAGTGAGTCACTCTGCCTGCTGTTGTCTTAAGCAAGGAGTGGTGAACTTTTAAAAGATAAGGGCATAGGCCAAGAAATTGCATGGTGACTCATTCTGCCAGCTCATTGTTCTAATTACATATCACACCATTTCTTGGAGACACTTTTACATGAGGAACCAGTAATTGCACAAATTGTGCGAGTGCAGTATTATCACATGCAGTATGATGCAAATGTACTTTAGCATCATAACTTTAATAGAATTGTGTGATGCAAAGAACACCTGACTTGTAGAATGTGTTTATTCTGTGCACATACGAGGGCATTAATGGTCAGCCATCTCAATGTTCGAATTTTTCAGGAAGTAAGAACAAAAGAACATAAGAAACAGGAGCAGGAGAAGGCCATATGGCCCTTTGAGCCTGCTCTGCCATTCAATAAGATCATGGCTGAACTGTTACATCAACTCCACTTTCCCACCCTTTTCCCTTGTCTCTTTATTCCCTTAGAGCCCTCTAAGCAAGTATTTCCTTCCTTAGGTAAGGAGACCAAAAATGTACACAGTACTCCAGGTGTGGTCTCACTAAAGCTCTGTATAATTACATCAAGACTTCCTTACTACAACAAAATATTGCAGATACTGGAAATCTGAAATAAAAACAGAAAATGCTGGAAATACTCAGCAGGTCAAGCAGTGTCTGTGGAGAGTGAAACAGAGTTAACGTTCCAGGTCAATGACCTTTTGTCAGAACTACAGAAAGTTAGAAATATAGCAGGTTTGAAGGCAAGGGTTGGATTTTTGACTTTCTCTGTTTCGGGGTGAAAACGGAGGCGATGCATGAAAATTGCCGCCCAATTAGCGTTAGCGATTAATTGCCTAACTTTCGGCACTTGGGGTCTATGCCAGAGGCTCAGCGCAAAGGGAGACGTTGCACAATTATTCGGGGCGCAAAAACGGGATCCTCGCCAACTTTAGCGCGGGGCTGGGAGCGCTCCGAGAGAGGCCTTGGGAGGAGAAACCCCCTCCCTCACCAAAAAAAATTCAAAAAATATTGGCAACACCCTTACCTGACAACTCGCTGCAAAAAGATAAAAAATAACAATTGAATTTACCTTTTTCAAGTTTTCCCTGGCGATGTTCGGGGCACGGCGTACGGGTAGGGTGAGTGCTGAAACTCGGACGGTAATGCAATCTGAGTCGTTACACCCCGGCTCAGCTCTCCCTAGAGCTGAGGATCGCAACCGGGCGAAAAACAACTGAGCACCCTGGTCAAAATGCAGCGAAAACCCGGTCGCAAACTACCCGAAAATCTAGCCGAAGGTCTGTGATAAGGTGGAAAGTAGAAGAGATTAAATGACAAAGAGATTAAATGATAAAAGGGTACAAAGCAAAAGGAGATGGTAATGGAAGAAGTAAAAAAAAAACAGAAGAGGTGTAAGTGGCAAATAACAGAATCATCAACAGCTGCCATCTGAAAAAATAGGAGCAGAGGTTATGGTCTGAAATTGTTCAACTTAATGTTGAGTCCGGAAGACTGTAAAGTGCCTAATCGAAAGATGAGGTGCTGTTCCTCGAGCTTATGGTGAGCTTCATTGGAACAGTGTCAGAGGCAGAGGACAGAGAGATCAGAGTAGGAATGGAGCGGAGAATTAAAGTGGCAGGCGACCGGAAGCTTGGGATCATACTTGCGGTCTGAACCACAAAGCGATCACCCAGTCCTTGTACATGAATCGCAGAAAATTAACATGCAGGACAGCGAGCAATTAGGAAGACAAGTAGTATGTTAGCCTTTATTGCAAGGGGATTGGAGTATAAGAGTAAGGAAATCTTGCTGTAATTATATAGGGCTTTGGTGAGATCACAGCTAGAGCACTGTGTACAGTTTTTGTCTCCTTACCCAAGGAAGTATATACTTGCCCTAGAAGGGGGAGCTAGATTGATTTCTAGGATGAGAGGGCTGTCCTTTGAGGAAAGATTAGGGGAAATGGGCCTATATTCTCTGGGGTTTAGAAGTCATTGAGTATATTCAAGATTGAGATCAATAGATCTTTGGGCACTAAGGGAATCAAGTGATTTAGGGATCAGGCAGGAAAGTGGAGTTGATGTAAAAATTCAGCCATGATCTTATTGAATGACGACGCAGGCTCGATGGGCCAGATGGTCTACTCCTGCTCCTATTTTTTATGTTCTTAGCGAACATCTTTTAATTTCAAAAAGTGAATTGAAAACAAACTTGTTTTTGGCTGGCATCTAAATTGGAGTTCTCATTTCTCAGGCATGGGAACTGAAACATGTGATGTTTCAGTAATTAATCTTATGTCCCAGCACCCATGCTGCTCACTGGAATCAATGGAATGTCTCTCAGCTAGAGAGTTATTTCATATATGGGCAGTTTTTAGAGGTCGAAATTTAGTTGCTAAAGCCTGCTGAGGATGCTGGTGTTAGGTGTTAAGTGGGCATAAGGTGATTCGGACTGGCACTGGGTGCTGTTGATGTCTGCTGCAAAATTTGGTGGTCATTTTTAAGAACGTTAAAACATAAAGTCCCGCCGGCTCATGCCATGGAAATCATTACGTCATTACATGGCCTCCTTAGCGCCCTTCTTGCCACATTCACTTTCGCCACCTCGCTTAACGGATGGCGTCAATGACCCCTGAAAATGTTGGACTGCACAAGGCCGAGAAACGAATCGGGGGCGTTATTTTAAGGGAGTTGCAGCCAGGGCTCAGAGGTTTCGGTCAGTGCTGTGTTTGATGCTCGCACAGAGAGTAGGGTGTTGGCGTCGTACTGCTGTTGACTCGTCAGATTCAGTACTAGTATCTCAGAGACATTGTTGGGTTCAGTATCGGAAAAATGTGAAATTTGCATTTCGCTGTGACCTCTGCAAAGTTATGGGGGCAGTGATCGCACACCACATCGTCCTGTGGCAATAACTTGAAAGGCACTGGCTGCAGAGACAGCTTAGGGCAAATGTGGATCCTCCCCAGAGGAGATACCCCAGATGGCGGGGCAGTCAGTCGTACAGACACAGGGTTTACCGTGCACATTACTCTTATCTTGCCCATTTAAAATGGAGATGAGGAGGAATTTCTTCTCTCAGAGGGGCGTGAATCTTTGGAATTCTCTGTCCCAGAGAGCTGTGGAGACTGGGTTATTGAATTTATTTAAGGTGGAAATACACCGATTTTTGAATGATAAGGGAGTCAAGGGTTATGGGGAGCAGGCAGGGAAGTGGAGTTGAGGACAAGATCAGATCAACCAAGACCTTAGTGAATGGTGGAGTAGGCTCGAGGGGCCAAATGGCTTACTCCTGCTGCTATTTCTTATGTTCTTATGTTATCTTGAGATGTCCGAAGAGCACTGCTTAAGAAGGCTGAGGTTCCGCAAGGAGGTGTTGATAGAGCTTTGCAACCTTCTGCAGACATACCTGGCAGCTGACAATGGCACCAGGACCTCGGTAGTGGCAGTGAAAGTAACAGTAGCACTCAACTTTTATGCTACTGGCTCCTTCCAGTCTCCTGTAGCTGATATATGTAACATATTGCAGTTTGCAGTACATTGCTGCATTCGCCAGGTGACCGATGCTTTCTACAGCAAACGAATGAATTATATCAAGTTCAGCATATCAAGGGAAGACCAGGATGAGCACACCCATGGCTTTGCCAGGATAGCGGGCTTCCCCAGGGTTCAGTGAGCCATTGATTGTATGCATGTAGCATTGAGGGCCTCGCCCCACAAGTTCCTGTTGAGCCATCTTGTAGTCTGTGCGTATTGTGCTGTCATAAAGAATATATCATGTTGGAGATGAAGATAGGATAATCGGATTCCCTAGCTGAAATTTTTGTTGGTGGTTCATCCAGCCAAACAACCAACAGAGAGACTTTGAGAGGTTCTTTGTTTTGCAGCACAGCTAAAAGTCCAAGGTAAATTTCAAGCACACTGTTGAAATTGCCAGAGTCCAGATGGCCGCACCTATGGGAATAATAGGGTGCTTGGGTGAGTTCCATCGCAACCGAGAGACTTCCGGAGTGTATGTGGAGCGGCGAGAAATGTTTTTCACTGCAAATAATATCGTCGAAGTCCCCGATGATGAAAACCATAACCCTGAAAAATGTGCTTGTTCTTGGCAAGCCAAAGGACACACCACTGACGGAGATTCTACCCAACTTAGAACAGCACTACAGTCCTGAGCCCATGGAAATTGCTGAAAGTTATCATTTTGGAATATGAGATCAATTCATTGACGAGGATATCAGTGAGTACATTGTAGCTTTAAAAACGCTATCCATTCACTATCATTTTGGAAACTTTCAGGACCGAGCATTGTGTGGCCGCTTTGTTTATGAAATGAACAAAGAAGAAGAAAGTTGTTGACAACCTCTAACTTGACTTTTGATTTAGCTTGTCTGACAGCTATATCAATGGATATGGCCGACCAATACTCCTGAGAATTTCGTGCCATTTCCAGTCATCAGCCAATCGAAGTGAATCGCCTGCAGGTTAAAAGTAAAAGGCAGTTGGGCCCAAGGCCTCAGCAACTGGTCAAGGTAACAGCACATTGAAGTCATGCTATTGGGACAACACATTGCTCAAAGTTGTCCATATGTGAAGGCAGAGTGTTTCTTCTGCAAGAAAACTTGGCATCTTGTGAAGGCATGTCGACTGAAGATTAAACCGATGTTCAATGCTATAAGTAGAAATCACCAGACACTTCATAGCATTGAAGAGAAACAACAGGACGAGGAGGTTCTGGAGATACACGTTATCAGGAGCACGAGGGTACCTAACAGAGATTCGTGATGTATCGTCATCCAAGTAGGCATCGCAGAAACTAGGATATCCATGGAGATCGACACTGATGCAACCATGAGCGTAGTACTAGAATCGCTATATCTCGACAAGTTGCGTGATTTTCCACTGGCGAAATCGAAGATAGAGCTGCGAGGCTACTCAGGAGAGCAAATCCCTCTGGTAGGACATATCACCATACCAGTGAAATACAAGGATCAGTTTCAGAGCTTGCCTCTCTTAGTAGTGGCAGAAGACAAGCCTGCCTTGATAGGTAGAAATTAGTTAGGATCACTGAAGCTGGATTGGAATGAGATTTTTCCTGTAGAAATTAAATTTGCATTGAAAGATGGCATCATCAAGCAGTATCTGAAGGTGTTCCGCAAAACAGGCAGTCCGATCCAAGGCTTCACGGTGAGTGTCAGATTGCAGAAGGATGCAAGACCAGTTTACTGCAAGCCATGTCCTGTAACATATGTACTCAAGGAGAAAGTTGAGCAAGAAATCAAAAGACTAGAAACTGAGAACATTATCTCTAAGGTAGATTTAAGTAATTGGGCTACACCCATTGTTGTTGTACCTAAGTCAGATGGTAATGCTGCTGCTATGTTCAGGTTGCCATCCCGATCACAAGTTACACCCGATAGGGAAGAAGTGTTCTATTTTTCATACATTGATGAGTTGCCAGTCACAGCTAAAGAGATTAGTAGAGCAACCATCATTTTTATATCAGTAAGTGAACTGTAACATTGTTATTACCAATTTAAGGGTATCTAAGGGTTAAGGCATGGCAGGAGAGATCGGTCACGTGATATGCTCCTCCTGTGCCATGTGGGAACTCAGGGACACTTCCGGTGTCCCTGACGACTACGTGTGTGAGAAGTGTGTCCGCCTCGAGCTCCTGATGGTCCGCGTTACGGAATTGGAGCTGAGAGTGGATTCACTCTGGAGCATCCACAATGCTGAGAATGACGTGAGTATCACGTGTAGTGAGTTGGTCTTACCGCAGGAGAAGGGTCCACAGCCAGATAGGGAATGGAAGACCAGCAGGAAGAGCAGTGCAAGGAAGGTAGTGCAGGGGTCCCCTGTGGTCATCCCCCTGCAAAACAGATACACCGTTTTGAGTACTGTTGGGGGGGATGACTCATCGGGGGAGGGCAGCGGCAGACAAGTTCATGGCACCGTGGCTGGCGCTGCTGCACAGGAGGGCAAGAAAAAGAGTGGGAGCGCGATAGTGATAGAGGATTCAATGGTGAGGGGAATAGATAGGCATTTCTGCGGCCGCAACCGAGACTCCAGGATGGTATGTTGCCTCCCTGGTGCAAGGGTCAAGGATGTCTCGAAGCGGGTGCAGGACATTCTGAAATGGAAGGGAGAACAGCCAGTTGTCGTGGTGCACATTGGTACCAACGACATAGGTAAAAAAAGGGATGAGGTCCTACGAAACGAATTTAAGGAGCTAGGAGCTAAATTAAAAAGTAGGACCTCAAAAGTAATAATCTCGGGATTGCTACCAGTGCCACATGCTAGTCAGAGTAGGAATCGCAGGATAGCGCAGATGAATACGTGGCTTGAGCAGTGGTACAGCAGGGAGGGATTCAAATTCCTGCGGCATTGGAACCGGTTCTGGGGGAGGTGGGACCAGTACAAACCGGACGGTCTGCACCTGGGCAGGACCGGAACCAATGTCCCAGGGGGAGTGTTTGCTAGTGCTGTTGGGGAGGAGTTAAACTAATATGGCAGGGGGATGGGAACCAATGCAGGGAGACAGAGGGAGACAAAAGGGAGGCAGAGGCAGGAGACGGAGGGGAGATGGGGGGGGGGGGTGGGGGGCGGAGAGGCCCGGTGCGGGGAACAGGAAGGACCACTGTGCGGCAGAATTCTAAAAGGACAAAGGGTGTTAAAAAAACAAGCCTGAAGGCTTTGTGTCTTAATGCAAGGAGTATCCGCAATAAGGTGGATGAATTAACTGTGCAAATAGATGTTAACAAATATGATGTGATTGGGATTACGGAGACGTGGCTCCAGGATGATCAGGGCTGGGAACTCAACATCCAGGGGTATTCAACATTCAGGAAGGATAGAATAAAAGGAAAAGGAGGTGGGGTAGCATTGCTGGTTAAAGAGGAGATTAATGCAATAGTTAGGAAAGACATTAGCTTGGATGATGTGGAATCTATATGGGTAGAGCTGCAGAACACCAAAGGGCAAAAAACGTTAGTGGGAGTTGTGTACAGACCTCCAAACAGTAGTAGTGATGTTGGGGAGGGCATCAAACAGGAAATTAGGGGTGCATGCAATAAAGGTGCAGCAGTTATAATGGGTGACTTTAATATGCACATA
The DNA here is from genome assembly GCF_044704955.1 of Pristiophorus japonicus. Lineage (NCBI taxonomy): Eukaryota > Metazoa > Chordata > Chondrichthyes > Pristiophoridae > Pristiophorus > Pristiophorus japonicus. The sequence goes on from NC_091979.1 coordinate 68,470,238, forward strand.
GATTGGGCTAACCAAACTGGAAGCAATACGGTGGAGGAGGATTTCCTGGAGTGCATAAGGGATGGTTTTCTAGACCAATATGTCGAGGAACCAACTAGGGGGGAGGCCATCTTAGACTGGGTGTTGTGTAATGAGAGAGGACTAATTAGCAATCTCATTGTGCGAGGCCCCTTGGGGAAGAGTGACCATAATATGGTGGAATTCTGCATTAGGATGGAGAATGAAACAGTTAATTCAGAGACCATGTTCCAGAACTTAAGGAAGGGTAACTTTGAAGGTATGAGGCGTGAATTGGCTAGGATAGATTGGCGAATGATACTTAGGGGTTGACTGTGGATGGGCAATGGCAGACATTTAGAGACCGCATGGATGAATTACAACAATTGTACATTCCTGTCTGGCGTAAAAATAAAAAAAGGAAGGTGGCTCAACCGTGGCTATCTAGGGAAATCAGGGATAGTATTAAAGCCAAGGAAATGGCATACAAATTGGCCAGAAATAGCAGCGAACCTGGGGACTGGGAGAAATTTAGAACTCAGCAGAGGAGGACAAAGGGTTTGATTAGGGCAGGGAAAATGGAGTACGAGAAGAAGCTTGCAGGAAACATTAAGGCGGATTGCAAAAGTTTCTATAGGTATGTAAAGAGAAAAAGGTTAGTAAAGACAAACGTAGGTCCCCTGCAGTCAGAATCAGGGGAAGTCATAACGGGGAACAAAGAAATGGCAGACCAATTGAACAAGTACTTTGGTTCAGTATTCACTAAGGAGGACACAAACAACCTTTCGGATATAAAAGGGGTCAGAGGGTCTATTAAGGAGGAGGAACTGAGGGAAATCTTTATTAGTCGGGAAATTGTGTTGGGGAAATTGATGGGATTGAAGGCCGATAAATCCCCAGGGCCTGATGGACTGCATCCCAGAGTACTTAAGGAGGTGGCCTTGTAAATAGCGGATGCATTGACAGTCATTTTCCAACATTCCATTGACTCTGGATCAGTTCCTATCGAGTGGAGGGTAGCCAATGTAACCCCACTTTTTAAAAAAGAAGGGAGAGAGAAAACAGGGAATTATAGACCGGTCAGCCTGACCTCAGTAGTGGGTAAAATGATGGAATCAATTATTAAGAATGTCATAGCAGCGCATTTGGAAAATGGTGATATGATAGGTCCAAGTCAGCATGGATTTGTGAAGGGGAAATCATGTTTGACAAATCTTCTGGAATTTTTTGAGGATGTTTCCAGTAAAGTGGACAAAGGAGAACCAGTTGATGTGGTATATTTGGACTTTCAGAAGGCTTTCGACAAGGTCCCACACAAGAGATTAATGTGCAAAGTTAAAGCACATGGGATTGGGGGTAGTGTGCTGACGTGGATTGAGAACTGGTTGTCAGACAGGAAGCAAAGAGTAGGAGTAAGTGGGTACTTTTCAGAATGGCAGGCAGTGACTAGTGGGGTACCGCAAGGTTCTGTGCTGGGGCCCCAGCTGTTTACATTGTACATTAATGATTTAGACGAGGGGATTAAATGTAGTATCTCCAAATTTGCGGATGACACTAAGTTGGGTGGCAGTGTGAGCTGCGAGGAGGATGCTATGAGGCTGCAGAGTGACTTGGATAGGTTTGGTGAGTGGGCAAATGCATGGCAGATGAAGTATAATGTGGATAAATGTGAGGTTATCCACTTTGGTGGTAAAAACAGAGAGACAGACTATTATCTGAATGGTGACAGATTAGGAAAAGGGAAGGTGCAACGAGACCTGGGTGTCATGGTACATCAGTCATTGAAGGTTGGCATGCAGGTACAGCAGGCGGTTAAGAAAGCAAATGGCATGTTGGCCTTCATAGCGAGGGGATTTGAGTACAGGGGCAGGGAGGTGTTGCTACAGTTGTACAGGGCCTTGGTGAGGCCACACCTGGAGTATTGTGTACAATTTTGGTCTCCTAACTTGAGGAAGGACATTCTTGCTATTGAGGGAGTGCAGCGAAGATTCACCAGACTGATTCCCGGGATGGTGGGACTGACCTATCAAGAAAGACTGGATCAACTGGGCTTGTATTCACTGGAGTTCAGAAGAATGAGAGGGGACCTCATAGAAACGTTTAAAATTCTGACGGGTTTAGACAGGTTAGATGCAGGAAGAATGTTCCCAATGTTGGGGAAGTCCAGAACCAGGGGTCACAGTCTAAGGATAAGGGGTAAGCCATTTAGGATCGAGATGAGGAGGGACTTCTTCACCCAGAGAGTGGTGAACCTGTCGAATTCTCTGCCACAGAAAGTGGTTGGGGCCAATTCACTAAATATATTCAAAAGGGAGTTAGATGAAGTCCTTACTACTCGGGGGATCAAGGGGTATGGCGAGAAAGCAGGAAGGGGCTACTGAAGTTTCATGTTCAGCCATGAACTCATTGAATGGCGGTGCAGGCTGGAAGGGCTGAATGGCCTGCTCCTGCACCTATTTTCTATGTTTCTATGTTTCTAACCAATCATGATGCAGTTATGTTAAAAGTATATGATTACATAGCAAATGGCTGGCCAAACCAGGTATCAGAGAAAGATATTCATCCATACTTCTTTCATAGGAATGAATTGTTAGTAGATAAAGATTGTATCATGTGGGGTGCAAGAGTAGTTATCCCAAATAAGTTCAGGTACAAATTGTTAGGAGAGCTTCATGACCAGCATCTGTTTGACCAAGAGTTTTGCACGCAGTTAGTTATGATGGCCAGGTTTAGATAAAGATATAGAGTACATTATTAGTCAGTGTATAACATGTCAATCGGTAAGCAATAAACCACCATCAGTACCATTACTTCCACAAAAATGGTCTCCCAGGGTGTGGCAAAGGTTACATGTAGATTTTGCTGAGTTAGAAGGACAACAATTGTTCATTGTGATTGATACCATTCGAAGTGGGTAGAGGTGTTTCTGATGCGGAAAATAACAACAAGTAAAACACTGGACAATTTGCGAAGGTTGTTTTCTTCATATGGCCTCCTAGAAGAAATTGTGTTTGATAATGGGCCACAATTTTGTTCAGAAGAATTTGCACAGTCATGAGCAGAAATGGTGTGAAACATACCAAGGTTCCATTGTACCACCCTGCTTCAAATGGAGCAGCAGAGCGCACTGTACAAAATATTGGATCCAAATTCAATAAAACGCCAGTTGCCATTGGACCACAAATTAGAACATTTTCTAATTATTTATCTTAATACTCCTCATACAACAACTGGTAGAACACTAGTAGAGTTGTTTCTCAAACGACAGCCACAAACCAGGGTCTCGTTGTTAAAGCCTAACTGGCACAGTCAATGGAAGAGAAACAATTAAGACAGAAAGAGAATCATGATAGAGGTAGAGTAAGAGAGAGAAGTGTGAAATTGAATCAGAAGTTTAGAGTGAAGAACCATCACCATAAATGGTTAAAGTGGTTACTAGGAAGAGTAGTGAAGATATGTGGCCCTCACACATATTTGGTCAAGGTGTTTGATGATGGAAAGGTTAGGTTTGTTCACATTGATCATATTTTACCTACTGATGTGGAAGGAGTTGAAAGTTGGACTGATTCGATTATTTCTGATGAGTCAGATAGTCTTGTTACAAGTAGAGTACCAGTAGCAAATCCTACATCAGATGTACTAGAAACAAATCCAAGAGAAAGTCAGAATTTAAGTCTGAGTCCAAGTCAGGTAGACAAGTAGTCTGAAGTTGGAGAGAGTCAAAATGTAGATCAAGGGTTGCCCTTGGAGAAAAATTCGCCTCAGGCTCAGCCTAGAATGAATCTAAGTTCGACACCAAGTTTGGCATATTCTATTCAAGAGTGAAGGTATCGATTACGAAGCAGAAAACCAGTGGTTAAGTTTGATTTGCAAATATGGCAAAATAAGTCCATATCTTTTGTTGTGTATAACCTTGCAAGTTATGTACCTTGCAAGTTGTTATGATTACTTCTTCATTAAAGATGGAGAAGTGTAATATAGAGCTCCCCTGGTGGCCTATTGCTCCACCTAGTGGATTACTGTGGTAATGCAACTGCTGATGTAAATACAATAAAAGGGTCATGTGACAAGTCATATAATGACACGTTTTTGTGGAGCCATCTTTTAGTCTGTGTGTGTTGTGATGCCGTAAAGAATATATCACAGGTATTAATGCCCCATATCCTGGCAGCAGCCATGATATCTTCATCCTGCGGGAGAGCACTGTTCCATGACTCTTCACGCCACCGCATGAAGGCCGTGGCTGGCCTCTGGGTGACAAAGGATATTGTATGGCCACCTGGCTGATGACACCCCTCCGCAATCCCACCACCCCTGCCGAGCAGCACTATAACAGCAGCCATACCACAACCCTGGAAATTATCGAGCAAACTGTCGGGGCATTCCAGTACTTACCTAATGAACTCCATGTTCACCTTTGTTTGCTGCATGCTGCACAACCTGGCTATTATGAGGGGCCAGCCATTACCACCAGGGATGGATGATCTACCTCAGGAGGAGGACGACAATGAGGAGGAAGATGAGGAGCTTCAGCCAAGGAGGAGGAGGCAGCATGACACTGCTGCAGCTGAAAGGGCTGCACATCAGAGACTCATCGCTGATCAATTCCACTGAATGACTCTTAATGTGCCGAATGGTCAGCCTATACACCTGGGCATCAACTCAACACATCACTACCCACCCTGCAGCCCTCCATCTTTAATAATCACTGCATAATCATGTGAACAATCAAAACTTGGTTTATTATAAATATAAATCATGTATGCTGAAAACAAGCACAAGACAACAACTTCATCCCCAACACAACAACATACCCACAAAACCCCTTCAAACATTCTCAGAGACATCCAAGTGCAACTATTGACATCAATTCATTTTCTAACAAGGGTAGCCATCTCTAACGACTGCTAAACAATTGTTGCATCGTTCAGCCAAGTGCAACAATTTACATGAGCTCACGTTGCAACAAGCTACCCAAGCAAGTGTTTGGTGGGTCATACAAGTGCAACGAGTTATAAAAGCTCATGGGCTAGAACTTGCACTTTTGCTTTGGGTGATATTTCCGGCCTGGGTGTTAAAAAAGGGTTTTCAGATCGCCGGCTTCTCGCCCATTCTCAAATCACCTAGTTTCCACTTTTGAAAATGAGCATTACCGTGAGTGATATAAAATGGGCGGTAGCGTTAAATTTTTTTGGCCTTCTGCTGTAAAGTGTGGCCGTCCTTAGCAATGGCATGGCAACGCTCGATTCCCGCGATTCTGGATCAAGGGTCACCATGACATGCACAGAAGAGGAGACAGAGAGAGAGGGAGCTCAGAAGGACTGAAGGCGTGGCTCGGTGTGGTGTGGCTGCTTTGGGAGGAAGGAGGGAGACTTTAGAGCTTCATAGCAAGTAGACAAACAAAAAGTAGGTGTTACCAGCCACATATTTGACTGAATTATTCATCCTGTGGACTCAAACCCAGTAAGTACACAGGATGGTGCCTTTCACTGGCAAGGCTGTAGAACATGGCTCTGCCCAGGGCAGAGAGCACAGACCTCAGGGTTCCAGAACTCAGAGTCCACTGAGGGGTGCTAATCGAGTAGCACCATGTTGGCGTTGCGGAGGAAACCATAGGGCTCACCAGTGTCGGTTTGCTGAGTACGTATGCAAAGCCTGTATCACGAAGGGCCACCTCCAGCGTATGTGTAAAAGAAATATGACTCACCATCTTCTAGAGGAGTCGGTAGATGACTTTGAATCCAGCGGGGTGTATGATGATTTGGTCAGAGAGGCAGCTCAGCCCCAAGAAGAAGTGTATGGAGTGTATACCTGCACCACCAATTGTCCTCCAGTGAAGATGGAAGTCGAGATAAACGGTGTTCCAATCTTCATTGAAGTGGACACAGGAGCGAGCAAGTCAGTGATGAGCCAAGATTCCTTTGAGAGGCTATGGAACGAAAAACGACCCGAATTGGTTCCAGTACAGGAAAACATGGAGACATAGAAACATAGGCCCCAAGTTTCCACATGCGGCGAAAAAGGCGACCCTCAGAGCTGGGCGCCTGTTTTTCGCGCCGAAAACGGCGCCTGAAAAAAAACGCGGTATTCTCGAGCTCCTTGCAGCTCGATGTCTGCTTGGCGCGGCGCACAGGGGGCGGAGCCTACCACTCGCGCCGATTTTGTAAGTAGGAGGGGGCGGGTACAATTTAAATTATTTTTTTTGGTGCTGGCAACCCTGCGCGTGCGCGTTGGAGCGTTCGCGCACGCGCAGTCTGAAGTAAACATCGGCACTTGGCCATTTTTAAAAGTGCTGCAGAAAAAGTGAAAATTTGTTTATTGAACCCTTGCAAAGGCTTGCATTTTAATTTTCTTGATATTTCTGTGTGTGAGGGAGTGCTTTTAGCAGTCAGTCCCCCTCACAGCTAGAAGGCTGCTGCTGCTCCCGGCCAGCCACTGACGCCGCTGCAATCCCATGGCCGAATGGCCTCAAGTCCGTTCGGGTGCTGCATCTTCGCGGGGAATGAAGGCCTGCCTCAAGCACCAAGGCTGCTTGTTGCCTGCCCCTGCCCCCGAGACCGATGCCACACCGCTGCCTGAAAGGCCTGCCTGAAGCACTTTCACACAGGTAGGAACATGGTTTATTTAATCTTTTCTTTGCTTATAAATTTTTATTCAGGTTGGATTTATTTGTATAATATTTGTATAAGTATAACTAAGGATTGATTGTAGAATTTAATGACTTCCCTCCCCCCCCGCCCCCCACCTCGTTCCCGACGCCTAATTTGTAACCTGCGCCTGATTTTTTAAAGTGTAGACAAGGTTTTTTCAAGCGTACAAAAATCTTCACTTGCTCCATTCTAAGTTAGTTTGGAGTACATTTTCACCGTGGAAACTTTCAAATCAGGCGTCAGTGGCCGGACACGCCCCCTTTTGAAAAAAAAATTCAGTTCCAAAGTGAAACTGTTCTACCTGACTAGAACTGCAGAAAACTAAATGTGGAGAATTCCGATTTCTAAGAAACTCCGTTCTACACCAGTTGCTCCGAAAAATCAGGAGCAAATCATGTGGAAACTTGGGGCCATAGAAACTAGGTGCAGGAGCAGGCCATTGAGCGCTTTGAGCCTGCACCGCCATTCAATATGATCATGGCTGATCATACAACCTCAGCACCCTGTCCCCGCCTTCTCTCCATATCCTCTGATCCCTTTAGCCGCAAGGGCCACATCTAACATTTAAAAGTTGCGCACCTACACCAAGGAGCTGATCCCAGTCCTTGGTAGTGCGGATGTAAGTGTAATCCATAATGGCGTGGTGCACAAGTTACCTCTGTGGATTGTTGCAGGTGATGGTCCAACGCTACTCAGAAGAAGGTGGATGGGGAAGATCCAGTGGAAATGGGAAGACATCTTCACTCCAGCAATCAATGTCCCTCGTGCTCAGAGGCAGAGCAAAACCTCACCTTCGCTTGGGCCAGGCACCAGAGAACAGACCAGCGCAGCACCTGAGGCACAGACAGTCCATCATGACTGCGTGGCAATGATCTGACCGGAACGACCTAAAAGTATCTTCCCGGCTCAAGTGGCAGGACTCCTGGGGAGGAAGATCGAATTCACAGGCACTCTTCCAGCTTTGGTGGCAGAATCGCGGAAGAGAAGGATCAAGGCAGTCGATCTCGAGGACCGAGGCAACATGGCGTCCCTGCTGCAGCGTGGCTGAAAAAAAAAGATGGCTGCAGCAATATCACGAGGTGTAACGCTGAGGGATCAACACGTGGTGTATAACAAAGGATTTGACTGGGGTAAAGACAGCAGGGTTCTCTTAAAGGAGACCTGCAACCAACTGAACTTAAAGAGACATTGTATGCATGACAATCAACGTAATGAACCGATTAAGATTGTGAACAAAATGTTGTTGCAAGATGTCGGTACTATTCCTAATGGAAAGAACAAAATGTTGTTGTGAGATGTCGGGAATAGAGTGTCCCCAAAAGTAGCAAGCGAGTGAATTCGGGAAGGTAAAGGCGCTGATCCTGATGCCCTGCCCCAGGTGTCCCCAGAGGTTATAGGCCAGTGACCTCAGGAGGGTGAAGGCACTGATCCTGATACCCTGCCCCAGGTCTATCCCACGCTGCAGGCACCCGATGGCACTATTCACCACGGACCTGGAAATGAAAACGGCGCCAATACGTGCAGTCAGCCGTTGCCCACCACTCGGGTGGAGATGGTGCAGCCCCCAGACCCAGTCGCTACCTCGGCCATGTCTGGGAGCGAAAGGTCAGAGCCACCGAGTTCCCCAAACGGGACGTGGAACAGCCAGGTTTCCAACACCGTTAGAGAGCAGTCAGAAGACAAAGGAGGACAGGGAGGCCAAACACATCTGTGGCTCTGCCCACCACTAGGCAACGGCAAAGGCCCTGAGTCCTGGCAATGTGAGAGAACCAAGCCCACCCCGCTAGCAGTTCCACCATCGGATGACTAGGATCCCATCCGGTTGCTCTAGAACCAGTGTCCTCGCATACCTGTACTGTTACCTCAGTATTGACCATGACTGAACATGAATGCAATCTACCCAATCCTGGCACACAACTGTAAAACATAGCAAATGTAAATCACTGAACCAAGGTGTCACGATACAAACTGTTTTTTTTTCTTCCTTTCTTTGTACTTGCACTGTGTCTGATCCTGTATGTTAATGTAACGGGCCAGCTGCATGATCTCGCTGTGTTGGGGAGGGTAAATGGGTGTAAGTAGCCATGGACACACACATGGATCACACCCAGAACCCACTGGAACCTGCACTGCATCATCGAACCATCCAAACTAGTAGCCACTACCCAAAGTTGTGGCAAAAGGATTTGGGGGTTAACAGGGAGAGAGCCAAGCCAAAGCACAGCTAAGGTGCAAGGGCTATTGACACTTAAGTCTGGGGAGAGCTAAGCCAGAGCACATAGTGCAAAGGTAATTGGCACAAAGGACTTGAGGGAGAGTGATGTTATATATGCAGACTATAGATATACTCTCTGTGTAGTCACTGCATAAGATGGAGACTTGTTTACCTGATGTACTATCAATAAGGTTTAAACTGTGTATATACTATACTGGCGCCACTAGAGGGTGCAACTGGTGGAGACCGGGGTTTCCTGCCCTGGTGGCAGGGGCTGTATAAAAGGGTAGCCACCATGCAGCTGCCTCACTCTGGAGTTACGAATAAAGGACCAAGGTCACTACAGTTTGAGAACAACACATTGCCTCGTGGAGTCATTCATAGGTACATTACGGGCATAATGCTCAGCACCTGCCGACACCTCTCCAGGGCATCAAGGAGTGTATCCAGTGTGGCGTCCGTTAACCGATGGTCACGCTGACGAGCTGCTGCTGCCAGGTCTGCCATGCTCACCGTCTGAGTGAGTGCGTAGGAAGCGAATATATTCATGAGGCGTTGAGGCGCCCAATCAACACCTCAATGCAATCCAGGTGGTGCCACTATGCCTGTGGCGCAGCTTCAAATGCTGCCTCACTCTCGGATAGCGGCCCACTTAGCACCTCCAGGTAAATGTGCAATGCCATGATTTAATGCTGCTATCCATTCTTTAGGCGGCAAAACTGAATTTCGCGCTTGGGGACCGCGCCTAACGCGTGGTGTTAAAAATGTCTTTCAGCCGGTGACACCGCCTCAACAATGGCGATACCGAATTTCGACCCCTTAAAGTTAATTTTTCTGAATTTTTGCAGCTGTTCTTTTCAGGTAATCTGGGGATTCTTTGTGAAACATTAATATATCTAAGAGTTGTTCACTGTGGTTGCATTCAGGTCTCAATTTCCAAGGCTTTTGCCTAGAAATTGGATATGGCCCAAAAACATGCGGTGTCATGGGCCAGTGCCATTTGCCTGCACCCATTCAAAGTGGTGCAGGTAGCATGCAAAATTCGTTCTGCCTGCTCATTATAATGATTGGAGTGCTGGGGGCTGAAATTGCCCCTCTCCTTAGGGCCTGTTACCACCGCAAATCGGCTGCGAAGTGGAGTGGCCGCTGACTTTTCGTGGAATGACTACCAATAGCCCAATTGCCCTTCCGAGGTTTCCCGGTGGTGCCCCGATCCACCCCCTACCACTCCGCTGCTGCCGATCTGTACTAAGCGCGTCATCCCCGTGCGTATCGCCGATCTACCCCCTCTGATGGCGACATTCTCTTCCAAAAACCTTTGGCTCGCTCGGCAGTACCAAAACCTGTTTTTTTTCGGTACTCCAATGAGGCTGTGGCCTTCTGTAATGGCGGTATGGCTTCCCTTAAAGGCGGAGGATGCACTTCCGCTGCCGCCATGTTTTTTTTTGTCAGCCAACAATTATGTCCCCAGGTTTGGCTGGGCCGCCAACAGGCTGCCTGGCACCCCCTCTTCAGCCAAAACCCTCCCTGATGGGCCACTGGGCCAAAGTTTTAAAATCGTGAAGGCTCTCCCCTTTAAGTGAAGGGGAGAGTTGTGGTGACGCGGCACCATGATGACATCACTTCGCGCCGCCCCCAACTTCCGCCACTCAGGTGTTGCCACCATCGCGTATCCGCCCCCCTCATGTAGTCACCGCCCCCATTAAGAGCGACTTCTGGATCCGAATTTTAAAAAAACAACAAAGAGCGGAATTTCGCTCAAGAGGCGACCTCAACCACAGCTGCGGTAAAAACCATTGAAACTGGGTGCGTGCGCCCTGTTTCGGGCGGGGGGCAATTTAGGCCCCCTGATCTCAGCGCTAAACGTGCTGTTGATTGACTTAGCACTGAACAGGTTGCCCAATATTGGGTGCAGTCTAATGGCCAGTAATGTTTGGGCTGGGCTCCCTGCACTACTTAAAGGGGATGTGCTTTGTTCCAGAAGCAAGCCATGGCAATAAAGGGAGCAAGCAAGAAGGTTTTCATATGCTGCACGGGAGGCCTTGTTCTGGCCATGCAACGAAGGCGGGCTGTCCTGTTCCTACAGTGTGGCAGGAGGCCATCCAAGACCATTTGCAGCAGGCTGTGGGGGGAGATCGCTGACTCCGTCATGGTCATCAGTGTGGTCCCAAAGACCTGGATCCAATGCCGAAAAACGTTTAATGACCTCACATGGCAAGTCAAGGTGAGTGAAAGCTTCAGCAAATATCTCACCATCTACACCAATGCCTCATAAACTGCTCAATCACTCACCTACCAACAATCTGTAACTATCACCACTCATACCTCACAATCATGGCTTCACTTCACCCTCACAACCTTACCACTGCTGCAACACTCATACCCACTTCTCACAAAATTGCACATTGACAGCTATTCAACTATGGTAGGCACATCACCCAAACACATTGCGTTACACTCACTGACAGACTTGCCTTTCTCTTGCAGGCAAAGGTGGCACGTAACAGATGGGAGCAACAACAGATGGGAGGTGACCAAGCTGAAATACAGAATCTCACCGACCTGGTGGAATCAGTGCTTGAAATTATTGGAGGTGCAGTGATGGGGTCCGACACCAGCAGAGATTGTTGATGATGATGTTATCGGCATATCTAATCCTTCTTCTCACATCCCACTGCCCCACAATCTCTTCTCACTTACAATGGTGATGGTGTATGTATAGATATCTGGCTTTCCCCCTCTCCCCTCACCATAACCCGACCCTTATGCCATTCTGCTTTCAGACACCCAAGAACTGCCAGCAGACCAGCCTGTCCCTCATGTTATCCAAACCGAAGGAGGAGGCAAACAAATAGAAGAAGAAAAGACACCGGCACCGTATTTGACACATGCAGACACCAGCTCAGAAAATGACAATGTGCTGAATTTAAAGGTGGGATCTGCACGTGGTGAGGCACTGGCTATGATTGGGTTGAAGCCAAGCCAGGGGGATAGGTTAGCTGCGGTGCTAGCCAAAGTTTCCCCTAATTTTTTTTGGGTGCGCAGCCCAATCACAGTTTCACGCATGTGTGAAATTTACCATTGGAAAAAGCGGTCCAGGGCTCCACGGAACTGGCAGAGAGCTGCGCGGCCGCATAGCTGAGAGGGAACATTGGTGGCAGCTCCCCATAGGGCGAGTTCACACATGAGTTCTGCTGCACAGGATTCAGATGATGACCTCGATGGGGCAGCCTTCTGAAGAAGGGTGATGGGCATGCACACAGAAATGCTCGTTGCAATGGCAAGTCTGCCAGAGAGCCTCTTGTCAGTGTCAAGGAGCATAGAAGAGCAACATTGCAGCTTAGAGCCCATGATTTCCAGGCTGCAAATGATGGACACCTCCAGGAGAGACCATGTGGACCTAGCCATGATGCTGCGTGTGATGGGCGATGTTGCGGCTTCCATTGCAGCACAGACGGAAGCGACTCAATGTTTCAGTGCTGCAGTAGAAGCTCAGACTGCTGCCATCGTTGTTGGGTTTGCGAGTGTTGAAAGGGGCTTGCAGTGCATTGCAACAGGTCAACGATCTGTCCTCCAACAGATTGCTAGGCATTCTGAGGTGCCGCCCAGGGGAGTGGCAGTGGGTCTGTGGAGCAATGAACCTGCCGTACTCTCTCGGGATGACAGCATTCCTACTCCTACCACTCCCCCTCGTCCACTGCCCTTGCCGCTGCCTACCAGCCAGCCAGCCACCCAGACTGCTGCCGCCCACGCCGAGATGGTGCAGTCTACAGCCAGGCCTCCTAGGTCTACAGCTGCTCAAGGACGTCCTCCATGGCTATCTGTAGCCTCCCCCACTGAAAGTCAGCAACCTTCTACCAGCCATGCTGTAGCCACTGGGGGAGCACTGCATAGGAACACTAAAGTAGATAAAGGCACACGAGTAACAGACACTAAGGGAATGCACAAGTGTGAATAGTTGATATTGTAATTTTGATTGCATTTAGAAAAATTTATGCATTTTGTTTGGAATGTGTGTTTTGTGGTGGCTCTCATTTCAGCTTTGTACCCAGGAGGGCGCTGTGACATTCCGTGATGGAGGGATGGTATGATGAGGAAATGGTGAGTAATGGGGATCTGCCGTTTCATTCACTGGAATCTGAGTCTAATTACCTGTTCATGGACAGCCCATCTGGAACGGGGATTTGCTGCCTGCCTCCTCCCTCCTCTTCATCTTCTTTCCCCGTGTCCTCCTCCTCTTCCTATTTCTCCTCCTCCTCCTCCTGAGCTGGTTCCACAATCCCTGGTGGATAGAGCTTCCAAATTGTGGAGTATGCAGCATCCCACCACGAAATGGAGAGCTCATCCCGAGTAGTAAAGGCAGCGGAACCATTACTTGAGTGGATGGTCTGCTTAATGATGTTCCTGATGGCAGCTTGGCTCTCATTATATAAGTGCTGGGCAGGAATGTTGGGGTAGTGGAGGGGAGTCATCAGCCAGGTACAGAGCAGATAGCCCTTGTTTCCAAGTAGCTAACCTCAGGTTTGATGTGGTGACAGGAAGATTGCTGACACACCGGACTGGCGCAGGATGAAGGCATCATGACTACTGTCAGGATGCCGGGCATTCACCATTAGTGTGCGTTGGGCAAGGTCACACACTAACTGCTCATTAACTGAGTGGTAGCCTTTGCAGTTACGGAACATCTCGGGATTGGTATACGGTGCCCACAAAGCCATGCGTATGCAGTTGATGGCACCCTGGAACATGGGGAAGCCCGATATCCTGTCATATGTTTGCTCGTCCTGCTTCTCTCTGTTCAGAGAGAATACAATATAGTTCCTTCTGCTGGATTAAAGAGCCTCTGTGACCTTCCAGATGCAGTGATGGACGGTGAACTGGGAGATGTTAGCTATGTCTCCTGCTGCAGACTGGAAGGATCCGCTGGTGAAGAAATTGTGACCTTGAGGGCCACTGGGAGAGCTGTGGTCACCCGATTATGTGGCTGCAGGTCTGGTTCCAAGAGGGGGCAGAGTTTTGTGACCACCTCCTTGATGAAGCGGAGCCTCCTAATACACTGCTCCTCGATTACTCGGATATAAGAGCAGTGCTCTCAAAACACCCTAGGTGGGTAAGGCTTCCTGGTGAGAGCGTTTCTGCTCCCCCGCCTCCTCCCTCTGTGAGCATCTTCTCTTCTTTGCTGCATCCACTCCCTCTCCCGAAGAAATTCGAGCGCCAGATGGACTGCAAGTAGAGCTCCCATGACTTTGAGCAAGTGGTGTGAGCAGAAGCCTTGAAATGAGAATGAAGGTGTTCTTCACTTGCAATAACACTCCCTGTGACCTCAGCAACTTTAAACAAGTTTCAAAAGCTGCAAGAGTTGCAGAAACTTAGACGGAGCTTGTCAAACCGAGAAACCATGTCAGCTACTGATGATCCTTTAAATAACACTCCTTCCTGCTGCTGAACACTTGGCCAGCTGGTCATGATTAAGAGAGGGCGGTAAATGGAGTGGTGACATTGAAAATGGAAGATCCTACGTCAAATGAGCGTTGTATACTCATTGACATTACAAATTGCCTCATTTCCATTTCTCCGGCGAGTGCTGGGAATGGCAGTGCTGCCAAGCTGCTGAAAATGGAGGTCGCTGAGGGACCCACCGACAGCAGGCAGAGGCGTGTCGGCCACCATTTTTTCAACAAAACGAGTCTTAACGGCCGGCGCTAAACCCCGAATTTCTACGCCATAATTTACTACTAAGGCTCAGAATTAAGATCAAAGTATGTGTTTCTTTTGGTATACACTAATAAATAAACCTTTGTGCTTGCATAGTAATATAGGAAACCTGGCAGAGATTTATGCACATGAACAATCTGACCATGTAGTCTGCTTCTGTCTTGTGTGCTGACATACATCATGCTTTTCAGCAGAACTGATCACTGAATAAAAGACAAATTCATCTGTGCATTTTGGCTTAATTGTAGCATTCCCGGCTCTGCGTCAGAGGGTGCAGGGTTTGTACCCTGCTCCAAACAATCCTCGAGAGTAGAAAGTGGGTCTGGCTCTGAATTCTGCATGACATCTCGTGAGATAGGCACGTAGAGTGAGCAGCCCCTCCTCATTCTGTGGGTTGTGGGAGCCCATAAACCGTACGTGCCACATATTACTAACCATCCTAATGCCTGGTGTCAAGAGCATTATGACCATGGGAGGAGCGTTCATGTTATGGCTTGTCAGACTATCAATCAGCCTGAAAATCCTTCCACTACTTCACACTATTCTCCAATGGACGAGAGTGAAGATATAAATGGCGCCGAAAGCAGAATGTTGAATTAATAATTAAATGGCTCTATTATTGCCTTTCCGTTGTTAATGATAACCCCAGGGGCAAATTGATTGTGTGAAAAAGGATGTGTCTGATCTCCTCACAATATGCCATTTTAATGAATTCTGTGTCATGTGGCTCTTTGTAAATAACTTCAAAGCTGAAGCAACTATTAAAAAAAAACTTTTTGTGTCAAATATATAGAAACAGTAACAATACAAAAAATGCATTAATGTCAGTCCTAATGTAATGGATCTTCAGCTGGAAAATGCACAAATGTCAACACTTATAAGACATTGTACTGAAAAGTATAATTTACATATTACCATATGAATAATAAAAATCTCTTCTAATTAATGGCTTCAATATTTTATATGGTGTTCTGGGAATGAGTAGTGTAATAAGTAAATTGCATACATTGGGCTGGATTTTCAGTTGTCTAACTCCTCAGTTAGTGGCCAGAGGAGGCGTAAGAGGTAACCGACTGAGAACTCAGTGTTTAGCGCCCTGACCAAAAATTCATTAGAGGCTCAAAAGGAGGCGCAAGCCACTGGTGCCTGGCTGCTGACGACCATTCCGATTATGACGTACTCTTGGTGCAACACCCACGCTTGCGCCCCTGTCGAAAAATTATGTGCGGCCGCCTCATTTAGCGGCACCAAGAACAATGTCTGGAAAAATAGTCGATACAGGCTTGCAGAGTCGTTAACTGGTGGCTGCAAGGAAGCGTTTCCCTTGGAGGTCATAGTCAGTGCAATGTTTGCACACAGCACGGTGATGAGCCTCTGAGTTTGCAGCGGCAGACAGAAATATGACTTCAGCTTGATTTTGAAAATTTGAATGGGTGCATTAATATACCACACCTTCAGAACACGACTTTTCCCAGGATCTGAATCGGAGTTTGGCGCATGCGTAATGACTCGGTTAAATTTAGCGCCGGCATTTTCGTTAGCATTTCCCCAGCTCTGGCATGCAATGGCTGGTTTAGTGTCCCTGTCAACGCTTCGGCCGATTCTGCCGAATTTCTGGGCGGGAGGAGCAAACTTTTTCAAGGCGCAAAAAGTACCGCTCTGCCTATATTAACATCACAATAGAGGCGGGACTGAATTTCTCCCCCATTAACTTTAAATTACGTCAAGGCAAAGATGGAATGGAGTGAGATCTTTTCCACTATGTATTCAGGTGCATATTATGCAGGAAGCTTTTAAACTGTTTTCATAAATGTGATTCGGCATTACAATTTTAGATGTCATTCAAGAAAAAAAAGAATGTGCATTTATTTAGGAAATCTAATTTTTCCTTGACTCATACCAAGTTTCCATTCATGTAGATATTACTACTAGGCTATTAATCTTTTGCAGCCTGGCCATAATAAGGCTGAAAATGTGCTGGGGGGCTTATTCTGGGGTAAGTGCTCGGATCTGCCCACCTGGGACCTCTACCATTGTCCCTGCTAAAGTTTGCGTGGTCGGGGGAGGATTCTTTATTTGCATGGCAATAGCAGGTGCCCGTGGTACTAAGGGCACATCTTGGATGCCCGCCTACTCATAGAATCATTGAATTTACAGCACAGAAGGAGGCCATTTCGGCCCATTGTGTCTGCGCCGGCCGACTAACGGCTATCCAGCCTAATCCCACTTTCCAGCTCTTGGTCTGTACCCCTGTAGGTTACGGCACTTTAAGTGCACATCCAAGTATCTTTTAAATGTGGTGAGGGTTTCTGCCTCTACCACCCTTTCAGGCAGTGAGTTCCAGACCCCCACCACCCTCTGGGTGAAGAAATTTCCCCTCTAAAACTCCCCCCAACTACTTTAAATCTATGTCCCCTGATTGTTGACCCTTCTGCCAAGGGAAATAGATCCTTCCTATCCACTCTATCCAGGCCCCTCATAATTTTATACACCTCAATCAGATCTTCCTTGAACCTCCTCTGTTCCAAAGAAACAGACCCAGCATCTCTAATCTTTTGTCATAGCCAAAATTCTCCAGTCCAGGCAACATTCTTGTAAATCTCCTCTGCAACTTTTCCAGTGCAATCACATCTTGTAATGTGGTGACCAGAACTGCACACAGTACTCTAGCTGTGGCATAACATCCTTCCTCTTGTATTCCATGCCTCAGCTAATAAAGGCAAGTATTCCATATGCCTTCTAACCACATTATCTACCTAGCCTGCTACCTTCAGGGTTCTGTGGACCTGCACTCCAAGGTCCTTTTGTTCCTCTACACTTTTCAGTGTCATACGATTTAATGTGTATTCCCTTACCTTGTTAGACCTCCCCAAATGCATTATCTCACACTTATCCGGATTGAATTCCATTTGCCACTGTTCTGCCCACCTGACCAGTACATTGATATCTTCCTGCAGTCCGCAGCTTTCTTCTTCATTATAAACCGCACAGCCTGTTAAGTATCGAATAACTCCACGAGGCTAAGTACGGTGAGCTTGTTCAGGCATGACCTTACTCCAGTTTATGTATTCTCAAAGTGAGGATTCACCATGGCTGCCAATATTATATACACGGCTTGCACGTGTCTGCCAGCGGCCATTAGGATCCGACAGTCGCGCCCTCCGGTGGCAGGTAAAACCCCGTTAACATACATCACATCATTCCCCCCAAAGTCCTTAGTACAGGTTGTATTTACAAGTTGAGATGGTCTGGGGCCTTCTGCTCCCTGGTTGATCTTCTCAGTTTGAACCCAAGCTTGGGTGAGTTAGTAGGACCATTGCTGCATTGCGGAGCAGTCGGTCTGACAGGACTGTCGGGGATGGTAGGTTTGTCTTCGTGAATGACACAAGGGTCAACTGATGGTTGGATGTGTGTTGGTTGGTCGATGATGATGATGTCATCTTCAATTTGTTCTGGGTTGTCTGTGAATCGCAGTTTGGTTTGGTCAATGTGCCTCTTGCACGTTTGGCCATTTAACAGTTTGGCTAGAAACACCCTGTTCCCCTCCTTGACCAAAACCATGCCAGCAACCCACTTTGGACCATGACCATAATTCAGGACAAATATAGGGTCATGAACAACAATGTCACGTGATACGCTCGCGCGATCGCGGTACCATTGCTGCCGTTGCCTTCTGGTTTCAACATGATCACTGAGATCCGGGTGTACAAGGGAGAGCCTGGTTTTGAAGCCTCTCTTCATTAACAGCTCGGCAGGAGGGATCCCGGTGAGCAAGTGGGTCTCGTCCGGTAACTGAACAGAATGCGGGACAAGCGGGTCTGTAGGGAGCCATGAGTCACGTGTTTTAGGCTCTGCTTAATGGTTTGGACAGCCTATTCCGCTTGACCGCTAGACGCGGGTTTGAAAGGGGCAAATCTGACATGCTTGATGCCATTACGGGTCATAAACTCATGGAACTCCGAACTGGTGAAACACAGTTCGTTGTCGCTGACAAAGACGTTAGGCAGGCCATGGGTGGCGAACATGGCCTGGAGGCTTTCAATAGTGGCTGTGGATGTGCTGGATGACATAATTACGCATTCAATCCATTTGGAGTAAGCGTCCACTACCACTAAAAATATTTTGCCGAGAAAGGGGCCGGCTAAGTCTAAGTGGATCCTTGACCACGGTTTGGATGGCCATGACCACAGACTCAGTGGAGCCTCCACAGGTGCGTTACTCAGTTGCATGCAAGTGTTGCATTGATGCACGCATGACTCCAAGTCCAAGTCAATGCCGGGCCACCAAACATGAGACCTGGCAATGGCCTTCATCATGACAATGCTTGTGTACTGTGGGTACTGTGTAAATCTCGCACAAAAGTTTCCCTGCCTTTTTTTGGCATAACAACACGATTACCCCATAACAGACAATCAAACTGAATAGACAATTCATCTTTGCGGTGGCTATAAGGCTTAATTTCATCCTGCATTTCCCTGGGAATGGCAGACCAATTTCCATTTAGGACACACCTTTTTACGCTTGACAGTACAGGATCCTGGCTGGTCCAAGTCATAATTTGGCGAGCCGTGACGGGTGACCCCTCGCTCTCGAAGGCATCCATGACCAGCAGCATGTCTGCGGGCTGCGGCATTTCCACCCCGGTTGTGGGCAATGGTAGCCAGCTAAGCGCATCAGCACAGTTTTCAGTGTCTGGTTTGTGGCGGATGACAGAATCATAAGCCGATAATGTCAGTGCACATCTTTGGATGCAGTACGAGGCATTGGTGTATATACCTTTGCTCTCAGAAAACAATGAAATAGCCCCCACAATGCCAACAAGGCGAGATTTGATTCACCCCCGATGGCGGACTTTGAGCAGTTACAGGTCGTATGAATGCGGACGAGTAGGTCCTGCCATGTGCAGCTCTGCCTGCCGATGATATTATTTTATGCACAGTACTTGCCGGTGAGTTTCGATGCTGGGAAGATATCTGTTTCGAGTTTTCGTCCGTGGCCATGCACGCCTGGGCGATCGTGATGGTCCTGCTCAGGTCTAGAGATTCAGCAGCCAGCTGCTTTCGAAGGATGACCTCGTGGCCAATGCCAAGCATAAAAAAGTCCCGCAGCATTTTCTCCAACGTAGCTCCGAAGTTGCAAGGCCCAGCGAAATATCTCAGGTCGGCGACAAATTCCGCCACATCCTGGCCCTCGGAGCGATTGTGCGAATAGAAACGCCATGATGATGCTTTCCTTCGGTTTAAAGTGGTTCCAAACCAGCGTACACAATTCATCATAAGTCTTATCCATTGGTCGAGTTGGTGAGAGTAGATTCTTGATAAGGCCATAAATTGTTGACCCACAAACGGTGAGGAGAACTACCCTGCGCTTAATTGCATTATCGGTTCCTTCCAATCCGTTGGCTATGAAGTACTGGTCGAGGTGATTAGTGAAATCCTCCCAGTCTTCCCCTTTCACGAATCTCTCCAAAATTCCAACAGACATGGTTGCGCGAAAGTTCGTATTTTTAACTCGTCACCAACTGTTAAGTATCGAATAACTCCACGAGGCTAAGTACGGTGCGCTAGTTCAGGCATGACCTTACTCCAGTTTATTTATTCTCAAAGTGAGGATTAAACATGGTTGCCAACATTATATACATGGCTTGCACATGTCTGTCAGCGACCATTAGACTCCGACAGTCGCGCCCTCCGGTGGTAGGTAAAACCCAGTTAACATATGTGTCATGTATCTTACATTATTATATATAACTGTATCCTAACATGCTGTACATGACTGTAATAAGATATGACCTGTAACCACCAGTATACCTTATCACCAGGGTGCACTTGCAAGAGACAGGTATATAAGGACAGGTCTCAGGCAAGTGCAGCATTCCAGAGCTGTGAAATAAAGGTGCAGGTCCAGAGTGACCTTGACTTCACTACATGCCTCGTGTGAATCATAGAGACCAAGAACCTTAGAGGCAGCAGCACTGGTTGCAGGGACATTCTTGGTAGTGGAAGAAAAAACGAGGTTGATTTACAATGCAGGTACGACAATTAACGAAATATCGGAACAAGAAGTTCACAGCACTAAACAAGCTGCTACCCCCACACACAGACAAAACCGGGAGAACAGGCTCTCAACAGCAGGCAGAAGCCATCAAGGGCCACAGGAATGACCGTTCACACCTCATCACCCCACAATGCAAGCAATCAACTACAAACTGAGAGAAGCTCAAGAGAGATCAGCCAGGCGCAGCTCATTCTTTGGGGACACTTTGAACAATGGAACAGGTCTGTGCTGGAGGTGTGGAGGTGGGCACTCGTCAAGGGGATGTCGATTTCAGCAGGCTGTTTGCAGAAATTGTGAATATGCAGGGCATTTGGCCCGCATGTGCAAAAAAACGGCAGCTCGGCTGGTATACGAATCGGATGGGTCGGAAAGCGGACCAGAAGATGGTGGGGACAGTACCCGGGACACCGATGTACAGCGGGTCAACACGATCAATGGCTGCTGCTCCTACAACAGGACGCCTCCTATAATGATGAGGGTCCTACTCAACGGGATATCTGTCAACATGGAGCTGGATACGGGAGCGAGTCAATCTCTCATGGGCGCTCAACAAATTGAACAACTGTGGCCGCATAAAAAAGACAGACCAAAACTCATAAGGGTCGACACCAAACTAAGGACCTATACCAAAGAAATCGTACCAGTCCTCGACAGCGCCATGCTCTCTGTCACACACAAAGGGACAGTGAACCAACTTCCCCTGTGTATTGTCCCTGGAGACCCCCCAGCACTGCTGGGGAGAAGCTGGCTGGCAAAACTAAACTGGAAATGGGATGATGTCCATGCCATGTCATTAGAGGAACGGACCTCCTGCTCAACAGTTATAAAGCGATTTGAACATCTCTTTCAGCCAGGTGTGGGTACTTTCAAAGGGGCCAAAGTCAAAATCTACATCACACAGGATGCTAGACCGGTCCATCACAAGGCCAGAGCTGTACCCTATGTGATGAGGGAAAAGATTGAACACGAACTAGACAGGCTTCTGCAGGGCCTTGGTGAGTTGCTGCAGTGCATCTTGTAACTGGTGCCATGGTGTACCAGTGGTGGAGGGAGTGAATGTTTAAAGTGATGGATGGGCTGCCAATCAAGTGAGCTGCTTTGTCCTGGACAGTGTCAAGCTTCTTGAATGTTGTTGGAGCTGCACTCATCCAAGCAAGTGGAGAGTATTTCATCACACTCCTGACTTGTGCTTTGTAAATGGTGGAAAGGCTTTGAGGAGTCAGGAGGTGAGTCACTTGCCAAAGAAGACTGTTAGAAATCAGGGATGCCTAAAAATGTATAAAACTGTTACGAATGTATACAACTGATATGAGTACTGTGTTTGAATCGTTGTTTTGGACTGGAGACATGGTGTCTGCTTAGAATAATAGAGAAATGATAGAGAAATGCTAATTATCTGTGATTTTTAAGTAAAAGCCTCAGTTTGTTTATGTATCTTAAGACAATTTGTATGGGAAGGCTTTGAAGCGAAGGATGCTTGTAGCAATTAGTGTAGCAAACAGGCATTTTGCTATGTCGTAAAGACTGGTTGAGGTGACAAAGCTCTGGTTTGGGCCTCATAGTTCAAAGGATAAAGATCTTGGCTTTATATTGAGGGAATAAGGACAAGATAGATGAAACGTTTTCCACAGGAAGAAACCCTGGGTTAATATAAACAGAGATATATCAAAGGAATTCTACAGAAAAGCGACTTTGATAAGGTATAAACATTATAAACAATGACATATGGCCAGAATCGTAAGACATGTTTAAGACGGGTTCTTGAAATGATAATCGAGACAAAGAACTAGCAGTCTTATTGGACATTAAGGTTTTAGGGGAACCTCTATAGGTCAAAAGGTCTTGTCAATATCCAGGGTCAGACATATCCCTAAAAAGTGAGTAAAAGTAAAACTTAGAGATCTGTTTAGCATAGATGGTGTGAGGGAAGAGCGGAATCAAAGTCGAGCTGGTCGAACACTTTTCAAGTAATCCCATGCTTTACTAAAAGAAGCTCTAGACAAGCGAAATAGACTGCAAAAAAAAAGAACTGCTTACATGCGCCAGCCATTTGTCCGATCGGGATGGGTATTAACTACCTGTTACGGTTGTATGTTTTTGCTATATAGCTAATGTGTTATATTCCATCTTAAACTCTGATTAAACACAATATATCCGTCAGATTGGTTTTACAGTCGATCCTGATTATTATCAAGGGCAGGTGGCTAGACTTTCTCTTGTTGGAGGTGGTCATTGCCTGCCACTTTTGTGGTGCAAATGTTACTTGCCACATCAGCCAAAGCCTATATGTTGTCCAGGTCTTGCTCCATGCGGACATGAACTGTTTCATTATCTGCGGAGTTGCGAATGGAACTGAAGACAGTGAAAATCCCCACATCTGACCTTATGTTGGAAGGAAGGTCATTGATGAAGCAGCTGAAAATGGTTGAGCCTAGGACATTGCCCTAAGGAACTCCTGCAGTGAGGTCCTGGGGCTGAGATAATTGGCCTCCAACAACCACAACCATCTTCCTTTATGCGAGGTATGACTCCAGCCAATGGAGAGTTTTCCCCCGATTCTCATTAACTTCAATTTTATTCGGGCTCCTTGATGCCACACTTGGTCAAAGATTGCCTTAATGTCAAGGGCAATCACTCTTGCCTCACCTCTGGAATTCAGCTCTTTTGTCCATGTTTGGACCAAGGCTGTAATGAGGTTTGGAACAGAGTGGTCCTGGCGGAATCCAAACTGAGTATTGGTGAGCAGGTTATTGGTGAGTAAGTGCCGCTTGATAGCACTGTCGATAACTCCTTCCATCACTTTGCTGATGATTGAGAGTAGACTGATGGGGTGGTAATTGGCCGGATTGAATTTGTCATGTTTTTGTGGACAGGAAATATCTGGGCAATTTTCCAATTTGCTGGGTAGATGCCAGTGTTATAGCTGTACTGGAACAGCTTTGCTCGAGGCGGGCTAGTTCTGGAGCACAAGTTTTCAGCACCACAGCCGGGATGTTGTCGGGGCCCATAGCCAATGCTGTATCTAAATGCGACAGCATCTCGCAAACCTGCTGATACTAAATACTAAATACTGCCTACTTATTCTTGCTGAAAAGAAAGGTAGCCTTGCTTTTCTTAGATTGTTAGTCTGCAGCTCTTTAATTACTATGGATGGCCAACTATAGTCAAAAGACACCCAATAAATCAGCTTCCAGCATAGGTTTGTTGCTTGTCAATTTCAATGACAGCGATCCTGAAATAAACGGAGACTCTCCAGTTAAACAGGACAATAGGATAAAGGTAGTAGATGAGAATGTATAAAATTAATTAAAATATCCAACAAATTATGATTAAAAAGTAGCAATGAGGCCAGCTGGGTTCAGGCTGGCTGTTTGGGGTACTGTCAGCCTATTTCAAAATTGCAGATCAGCTGCTGCAAAGTATGAACTGATGTGCTGAAATTGCTAGAGATAAGCACAAACTGCTTTACAGCACTTACCTCTGAAGCTGGGGCCCATAGTTGGCATTGGGGTGCCACAATCTGGACACTCCTGTGACTTAATTGGGAGCTGCACTCGAAGGGAGTGCAGGCCAAAGAAAATGTTCCAACACTGTAGCACTGTTGCTCTAGTGCAGCGTCTGCAGGGGTAGCATTTGTCTTGTAGAGGCACAGTGGAAAGGTTTGATGTGGGGGCCCTACATTTTACTAGATACTTATAGTAAATACAACCTACTGAATCTAGTGTCAAATCCGCACACGTCCGATCATGAAAAGGCATATTTACAATCGGTATTATTAAACTACTCGGAGCTCCTTCACGGCAAACGAGCCAAAGGTGGGCAGCGGAAACGCTACAAGGACACCCTCAAAGCCTCCCTGATAAAGTGCGACATCCCCACTAACACCTGGGAATCCCTGGCCAAAGACCTCCCTAAGTGGAGGACGTGCATCCGAGAGGTCACTGAGCACCTCGAGTCTCAATGCCGAGAGCATGCAGAAATTAAGCGCACGCAACGGAAAGAGCGTGCGGCAAACCAGTCCCACCTACCCCTTCCCTTAACGACTACCTGTCCCACCTGTGACAGAGTCTGTGGCTCTCGTATTGGACTGTTCAGCCACCAAAGAACTCACTTCAGGAGTGGAAGCAAGTCTTCCTCGATTCCGAGGGACTGCCTATGATGATTATGATTATTATTAAAAATAGCGGACAAAATCAAATCGCATGAAATGGTTATAGAGGTCTTGAAATGTCAATGCTAACTTCAGTCTATGAGCCGTAGGACAACTCAAAAACTAGCTTTTCATGCTTTAGCTGCAGTGAAGTTTTGTATAACATCTGAGTAGTCGAGTGGCATGCACAGTTTTTAAGAACTGATTTCCATCTTTTCCTTCCCCCACCTCAGCCATGACTGCTGGAGAGTGAGTGGGGTCCGCTGGATTACCACTCTTATTATCACTGACTCACTGATTCATTCTCTTAGGCTCAGTCACTGACACACACACTCTCTCATGTTTCATCACTGACTCACACTCATCACCCACTTATTCGCTAACTCACTCAAACTCTCTCATAATCATTCACTCTCACTCAGTAACTCACCCTCTCACACTTATCCCTTTACTGTCATTTACACTTACACTCTCACTCAATCTCACTCTCTGTCTTTCAATTCCTCACAGTCTTTTACCCAATCACACTTTCCTTCACTCTCTCTCACCATCTTACTGACTGATTCACTCGTTTACATCCTCACTCAGGAACTCACCTCTTTTACTCTCAAATTCACTTAATCGCACACCTTCACTTTCACTCAGGCTCACACCCATAGAAACATAGAAAATAGGTACAGAAGTTGGGCATTTGGCCCTTCGAGCCTGCACCACCATTCAATAAGATCATGACTGATCATTCACCTCAGTTCCCCTTTCCCGCTTTCACTCCATATCCCTTGATCCCGTTAGCCGTAAGGGCCATATCTAACTCCCTCTTGAATATATCCAATGAACTGGTATCAACAACTCTCTGCAGTAGAGAATTCCACAGGTTAACAACTTTCTGAGTGAAGAAGTTTCTCCTCATCTCGGTCCTAAATGGCTTACCCTTTATCCTTAGACTGTGTCCCCTGGTTCTGGACTTGCCCAACATCAGGAACATTCTTCCTGCATCTAACCTGTCCCGTCCTGTCAGAATTTTATATGTTTCTATGAGATCCCCTCTCATCCTTCTAAACTTCAGTGAATACAGGGCCAGTCGATCCAGTCTCTCCTCATATGTCAGTCCTGCAATCCTGGGAATCAGTCTGGTGAACCTTCGCTGCACTCCCTCAATAGCAAGAATGTCCTTCCTCAGATTAGGAGACCAAAACTGAACACAATATTCCAGGTGAGGCCTCACCAAGGCCCTGTACAACTGCAATAAGACTTCCCTGCTCCTATACTCAAATTCCCTAGCTATGAAGGCTAACATACCATTTGCCTTCTTCACCGCGTGCTGTACCTGCATGCCAACTTTAAATGACTGATGTACCATGACACCCAGGTCTCGATGCGCCTCCCCTTTTCCGAATCTGCCGCCATTCAGATAATATTCTGCCTTTGTGTTTTTGCCACCAAAGTGGATAACCTCACATTTATCCACATTATACTGCATCTGCCATGCATTTGCCCACTCACCTAACCTGTCCAAGTCACCCTGCAGTCTCTTAGCATCTTCCTCACAGCTCACACCGCCACCCAGCTTAGTGTCATCTGCAAACTTGGAGATATTACATTCAATTCCTTCATCTAAATCATTGATGTATCTTGTAAAGAGCTGGGGTCCCAGCACTGAGCCCTGCGGCACCCCACTAGTCACTGCCTGCCATTCTGAAAAGGACCCGTTAATCCCAACTCTCTGCTTCCTGTCTGCCAACCAATGCTCGATCCACGTTAGTACATTACCCCCAATACCAAGTGCTTTAATTTTGCACACCAATCTCTTGTGTGGGACCTTGTCAAAAGCCTTTTGAAAGTCCAAATACACCACATCCACTAGTTCTCCCTTGTCCACTCTACTAGATAATCCTCAAAAAATTCTAGAAGATTTGTCAAGCATGATTTCCCTTTCATAAATCCATGCTGACTTGGACCGATCCTGTCACTGCTTTCCAAATGCGCTGCTATTTCATCTTTAATAACTGATTCCAACATTTTCCCCACTACTGATGTCAGGTTAACCGGTCTATAATTACACGTTTTATCTCTCCCTCCTTTTTTAAAAAGCAGTGTTACATTAGCTACCCTCCAATCCATAGGAACTGATCCCGAGTTGATAAATTGTTGGAAAATGATCACCAATGCATCCACTATTTCGAGGGTGTCATGTATCTTACATTATTATATATAACTGTATCCTAACATGCTATACACCAGCATGTAACCACCAGCATACCTCACCATCAGGGATGCACTTGCAAGAGACAGGTATATAAGGACAGGTCTCAGGCAAGTGCAACATTCCAGAGCTGTGAAATAAAGGTGCAGGTCCACAGTGACCTTGACTTCACTACATGCCTCGTGTAAATGTATACTGAGGGGACAGGACTTTACAGTGGCGACGAGTTATGGGATTACAGAATCCACAGAATGGCGAACAACGGATCAGATGAAAAATACAATGCGGGAGACAATTGGGAGGACTTTATAGAAAGGCTCCAGCAAAGCTTTGTAACCAAAGACTGGTTAGGCAATGATAAGGCAGACAAGAGAAGAGCCCATCTCTTGGCTAGCTGTGGCTCGAAAACATACGCTTTAATGAAGGATCTGTTGGAACCCGAGAAATCAGCAAGCAAGTCGTTTGAAGAATTGAGCACACTGGTAAGAGACCACCTGAAGCCAGCGAGCAGCCTACACATGGCCAGACACAGTTTCTACAACTACAGACGCTGTGTAGGCCAGAGCATACCCGACTTCGTGGTGGAACTTCGGAGGTTGGCTAGTTTATGTGAGTTCTCCGATGAACTGAGGAGAGAAATGCTGAGAGACTTTTTCATTGAAGGAATAGGCCATGCAGCCATATTCCAAAAGCTCATAGAGACCAAGAACCTGACCTTAGAGGCAGCAGCACTGGTTGCAGAGACATTCTTGGTAGGGGAAGAAGGAACAAGGTTGATTTACAATGCAGGTACGACAACTAATGAAATATCGGAACAAGAAGTTCACAGCACTAAACAAGCTGCTACCCCCACACACAGACAAAACAGGGAGAACAGGCTCTCGACAGCAGGCAGAAGCCATCAAGGGCCATAGGAATGGCCGTTCACACCTCATCAACCCACAATGCGAGCAATCAACTACAAACTGAGAGAAGCTCAAGAGAGATCAGCCAGGCGCAGCTCATTCTTTGGGGACACTTTGAATAATGGAACAGGTCTGTGCTGGAGGTGTGGGGGTGGGCACTCATCAAGGGGATGTCAATTTCAGCAGGCTGTTTGCAGAAATTGTGAATATCCAGGGCATTTGGCCCGCATGTGCAAAAAAACGGCAGCTCGGCTGGTATACGAATCGGATGGGTCTGAAAGCGGATCAGAAGATGGTGGGGACAGTACCCGGGACACCGGTGTACAGTGGGTCAACACGATCAATGGCCGCTGCTCCTACAACAGGACGCCTCCTATAATGATGAGGGTCCTACTCAACGGGATATCTGTCAACATGGAGCTGGATACAGGAGCGAGTCAATCTCTCATGGGCGCTCAACAATTTGAACAACTGTGGCCGCATAAAAGAGACAGATCAAAACTCACAAGGGTCGACACTAAACTAAGGACCTATACCAAAGAAATCGTACCAGTCCTCGGCAGCGCCATGCTCTCTGTCACACACAAAGGGACAGTGAACCAACTTCCCCTGTGGATTGTCCCCGGAGACCCTCCAACACTGCTGGGAAGAAGCTGGCTGACAAAACTAAACTGGAAATGGGATGATGTCCATGCCATGTCATTAGAGGAACAGACCTCCTGCTCAACAGTTATAAAGCGATTTGAACATCTCTTTCAGCCAGGTGTGGGCACTTTCAAAGGGGCCAAAATCAAAATCTACACCACACAGGATGCTAGACCAGTCCATCATAAGGCCAGAGCTGTACCCTATGTGATGAGGGAAAAGATTGAACACGAACTAGACAGGTTTCTGTGGGAAGGCATTATATCATCTGTGGAATTTAGCGACTGGGCAAGTCCCATCTTCCCAGTCATGAAGCCTGATGGATCCGTACGAATCTGTGGGGGCTACAAATCTACGGTGTTCTTCAGTATCGCAACCCGTGATGAGGATGTCGTCTTGAAAAACCACTGTCCTTGGAATCGACTTGAGGAGACTTTCCATGTTTTGTTGAAAGATCGCGGTGGCCGAGCGACTCCCGAACAGACATCTGTTGTACTCAAACAACCCCTTGTGTGTCATGATGGTGGTCAGCTTCTTCAAATCACTCGCCAGCTCCTGGGTCATGTAAGCTGAGGTCAGGTCCAATTTTGAAAAAAGTTGCCACCGGATAGCGTCGCAAAGAGGTCTTCCGTTCTCGATAGCGGGTACTGGTCTTGGAGTGATACCCGATTGATGGTGGCCTTGTAATCACCACATATCCTGATCGACCCATCTGCCTTGAGCATCAGCACAATCGGGCTCGCCCAGTCACTGAATTCAACTGGCGAGATGATGCCTTCCCTCAGCAGGCGGTCCAATTCGCCTTCTATCTTTTCCCGCATCATGTACGGCACCGCTCTGGCCTTGTTGTGCACTGGCCTGGCGTCCGGGTTTATGGTATCATTACCTTGGTCCCCATGAAAGTGCCAATGCCGGGTTGAAATAGTGAGTCAAATTTGTCCAGGACCTATGAGCATGATATTCGTTCCACAGAAGAAATTGCATTGACATTGCCCCATTTCCAGTTCATGACAGCAAGCCAACTCCTCCCCAGCAGTGCGGGATCATCCCCTGGGACAATCCAGAGTGGCAACCTGTTCTCCGAATCTTTGTGAGTCACGACTGCCTAGCACCGGAATGATCTCCTTTGTATATGTCTGTAGCTGTGCATCAATCGGCAATAATTTTGGCCTCCTGGCCTTGGACGCCACAACTTGTCGAACTGTTTGATACCCATCAGGGACTGGCTGGCCCCAGTGTCTAGCTCCATTGATACTGGGATGCCATTGAGGAGCACTTTCATCATTATCGGTGGTGTCCTGGTGTATGAACTGTATATGTGCTCCACATGAACTCGCTGAACTTCAGCTTCCAGCGATTTCCCCCAGTGTCCATAGGGCTTACATCGGGCCCGTCCTCCTCGTACATCAATTTGGCTGCAGGCTTTCTGCACATACTCACCAAGTGACCGCTGACATTACAACTTCAGCAGGTATATTGCTGATACCTGTAAGCTCTGGCTGTGAGTTTGCCTCCACACCTCCAACATGAGCCGTTGTTGGAAACAAAAGGTCTATTACCAGTTGATCGTCTCTGACTGTCTCTGTAACTGTCCTTAAATGCACCATTGACAAGTGTTGATGACCCCATTACTGGCCGCATTGTCCCTTGCGATGGCATGAATCGCCGTTCAGCTAGCCATCGTCTCTGTTGAATTCCCCTTTTGGGTTCGACTACATGCTCGGGCATGTCCGATTGCCCCTGTCTGCCTGGAGAACTGTGTGCCGCATTAACAATGTTGACTCCCTGTCCATTTGCTGCATTTAAACCAAAATTTTTGTCAAACATCATTCTGGTCTCTTCCTCCCCTGAGATAAATGTCTGGGCCAGCAAAGCTGCCTTTTCCAGGGTCAAGTCTTTGGTCTCAATCAGTTTCCTGAAAACCCCAGCGTGCCCGAAGCCCTCAATAAAAAAGTCTTGCAGCATCTCCGCTCTGCATGCATCTGGGAACTTACATAGGCTCGCCAGTCGCCGGAGGTCTGCCACGAAGTCTGGAATGCTTTGCCCTTCTCGCCACCGGTGCGTGTAAAACCGGTGTCTCGCCATGTGCATGCTGCTCGCCGGTTTAAAGTGTTCCCCGATCAACTTACTGAGCTCTTCAAAAGTCTTGTCTGCCGGCTTCTCAGGTGCTAGAAGATCCTTCATCAGGGAGTATGTCCTGGATCCACAAACCGTCAGGAGATGAGCCCTGCGTTTGTCGGCCGAATCCTGTCCCAGCCATTCCTTAGTGACGAAACTTTGCTGTAGTGTCTCAATAAAGTCGTCCCAATCATCACCAACACAGTACTTCTTGTCTGTGCTGCTAGTGGTCAGGCTCGTGTGGTTTAAATCCCAGTTTCTCATCGCCAATAATATGTCCTTACTATACAGTACAAATGCACACGAGGCCCATACTAGAGAGAAGATCACTCTGTGACCAGTGACCTTTATTAGCCAGTACTGAAGTGATGAAGGTAGGTGGAGCTTCCCCTTTTATACCTGAAAGTCCAGGTTAGGAGTGTCTCCCACCACCTAGTGATCAGTGTTCTCACGGTGTACAACTTAGGTCAGTTTCTACATGGGTTACAATGACAGTTGAATACATGACAATCCCAGTCGTTGGTAGTGTGAATGTAAAGGTACTCTATGATGGCGTGGTGCACAAGTTACCTCTGTGGATTGTTGCAGGTGATGGACCAACGCTGCTTGGCAGAAAGTGGATGGAGAAGATCCAGTGGAAGTGGGAAGATTTCACCCCTCCAGCGATCGAAGCCCTCTGCGCTCAGAGGCAAAGCAAGCCCTCTCTTGAAGGTGGGCCCAGCACCGATGAGCTGACCAGCACGGCACCCGAGACACAGACCGCCCAGCACGACTGCGTGGAGATGATCCAGCTGAGACGACATGAACGCACCTTCCAGGCTCCAGTGGCAGGGCTCAGGAGGGAGAAAATAGGATCCAGCAGCAACTTCCCAACTACGGAGGCAAAACCCGGGAGAAGAGGATCGCCACAGTTGACATCGTGGACGAAGCAAAGATGGTGCCCGCACCATGAGGCGATGCGCTGAAGACAAAGATGGCCAGACCACGAAGTGCAGCGCTGATGGAGCAACACGAGGCACCAAACGGAGAAGCAGATTGGGGTAAAGCAAGCAAGGCTCTCTTAAAGGAGGCCTGCAACCCACTACAATTAAAGGGACAGTTCCACACAATTAAGCAATGTAACAAGAATTGTTAGAGACTAAAGGTGTAACGGATAATGTAAAGTGTGTAACTGACCATGTAAAATGTGTAACCGATAATCGGAATTGTATACATGCAACCAGCGAGGAAAAGTCGCGCGATTGTGATCGGACCCCTAGAGTGTCCATCATAAGTAAGCAAAAGCGATGCGATGCAGGATTCCCACTGCACGCAGCCAATGCAGCGGGCAGACACCCATCGGGTGCACACAGGTCCAGTGAGCTACCCAATGCAGTAGCCTGCGTACCGAGGACCAGAGTCATGCAGCACGAAGTGTGACCACAAGCAGCCAACACACACGAGCTGTTAAGCAAGCGACCTCATAAGGACATAAGAACATAAGAATTAGGAACAGGAGTAGGCCATCTAGGCCCTCGAGCCCGCTCCGCCATTCAAAAAGATCATGGCTGATCTGGCCGTGGACTCAGCTCCACTTACCCGTCCGCTCCCCATAACCATTAATTCCCTTATTGGTTAAAAATTCCCTTATTGGTTAAATTCCCTTATTGACCTCAGCAGGGCAAAGGCACCGGTGGTGATACCATGCCCTGGGTCGGCTCCATCTCTCAGGCAATCGATGGCACCAACTGCCACGAGCCTGAAGGAGCAGACTGCACCAAGGCCATACCCCTAGATGTAGGGTCACCCGCCACTGTCTCCCCAGAGGAAACAAGCACCAGTCAGGATCTCAAACCAAGCAACGCTCAGGCCAGCGAGTCAGCGGTTCCCTGTGCACTGCTCGACGACAGCTCCTCAGGGAGCAGCTGGGACCCAGGGCATAAAGAAAGGACGGGGGTGAGGCGGTCACAGACATCTGTAAACCTGCCTGACGCTAGGAACCATGGCGACAGCCCCAAGAGCAGGCTATGCAAGCCAACCGGCTTCCCACTGCCAGCACCAGGCACTGAGCCGCCACAGGACTGCAGGGACACCACCCAGTAGCTACGGAACTAGTTTGTCCTTAAGCACCGGTCACCGCATTAGAAGGCACCTAATGCTCTAGTCACACCACGGAAATACTCAACAAAAAAAAACATACAAAACCCACTTACCTGAACTTGTGTGTACATGAATGCCAGGAGCCCCTGCCACACCAACGTGGGAGGAGGGGAGAATGGAGTCGTCAGAAACACACGCACAAACAGCAACCACCAGCATGCTACTGCACCAACTACCCACCCAAGGTTGCACCAGCCCGTTAGAGGTCTCCCAGACAGAACCCACATAGAGCTCAGCCCAGAGCATGAGTAATGCAGAGGCGATTTGCACTGAGAGTTCAGGGGGGAGTGATGTCATGTATTTTACATGGCCACTGTTGGTACCATATCAAGGTTTGCCACCAGAGGGCACAGCAGTGGGAGACTTGTAGGTTACCTGTTCAGGTGTGCCTGGCCTAGTATAAAAGGCAGGCCACCAGGTCTGATCCTCACTCTGGAGTTAACTAATAAAGGACTAAGGTCACTACAGTTCAAGTACAACACACTGCCTCGTGGAGTCATTGTTAGAGCATCTAAGGACACAACAGTCTATGCAACCTCAATGACATCTAGTGCTCCTGCGGCCATGTGCTCCTCCACCGTGGAGGTAGTGAGCCCAAGCACCTTGCCGCAGGGCACCACGTGTCTCCATGTTGGCGCTGAGCCCGCGGAGCTTGGTTCGACGCAGCAGGACTGCTCCACGAGCAGCAGATCTGAGCAGGGACATGGTACACTTGTACAGGAGGAGTGTTGAAATAGGTCAGCAGATCTCCAGACATTGGGGGGCATATCCGGTGTCCCTGGGCGCTACGTGTGTGGGAAGTGTATCCGCCTCGAGCTCTTGACGGTCCGCGTTGCGGAATTGGAGCTGAGGGTGGATTCACTCTGGAGCATCCATGATGCTGAGAATGACGTGAGTATCACGTGTAGTGAGTTGGTCTTACCGCAGGAGAAGGGTCCACAGCCAGATAGGGAATGGAAGACCAGCAGGAAGAGCAGTGCAAGAAAGATAGTGCAGGGGTCCCCTGTGGTCATCCCCCTGCAAAACAGATACACTGCTTTGAGTACTGTTGGGGAGGATGACTCATCAGGGGAGGGCAGCAGCAGCCAAGTTCATGGCACCGTAGGTGGCTCTGCTGCAAAGGAGGGCAGGAAAAAGAGTGGGAGCGCGATAGTGATAGGGGATTCGATGGTGAGGGGAATAGATAGGCGTTTCTGCGGACGCAACCGAGACTCCAGGATGGTATGTTGCCTCCCTGGTGCAAGGGTCAAGGATGTCTCGGAGCGGGTGCAGGACATTCTGAAATGGGAGGGAGAACAGCCAGTTGTCGTGGTGCACATTGGTACCAACGACATAGGTAAAAAAAGGGATGAGGTCCTACGAAAAGAATTTAAGGAGCTAGGAGCTAAATTAAAAAGTAGGACCTCAAAAGTAGTAATCTCGGGATTGCTACCAGTGCCACGTGCGAGTCAGAGTAGGAATCACAGGATAGCGCAGATGAATACATGGCTTGAGCAGTGGTGCAGCAGGGAGGGATTCAAATTCTTGGGGCATTGGATCCGGTTCTGGGGGAGGTGGGACCAGTACAAACCGGACGGTCTGCACCTGGGCAGGTCCGGAACCAATGTCCTAGGGGGAGTGTTTGCTAGTGCTGTTGGGGAGGAGTTAAACTAATATTGCAGGGGGATGTGAACCTATGCAGGGAGACAGAGGGAGACAAAAATGAGGCAAAAGCAAAAGACAGAAAGGAGATGAGGAAAAGTGGAGGGCAGAGAAACCCAAGGCAAAGAACAAAAAGGGCCACTGTACAGCAACATTCTAGAAGGACAAAGGGTGTTAAAAAAGCAAGCCTGAAGGCTTTGTGTCTTAATGCAAGGATTATCCGCAATAAGGTGGATGAATTAACTGTGCAAATAGATGTTAACAAATATGATGTGATTGGGATTACGGAGACGTGGCTCCAGGATGATCAGGGCTGGGAACTCAGCATCCAGGGGTATTCAACATTCAGGAAGGATAGAATAAAAGGAAAAGGAGGTGGGGTAGCATTGCTGGTTAAAGAGGAGATTAATGCAATAGTTAGGAAAGACATTAGCTTGGATGATGTGGAATCTATATGGGTAGAGCTGCAGAACACTAAAGGGCAAAAATCGTTAGTGGGAGTTGTGTACAGACCTCCAAACAGTAGTAGTGATGTTGGGGAGGGCATCAAACAGGAAATTAGGAGTGCATGCAATAAATGTGCACCAGTTATAATGGGTGACTTTAATATGCACATAGATTGGGCTAGCCAAATTGGAAGCAATACGGTGGAGGAGGATTTCCTGGAGTGCATAAGGAATGGTTTTCTAGACCAATATGTCGAGGAACCAACTAGGGGGGAGGCCATCTTAGACTGGGTGTTGTGTAATCAGAGAGGATTAATTAGCAATCTCATTGTGCGAGGCCCCTTGGGGAAGAGTGACCATAATATGGTGGAATTCTGCATTAGGATGGAGAATGAAACAGTTAATTCAGAGACCATGGTCCAGAACTTAAAGAAGGGTAACTTTGAAGGTATGAGGCATGAATTGGCTAAGATAGATTGGCTAATGATACTTAAGGGGTTGACTGTGGATGGGCAATGGCAGACATTTAGAGACCGCATGGATGAATTACAACAATTGTACATTCCTGTCTGGCGTAAAAATAAAAAAGGGAAGGTGGCTCAACCGTGGCTATCTAGGGAAATCAGGGATAGTATTAAAGCCAAGGAAATGGCATACAAATTGGCCAGAAATAGCAGCGAACCTGGGGACTGGGAGAAATTTAGAACTCAGCAGAGGAGGACAAAGGGTTTGATTAGGGCAGGGAAAATGGAGTACGAGAAGAAGCTTGCAGGGAACATTAAGGCGGATTGCAAAAGTTTCTATAGGTATGTAAAGAGAAAAAGGTTAGTAAAGACAAACGTAGGTCCCCTGCAGTCGGAATCAGGGGAAGTCATAACGGGGAACAAAGAAATGGCAGACCAATTGAACAAGTACTTTGGTTCAGTATTCACTAAGGAGGACACAAACAACCTTCCGGATATAAAAGTGGTCAGAGGGTCTATTAAGGAGGAGGAACTGAGGGAAATCTTTATTAGTCGGGAAATTGTGTTGGGGAAATTGATGGGATTGAAGGCCGATAAATCCCCAGGGCCTGATGGACTGCATCCCAGAGTACTTAAGGAGGTGGCCTTGGAAATAGCAGATGCATTGACAGTCATTTTCCAACATTCCATTGACTCTGGATCAGTTCCTATCGAGTGGAGGGTAGCCAATGTAACCCCACTTTTTAAAAAAGGAGGGAGAGAGAAAGCAGGGAATTATAGACCGGTCAGCCTGACCTCAGTAGTGGGTAAAATGATGGAATCAATTATTAAGGATGTCATAGCAGCGCATTTGGAAAATGGTGACATGATAGGTCCAAGTCAGCATGGATTTGTGAAAGGGAGATCATGCTTGACAAATCTTCTGGAATTTTTTGAGGATGTTTCCAATAAAGTGGACAAAGGAGTACCAGTTGATGTGGTATATTTGGACTTTCAGAAGGCTTTCGACAAGGTCCCACACAGGAGATTAATGTGCAAAGTTAAAGCACATGGGATTGGGGGTAGTGTGCTGACGTGGATTGAGAACTGGTTGTCAGACAGGAAGCAAAGAGTAGGAGTAAATGGGTACTTTTCGGAATGGCAGGCAGTGACTAGTGGGGTACCGCAGGGTTCTGTGCTGGGGCCCCAGCTGTTTACATTGTACATTAATGATTTAGACAAGGGGATTAAATGTAGTATCTCCAAATTTGCGGATGACACTAAGTTGGGTGGCAGTGTGAGCTGCGAGGAGGATGCTATGAGGCTACAGAGTGACTTGGATAGGTTAGGTGAGTGGGCAAATGCGTGGCAGATGAAGTATAATGTGGATAAATGTGAGGTTATCCACTTTGGTGGTAAAAACAGAGAGACAGACTATTATCTGAATGGTGACAGATTAGGAAAAGGGAAGGTGCAACGAGACCTGGGTGTCATGGTACATTAGTCATTGAAGGTTGGCATGCAGGTACAGCAGGCGGTTAAGAAAGCAAATGGCATGTTGGCCTTCATAGCGAGGGGATTTGAGTACAGGGGCAGGGAGGTGTTGCTACAGTTGTACAGGGCCTTGGTGAGGCCACACCTGGAGTATTGTGTACAGTTTTGGTCTCCTAACTTGAGGAAGGACATTCTTGCTATTGAGGGAGTGCAGCGAAGATTCACCAGACTGATTCCCGGGATGGTGGGACTGACCTATCAAGAAAGACTGGATCAACTGGGCTTGTATTCACTGGAGTTCAGAAGAGTGAGAGGGGACCTCATAGAAACGTTTAAAATTCTGACGGGTTTGGACAGGTTGGATGCAGGAAGAATGTTCCCAATGTTGGGGAAGTCCAGAACCAGGGGTCACAGTCTAAGGATAAGGGGTAAGCCATTTAGGACCGAGATAAGGAGAAACTTCTTCACCCAGAGAGTGGTGAACCTGTGGAATTCTCTACCACAGGAAGTAGTTGAGGCCAATTCACTAAATATATTCAAAAGGGAGTTAGATGAAGTCCTTACTACTCGGGAGATCAAGGGGTATGGCGTGAAAGCAGGAAGTGGGTACTGAAGTTTCATGTTCAGCCATGGACTCATTGAATGGCGGTGCAGGCTGGAAGGGCTGAATGGCCTGCTCCTGCACCTATTTTCTATGTTTCTATGTTTCTATCCCAACAGCTGGCCAGCATGTCCACCACCATGACCAAGTGTGTGCCGTGGATGGCGGAGTGCCCTGGAGGTGTTAGCCAGGAACACTGATGCCAGAGGGCTACCAGTGGCCCCCGAGCACGGCACTGCACCCCAAGGTGCTGCACTCCCATTGCCAACGACACATGTGAGCCAGGAGGAAGGTCTTGCTTCTGGCTCAGAGGACGTTCCCACCTCGAGACCATCCTCTGCAGTATCCAGCCAACCAGCAGATCTGCTGTCATTCCCCCCAAAGGAGCACTTTGGCAAGGCGGCTTGGAGTCGGGAGGGGAAGGGATAGAGGTGGGGAGGAGAAGCGGGTGGGAAAGGAATGTGAGGTGCATGGCCGAAAGTAACGCTCGGCGATATTATGGGTGTTAGTTTCGCCCATTCTGATCTTTACGACAAAAAAAGGTGGGCAGGCGGTATTATTAATTCTCAGCGTTAAGTATATGCCAAAAGTAACGCTGACCGGTAAGTGAGTGATACATGGGCGTTAGTTTCCATTTTGTTGCTAAATGGGCGATATCTGGACGTTATACCTCATCTCAGCATTAAAATGAACATTAAATGGGCGGTATCGATGCAAAAATAATGGAAATTCTAGCCCTATGATTCTATGATTCTGTGACATTGGCCTTTAATGGGAGCCAGTGTATCCTCGGCAGCGGTACACCTCGTGAAAACAGATGTACTGACCGCCGCCACGGCAGATGTGGAGCCCACTTGTGCATCTAGGCCAACATTGTAGCCCAAATCCCTGAAGATTTACCCTACAATTTAAAGAAGATTGAGGAGCTCCCTTTGTAAGGTGACCTAAAAATTATTTTGGAGAGGAAATTGCCAGCCTCTATGGACTTTTTGGTGTCTTCAGTGGGAACGTGCCTCAAATGCACCTCCAGCCTGCCATGCCCATGAAAATCACAGGACTCTGTAAACTTTGGTGGGGTCAGCAGCAGCGATCTAGGGCAGTCTCCTTTCTGCACTTACACAGATTTTTAGATATAAACCCAAGCAGCTCATTTTTTGTCAGTAAAATAGTTCTAAAATATATTGACAAGATTGTGGAACTTCAGTAAAATGATAATTAAGCCATGCTATGCCACTACATTTATCACTGAGGATGACAACTTCGCAAAATCATAACCACACAACTCCACAGACTCAATAATTAATCTTGCAAGACTTCCAGCTTCTAATGGAACAACTTCATCGGTAGACAGCTTAAGTTTAAAAATTAGATTTAATTTGTTTTGAAAGTTTATACTATTTCACATTATCATGCACATACGTTTCATAATGAGTTATACTGTTGCAGTAATTTTAATATTATTTTCATGTATTAGCAATTTACAACTTTATTGAAAACAGAACACGTCGTTTGAAGTGTACAGCTGTACAACGGGTAGTAGTTGCAGCCGATTAAAAGGTACATTATTATTAAGTAAAATAGTAACTCAAATTTTGTAACAAAACAAGATCTGTGCTTAGAGATAGTAAAGCTGAGACAATATGCATTTGGAAAGTACACACAAACACATACATACACACGCAAACTAGCATTCCAAAAGCAGCACCGACTGGGTGGAATGTGAAAGAGTGTAATTATAATAGACTGTTTTCCTAGCATAAATTAGTGATGAGAAAACAATGGCGCTTATGCAATTGTGGTTTTCATGTGCTCTACAAACCTAATAATGATTGACGTGCTTTGGCAATAGCTGATCATTGTGTAACCTATATGTTAGTCTTAAAAATCCTGCAATTCCAGTCCACAAACATTACTTCCTGCAACACTTTGTCAACATTTATCGTGGAACCTTCCAATGTAAACATTTTGTTTGTTGATGAACCAACTAAATCATTCAAAATGTTTTTTGAAATACTTTTGCTCACCATTTTCATTCTCAGTAACTGAAATATTTAATTTCTGAAATAAAGTTTAAATCAAAATAAATTCAAAACAATGACATATTTCACAAGCATGATTGAATTTATCCATTAAATTGTTTTTTGTGCCTTTTAATACCTCTGTTAAAGTTGTTACTTGAGGGCCTCAGCCGCTCCTAAAAACCCCGGGCTTGTACTTCACAATGCCAAAAATCAGTATTGCTCTCGGTGGATTCTGAGATGGATGGGGTGATTTTTGGGCAGGACCATTTTACAGCAGAAATCTGCCCCGACTTCACCAATGTTCGGTGTTTGCTGGATGTTGGGGCATGCCACCATAGCGTACCCTGCTTAGTCGCTGGGCGATTGCAAATGAGCATTTAATGAGGGAAAGACAACTTGCATTGGATTTCTCATCAATCCCACTGCAACTAAACCTGGTACTTTGAAAGTCTGTATAAAGCAAACATTCCTTTCCCAGGACTAGCTTATCTTGGCCAAAGTAAGGAAACAGAATTTAACTGGCAAGGAAAGTGAAACTCACATGTAGGCCTATTAGAGGCTGATTGTTATTGCTGCCTGCAGGTTTGAACTTCTGGCATTATCCACATTTTATTTTTTATTTTGGGTTTTAATTGAGCACAAGGAGCTCTGTGGGATTTTCAATTTATTTCACTGACAGGCCATTTTAAGCCAGATTTTTAATTATTTTGATTGTCCCTTGCAGGAATAATTTCTCCCTTTACCCCACGTGCATAGTTGAGGCCAATTCACTAAATATATTCAAAAGGGAGTTAGATGAAGTCCTTACTACTCGGGGGATCAAGGGTTATGGCGAGAAAGCAGGAAGGGGGTACTGAAGTTTCATGTTCAGCCATGAACTCATTGAATGGCGGTGCAGGCTAGAAGGGCTGAATGGCCTGCTCCTGCACCTATTTTCTATGTTTCTATGTTTCTATGTTTGTTTGAAATGGCACTTTTTGAAAGAGGTAACAGCACGTAGGAAGGTTCACAATGGGGTTCTCTTCTAATCACCACATTTCTGGAGGAGGAGGAGGAACCGAAGGAGTGAATGGAGAAGTGGTGCATAAACATTCATTGGCAGAGGCTCCAACCTGCCTACTGGCATGCCTCCTTCTGAGTTTACAGATACCTGAATATGAGCAAAAAGTGGTACTACCCCAAACTTCATTCCAACAAACTTAATTAACTGTGCCAACTTTTGGAACCCACCTTCAACCATGCACCATGATACATATTGTCCTGCCAGTGGCTATCAAAATTACCAACACTTTAAATTCTTTTTTCCATAGGCTGCCACTGCTGACCTTAGTAACATGCTTCAGGATGCTGTGTGTTACTGCGTCCATCTGGTCATTGTAAGAATAAAAGTGTTCAGTAATGATAACATTGATTCTGTGTATGTATAAATGTTAAAAAATGAGATTATACAAAAAGACAGTTTTGAAAGAGACAAAATGGACGCTCACAGGCTTCCAGCATATTCTGTGTGTATATTGTCTTCTGGCTGGACAGAGCTTAAAGATGTGTATTGGAAAGCCATTGACCTAATCAAGGAATGCCACCAGCCCTCCAGACAGATACATGTGTGAGGAGAGCCAATAAGGAACTGCCCTGGAACCAAGATCCAACCCTGAGGCTTCCGGAGAAACAATAGCGTTGAGAGGTATAAAACCTCAAGCCACAGTTTGCTCTATCTCTTTTCTTAAGCACACAGCAAAAGGCAAGACCTCTCTCTACGGACAAAGGAACGGGCCATGTGCTTTGCCAGAGGGAAGTAAAGTATACCATTTTTATTATAACCTCATTGTATCTGTTGTAACTAAGTCGATCCGTAGGATAGTTGATGACTGCTGATAGATGTGCATGTGTGTGTGTGTTTAATAAACGATTCCAAATTGTTTTAAAAGAAACAATCTTGCTGTCAATTTAATGCCAGAGATTTAGAGATCTTACA
This sequence comes from Pristiophorus japonicus, assembly GCF_044704955.1. Lineage (NCBI taxonomy): Eukaryota > Metazoa > Chordata > Chondrichthyes > Pristiophoridae > Pristiophorus > Pristiophorus japonicus. The sequence continues at coordinate 68,511,653 of NC_091979.1, forward strand.
AATTGGGGGCTGGTCCGGGATCTGGCGAGACAGCTTTTTGATGATTCTTTTGAACAATTGGAAATTTTGGGAGTTGCGACTCTAACCAATGTTGCGAAGTATAATTATAAACGGTTAAACGGATCGGGAGAGTTGTGTCTTAAGGAGCAGTCGTTTCGATAGTTGTAACTGTTTAAGTGGGGTGGGTTGTAACTGTTTGAGTGGGGTGGGTTGTAACTGTTTGAGTGGGGTGGGTTGTAACTGTTTGAGTGGGGTGGGTTGTAACTGTTTGAGTGGGGTGGGTTGTAACTGTTTGAGTGGGGTGGGTTGTAACTGTTTAAGTGGGGTGGGTTGTAACTGTTTAAGTGGGGTGGGTTGTAACTGTTTGAGTGGGGTGGGTTGTAACTGTTTAAGTGGGGTGGGTTGTAACTGTTTGAGTGGGGTGGGTTGTAACTGTTTGAGTGGGGTGGGTTGTAACTGTTTGAGTGGGGTGGGTTGTAACTGTTTAAGTGGGGTGGGTTGTAACTGTTTAAGTGGGGTGGGTTGTAACTGTTTAAGTGGGGACCCACCAGTAGTTATATTCAAAAGACACAGGATTAAGGGATCAGTCATGAACAGAAAGCCAACAATAAAAAGAATTGTTGAGCTAGTTTATCAGGAGAAGTTTTCCAAAAAGGTACCGATAAAGGACATAGAAGAGTTACAGGCACAGGCACGGTATCTCCGTAAGGGCCAACATGCGTCCTTTGGGGACCTAGTGGCATTTATCCAAGAGAAATTAGATAAAGGAGAGCTAAGGCCAAAACGGGCAAACGGTCTCATGGCATTCAGCGCATTTTATTGTACCCGGAGAGATGAGGAATTAATGAGGCAGGAGGCCAAAGTGATACGGAATTTAAAAGAATTGCAAGTAAAAGAGATTCAACTAAAAGAAAGAGAGCTTGAAGGTATAAAACAATAAAAGGAAGAAGGTCTCCAACTTGTGAAGCTGTTAAAAGAGGGAGAAATACACAAGAAATTGGTTAATTCAATCACAGTATTAGGCAATTAGAAAGAGGGGCCAAACAGGCAGCTCATAAGAACATAATAAGAACATAAGAATTAGGAACAGGAGTAGGCCATCTAGCCCCTCGAGCCTGCTCCGCCATTCAATAAGATCATGGCTGATCTGGCCGTGGACTCAGCTCCACTTACCCGCCCGCTCCCCGTAACCCTTAATTCCCTTATTGGTTAAAAATCTATCTATCTGTGACTTGAATACATTCAATGAGCTAGCCTCAACTGCTTCCTTGGGCAGAGAATTCCACAGATTCACAACCCTCTGGGAGAAGAAATTCCTTCTCAACTCGGTTTTAAATTGGCTCCCCCGTATTTTGAGGCTGTGCCCCCTAGTTCTAGTCTCCCCTACCAGTGGAAACAACCTCTCTGCCTCTATCTTGTCTATCCCTTTCATGATTTTAAATGTTTCTGTAAGATCACCCCTCATCCTTCTAAACTCCAACGAGTAAAGACCCAGTCTACTCAATTTATCATCATAAGGTAACCCTCTCATCTCCGGAATCAGCCTAGTGAATCGTCTCTGTACCCCCTCCAAAGCCAGTATATCCTTCCTTAAGTAAGGTGACCAAAACTGCATGCAGTACTCCAGGTGCGGCCATACCAATACCCTATACAGTTGCAGCAGGACCTCCCTGCTTTTGTACTCCATCCAAATAGATGTTAACAAATATGATGTGATTGGGATTACGGAGACATGGCTCCAGGATGATCAGGGCTGGGAACTCAACATCCAGGGGTATTCAACATTCAGGAAGGATAGAATAAAAGGAAAAGGAGGTGGGGTAGCATTGCTGGTTAAAGAGGAGATTAATGCAATAGTTAGGAAAGACATTAGCTTGGATGATGTGGAATCTATATGGGTAGAGCTGCAGAACACCAAAGGGCAAAAAACGTTAGTGGGAGTTGTGTACAGACCTCCAAACAGTAGTAGTGATGTTGGGGAGGGCATCAAACAGGAAATTAGGGGTGCATGCAATAAAGGTGCAGCAGTTATAATGGGTGACTTTAATATGCACATAGATTGGGCTAGCCAAATTGGAAGCAATACGGTGGAGGAGGATTTCCTGGAGTGCATAAGGAATGGTTTTCTAGACCAATATGTCGAGGAACCAACTAGGGGGAGGCCATCTTAGACTGGGTGTTGTGTAATGAGAGAGGACTAATTAGCAATCTCATTGTGCGAGGCCCCTTGGGGAAGAGTGACCATAATATGATGGAATTCTGCATTAGGATGGAGAATGATACAGTTAATTCAGAGACCATGGTCCAGAACTTAAAGAAGGGTAACTTTGAAGGTATGAGGCATGAATTGGCTAGGATAGATTGGCGAATGATACTTAAGGGGTTGACTGTGGATGGGCAATAGCAGACATTTAGAGACCGCATGGATGAATTACAACAATTGTACATTCCTGTCTGGCGTAAAAATAAAAAAGGGAAGGTGGCTCAACCGTGGCTATCAAGGGAAATCAGGGATAGTATTAAAGCCAAGGAAGTGGCATACAAATTGGCCAGAAATAGCAGCGAACCTGGGGACTGGGAGAAATTTAGAACTCAGCAGAGGAGGACAAAGGGTTTGATTAGGGCAGGGAAAATGGAGTACAAGAAGAAGCTTGCAGGGAACATTAAGGCGGATTGCAAAAGTTTCTATAGGTATGTAAAGAGAAAAAGGTTAGTAAAGACAAACGTAGGTCCCCTGCAGTCAGAATCAGGGGAAGTCATAACTGGGAACAAAGAAATGGCAGACCAATTGAACAAGTACTTTGGTTCAGTATTCACTAAGGAGGACACAAACAATCTTCCGGATATAAAAGGGGTCAGAGGGTCTAGTAGGGAGGAGGAACTGAGGGAAATCTTTATTAGTCGGGAAATTGTGTTGGGGAAATTGATGGAATTGAAGGCCGATAAATCCCCAGGACCTGATGGACTGCATCCCAGAGTACTTAAGGAGGTGGCCCTGGAAATAGCGGATGCATTGACAGTCATTTTCCAACATTCCATTGACTCTGGATCAGTTCCTATCGAGTTGAGGGTAGCCAATGTAAACCCACTTTTTAAAAAAGGAGGGAGAGAGAAAACAGGGAATTATAGACCGGTCAGCCTGACCTCAGTAGTGGATAAAATGATGGAATCAATTATTAAGGATGTCATAGCAGCGCATTAGGAAAATGGTGACATGATAGGTCCAAGTCAGCATGGATTTGTGAAGGGGAAATCATGCTTGACAAATCTTCTGGAATTTTTTGAGGATGTTTCCAGTAAAGTGGACAAAGGAGAACCAGTTGATGTGGTATATTTGGACTTTCAGAAGGCTTTCGACAAGGTCCCACACAAGAGATTAATGTGCAAAGTTAAAGCACATGGGATTGGGGGTAGTGTGCTGACGTGGATTGAGAACTGGTTGTCAGACAGGAAGCAAAGAGTAGGAGTAAATGGGTACTTTTCGGAATGGCAGGCAGTGACTAGTGGGGTACCGCAGGGTTCTGTGCTGGGGCCCCAGTTGTTTACATTGTACATTAATGATTTAGACGAGGGGATTAAATGTAGTATCTCCAAATTTGCGGATGACACTAAGTTGGGTGGCAGTGTGAGCTGCGAGGAGGATGCTATGAGGCTGCAGAGTGACTTGGATAGGTTAGGTGAGTGGGCAAATGCATGGCAGATGAAGTATAATGTGGATAAATGTGAGGTTATCCACTTTGGTGGTAAAAACAGAGAGACAGACTATTATCTGAATGGTGACAGATTAGGAAAAGGGGAGGTGCAACGAGACCTGGGTGTCATGGTACATCAGTCATTGAAGGTTGGCATGCAGGTACAGCAGGCGGTTAAGAAAGCAAATGGCATGTTGGCCTTCATAGCGAGGGGATTTGAGTACAGGGGCAGGGAGGTGTTGCTACAGTTGTACAGGGCCTTGGTGAGGCCACACCTGGAGTATTGTGTACAATTTTGTTCTCCTAACTTGAGGAAGGACATTCTTGCTATTGAGGGAGTGCAGCGAAGATTCACCAGACTGATTCCCGGGATGGTGGGACTGACCTATCAAGAAAGACTGGATCAACTGGGCTTGTATTCACTGGAGTTCAGAAGAATGAGAGGGGACCTCATAGAAACGTTTAAAATTCTGACGGGTTTAGACAGGTTAGATGCAGGAAGAATGTTCCCAATGTTGGGGAAGTCCAGAACCAGGGGTCACAGTCTAAGGATAAGGGGTAAGCCATTTAGGACCGAGATGAGGAGAGACTTCTTCACCCAGAGAGTGGTGAACCTGTGGAATTCTCTACCACAGAAAGTGGTTGGGGCCAATTCACTAAATATATTCAAAAGGGAGTTAGATGAAGTCCTTACTACTCGGGGGATCAGGGGGTATGGCGAGAAAGCAGGAAGGGGGTACTGAAGTTTCATGTTCAGCCATGAACTCATTGAATGGCGGTGCAGGCTAGAAGGGCTGAATGGCCTGCTCCTGCACCTATTTTCTATGTTTCTATGTTTCTATCCCTCTCGCAATGAAGGCCAACATTCCATTCGCCTTCCTGATTACCTGCTGCACCTGCAAACTAACATTTTGGGATTTATGCAAAAGGACCCCCAGGTCCCCCAGGTCCCTCTGCACCTCAGCATGTTGTAATTTCTCCCCATTCAAATAATATTCCCTTTTACTGTTTTTTTCCCCAAGGTGGATGACCTCACACTTTCCTTCATTGCTCCATTGCTACAACAACAAAGCCTCTCAAATTTAAATGCCACAGCAGACGTCATTGAAGCAAATGAAAGCAAATTAGAGTTAAAAAAATATAAATTGGAAAACTTGGGGCTCCAACAAGAAATAGAAGATGCTAGGGGAGCATTAAGGGAAGTAGTTAAGAAGCCACATAGGGAGACAGATCACTCCCAGTGCCAACTAGAAATAGCGAGGCTAAAAAGTAAGTTGGGGAGCAGCAGGCCCTGCATTTCCGCAGTAACACGGGGAGCCATAACAGAGACAGCAGAAGGGGACGAGGGGGAGACAGATTGGGAAGAGGAAGGCAGTCAGTATAATCCACAGGGTGGTAGTGTAGGATGGGATACCTTGGAGACACAAGTACCAATCGTAGCCGTAGTAACCATTTCTTTATGACGTAATACGCACAGTCACATCACCAGTAACCATGCCCATATCTGGTGCTGACGCAACGGCGTGTAGCTGCGAGTTGGGGCCCATTAATGATGGGGATGGCCCATTGGAAGTTAATAGGAGGTGGGTAACAGGAGGGGTTACCCTGAGTTGGAAGAGAGAGACTTAATACGAGTCTTCCTCATGGCCTGTTCCACTTCCCTAAAAGATAATCTGCCAGACGCAGTCCTCCAGCCTGGCACAGCGGCCAATGCACTCATGACCTAAACCATTTAGGGATCCAAAACTTGAACTTAGTGGCTCTGCTTAATCAGACCAAGCAGCGTCCAGAAGAGATCCTCAGATCCTTCAGTAATCGCCTGTAAATATCTATCAACGTACGCAGAACCAGGCACCCGCAAATGCTAGAGTAGGAAAGAATCAGGAACAATTTAAATCGATATTCCTGACCCAACTCCACCCTTTAGTTAAAACCATCCTGGGAATAGCCATGAGGCCCACCAATCAGTGGACAGATATAGAGATCAGCGCTCAAAGAGCCTGGGAGATGGTAAAAGACCAGTTAAAGGTGAAGTCACCACACACTGCAAATAAACCAGTGTCAATGGTGGAGGGATCTCGAAACTACCCTTTAATGGACAGTGCTTTAATTGTAAGAAGGAGGGCCACCTAGCAAAAGACTGCAGCAGACCCAGACCAGCACCGAACCATGCTGCAATGCATAGATATCTCCCGAGGGACGAATCCAAGCCCTCTGGGACAGATCAACGATTGGACCAGTTGATAACCCTTATACAAACCCAAATTTCCATGGGGAGGATGCAAAATCATTTACCGGTGCACAGATTTGCCAATGCACACTCATTAGAGAGACCCATTCAAGGATGGCAGCGGGGAGGGGGAGGACCATTCAAATATGACAGGGTTCGGCCCCCAAAGATTGGTCAGAAGTGGGGTTCTGATGTGATGGTAACGGGAGACCAGTAGTCCTTATTGTCTTACAAGGGGGCTGACAGCAGATTATGCTTATCGATACTGGCTCAGCCTTTACCATCGTCCACACCCTATACCCTGAACGCCATGCAGCGGCGGGCAAGGGTTATATGACCCTTAAAGGGTTTAACGGTGATACAACCACCACGTGTACAGGGAAGGCCACTGAACTTCAGTTGGGAGGCCTCACCTGTAAGGTCCCAGAGCTGATGACTACCCCTGACGGAAGGGGAATTGTAGGGACTGATGTGTTGGATCAGTATTGCGCGGTGATAGATTATTATCAGGATTGTGTTTGGATGGGATTGAGAGATAAGGCAGGAGTGATAAAAATTTCAGATGCTCACTCAGTTTTTGCTATTAAAAAGCCATCGGAGTATGACCCTCCAGGGAGCGAAAATGAAGCTGTGGCAAAACTAATTCAGGAATACCTAGTGGTGTTTGCCACATGCAAGCATGACTGTGGAAAAATGGCAGGCGAGGAATCTATTGAGGGACCTCCCCCACCACTCATTCATTAAACAATACCCAATCCCAAGGGAGAGTCACCCTTACATCCGAGACACCATAAAATCCCTAGTCGAGCAGGGTGTTCTAAGAATAGGCACTTTCACGACCAATTCACCCACATGGCCGGTTAAAAAGCTTGATAGCAGCTGGCAAATGACTATTGATTACAGGAAGTTAAATTCTGAACCACCAGCCTGCTCACCGGTAGTAAGAGAAACTCCCACCATATTATCTCAAATTCCTGCTGGTTCCAAGTACTTCTTGACCCTCGACATCGCCAATGGATTCTGGAGTATCCCTGGTAAAGGGGAAGACCAGTGCAAATTTGCATTCACATTTGAGGACCAGAGCTATATCTGGACATGCTTGCCTCAGGGGTTCCACAATGCCCTCACGATATTCCACAAAAGAATGGCTGCAATTTTAAAAGATTTTTGTGCCCTACCTGCTTGCTGCGGTACGTAGACGACCTATTGCTGGCAACCGACAGCATGGAGGAGCATCTGTCCCTTTTGCACAAACTTTTGACATTGTTGGCTCAGGCGGGACTAAAGGTGAATCCCTTTAAGGCTCAATTAGTAAAAGAATGGGTCACCTTTCTCGGAGTGTCCATTTCTCCAGAGGGATCATCCCCCGACTCTCACAAGATGAAGATAATACAGCGACTGCCATTACCCACTTCAAAAACAGCCCTATGATCATTCTTGGGTTTGGTGGATTAACAAAGGAACTTTATCCCAGGCTTTGCAGAGTGTGCAAAGCCCCTGTATGATTTAATAAAATTGCAGGGTGATGACATATGCCCGACATGGACTGATGCCCACACCCAGTCAGTGGTTAAATTAAAAACTGCAGTGATACAGGCCGCATGTCTGATCCCTCCTGATCCCACACAGCCCTTCCATTTGGAGGTCGGGGCCACAGAGCAAAGCCTCACTCCAGTTCTGTGCCAAATGCGAGCTGATCGATTACAACCCATTGCATATGCGTCTCGAATCCTGCAGGGGGCAGAAAATACGTATACAGCACTCGAGCGCCACCAACTGACCGTCTTCTGGTCGGTACATCACTTTACCTTTATTACTGGATTACAGGCTACAATCATGCACAGTGGACACAGACTTCTGAAACTACTGATGAAACCTGGAGATTCGCTAGTTTCCTCGCAGCGCCTCAGCAAATGGATATTGGAATTTATGGAAAGAGACATTGATACCATTTACAAACCTACCACATTGCTGCCACAATTTCTGATCTATGAGGGGGACCCGCATGAGTGTCCGTTACCCCTGTTTAACTTTGAGACCCATCCTGTGCAGAAAGAGCCCATACAGGGTCATCATCATAAGCAGTCCCTCAAAATTGAGGAAGGCTTGCTTCCAGTCCTAAAGTGAATTCTATGGTGGCTGAACAGTCCAACATGAGAGCCACTGACCCTGTCACAGGTGGAACAGATATTCGTCGGGGGAGGGGGGGGGCATTGATTTACCACATGCTCCTTCCGTTGCCTGCGCCTGACCTCTTCACGCTCGCAGCATTGAGATTCGAAGAGCTCAACGCCCTCCCAGATGCATTTTCTCCACCTAGGGCGGTCTTCAGCCAGGGTCTCCCAGGCGTCAGTGGTGATGTCGCACTTCACCAGGGAGGCTTTAAGGGTGTCCTTGTAATGGTTCCGCTGCCTACATTTGGCTCGTTTGCCATGAAGGAGCTCCGCATATAGCAGTTGTTTAGGGAGTCTCATATCTGGCATGCAGATTAAGTGGCCTGATTGAGTGTGGTTAGTGCTTCAATGCCGGGGATGTTAGTCTGGGCGAGGACACTGATGTTGGTGCACCTGTCCTCCCAAGGGATTTGCAGGATCTTGCGGAGACATCGTTGGTGATATATCTCCAGCGACTTGATGTGTCTTCTGTAAGTCGTCCATGCCTCTGACCCATACAGGAGGGCGGGAATTACTACAGCCCTGTAGATCATGAGCTTGGTGGTAGGTTTGAGGGCCTGGTCTTCGAACACTCTTTTCCTCAGGCAGCCGAAGGTTGCACTGGCGAACTGGATGCAATGTTGAATCTCCGCATCAATGTCTGCCTTTGTTGACAAGAGGCTCCCGAGGTATGGGAAGTGGTCCACGTTGTCGAGAGCCGCGCCGTGAATCTTGATGACTGGGGGGCAGTGCTGTGCGGTGAGGACAAGTTGGTGTAGGACCTTTGTCTTACGGATGTTAAGCGTAAGGCCCATGCTTTCATATGCCTTGGTGAATCCATTGACTATATCCTGGAGTTCAGTCTCCGAATGTGCGCAGATGCAGGCGTCGTCCGCGTACTGCAGCTCAACAACAGAGGTTTGGGTGGTCTTGGACCTGGTCTGGAGGCGCCATCGGTTAAACAGCTTCCCACTGGTTCTGTAGCTTAGTTGCACTCCGGCGGGGAGCTTGTTGACAGTGAGGTGGAGCATGGCAGCGAGGAAGATTGAAAAGAGGATTGGAGCGATGACGCAGCCCTGTTTTACCTCAGTTCGGTCGTGGAATGGGTCTGTAATGGATCTGCTGGTAAGGAACACAGCTTGCATTTCATTGTGGAGCAGGCGAAGGATGTTGACAAATTTTTGGGGGCAACCAAAATGAAGGAGGACGCTCCATAAGCTCTCACATACCCATACAGGTTACCCCAGATGTCTATATCACACCGGGTTTGCTGTGGTATTGCCAGAAAGAACCATCCAATGAAGATGCAACAGACAGTCTTTACAATATGCAGAAATCGTCGCACTTCTAACTGTTGTGAAGGAAACCTCAGATAGACCGGTGAATATTTGGTCTGATAGTGCCTATGCTATAAACACCATGCTCTTCTTGCCCCTATACCACAAAAATGATTATCGTACGATAGACGGTAAGGCCCTGGTCCATGGGCCCTGGTTACGCCTGCTCTGGTCATACCTTAAACAGAGATCCCAGCCCTGCTTCATAGGAAAGGTAGCAGCCTATAGAAAAGGGGGTCCACATAGTGAGGGAAATTGCAGAACAGACAGAGCAGCCAAGGATGCTGCGATTGATGGGGAGATAGAGGATATAGTTGTTGAGCCCTGCAATGCTGTTAGCAAGGCTTCCCCAACAGATCACCTCGATTTAAAATCCCTGCAGCAGCAATATTGGTCATATGCTGTTGTAAGCGCCTGGCATGAGGAAGACAGACCCCTTCCTCAATCAACAGCCTGCACTCCCAAACTATACTAGCCACTGCCCCTGATTCAGATGAGCAGTTGCTGATGTTCAAAAGAAAACCAAATGCCTGCCTGGTGATGTGTGTTCCACCAGAGGTGGGTCAGGAACTGTTCTCCCTCATTCACTCCCACCCCACAGCCGGGCACTATTCGGCCCTGGTAATCTTCTACAAGGTAGCATTCACAGCTTGGTGGCCTTCCATGAGGGAAACAATCAACCAATACTTGGCACGATGCCTACCGTGCCTGCAACACAATCCTCCCGCATGCACTAACCGAGCCTTGCTTCAAAGCGCACCCCCACCTCAAGGGCCATGGACTCACCTCCAGATAGACGTCATTGGGCCACTTCCACAGGCGCAAGGCAATTTTCAGCATGCCCTAGTGGTGGTGGATCAATTTACTAAATGAATCGAAGCATTTCCCTGCCGCTCCAACACAGCAGCCAAAACACTATTGAATCATGTGTTTTGTAGGTGGGGAGTACCAGTACAAGTGGACAACGATTACACTTTACCAGTAAAATTTTTACCCACATGCAGGAAATGTTGGGGATAAAACACAAATTACATTTTGCTCACCACCCCCAGTCATCCGGAGGGGTCGAAAGGGGGAATAGGACTCTCAAGTTAATGTTAAAAAAATTGTGTGCGGATCACCCCACTCAATGGGCTAACATGCTGCCAATGTGCTTAATGGCAATGAGGTCCACACCTCATAGAGCAACAGGGGTCTCCCCATATCAGGCCATGACGGGGAGGCTCATGAGAACACCAGGCCAGCTAACACTAACAGGGATGAGTCCCCTGACAATGAAAACATGTAGTTCCAAGTGGCTGGAACAAGTGGTAGATCACACCGATCAGATCAATCGATTTGTGGCCACCAAATTGGGGAAGTCAAAAAGACAAATTAAAAGGTATTTTGAGAAGAAAGTACATTCCTTTGAATACGAGGTGGGGGACTCAGTAATGATTCCAATTTTATGGGAAAAAGAAGCTGCCTTTGAGCCCAGGTGGTGGGGTCTGCATAAGATTATAGACCAATTGAACCCCGTGGTTTATTTGATTCAATTACCGGGGGAAAAAGGCGTTAAGTACAAGAAATGGTTTCACATTAATCAGTTAAAAACTGCCAAAGAGTAAATACTGCACTGATCTTGTTTCCCACAGACCATGTTACGGATCCTCACGATTGTCAGGACGACACTGGCCAAGACCGAAGCCAAGGGAAGTTGGAGAAGCGGGAGCTGCAGCATGACTCACGAACATCATCAATCATCAATGTGCTTCGAGAAGCAACGGTGTACTGAAGATACGGGAAGGGGAGAGTCTCCGCTGAAGATGTTATTGTACTATAGTAAATCCCCTACGTGCGGCATACACCTTACGAGGTAGGGACCAAGACAGGCCATCCACTTTTCTCTCTCTCTCTCTAAGTTTAAAACCCATTATACAGCGGTCATCCACCTCATAGAAACATAAACAGCAGAGCTATCAGAACCCCCTCAATGTTTATGATATGTGAGCCCTGAGGAGATAAACCCTATGAGGAATCAATAAGGATATTTCCCCCTCAAGGTGGGGAGTTTGTAAGAATAAAAGTGTTCAGTAATGATAACATTGATTCTGTGTATGTATAAATGTTAAAAAATGAGATTATACAAAAAGACAGTTTTGAAAGAGACAAAATGGACGCTCACAGACTTCCAGCATGTTCTGTGTGTATATTGTCTTCTGGCTGGACAGAGCTTAAAGATGTGTATTGGAAAGCCATTGACCTAATCAAGGAATGCCACCAGCCCTCCAGACAGATACATGTGTGAGGAGAGCCAATAAGGAATTGCCTTGGAACCAAGATCCAATCCTGTGGCTTCCAGAGAAACAATAGAGGTATAAAAACTCAAGCCACAATTTGCTCTATCTCTTTTCTTAAGCACACAGCAAAAGGCAAGTTCTCTCTCTATGGACAAAGGAGTGGGCCATGTGCTTTGCCAAAGGGAAGTAAAGTATACCATTTTTATTGTAACCTCATTGTATCTGTTGTAACTAAGTTGATCCGTAGGATAGCTGACGACTGCTGATAGATATGCATGTGTGTGCGTGTGTTTAATAAACTATTCCAAATTGTTTTAATAGAATCAGTCAATTTAATGCCAGAGATTTAGAGATCTTACATCATGGATCTTTTCTTTTAAAAAAAAACCCTAGTTCATAAACTTTGGGATGACTATACAACAGCAACACGAGAGGGCAGCTGGGTTCTTTCCCAAAGTTCCGAGTGCTGTAGATGGGACTCACATTTCCATTCGGGTCCAATCCAAGGGATTCAAAAACTTCTTGAACATGAAGGAATTCCACTCCCTAAATGTGCAGCTAGCATGCAATGCACATTAGTGCATTTTGAATATAACTGTCGGTTATGCTTGCTCCTGCCATGATTATTTCACCTTGTGTCTCTCCAGCAGAGCCGTCTTCATGTCAGCTATGGCTCAGTGGGTAGCAAACTTGCTTCTGAGTCACAAGGTTATGGGTTCCAAGTCCCACTCCAGGGATTTGAGTACATAAATCTAGGCTGACACTCCAGTGCAGTGCTGAGGGAGTGCTGCACTGTCAGAGGTGCTGTCCTTCGGATAAGATGTTAAACCAAGGCCTTGTCTGCTCTCTCAGGTGGATGTAAAAGATCCCATGGCACTATTTTGAGGAGCAGGGGAGTTATCCCCGATGACCTGGCCAATATTTAGCCCTCAATCAACATAAAAAAACAGATTATCTGGTCATTATCACATTGCTGTTTGTGGGAGCTTGCTGTGCACAAACTGGCTGTCGTATTTCCCACATTACAACATTGGCTGAAAGCACTTTGAGACGTCCAGTGGTCATGAAAGGCGCTATATAAATGCAAGTCTTTATTTCTTTCTTTTACCTTTAGAGGCAGTGCCTTCAGATGTCTAAGCCCGATACTCTGGAATTTCCTCCCTGAAACTCTCTGTCTCTCCACTCCCTCTTTTTCATTAAAACTGTCCTTAAAACCCAACTCTTTGGCAAAGCTTTTGGTCAACCCTCCTCGTATTTCCTTCTTTGGCTTGACACCAATTTTTGTCTGATTATGCCCCTGTGGAGTGCCTTGAAACTGTAAATGGTTTCCCTTAGGTGTTTTCAAAGCACCCCCACTTTACAATAGTTCTAACGTTGGGAATTATTACTGTACGGAACAGGTGAATGAATCAGGGATGGGTACCTTGGTCCGAGTACCGGCAAAGCTTTTATTAAAGTTAAAACACACACCTGCATCCAGTAAAACCACACACACCCTGGTGTGTAAAATAAAAAAATGCAATTAAATACACAGTCTGGCCTGTCTAAACAGGCCCCTAACGTGAAGTACCCATGTCTAAAACACCTCCCCAGTAAACCCCTAAGAATTTGGTTGGGAGAACGCACGATACCCCCTCACACCGTGGCTGTGATTTTAAAAGATGTGTGTACAGAGATGATGCTCACCGATTTTACTAAGAAATGTAACATACAAATCGTTATGAAGAGTCAAACATAAAGGTGCTAGACTGGAAAAAAGGCAAAGTTCAGCGAGTTAAAAAAGGATCTGGTCTAAGTTAGCCAGTGGGAAAAGTTAAACAAGTTGACAATTCAGCAATGGGATATTTTCCACTATGAGATGGACAAACGCAGTGCTGAAAAGGTGTGGGCTCAGATTGCATCCGCTGGTTTCCTCCAGCACTGACTTTACTGAAGTCTGTGGGTTCATTGGGAGCGCACCTTACTAACGTGGCAATTGTGGGCAGTCACACCAACATGACCATATTTTCGATGCCTTGTGGCTCAAAATACTGGAAATCCCAGTACCTGGCTATCATTTGGAGGTGGGGAGGGGGGGGGGGGCGGGGGTGGTGGCATTTCCAGGCTTCCTGGAGACACCATACAGTCCTCCCTTTGGGTGTTACTAAAATTAAGAAAAAATAAATCCATCTTCAGGAGCCAGGTCACATACCACATACCTGGGGCCCACTTCTGGAGGCTGTTGCACCTCAATTCATTGGGCAAACCAGCCTCCAGTCTTATGCTGGGTCCATTATAGACTGGGGTAGTCTATGAAGCCCCAGCACCAGCCTATCTGACATAACTGCCCTTGTAAAAAGCTGGCAGATCTTACAAGGCCAGCCGGGATTCGCCAACTAAGGTCAGGACCCGACATACTTGTTGAAGTCTTTTTCTGACCATCTTCCACCCTCCGTAAACTTGAGTTCATCCAAAACTCTGTTGCCCATATCCTAACTCGCACCAAGTCTGGTTCACCATCATCCCTGACCTACATTGACTCTCAGTCCGGCAACGCCTCAATTTTAAAATTGTCATCTTTATTTTCAAATCCCTCCACGGCCTCGCCCCTCTCTATCTCTGTAACCTCCTCCAGCCCAACAACTCTCAGAGATTTCTATGCTCCTCCATTCTGGCCTCTTGAGCATCCCCGATTTTAATTGTTCCACCATTGGTTGCAGTGCCTTCAGCTGCCTGAGCTCTGGAATTCCCTCCCTAAACCTCTCTGCTTCTCTACCTCCCTCTCTTCCTTTAAGATGCTCCTTAAAACTTACTCCTCAACTGTTTTAATATCTCCTTATGTGACTTGGTGTCAAATTGTGTTTGATAACACTCCTGTGAAGTGCTTTGGGATGTTTTACCAGGTTAAAGGTGTTATATAAATGCAAGTTGTTGTTGTTGTTATTGGATGTAAGACTTACTGCCAGAATTACAACAGGAATCCAGTAGAACCATTCCTATGAAGAGAAAAGGGGATGCAACCAAGTATTGAGTTCCATGGATAAATAGATCAAAACTGAACTGAAACTTTAAAGGAGGCATATGATAAAGCTAGGGTTAACGATACGAATGATAATCATTAAGCATGTAGAATATGTAGTGGGGAGGTGAAAAGGGAGATTAGCAGGACTAAAATTTAATATTTATAAAGACCAGCAGATAACATAAAAGGAGATAATGTCCTTTATAAATACATAAAAAGTAATAGAATAGTTAAAGAGAGGATAAGACTGTTCAGAAATAAATGAGGGAGTTTAATTATGAAGGATGACGACATGGCAGAGATGTTGCAGAAATATTTTAACAAATGATGGTGGAAGAACTAGTCTGCTATTACATAGCATTACATAGAACCTACAGTCCAACTGGTCTCCCACCACCCCGCCCACCTTGATTCCCTTCTCCCTCATGTATACATTAAGTCGCCCCTTAAATGCATCAATGCTACCTGCTTCAGCCACTCCATATGGCAGCCAGCTCTATGTTCTCACCATTCTTCCTAAATTCTTCATGTGATCTGTTAGTGGTTATCTTATATTTATTCCCCCTTGTTCTAGACTCACCCCACAAGTGGAAGAGTCTCCCTCTTGAAGTTAGGAATTACCACAGGAGAATGTGGAACAGTTGATCGAGCTAACTGTAGAAAAGGGATTGGTTCTGGTGGATAAGTCAGTGGCGCCATCGGTTATCCTTGGTCTTTATTGTATTCTTCGTCTATTAAATCAAGTGACTGGGAAACACTGAAAGCAATGTCCATAACTTGCAAATAGGTGACAGCACAAGCACATGAGCATTGCAGATTTAAGGGATCAATTCTTGACATACGAGATCTTGGCTAATTTTTAACGCCATAGACAGTGTCTCCGGGATAGTTTCCTTGAACAGTGCATTGCGGAACCAACCAGGGAGCAGGCTATCTTAGATCAGGTACTGTGTAATGACACAGAATTAATAAATGATCTCCTAGTAAAGGATCCTCTAGAAAAGAATGATCATAGCATGGTTGAATTTCAAATTCAGTTGGAGGGTGAGAAAGTTGGATCTCAAACCTTAAATAAAGGAGACTGCAAAGGTATGAAGGCAGAGTTGGCTAAAGTGGACTGGGAAAATAGATTAAAGTGTAAGACGGTTGATGAGCAGTGGCGGACATTTAAGGAGATATTTCATAACTCTCAACAAAAATACATTCCAATGAGAAGGAATGACTGTAAGAGAAGGGATAACCATCCGTGGCTAACTAAGGAAATAAGGGAGGGTATCAAATTGAAAACAATGGCATAAAAATTGGCCAAGATTAGTGGAAGGCCAGAGGATTGGGAAACTTTTAAAAACCAGCAAAGAATGACTAAAAAAATAATAGAGAAAAGATAGATTATGAAAGTAAACTAGCAAAAAATATAAAACACAGATAGTAAGAGTTTCTACAGGTATATAAAAAGGAAGAATAAATGTTGGTCCCTTGGAGGATGAGACTAGGGAATCAGTAATGGGGAACAGGGAAATGGCAGAGACATTGAACAAATATTTTGTATCGGTCTTCACAGTAGAAGACACTAAAACCATCCCAATAGTGGATAATCAAGGGGCTATAGGGGTGGGGGAGGAAATTAAAACAATCACTATCACTAAAGAAGAGTACTCAGTAAAATAATGGGACAAAATGGGACAAGTCCCTTGGACCCGATCGCTTGCATCCTCAGGTCTTAAAAGAAGCGGCTTTAGTGGATGTGTTGGTTGTAATCTATCAAAATTCCCTGGTTTCTGGGGAGGTCCCAGCAGATTAGAAAACCGCAAATGTAACGCCCTTATTTAAAAAAGGAGGCAGACAGAAAGCAGGAAACTATAGACCGGTTAGCCTAACATCTGTCATTGGGAAAATGCTGGAGTCCATTATTAAGGCAGCAGTAGCAGGACATTTGGAAAAACATAATTCAGTCAAGCAGAGCCAGCATGGTTTTATGAAAGGGAAATCATGTTTGACAAATTTGCTGGAGTTCTTTGAGAATGTAATGAGCAGGGTGGAAAGGGGAACCAGTGGATGTGGCGTATTTGGATTTCCAGAAGGCATTCAATAAGGTGCCACATAAAAGGTTACTGATAAAAGTTCACGGGGTTGGGGGTAATATATTAGCATGGATTGAGGATTGGCTAACTAACAGAAAACAGAGAGTCAGAATAAATGGGTCATTTTCCGGTTGGCAAACAGTAACTAGTGGGGTGCCACAGGGATCGGTGCTGGGGCCTCAACTATTTACAATCTATATTAATGACTTGGATGAAGGGACCGATTGTAATGTAGCCAAGTTTTCTGATGATACAAAAATGGGTGGGAAAGTAAGTTGTGAGGAGGACACAAAAAATTTGCAAAGGAATATAGACAGGTTAAGTGAGTAGGCAAAAATTTGGCAAATGGAGTATAATGTGGGAAAGTGTGACGTTATCCACTTGGTAGAAAAAATAAAAAACAAATTATTATTTAAATGGAGATAAATTACAAAATGCTGCAGTACAGAGGGATGAAACACAAAAAGTTAGTATGCAGGTACAGCAAGTAATCAGGATTGCAAGAGGATAGAGTATAAAAACAGAGAAGTCCTGCTACAACTGTACAGGGTATTGGTAGGGCCACACCTAGAGTACTGCGTAGTTTTGGTCTCCTTATTTAAGGAGGGATATACTTACATTGGAGGCAGTTCAGAGAAGGTTCACTAGGTTGAGATGAAGGGGTTAACTTATGAAAAAGTTTATAGATTGGGCCTATACACATTGGAGTTCAGAAGAATGAGAGATGATCTTATTGAGACATACAAGATAATGGGGGGCTCGACAAGGTTGATGCAGATAGAATGTTTCCACTCATGAGGGAATCTAGAACTAGGGGGCATAGTTTCAGAATAAGGGGTCGCCCATTTTAAACTGAGATGAGGAGGAATTTCTTCTCTCAGAGGGTCGTAAATCTGTGGAATTCTCTACCCCAGAGAGCTGTAGAGGCTGGGTCATTGAATATATTTAAGGCGGAGATAGACAGATTTTTGAGCGATGAGGGAGTAAAGGGTTATGGGGAACGGGCAGGGAAGTGGAGCTGAGTCCATGATCAGATCAGCCATTGTTGTGGAAAAATATTTCCGAGACTGTATAATATATAAAGAGAGGTTTATTAAATTGGAGACAAAGCTTTGGGAGAAGTGTTAAAGACCCCTGTCTTTGAACCACTTCTCAAATTGGTATCTGCAGTGAAGTTCTTTTATCTTACAAATTCCGTCACTTTACAACACATGCTTTAGCACTACAAAGCTTTGACTATCGAAGGCTAAGCTTTTGATATAACCCATCCTGCATTGTGACAGGGCAGTATAAACAAGTGCAGGCTTTTGACACCGGTATAAACAAACATACCCAGCACTTAACTTTCCAGTGTTCATTATCTCACTTTCCTATCTCCATTAACTCAAGGCCAGCCTACCTTAAAGTCTAACTGTTTAAAGCATAATGCATCAGTATTGTCCCTTACAAAATTCATTTAAAGGGGAAAATAAAACAAATGTTTGGTCCCGTATACAATCAAGTATATGTCCAAAAATCCGCTCTAACAATATTTCCCCTTTTGGTCCTGGAGGATGTTTATGAAATCCAGATGACCACAATGATAGTAGCATATATTCGTTCTTTGGGGTATGTTACTTCCCTGATGTTCCATATGTCCACCTTGCCTGTAGCTCTAGGTTACCCTTCAAAGATAGTGGTCGGTGTCATTGTCGTCTGTTTCTTCATCCTTGGTGTCTTCATGTATTTCCATCAGATGTGCTTCTTCTTCGGCGATTACACTGGCTACTGGCATCAGTCGAGCCATCATAACTTTACAGCAGATATTAAAACACCCGATAATCAGACAGCAAATAATTATTATTACAACCACAATAATTACTCCGTGCATAAGATAGGACCCCCAGGATCCCCCTAACAGCCAGTCAAACCAGCCAGATCCTCCTGCTGTCGTGGATAACTTCTTTACCTCCTCTTCTTATGTGATCAGCGAAGTTGGTTATGTTTTCTGAATTATCGGGAATGTAAGTGCAACATTCAGCTCCAATTAAAGCACATTGTGCGTATGGCTACCATTTCAGCCGTTATGCCCTCTATTGCTTCAGCAGTGTCGTTAACTATCTGTTCCAGTGCCCTCTCTAGGTTACGTAATTCATCCATGGTGCGTCCTATCCCGAATGGGAGCATCATGACCCCAAATAGCCTCTCTACCGGGGTAAGATCTCATCTTAGTCGACCTGGTGTCTGTACTTCTGCTAAAGTACGTACCCGTCTGACAAAAGGGACCACATATCCCAAATAACAGGACCCCCCTCCAGTTCTGAGGCAACCAGGGGTAGGCCTTATGCCCACACACAAAATAAGTGCCATTGTATGCTGTTAGATTCGATCCCAATCTCTCTCTCAGTCCCTGTCGCCACCTAATCTTAGGGTCCCAGTCCTGACTACTTGTCTGATTCTTCAAACCCTTATTTCAAAGAACCCCTGGTTTGTTGTTTCGCTGGCTATTATGTTCCACCTGGTGAGGTTAAAGTATCCTGCTACAAAACCTGTTTCCTCACCAGTCAGGTCTCTAGTGAAACAAATGTCAGCGGTGGGCCTTCCAACTCCTGAGGTGTTGGTCAAAACCAGGAATGGGGGTCGTACCGACCTATTGTATTCCGGCTGGTACCATCCATCAAATGCATTCAAAAGGTAACCCCCAGATCTCCATGTTTCTTTATTCCCACTCTGGTTCCAAGTACTTCCCCTGTACCGTTTTGTCGCATTACCCACTCTGCTACTTCCGAAATGTTAAGGGAGATTGACCTCAAAGGGATGCCTCCTTTGCTATGTATGGGGATGTGCGAACATTCCCAGCAACTGGAAAAGTTCTCATTTTGCGCATAAACATAAGACATGTACAAAAAGGTATTCACATGTAACTCTCGTTTCGGTCTAGCTAGCAGGCCGGACCTAACACGAACTATGATAATCTCACCGATCGCAATATATAGTTTCATCTTATTACTCTATAATTAACAAATAGTCAAAGGCAAAATGGCCAAATGGCTTGCTTGAAGAATCTCTCGCTGTCAATCTGTAAATAGACAAACAACAACAACTAATACGTGTGCTAAACGGCTGGTTCAAAAACCTTAAGCTGGGTCCAATGCTTCCATTGTCCGTTCCCTTTAACATTGATGCAGGCACAAGTGTCCCTGCTGATTATAACCTCATACGGTCCTATCCATTTTTGAGGCAAAGCCCGGTTTTCCCGGGAGGACCCTTACCATAACGCGACTTCCCGCCAACGGGACTTCAGGGAGCTTTGTAAGCTCTGCTTCTGCGTCTCTTTCTTCCTGATTGTCCCTAACTAATTTATGCATCCCTTTTAATTGAGTACTTAGTTCCAAAACATACCGTTTTATTTTGTCTTTTAATGGGCCTACATCGGCCCCCCTCTGTTATGATGTTCTCTGGTAATTGCATCGCCCTTCCTGTCATTAGTTCATTAGGAGTTAATCCGGTTGTCCGGTTTGTCGTGGCTCTTAACTTCATCAATATAATGGGTAATACTTCTGTCCACGTTTTTCCTGACGTTTGCATGGCCTTTGCCAGGGCGTTCTTAAGGGTACGGTTCATGCGCTCTACCATTCCAGAACTCTGCGGGTGGTAGGGGATGTGGAATTTTTATTTTATGCCCATCAGCTGGCATATTGTTTTTACAATTTTTTTTTTCCGGTGAAGTGGGTGCCTTGGTCGGAATCTATTTGAAGAGGCATTCCCCATCAGGGAATTACCTGCTCGGTCAATATCCTTGCCACTGTTGAGGCAGTGCAATCACGTGTGGGGAAAGCTTCCACCCACCGGGTAAATTGATCTATAATCACTAGGCAATATCTTTTTCCATGGGATGGGGGCAAAGGACCTGTGAAATCAATTTCTACGTGTTCCCATGGCCCCCATGGTCGGGGCTGGTGTCCCATTTTAATTTTAATGGGCCTGCCTGGATTATATTGTGCGCACGTAACGCATTGATGGCAATATTTGGCAATATCTCTCCCCATCCCTTTCCACCACCAATCTCTCCCAAGACTCCCGGTCATGGCCTCTCATCCTGAATGAGACAGGCCATGATGCAACTCCAATAAGGTATTCTGTATGCATTCAGGCGCCATTACCTTTTTGTTTCATCTCCAAACGTTATCCTTCCCTTGCGTTGTGCCCTGCTTTGGCCACATACCTATTTCTTCCTCAGAAGTGTCCTGGTGTAGTTTCTCAATACTTATCTGTTCGTCTCGGGCCCCAGCGGCACTGACTTAATTTTAATAATTTAAAATCATTATCAATGGAGAGTGTTTTTTATCTCTTCAAATTCTTTTTTTTCAATTAAACCAATATCTTTTTCACAGCTGATATCAACTGGTATTTAGTAAGTTATGTCTTTATCCATCGCAAACACCCCGTCTCCCCCATGCTGTCATATAATCGTGTACTACCCCGAATGCATATCTACTGTCCGTATAGATATTAACAATCTTATTTTCCGATAATTCCAGTGCCCGGGTAAGGGCTACCAGTTCTGCCACTTGAGCTGACGACCCCCCATTAATTCGCCCTGATTCAACTGTCTCTAGATCCTGGTTAACTAAGGCCCTTCCGGTACGAGGTAGTCCCTCTACGTATTTTCGTGAGCCGTTCACAAACAAGGTTTGTTCTGCGGTTTGAAGGGGGGACGTCTTTTATTCTATCCTCTTCCATATCCTCACATACCTCTTCGCAAAAGTGGGGTTCCCCCTCACCCATCATACCTTCTGCGGGGTTGTTTCCTACATCCCTAATTATGGTTACCGCTTTGTTGGGTGTTAAGAGGACTGCTTCCCACTTTGCCCATCTCATATTAGATACGGTTCTCAGTTTTCCTGTGTTTAACATTTCTACCTTTGTGTGTTTAGTGTGGAGAATGATGTTTCCAGTCATCACCACAGGTTCGCTTAATTTTTACCGCCCAAGCTGCGCAATCTAGCGCGGCTATACATCTGGATAACCCAGTCACCACCGGGCTTTCGGTGGTAGAGTAATAGGCTATAGGTCTCCTTTTATCAGGGATAAAGTTCCGGCTGTAATTAAAGAGGCCCAGTATCTTCCTCACCCCCCTTACTGTTACTGGTCTAGGCATGTCCTTGACAGCCTTTTTCCTATCCGAGGGCATTTCTTTCAGCCCCTTGAGAGGCAGTACCCTAGGTACAGGACCTGGGACTTCCCTACCTGGGCCTTTTTGGGGAGTTAGTGGTGCTAACTGTTTCTTTTAAGATACCCTTTTCCACTAGCCCTTTTACTATTTCTACAACCGCTGTTCTAGCTTCAGGTCCTATAGGGTATTATGGCAAGTCCCCCTTTTCTGCCCTCCTCCTGTTCCCGTGGCAGAGACCTTTTCCTGCTTTATCTTTTTCTTTTCCAAACTGCTAAAGCTTACTGTTTTAGCCTTTTTCAAAAGTCCCTTTTACACCTTCACAGATAGCTCACCACTCGCCCAGGAGTTTGACCTGATCCCTGACGTATTTAAAACTCTTTTTTTTTTACTGAGCTAGAAGCTTTCGTGTCAAGGTTTTACTCAAAGGAAAATGGGAGCGTTTTAAAAGGCATTCTTTATCTCATTCCTAGACCAAATTTATGTCTTTCAACCCAATTGCATGTTTTCTTTTGACAAGTAAGTGAGCGTGTCAAATTCTTTTTTTTTACTACCGGGACCATGTATTTTTATCTTTTACTCAACAAACCTATCCTTTGTGCATTTCCTAGCTCCGTAACTTATCATCCGAATATATCCACACCTTCGTTTCTAACTTAAAATGAAATACCATAATGTTCACAGTTTCTTAAACTTCCCACATACAGGACAACACTACGAAGGGTTAAAAAACATTTCACTCTGTTTGGAAAGAGTGGGTGGAGCTAAAACAGGCAGGCAACTCCACACCTTCCCAAACAGGTTTTCATTCATTCCACAGTCAAAATCACTCGAGTACTCTCTTCATTCAAAATAGACACTCACAAAAGTCTCTCTTCATTCAACAAAGCTTATGTCTGGATCCATATGTCACTTAAGATAGTCACTATCAGCTTTTTTATGGCATTACGTAATTACGCAAGTTACAATTAATGATAGGAATTAATTAATGACCCGGGCAGCCCGCGTTTTACATTCCCTTCCTTACCTTCCATGTTCGCCAGTCTCGGACATTTCCCTTTGTTTCTGTAATACTCACGGCCACGACTATTCTGTGGAGACCCCTTGTCTTCGCAACAAAGCTAGCGTGTTTCCTTACCACCGGAGTTTTCGGCTCTAGGTTGGATCGATCAGTTCCCTTCCGCACCGACCTTATTTACTAAAGGGACAACTCAAACTGGTTAGTCAGCCTCTTCCCGCTATCTGTTTACTCATATCTTATACACTATCCCGTCGCACCTCTCTAACACCAGATTCCAGATACTGTCTTAAGTGATCACGTCTGATCAGACAGTATCCTGTCGACTACGCCATTTTGTTGTGGAAAAATATTTCCAAGACTGTATAATATATAAAGAGAGGTTTATTAAATCGGAGACAAAGCTTTGGGAGAAGTGTTAAAGACCCCTGTCTTTGAACCACTTCTCAAATTGGTATCTGCAGTGAAGTTCTTTTATCTTACAAATTCCGTCACTTTACAACACATGTTTTAGCACTACAAAGCTTTGACTATCGAAGGCTAAGCTTTTGATATAACCCATCCTGCATTGTGACAGGGCAGTATAAACAAGTGCAGGCTTTTGACACCGGTATAAACAAACATACCCAGCACTTAACTTTCCAGTGTTCCTTATCTTACTTTCCTATCTCTATTAACTCAAGGCCAGCCTACCTTAAAGTCTAACTGTTTAAAGCATAATGCATCAGTATTGTCCCTTACAAAATTCATTTAAAGGGGAAAATAAAACAAATGTTTGGTCCCGTATACAATCAAGTATATGTCCAAAAATCCGCTCCAACAGCCATGATCTTATTGAATGGTGGAGCGGGCTCGAGGGGCCAAATTGCCCACTCCTGCTCCTATTTCTTATGTTCTTACGATAAAATAGATGATATTATCACACTGTATGCTGTGAAAAGGGCTTTCACCTTCATAGAATCATAGAATCATAGAAATTTATAGCACGGAAGGAGGCCATTTCGGTCTATCGTATGCCTGTCAACAAAGAGCTATCCAGCCTAATCTGTCTATCTCCACCTTAAATATATTCAATGACCCAGCCTTCACAGCCCCCTCAGAATTTTATACATAATGAAGATTTATACTGTCCCTCAGAATTTTCTCCAATAATTTTTCCACCACCGAGATTCGGCTGATTGGCCTATAATTACTCGGTCTATCCCTTTCTCCCTTTTTAAACAAAGGTACAACATTAGCAGTCCTCCAGTCCTCTGGCATTGCACCTGTAGCTGGAGAGAATTAGAAAATGATGATCAGAGCCTCTGCTATTTCCTCTTTTGTTCCTCTTACATTTCATCCGGACCTGGGGAATTATCCACTTTCAAAGCTGCCAAACCTCAAACGTCATCTATCACTATATTTATTTCATCTAATATTTCACACTCCTCCTCCCTGATTGAAATGTCTGCATCGGCCCTTTCCTTAGTGAAAACAGATGCAAAGTATTCATTAAGAACCATTCCCACTTCTTCCGCCTCCACACACAGTTTACCTTTATGGTCTCTAATAGGCCCTACTCTTTAGTTATCCTCTTGCTCCTAATGTATTTATGAAACATCTTTTGGTTTTCCTTAAGTAACATGCATTAGCAAAATTGCAATAATGAGGCATAAACAATGCGAAAATACACACCGCAGCATGGGAAGTATTACAGAAATTTACACCTGTGTCCTCAGCAGGTAGGGGTTATGTGAGTTGCTGCACCAGACAACACAATTCCTACTAGCATGGCCATGTATGGTAACAGGAATTTCCAGGCTGGAGTCAAATTTCAGTCTGACCCAGACCAGGGAAGCTCATCATCGAGGTCAGTAGCTGCAGTCTAACTGGAGCCTTTATCAAAGTTTCACGGGCATTGTCTTGTATCCACCCTCTTGTAGCAATAAAATGGTTACCATAGCACCTGGTTTCATTCTCCTAAAGTAGGAATGTTTCTCAAACCAACAACAACAACAACAACTTGTATTTATATAGAATCATAGAAATTTACAGCACAGAAGGAATCCATTTGGGCCCATCGTGTTCGTGCCGGCTGACCAACAGCTATCCAGCCTAATCCCTCTTGGTCCTTAGCCCTGTATGTTACGGCACTTTAAGTGCACATCCAAGTATCTTTTAAATGTGGTGAGACTTTCTGCCTCTATCGCCCTTTCAGGCAGTGAGTTCCAGAGCCCCATCATCCTCTGGGTGACAAAATTTCCCCTCATATCTCCTCTAAACCTCCCCCCAATCACTTTAAACCTATGCCCCCTCGTTGTTGACCCCTCTATCAAGGGAAACAGGTCCTTTCTATCCACTCTATCCAGGCCCCTTATAATTTTAAACACCTCAATAACATCTCCCCTCAGCCTCCTCTGTTCCAAAGAAAAAGAGCCAGCATCTCCAATCTTTCCTCATAGCCAAAATTCTCTAGTCCAGGCAACATTCTTGTAAATCTCCTCTGCACCCTTTCCAGTGCAATCACATCTTTCCTGTAATGTGGTGACCAGAACTGCACACAGTACTCCAGCTGCGGCCTAACCAGTGTTTTATACAAATCAAGCATAACCTGATTGCTCTGTATTCCATGCCTCGACTAATAAAGGCAAGTATTCAATATGCTTTCTTAACCATCTTATCTATTGGCCTGCTACCTTCAGAGATCTGTGGACTTGCACTCCAAGGTCCCTTTGTTCCTCTACACTTTTCAGTGTCGTACCATTTAATGTGTATTTCCTTGTCTTGTTAGACAGCTTCAAATGCATTACCTCACACTTCTCCAGACTGAATTCCATTTGCCACTGTTCTGCCCACCTGTACATTGATACCTTCCTGTAGTCCGCAGCTTTCTTCTTCCTTATCAACCACACAGCTGATTTTAATGTCATCTGCAAACTTCTTAATCATACCCCCAACATTCAAGTCCAAGTCATTGATATATACCGCAAAAAGCAAGGGACCCAGCACTGAGCCCTGCGGAACCCCACTGTATACAGTCTTCCAGTAACAACAACACCCATCAAACATTATCCTTTTCTTCCAGCCTCTGAGCCAATTTTGGATCCAACTTGCCACTTTGCCCTGGATCGCATGGGTTTTTACTTTCATGACCAGTCTGCCATGTGGGACCTTATGAAAAGCTTTGCTAAAATCCATTTACACTGCCCTCATCGACCCTTTGGTTACCTCCTCGAAAAATTCAATCAACTTACTCAGACACGACCTTCCCTTAACAAATCCATGCTGACTGTCCTTGATTGATCTATATCTTTCCAAATGAAGATTTATCCTGTACCTCAGGATTTTTTCAAATAATTTCCCCACCACTTTAGGTTAGGCTGACTGGTCTGTAATTACTTGGTCTATCCCTTTCGCCCTTTTTAAACAAAGGTACAACATTAGCAGTCCTCCAGTCCTCTGTACAGCCGCCACACAGGCACCACACCTGTAGCCAAAGAGGACTGGAAAATGATGGTCAGAGCCTCTGTTATTTCACCTATATAGTGCCTTTAACGTAGTGAAATGTCCCAAGGCGCTTCACAGGAGTATTATGAGATTTAACAAATTTGACAGCAAGCCGCATAAAGAGAAATTAGGGCAGGTGACCAAAAGCTTGGTCAAAGAGGTAGGTTTTAAGGAGCGTCTTGAAGGAGGAAAGAGAGGTAGTGAGGCGAAGAGGTTTAGGCAGGGAATTCCGGAGCTTAGGGCCTAGGCAACAGAAGGCACGGTCACCAATGGTTGAACGATTATAACAGGGACGCTCAAGAGGGCAGAATTAGAGGGGGGGCAGTGCGGGGGGGCGGGGGCATGAAGCTGGAGGAGAATACAGAAATAAGGAAGGGCGAGGCCATGGAGGCATTTGAAAACAAGGATGAGAATTTTGAAATCGAGGTGTTGCTTAACTGGGAGCCGATCAGCTAGAATGTTAAACTCATTACCACAGGGAGTGATTGAAGCAAATAGTACATTTGCATTTAAGGGAAGGCTAGATAAGCAGAAGAGGGAGAAGGGAGTGGAGAAATGTTGATAGAGTAGATGTGGAGAGACAGGAGGAGGCTGGAGCATAAACATCAGCTTGGACTGATTGGCCCGAATAGCCTGTTTCTGTGCTGTCTAAACCGACTAATATCATTGATACCGGTCCCTAGCCATTCCTTTTTTTATATTACAGACTCTGGGTAAGTTACTGGTTAAGATCGGTCCATCATTTGATCTTAGGCTCAGTCAGCCACCCTCGGCTCAAACGCAAATTCTTCCAAAGACTGGAATCGAGACTCGTTACTGTGACTGTTGCAATTTATTGTTGTAATTGCTGTTGGAATGCGAGGCTGTTTGTAATGCCATGAAAATAAAGCATGCCAACCTGGCCACGTAAACTTGATAGAAGAAGCGCAGAGTCAATTTCAAACTAAACTACCCGAATGTCACCTCGCAGAATATATCTGAAAAAGTATTAAAACTTTTCACCATTTCTAACATAAATTGGTAAGGAGAAGATCTATTCTAAAAATGAAATGTTTGATATGTTAATTTGCAGCTTTTGTGTTAATGAGGTGGGTTGGTGCATAATCGCCTGAATGTGGATATGTCTAAGCAAATGCTATGTCATTAAAACCGAACTGAGGTATTATTAAACAAACCGTATATAATAAAAAAGCACACATTTTGAGGCCATAGTAAAGTTTGAATCACACAAAATATAGGGCAAAACTGGAACTTTATATTTTCTGCAAGGATCGAAAATTGCAGCCTCTAGAATCCACAGCGGTTGCGCTTTCCTCTCATGCTGTATTTACATAGAAACATAGAAAATAGGTGCAGGAGTAGGCCATTCGACCCTTCGAGCCTGCACCACCATTCAATAAGATCATGGCTGATCATTCACCTCAGTACCCCTTTCCTGCTTTCTCTCCACACCCCTTGATCGCTGTAGCCATAAGGGCCATATCTAACTCTGTCTTGAATATATCCAATGAACTGGCATCAACAACTCTCTGTGGTAGAGAATTCCACAGGTTAACAACTCTCTGAGTGAAGAAGTTTCTCCTCATCTCAGTCCTAAATGGCTTACCCCTTATCCTTAGACTGTGTCCCCTGGTTCTGGACTTTCCCAGCATCAGGAACATTCTTCCTGCATCTAACCTGTCCAGTCCCATCAGAATTTTATATATTTCTATGAGATCCCCTCTCATCCTTCGAAACTCCAATGAATACAGGACAAGTCGACCCAGTCTCTCCTCATATGTCAGTCCTGCCATCCCGGGAATCAGTCTGGTGAACCTTCGCTGCACCCCTCAATAGCAAAAACGTCCTTCCTCAGATTAGGAGACCAAAACTGAACACAATATTCCAGGTGAGGCCTCACCAAGGCCCTGTACAACTGCAGTAAGACCTCCCTACTCCTATACTCAAATCCCCTAGCTATGAAGGCCAATATACCATTTCCAGCATCGCTGTTTATAAACCGCTATTATGTGTGATTTATTTAGAAAGAATGGAGAAATAGTAGAAACTGAGTTCACTTTTCAATAAGAGAATATTTACTCAGTCTTTCAGAATGTGCCTGCTTAATTTTGGGGCGTTGGCTAGCATTTTGTGGGTTTTACAGAGGGAAGTGTTACACAGTGGGCTTTTGCTTGAAAATAAATGTGCATGCAAACAATGTGATGCATAAACATGACCTAAATATGAGCCAATGATACATGGGGCCCGAAATTCAGTACCGCTGGAAAGCTGGTGCAGCCCCATTTCTTTTTGGCCATTAGCGCCAAAAGTTTTGAGTGGTTGGGCCATTCATATTCAGCTCCAAAAGTGAACAAATGGGTTCCAGCGCTAATGAACCCTTTCAAAGTAGATTTTGCAGCAGTGTGGTTGTCTTAATTTGAGCGTTATCGCCACTGAGAAATTCAGCATGCAGGTAAGGATTTCTAATGAGCCAGCTGCTCAAAGCCAGGGTTTGCAGCAAAGCTCTAAGGGAGAGAATGAGGCTGGAAGGATGGTTGGTGTAAGAGATGCAAGGAGAGCCAACAGGTTCACTGATATGGAGCTGGAGACACTGATTGATGGTGTGTGATAGGTCCTTACTATACAGTATAAATGCACATGAGGTTTATGCTTGAGAGAAGGTCAGTCTGTGACCTGTCCTTTATTCCTTAGCACTCAAAGTGATGAAGGTGGGTGGAGCTTCCCCTTTTGTACCTGAAGGCCCAGGTTAGGAGTGTCTCCCACCTAGTGGTCATTGTTCTCTCAGTGTACAACTTAGGTCAGATTATACATGGGTTACAATGCTGGTTGAATACATGACATCACCTCCCCCCGCAAAGTCTTATTGGGATCACAGGTTGAGTCTCTCTGGTGGTTTACACTCTCTTGAAGATCGCCTGAGTTGGGGCTCCGGTTGTTGGGCGCTGGCCTGAGTGTCTGCTGTTTGCGGTGCCTCAGGCCTATCCAGACTGCCCACAGTGATTGGGCTCTCCTCCCTTTGGTTCCGGTGTTCGGTCACCTGTGGTGGAGTGAACTCTACATCGTGTTCTTCCTCTGCTTCTTCTATGGGGTTGCTGAACCTCCTTTTTGTTTGATCCACGTGTTTGCGGCAGATTTTTCCATTGGTAAGTTTAACTACCAGAATCCTATTTCCCTCTTTGGCAATCACTGTGCCGGCGAGCCATTTGGGCCCTGCAGCATAATTAAGGACAAAAACAGGATCATTTACATCAATGCATCACGCCCTCGCATTCCTGTCATAGTAGTCATATTGTGGTTGGCACTTGCTCTCGACAATTTCTTTCATGGTGGGGTGTAGAAGGGATAACCGGGTTTTGAGCGTCCTTTTCATTAGCAGCTCTGCGGGTGGAACCCCTGTGAGCGAGTGTGGTCGGGATCTATAGGCCAACAGGAGGTGTGATAAGCGTCTTTGTAGGGAATCCCCTTGGATCTGAGCATCCCCTGTTTGATTATCTGCACTGCTCGTTCTGCCTGGCCGTTTGAGGCCGGCTTGAACGGTGCCGTTCTGACATGGTTAATTCCATTGCCTGCCATGAAGTCCTGGAATTCAGTGCTTGTGAAGCACGGGCCATTGTCGCTGACCAAGACGTCCGGTAGACCGTGGGCGGCGAACATTGCCCGTAGACTTTCTACCGTGGCAGAGGATGTGCTTGAATTTAAAATGTCACACTCGATCCATTTGGAGTAGGCGTCTACTACAACCAAAAACATTTTTCCCATGAAAGGACCTGCGTAGTCCACATGGATGCGTGACCAAGGCTTGGCGGGCCATGGCCAGGAGCTAAGGGGGGCTTCCCTGGGCGCATTGCCCGGCTGGGCACACGTGTTGCACCTGCGAACACAAAGTTCCAGATCTGCGTCTATCTTTGGCCACCAAACGTGTGACCTGGCAATTGCCTTCATCATGACAATGCCCGGGTGCTCATTGTGGAGTTCTCTGATGAATACCTCTCTTCCCATCTGGGGCATGACTACGCGGTTTCCCCACAGTAGGCAATCGGCCTGAATCAAGAGTTCATCCCTGCGCCTGTGAAATGGTTTAAACTCCTCAGGGCATGCCCTGTACGTGGCTGCCCAGTCCCCATTCAGGACACATTTCTTGACTCGAGACAATAGCGGGTCTCTAATTGTCCAGACTTTAATCTGACGGGCTGTCACGGGTGAGCCTTCGCTTCCGAAAGCTTCAACAGCCATGACCATCTCAGCAGCATGTTCGGTAGCCCCTTCAGTGGTGGCTAGTGGGAGCCTGCTGAGTGCATCGGCACAGTTTTCGGTGCCCAGTCTGTGCCGAATTGTATAGTCATAGGCGGCTAACGTGAGTGCCAACTCTGCATGCGGGCCGATGCGTTTGCATTTATGGC
Organism: Pristiophorus japonicus; assembly: GCF_044704955.1. Lineage (NCBI taxonomy): Eukaryota > Metazoa > Chordata > Chondrichthyes > Pristiophoridae > Pristiophorus > Pristiophorus japonicus. The sequence goes on from NC_091979.1 coordinate 68,542,482, forward strand.
CTTGTTGTTGGCCAAAAGGGACGTTAGGGGTTTGTGATCTGTCTCCAGCTCAAATTTCCTGCCAAACAGGTGCTGGTGCATTTTCTTTACCGCATATACACATGCGAGCGCCTCCTTTTCTACCATCCCGTAATCCTTTTCTGCCTGGGACAGACTCCTGGAGGCATAAGCTACCGGCTGTAACTGACCCTTGACATTGACATGCTGCAACACACACCCGACACCATAGGATGACACATCGCATGTTAACACAAGTTTCTTACATGGGTCGTATAGTGTTAACAGAGTGTTAGAACATAACAAATTGCGTGCTCTATTAAAAGCCCTTTCCTGGCTGTCCCCCCAGACCCATTCGCGACCTTTGCGTAGGAGCACGTGAAGCGGCTCTAGCAGCATGCTCAATTTGGGAACAAAGTTACCAAAATAGTTCAGGAGCCCAAGGAACGAACGCAGCTCCGTCGTGTTACGGGGTCTGGGTGCTCTCTGGATCGCTTCCGTCTTGGACGCAGTAGGGCTGATCTCAACTGCTGCTACTCTCATCCCCAGGAATTCTACCTCTGGAGCTAGGAAGACGCACTTCGTCTTTTTCAGTCGCAGCCCTACTCGGTCCAGTCTGCGTAGCACCTCCTCCAGGTTGTGGAGGTGTTCTTCAGTATCGTAACCCGTGATGAGGATGTCGTACTGAAAAACCACCGTCCCTGGAATCGACTTGAGGAGGCTTTCCATATTTCGTTGGAAGATCGCGGCAGCCGAGCGAATCCCGAGCGGACATCTGTTGTACTCAAACAACCCCTTGTGTGTCGTGATGGTGGTCAGCTTCTTTGACTCACTCGCCAGCTCCTGGGTCATGTAAGCTGAGGTCAGGTCCAATTTTGAAAAAAGTTTGCCACCGGATAGCGTTGCAAAGAGGTCCTCTGCTCTTGGTAGCAGGTACTGGTCTTGGAGTGACACCCGATTGATGGTGGCCTTGTAATCACCACATATCCTGACCGACCCATCCGCCTTGAGCACTGGCACAATCGGGCTCGCCCAGTCACTGAATTCGACTGGCGAGATGATGCCTTCCCTCAGCAGGCGGTCCAATTCGCCTTCTATCTTTTCCCGCATCATGTACGGCACCGTTCTGGCCTTGTGGTGTACTGGCCTTGTGGTGTACTGGCCTGGCGTCCGGGTTTATGTGAATTACTACCTTGGCCCCCATGAAAGTGCCGATGCCGGGTTGAAATAATGAGTCAATTTGTTCAGGATCTATGAGCATGATACTCGCTCCACAGAGGAAATTGCATTGACATCGCCCCATTTGCAGTTCATGACAGCAAGCTAACTCCTTCCCAGTAGTGCGGGACCGTCCCCTGGGACAATCCAGAGTGGCGACCTGTTCTCCGAATCTTTGTGGGTCACGACTACCGTGGCGTTGCCTAGCACCGGGATGATCTGCTTTGTGTAAGTCCGTAGCTGTGCGTCAATCGGCGATAATTTTGGCCTCTTGGCCTTGGACGCCCAAAACTTTTCGAACTGTTTGATATCCATCAGGGACTGGCTGGCCCCCGTGACTAGCTCCATTGATACTGGAGCACTTTCATCATTATCGGTGGCGTCCTGGTGTATGAATTGTATATGTACTCCACATGAACTCTCTGAACTAGAGCTTCCAGCAATTTCCCCCAGCGTTCATTTCTGCAATTTCTGCAGGTACTTTGCTCATCTCTGCAAACTCCAGCTGAGTGTGTGCCTCCACGCCTCTAACATGAGCTGTTGTTGGAAACAAAAGGTCCCTTGCCAGTTGATCGTCCCTGACTGCCCCTGTTATTGTCCTTGAGTGCGCCATTAACAGGTGTTGATGGCCCCATTACTGGTCGCATTGTCCCTTTCATTCCTTAACACAGTACCTCTCGTCTGTTCTGCTAATGGCCATGTTCACGTGGTTTAAATCCCAGTTTCTCGTCGCCATTGATAGGTCCTTACTATACAGTATAAATACACACGAGGCCCATGCTTGAGTGAAGGTCAGTCTGTGACCTGTCCTTTATTCTTTAGCACTCAAAGTGATGAAGGTGGGTGGAGCTTCCCCTTTTGTACCTGAAGGTCCAGGTTAGGAGTGTCTCCCACCTAATGGTCATTGTTCTCACAGCATATAACTTCTGTCAGATTATACATGGGTTACAATGCTGGTTGAATACATGACAGTGTGGAGGACAGAAGAAAAATACTGTTTCCTGACGTGGGGAGACCTGGCAGACAGCCAGTACATAATGCATGGAGGGATATTGCAGGGGAGGTGTCAGGCACCTCCATATATGTGAGAACGCACCCTCCTAGAAGGGTGCTGACCAGTCTGCACCCGGCCCTTCCATGGTGGTGATGGGTCGACGCCTCCCAGCTCTGGGGTGACGGGGATCCTCCTCCTCCTCCTCCTGCACCTCCTCCTCTTCTTCCTCCTCCTCAGGTAGTACTGCTAGCTCGGCCTCCAGCGGCTGTTCCCTCATGATGGCCAGGTTGTGCAGCATGCAGCAGACCACGATGATTAGAGACCCATTGAGGAGAATACTGCAAGGTGCCACCAGAGCGGTCCAGGCACTGGAATCTCTGCTTGAGGATGCCTATGCACTGCTCGATGGTGGCACAATGAGCGTCATTATATGGATGCTCTGGCGCTGTCCTGGGGTTCTGCAGAGGAGTGAGTAGCCAAGTGGACAGGGGATATCCCTTGTCCCCAAGCAGCCAACTGCAATCCTGATTTGGGCCGGTGAAGACAGCGGGCACACTGGTCTGGCATGGAATGACTGCTGCCTCCCTTGCCCACTGCCTGTCTGCATGGTGCTGGTGGCGATGCCTTCTCCTGCACGCTGCCCTGCTTCTGACCAGGTGTACCAGGTGTCGCCCTCCCAACACACCCCCCATCCTCCGGGTGAACCCTGCCAAGCAGGTTTTTGCAGCCCACAGGACTCCACTAAAGAGTCAGACCTGAAAGTTGTACAAAAGTACAGGGGTATGCGCAAACTTCTGAGCAGCACTCAGCAGGTTTAATGGAGCCAAAACAATGAATACAATTATCTGAAAAGAAAAATACTGCAGATGCTGGAAAATGAAATAAAAACACTAATAATTAATAAAACTATATGAAAAGACAAATACTGCAGATGCTGGAAAATGAAATAAAAACACTAATAATTAATAAAACTATATCAAAAGATAAATACTGCAGATGCATGCTGGAAAATGTAATATAAACAATAATAAGTAATAAAACGTTTTACCCAAGGAGGCCCAGCGGTGTCACGTTCGAGCACCGCATTGAAAACCTCACGGGGGCACTGCTGGGGAATGTCCTACCTTTTCCTTGGTGAATTTTGCTGTGGTAGTCCCTTTCCAGCAGCCCGCATGCTGCACAGCTCATCGTTGGAAACCTTTCTTTACAGTGGCTGCACTGTGCCGTTTCCGGCGGAAGTGAACACCGCTGAAATCCTCCCTGGCTCTGGGAGGGAAAAGTACCCGACTGCGGCGGCATATCAATTTTTTCAATCGAGCGCCCAAACTCCACGGTAGCCGTCCCTTCGGGGACGGTGAATTTCGGGCCCATGGCCTGCTGACTAATTTTAATCAATAACACCTCTTACATATATATCCTCTTTATATAATCAGTAATTTTCCCTTTTACTGCAGCACAGGATCTTTTTGTGAAACATCATTTATATCAATAAAAAATAAGTGATTCTTTGTTAAATAGACATAATTTCCTAGTTTATGGATGATTTATTTAGTCAAGGCACATTAACAATGTATCACATCTTCCCCTCCCCTCCCCTCTCAGCATTCTGAAGGGACCGCTCCCTCTGCGACACACTGGTCCATTCCGCAGTCACCCCCAGCGACCCCTCCCTTTCCCACGGCACCTTCCCATGCAAGCGCAGGAGATGCAACTCCTGCCTTTTTACCTCCCCCCTTTCAACTGTGCAGGGTCCCAAATAGGCCTTCCAGGATAAACAGCGATTTACTTGTACTTATTTCAATTTAGTATACTGCTCGCTGCTCACGATGTGGTCTCCTCTACATTGGGGAGACCAAACGCAGATTGGGTGACCGCTTTGCGGAGCACCTCCATTCAGTCCGTAAGTGTGACCCCGAGCTTCCAGTCGCCTGTCACTTTAATTCTCCGCTCCACTCCCACTCTGACCTCTCTGTCCTTGGCCTCCTACACTATTCCAGTGAAGCTCAACATAAACTCGAGGTACAGCACCTCATCTTTCGTTTAGGCACTTTACCAACATCGAGTTCAAAAATTTCAGACCATAACTTCTGCTCCTATTTTGCTCCCTTTCCTCCTTTTTTTAACTCCCCCCCCATTTTATGTATTTTTCTCTCTCTGTTTCCCATGGCAGCTAATAATTACATCCTATCTAAACTGCTATTTTTCTAACTTCTGCCATTCCCATCTTAAGTTGGCCCATCATCCCTTTTGTCTCTCAAATCTCTCCTGTCTTCCACCCTATCACAGACCTTCCCTTTTGTTCTTTCCTCCCCTCCCCCTTTCAAGGCTCCTTAAGAATCTGTTAATTTTGAACTTTCGTCAGTTCTGGGGAAGGGTCATCGACTTAAAACGTTAACTCTGTTTCTCCTTCTACAGATTCTGCCTGACCCGCTGAGACTTCCAGCATTTTTTGTTTTTATTTCCGATTCTGCAGTATTTTGCTTTTGTATTTGTTGTTGTTATTTGTATAATTTAGCTCCAACTATCAAACATTTCGGAATGTGTTTGTCTTATTTACCCGTGGCCGAATCATAATCACAGAATACCAAATGTAAATTAATTTATGATCTATTAAAGCGTCATTAATGTGGAAAATCTATGCAAAGAAGTCTGCAGACTATGCATTCTGGTAAAATTAAATATTAATCATGACTAAAATCTATCATTGAACTCAGAGACCATTCTCTGCCAGGATACCTTATATTGTCATGCACAAATTTAACATTCAGACTATTATTATGATATATCCTGAAAAGCTTTGCTTACTACTGTAGTGAACACGATAAAAGTAAAACCTCAGTGTGACTTCTAGCACAAGAAGATGGCCATCCCATCCATCATTTGACCTAGACACAGACTCCCCAAGGCGTTAAAATTGATCGCGTACCTTGCGAAAGAATTGCAATTGAATTGGCATAAAGCCATTTACAAGGAGCCGTGTTTTAAATAGAAAAGCTGAACTGGTAAATACACGTCAAGCCCAGTTGGTATGCGTTAGATTGTTTGCTGCAACCGAATATGTCCGGATTTATAAATCCGCTCTGAAACTCTTTATAGTGGACAGAAGTTCCGGGTTGGAGCAGTTCTATCGCGACTGGCGCTGCAACTTCGGCACGGGCTCACAGAGCGAACAGAACACTGCTGTCATCACTGCAATTCCTCCGCGTTTCCTGGATACAAGATCAAACTTACTCGCACCGTCTATTTAATGTATCCCTGAGTGGATTCAGGGTGCCGCGGAGCAGCGCCTGTCACAAATGCAATCTTCGGTTGTGCTCGCATCAAAAACTAAGAGGTGGAATTCAGTGCAAGGAAGGGCCGCCCCTGATGTTACATACGTTCGAGCTTTGGGGACCTAACAGTACTTCTCGTTGCACAGAGTTTAAAAAGAAATGTCAATTTGTACCTGGTGGCACAACCATGAACACATATATTTGCTGATCGCGATGCAATTATGAACATTGATACATTTTTCTACTGCAGATTGGTATTAATAGTTCCTCACCCCGACTACACACATCGGCACAAGCATCAGAAAGTGGTTGAGAACTCATTGGACAACACTCGGAATTTTAATTAGAGTCTGCTCGTCAATGAGCCGCTTTCGAGTTTGCAGCTCTGTGCTGATGTATCGAGAGTCCTTCTAAGACGTCAGCTTGCGTTTAAATCTCGCTGTCTCTCTCTCCCTCCAGCCCCCACCCACCCCTTTTTCTCTCCCACTCCATCCTCAGCTGGGTGTGGAGACATCTCGTCAGTGTGTTACATTCTCCGTACTTCAGCCATGGACTCCTCGTCTCCGGATCTCACGGCTTCTCCCGCCAGCCAGCCCGCCGCGGAACCCAGGAACGGCCAGCCGCAGAAAGCACAGCTCACCATGGAGAAAGACAACGAGATGAGAATAAGTGAAAGCGCGCAGTTCGGCGATCTGGTGGAGAACAGAGGTGAGTGTGAGATCCGCAGTCGGGCTGAATTCATTCACCACATGCGATAAATATTGGGTGTGGAGGCTGGGAGCAGAGAGCAGCCGCGGCACAACGTTAAATCACAGGAATCAATTGAGAATTGGAGTTACCGGGGAGGTGAAAACTTTCAGGCAGACAACATGCCATTGGTACACAATGTAAGATAATAATGGTGACCACAGTTTGAGTGTAAACAGAACAGCACTTTACAATTGTTGATGTCATTTAGGAAGTTGAGCTATTAAATATATGTCAAGATTAACCGTTGTATGTATTTTTATGCGGAGACCAAGTTGTCTGCAGCACAGACACCTTGAAACCGGTGAAGGGAATAGTTATGAATTATTGAACACATCAAGGACGAAGCTCCGTGATAAAATCCTTTAAAAAGACTTAAACCACGAGCCCATGAAGATTCCACCAGTCTATACACTGCTGGGGTAAATGCACAATAAATATCAACTTACTACTTATCGTCCCTCCACCCAACTGGCATCTTGCCAGCGCCAGCGAACACCATTAACCACACAAAGAATGTAAGACGATTTATTTCTTCATGACCTTGCTTCTAGGTTTATTGGAAAGCAGCCAGAAGCTGAAACCCCAGGAAGCCCAAAGCTACCGCAAGAAGGCGTTATGGGTGTCCTGGATCTCCATTGTCGTCACTCTGTCTTTGGCTGTGGTCGCCTTCAGTGAGTACCCGACCCCACACTGATCCCCCAAATCCTGCAGATTGCGGGATAGCTCCTCTCGCCTTGCAAAAGATTTAAAAGAGTGTCTCCTGTCTTTTGACGGACTGCTATTCACAAGCGAATGTGTAATTCTTATCAATAGGAGTGTGGAAAGAGGTGAAGGCTAAGGAACATGTAACTTCATATTTCGGATCGCTGCCTTGTTATGCTATTGCAACGGAGAAAAAAAGATTGTTTTTTTTCCAGATCGCTGCCTTATGCTATTGCAATGGGTGATTGCCATATTTAAACTTCCAACTTAACAGTGAATGTTAAGTTGATCCCAAAGCACAAGGCACCAACAATGATTGGTGAGTTGTTTTTGAAGGTAATGGACAAGTGCTGAATTCCTCGAGCAAGATCATACTCAGCAATTTACGTGAATACTCAGAGGTTATTAAACTTTACTAAACAAAGAAGGAAATCCTAGTAAACCAGGATGTCAAGCAAAGCAAATTTATTTTTATTCATATCCTGGCTATAAAATCACAATCACAATCACGAAGGAGGTGGTACTCAGTAAGATAATGGGACTAAAGGGACTAAAGGAGGTCCCAGCAGATTGGAAAACTGAAAATGTAACACCCCTATTTAAAAAAGGAGGCAGACAAAAAGCAAGAAACAAAAAGCAAGACCATTTAGCCTAACATCTGTGGTTGGGAAAATGTTGGAGTCTATTATTAAAGAAGCAATAGCAGGACATATGGAAAAGCAAAATTCGGTCAGGCAGAGTAGGCATGGATTTATGAAGGGGAAGTCATGTTTGACAAATTTGCTGGAGTTCTTTGAGGATGTAATGAACAGGGTGGATAAAGGGGAACCAGTGGATGTGGTGTATTTGAACTTTCAGAAGGTATTTGACAAGGTGCCACATAAAAATGGTTACTGCACAAGATAAAAGTTCACGAGGTTGGGGGTAATATATTAGCATGGATAGAGGATTGGTTAACTAACAGAGAACAGAGAGTCGGGATAAATGGTTCATTCTCTGGTTGGCAACCAGTAACTAGTGGGGTGCCGCAGGGATCAGTGCTGGGACCCCAACTATTTACAATCTATATTAACGACTTGGAAGAAAGGACTGAGTGTAACGTAGCCAAGTTTGCTGACAATACAAAGATGGGAAGAAAAGGAGGACACAAAAAATCTGCAAAAGGACATAGACAGGCTAAGTGAGTGGGCAAAAATTTGGCAGATGGAGTATAATTTGGAAAGTGCGAAGTCATGCACTGTGGCAGAAAAAAATCAAAGAGCAAGTTAATATTTAAATGGATAAAGATTGCAAAGTGCTGCAGTACAGCGGGACCTGGGGGTACTTGTGCATGAAACACAAAAGGATAGTATGCAGGTACAGCAGCAAGTGATCAGGAAGGCCAATGTTATCTTGGCCTTTATTGCAAAGGGGATGGAGTATAAAAGCAGGGAAGTTTTACTACAGCTATATAAGATATTGGTGAAACCACACCTGGAATACTGCGTGCAGTTTTGGTTTCCATATTTACGAAAGGATATACTTGCTTTGGAGGCAGTCCAGAGAAGGTTCACTAGGTTGATTCCAGAGATGAGGGGGTTAATTTATGAGGAAAGGTTGAGTAGGTTGGGCCTCTACTCATTGGAGTTCAGAAGAATGAGAGGTGATCTTATTGAAACGTATAAGATTATGAGGGGGCTTGACAAGGTGGATGCAGAAGGATGTTTCCACTGATGGGGGAGACTGGAACAAGAGGGCACGATCTTAGAATAAGGGGCCGCCCATTTAAAATTGAGATGAGGAGAAATTTCTTCTCTCAGAGGTTGGTAAATCTGTGGAATTCGCTGCCTCAGAGAGTTGTCGAAGCTGGGACATTAAATAAATTTAAGACAGAAATAGGCAGTTTCTTAAATGATAAGGGGATAAGGGATTATGGGGAGCGGGCGGGGAAGTGGAGCTGAGTCCATGATCAGATCAGCCATGATCTTATTGAATTGTGGAGCAGGCTCAAGGGGCCGTATGGCCTACTCCTGTTCCTATTTCTTGTGTACTTCGGTAAATCCCCTGGACCTGATGGCTTGCATCCTAGGGTCGTAAGAGAAGTAGCGGCAGGGATAGTGGATGCATTGGTTGTAATTTACCAAAATTCCCTGGATGTTGGGGAGGTCCCAGAAGATTGGAAAACTGCAAATGTAATACCCCTATTTAAAAAAGGAGGCAGACAAAAAGCAGGAAACTATAGACCAGTTAGCCTAACTTTTGTGGTTGGGAAAATGTTGGAGTCGATTATTAAAGAAGCAGTAGCAGGACATTTGTAAAAGTAAAATTCGGTCAGGCAGTGTCAGCATGGATTTATGAAGGGGAAGTCATGTTTGACAAATTTGATAGAATTCTTTGAGGATGTTACAAACAGGGTGGATAAAGGGGAACCAGTGGATGTGGTGTATTTGGACTTCCAGAAGGCATTTGACAAGGTGCCACATAAAAGGTTACTGCACAAGATATATTAGCATGGATAGAAGATTGGCAGTCTAACAGAAAACAGAGAGTCGGGATAAATGGTTCATTCTCTGGATGGCAACCAGTAACTAGTGGGGTGCCGCAGGGATCAGTGCTGGGACCCCAACTATTTCCAATCTATATTAACGACTTGGAAAAAGGGACTGAGTGTAACTGTAAGGTCCTTACTCCACAGTGTGAAACCACACGACGCACATTCTAGGGACAAGGTCACTCTGTGACCGTAACTTTTTATTCACAGGACTCCAAAGACGATGACCCTGCGTGGGACCTCCCTTTTTATACCTGTGTGATCAGGTAAGGAGTGTCTCCCACAAGTTCGCCCCTTGTGGTCAAGGTGTGCATCTAGGTTGAATGTATATAGTAATACAGTGGTGTTTCATTGTGGTTACATACATGACATTGATACGTCCTTACTATACAGTATAAATGCACACGAGGCCCATGCTTGAGAGAAGGTCAGTCTGTGACCTGTCCTTTATTTCTTAGCACTCAAGTGATGAAGGTGGGTGGAGCTTCCCCTTTTATATCTGAAGGTCCAGGTTAGGAGTGTCTCCCATCCAGTGGTCATTGTTCTCACAGTGTACAACTTAGGTCAGATTATACATGGGTTACAATGCTGATTGAATACATGACATCACCTCCCCCCGCAAAGTCTTATTGGGATCACAGGTTGAGTCTCTCTGGTGGTTTACGCTCCCTTGTAGAGCGCCTGAGTTGGGGCTCCGGTTGTTGGGCGCTGGCCTGAGTGTCTGCTGTTTGCGGTGCCTCAGGCCTATCCAGACTGCCCACAGCGATTGCGCTCTCCTCCCTTTGGTTCCTGTGTTCGGTCACCTGTGGTGGAGTGAACTCTACATCGTGTTCTTCCTCTGCTTCTTCTATGGGGTTGCTGAACCTCCTTTTTGTTTGATCCACGTGTTTGCGGCAGATTTGTCCATTGGTAAGTTTAATTACCAGAATCCTATTTCCCTCTTTGGCAAACACAGTGCCTGCGAGCCATTTGGGCCCTGCAGCGTAGTTGAGGACAAAAACAGGATCATTTACATCAATACATCGCACCCTCGCATTCTTGTCATGGTAGTCATATTGTGGCTGGCGCCTGCTCTCGACAATTTCTTTCATGGTGGGGTGTATAAGGGATAGCCGGGTTTTGAGTGTCCTTTTCATTAGCAGCTCTGCGGGTGGAACCCCTGTGAGTGAGTGTGGTCGGGATCTGTAGGCCAACAGGCGGCGTGATAAGCGGGTTTGTAGGGAACCCCCTTGGATTCTGAGCATCCCCTGTTTGATTATCTGCACTGCTCGTTCTGCCTGCCGTTTGAGGCCGGCTTGAACGGTGCCGTTCTGACATGGTTAATTCCATTGCCTGCCATGAAGTCCTGGAATTCAGTGCTTGTGAAGCATGGGCCATTGTCGCTGACCAAGACGTCCGGTAGACCGTGGGCGGCGAACATTGCCCATAGACTTTCTACCGTGGCAGAGGCTGTGCTTGAATTTAAAATGACACACTCGATCCATTTGGAGTAGGCGTCTACTACAACCAAAAACATTTTTCCCATGAAAGGACCTGCGTAGTCCACATGGATGCGTGACCAAGGCTTGGCGGGCCATGGCCAGGAGCTAAGGGGGGCTTCCCTGGGCGCATTGCCCAGCTGGGCACACGTGTTGCACCTGCGAACACAAAGTTCCAGATCTGCGTCTATCCCTGGCCATCAAACGTGTGACCTGGCAATTGCCTTCATCATGACAATGCCCGGGTACTCATTGTGGAGTTCTCTGATGAACACCTCTCTGCCCATCTGGGGCATGACTAAGCGGTTTCCCCACAGTAGGCAATCGGCCTGAATCGAGAGTTCATCCCTGCGCCTGTGAAATGGTTTAAATTCCTCAGGGCATGCCCTGTACATGGCTGCCCAGCCCCCATTCGGGACACATTTCTTGACTAGAGACAATAGCGGGTCTCTATTTGTCCAGACTTTAATCTGACGGGCTGTCACGGGTGAGCCTTCGCTTCCGAAAGCTTCAACAGCCATGACCATCTCAGCAGCATGCTCGGTAGCCCCCTCAGTGGTGGCTAGTGGGAGCCTGCTGAGTGCATCGGCGCAGTTTTCGGTGCCCAGTATGTGCCGAATTGTATAGTCATAGGCGGCTAACGTGAGTGCCCACCTCTGTATGCGGGCCGATGCGTTTGCATTTATGGCCTTGTTGTCGGCCAAAAGGGACGTTAGGGGTTTGTGATCTGTCTCCAGCTCAAATTTCCTGCCAAACAGGTACTGGTGCATTTTCTTTACAGCATATACACATGCGAGCGCCTCCTTTTCTACCATCCCATAACCCCTTTCTGCCTGGGACAGACTCCTGGAGGCATAAGCTACCGGCTGTAACTGACCCTTGACATTGACATGCTGCAACACACACCCGACACCATAGGACGACGCATCGCATATTTCTTGGGGATGCCATTGAGGAGCACTTTCATCATTATCGGAGGCGTCCTGGTGTATGAACTGTATGCGTGCTCCACATGAACTCGCTGAACTTCAGCTTCCAGCGATTTCCCCCAGCGTTCACTTCTGCAATTTCTGCAGGTATTTTGCTCATCTCTGCAAACTCCAGCTGAGTGTGTGCCTCCACGCCTCCAACAACAGCTGTTATTTGAACCAAAAGGTCCCTTGCCAGTTGATCGTCCCTGACTGCCCCTGTGACTGTCCTTGAATGCGCCATTAACAAGTGTTGATGGCCCCATTACTGGCCGCATTGTCCCCTGCAATGGCGTGAATCGCCGTTCAGCTTGCCATTGTCTCTGTCGAACTCCCCTTCTGGGTTCGACTACATGTTGGGGCATGCCCGATTGCACTTGTCTGCCTGGAGAACTGTGTGCTTCTTTAACAATGTTGAATCTCTGTCCCAACCATTCCTTAACACAGTACCTCTCTTCTGTTCTGCTAGTGGCCATGCTCGCATGGTTTAAATTCTAGTTTCTCGTCGCCATTGATACGTCCTTACTATACAGTATAAATGCACATGAGGCCCATGCTTGAGAGAAGGTCAGTCTGTGACCTGTCCTTTATTCCTTAGCACTCAAGTGATGAAGGTGGGTGGAGCTTCCCCTTTTATACCTGAAGGTCCAGGTTAGGAGTGTCTCCCACCTAGTGGTCATTGTTCTCACAGTGTACAACTTAGGTCAGATTCTTCATGGGTTACAATGCTGGTTGAATACATGACAAACATCACTTCCCCCCCACCCCCCCAACCCCCACCAAAGTCTTATTGGGGTCATAGGTTTAGTTTTTCAGATGGTCTATGCTCCCTCGTGGAGCGCCGCAGTTGGGGCTCTGGTTGTTGGACACTGATGTGAGTGTCTGTCACCTTTGGTGATTCCGGCCTGTCCGGGCTGACCACAGGGACTGTGCATTCTTCTGATTGCTCTTGTTGCTCATTCACTGGCGGTGTTGTGAGCTCCATCTCATGGTCTTCTTCAGATTCCTCCGTGTCGATGCTGAACCTTTTTTTTACTTGGTCCAGATGCTTACGGCATATCTGACCATTGTTGAGTTTTACCACGATGACCCTATTCCCCTCTTTGTCAATTAGAGTGCCCTCAAGCCATTTGGGCCCCATGGCGTGATTGAGGACGAATACAGGGTCATTTATTTCAATACATCTCCCCCTCGAATTATGGTCATGGTACTCGTTTTGTGACTTGCGCTTGCCCTCAACTATGTCGGTCAGGACTGGGTGAATGAGGGACAACCGAGTTTTGAGTGTCCATTTCATTAGTAGCTCTGCGGGCGGGACCCCTGTGAACGAGTGCGGTCGGGATCTATTGGCCAGCAGGAGACGCGATGGGCGGCATTGTAGGGAGAGTCCTTGAATCCTGAGCATACCTTGCTTAATGATTTGGACCGCACGTTCCGCCTGGCCATTGGAGGCCGGCTTGAATGGCGCAGTCCTGATGTGGTTGATGCCATTGCCATTGCCCGACATAAACTCTCGGAATTCGTAGCTTGTGAAACATGGGCCATTATCACTAACCAGGATGTCCGGCAAGCCATGGGTTGCAAAGATTGCATGTAGGCTTTCCATGGTGGTGGATGAGGTCCTACGAAATGAATTTAAGGAGCTAGGAGCTAAATTAAAAAGTAGGACCTCAAAAGTAGTAATCTCGGGATTGCTACCAGTGCCACATGCTAGTCAGAGTAGGAATCGCAGGATAGCACAGATGAATACGTGGCTTGAGCAGTGGTGCAGCAGGGAGGGATTCAAATTCCTGGGGCATTGGAACCAGTTCTGGGGGAGGTGGGACCAGTACAAACCGGACGGTCTGCACCTGGGCAGGACCGGAACCAATGTCCTCGGGGGAGTGTTTGCTAGTGCTGTTGGGGAGGAGTTAAACTAATATGGCAGGGGGATGGGAACCAATGCAGGGAGACAGAGGAAGACAAAAAGGAGGCAAAAGCAAAAGACAGAAAGGAGATGAGGAAAAGTGGAGGGCAGAGAAACCCAAGGCAAAGAACAAAAAGGGCCACTGTACAGCAACATTCTAAAAGGACAAAGGGTGTTAAAAAAACAAGCCTGAAGGCTTTGTGTCTTAATGCAAGGAGTATCCGCAATAAGGTAGATGAATTAACTGTGCAAATAGATGTTAACAAATATGATGTGATTGGGATTACGGAGACGTGGCTCCAGGATGATCAGGGCTGGGAACTCAACATCCAGGGGTATTCAACATTCAGGAAGGATAGAATAAAAGGAAAAGGAGGTGGGGTAGCATTGCTGATTAAAGAGGAGATTAATGCAATAGTTAGGAAGGACATTAGCTTGGATGATGTGGAATCTATATGGGTAGAGCTGCAGAACACCAAAGGGCAAAAAACGTTAGTGGGAGTTGTGTACAGACCTCCAAACAGTAGTAGTGATGTTGTGGAGGGTATCAAACAGGAAATTAGGGTTGCATGCAATAAAGGTGCAGCAGTTATAATGGGTGACTTTAATATGCACATAGATTGGGCGAGCCAAACTGGAAGCAATACGGTGGAGGAGGATTTCCTGAAGTGCATAAGGGATGGTTTTCTAGACCAATATGTCGAGGAACCAACTAGGGGGGAAGCCATCTTAGACTGGGTGTTGTGTAATGAGAGAGGATTAATTAGCAATCTCATTGTGCGAGGCCCCTTGGGGAAGAGTGACCATAATATGGTGGAATTCTGCATTAGGATGGAGAATGAAACAGTTAATTCAGAGACCATGGTCCAGAACTTAAAGAAGGGTAACTTTGAAGGTATGAGGCGTGAATTGGCTAGGATAGATTGGCGAATGATACTTAAGGGGTTGACTGTGGATGGGCAATGGCAGACATTTAGAGACCGCATGGATGAACTACAACAATTGTACATTCCTGTCTGGCGTAAAAATAAAAAAGGGAAGGTGGCTCAACCGTGGCTATCAAGGGAAATCAGGGATAGTATTAAAGCCAAGGAAGTGGCATACAAATTGGCCAGAAATAGCAGCGAACCCAGGGACTGGGAGAAATTTAGAACTCAGCAGAGGAGAACAAAGGATTTGATTAGGGCAGGGAAAATGGAGTATGAGAAGAAGCTTGCAGGGAACATTAAGGCGGATTGCAAAAGTTTCTATAGGTATGTAAAGAGAAAAAGGTTAGTAAAGACAAGCGTAGGTCCCCTGCAGTCAGAATCAGAGGAAGTCATAACTGGGAACAAAGAAATGGCAGACCAATTGAACAAGTACTTTGGTTCGGTATTCACTAAGGAGGACACCAACAACCTTCCGGATATAAAAGGGGTCAGAGGGTCTAGTAAGGAGGAGGAACTGAGGGAAATCTTTATTAGTCGGGAAATTGTGTTGGGGAAATTGATGGGATTGAAGGCCGATAAATCCCCAGGGCCTGATGGACTGCATCCCAGAATACTTAAGGAGGTGGCCTTGGAAATAGTGGATGCATTGACAGTCATTTTCCAACATTCCATTGACTCTGGATCAGTTCCTATCGAGTGGAGGGTAGCCAATGTACCCCACTTTTTAAAAAAGGAGGGAGAGAGAAAACAGGGTATTATAGACCGGTCAGCCTGACCTCAGTAGTGGGTAAAATGATGGAATCAATTATTAAGGATGTCATAGCAGTGCATTTGGAAAATGGTGACATGATAGGTCCAAGTCAGCATGGATTTGTGAAAGGGAAATCATGCTTGACAAACCTTCTGGAATTTTTTGAGGATGTTTCCAGTAAAGTGGACAAGGGGGAACCAGTTGATGTGGTATATTTGGACTTTCAGAAGGTTTTTGACAAGGTCCCACACAAGAGATTAATGTGCAAAGTTAAAGCACATGGGATTGGGGGTAGTGTGCTGACGTGGATGGAGAACTGGTTATCAGACAGGAAGCAAAGAGTAGGAGTAAATGGGTACTTTTCAGAATGGCAGGCAGTGACTAGTGGGGTACCGCAAGGTTCTGTGCTGGGGCCCCAGCTGTTTACATTGTACATTAATGATTTAGACGAGGGGATTAAATGTAGTATCTCCAAATTTGCGGATGACACTAAGTTGGGTGGCAGTGTGAGCTGCGAGGAGGATGCTATGAGGCTGCAGAGTGACTTGGATAGGTTAGGTGAGTGGGCAAATGCATGGCAGATGAAGTATAATGTGGATAAATGTGAGGTTATCCACTTTGGTGGTAAAAACAGAGAGACATACTATTATCTGAATGGTGACAGATTAGGAAAAGGGGAGGTGCAACGAGACCTGGGTGTCATGGTACATCAGTCATTGAAGGTTGGCATGCAGGTACAGCAGGCGGTTAAGAAAGCAAATGGCATGTTGGCCTTCATAGCGAGGGGATTTGAGTACAGGGGCAGGGAGGTGTTGCTACAGTTGTACAGGGCCTTGGTGAGGCCACACCTGGAGTATTGTGTACAGTTTTGGTCTCCTAACTTGAGGAAGGACATTCTTGCTATTGAGGGAGTGCAGCAAAGATTCACCAGACTGATTCCCGGGATGGTGGGACTGACCTATCAAGAAAGACTGGATCAACTGGGCTTGTATTCACTGGAGTTCAGAAGAATGAGAGGGGACCTCATAGAAACGTTTAAAATTCTGACGGGTTTAGACAGGTTAGATGCAGGAAGATTGTTCCCAATGTTGGGGAAGTCCAGAACCAGGGGTCACAGTCTAAGGATAAGGGGTAAGCCATTTAGGACCGAGATGAGGAGAAACTTCTTCACCCAGAGAGTGGTGAACCTGTGGAATTCTCTACCACAGAAAGTAGTTGAGACCAATTCACTAAATATATTCAAAATGGAGTTAGATGTAGTCCTTACTACTCGGGGGATCAAGGGGTATGGCGAGAAAGCAGGAAGGGGGTACTGAAGTGCATGTTCAGCCATGAACTCATTGAATGGCGGTGCAGGCTAGAAGGGCTGAATGGCCTGCTCCTGCACCTATTTTCTATGTTTCTATGTTTCTATGACGTGCATGAATTCAGAACGATGCACTTGATGCATTTCGAGTATGCATCTACCACAATAAGGAACATCTTAACCATGAACGGGCCCACGTAGTCAACCTGAATGCGTGACCTTGGTCTGGTGGGCCAGGGCCACGGGCTGAGCGGGGCCTCCCTGGGGGCATTACTCAGCTGGGCACATGTCGTGCACCTGCGAACACAGTGTTCCAGGTCTGAATCAATTCCCGGCCACCAAACGTGTGACCGGGCAATGGCCTTCATCAGCTGTGGAGTTCCCTGATGAATGCCTCCCTGCCTTTCTGGGGCATAACTACCCGGCTGCCCCATAGTAGGCAGTCGGCTTGGATGGAGAGCTCATCCATCCGTCTGTGTAACGAGCTGACCTCCTCAGGGCATGCTCCGTGTGCGGGCGCCCAATCCCCAGTCAGGACACATTTCTTAATCAGGGATAGGAGGTGATCTCTGTTTGTCCAGATTTTGATCTGGCGGGCTGTGATGGGGGAGCCTGCGCTGTCAAAGGCATTGACAGCCATGACCATCTCGGAGCTTTGCTCTCCTGCCCCCTCAGTGGTGGCCAGTGGAAGCCTGCTGAGCCTGTCAGTGCAATTTTCAGT
This sequence comes from Pristiophorus japonicus, assembly GCF_044704955.1. Classification (NCBI taxonomy): domain Eukaryota; kingdom Metazoa; phylum Chordata; class Chondrichthyes; family Pristiophoridae; genus Pristiophorus; species Pristiophorus japonicus. The sequence continues at coordinate 68,560,004 of NC_091979.1, forward strand.
GCCGGGCCGGTGCCGGTGAGAGCCCATCGCTGTATGCAAGCTGATGCGTTGGCATTGATAGCCTTGCTGTCTGACAACAGGAATGTTAATGGCTTGTGGTCCGTCTCTAATTCAAACTTCCTACCAAAGAGGTACTGATGCATTTTTCTTTACACCATAGACACATGCAAGCGCTTCCTTCTCGACCATCCCATATCCCCGTTCTGCTTGAGAGAGCGACCTGGAGGCATAAGCCACAGGTTGTAGTTGACCCTCAGCATTGCCCTGCTGCAACACGAACCCAACTCCATAGGACGATGCATCACATGTCAGAACCAATTTTTTACAGGGGTCGTACAGGGTCAACAACTTGTTTGAACAAAGTAGGTTTCGCGCCCGATCAAAAGCCCATTCCTGACAGTCCCCCAAAACCAATCGCAGCCCTTACGCAGGAGCACATGTAGCGGCTCCAACAACGTGCTCAAGTTTGGCAGAAAGTTCCCGAAATAGTTCAACAGTCCCAGGAATGAACGCAACTCCGATGTGTTGCAGGGCCTGGGTGCTCGTCAAATCGCCTCTGTTTTGGATTCGGTGGGTCGAATCCCATCTGCAGCAACCCTCCTGCCCAGAAACTCAACCTCAGGAGCTAAGAACACACATTTAGACTTTTTGAGTCGCAGGCCTACCCGGTCCAATCAGCGTAGCACCTCCTCCAGGTTGTCGAGGTGTTCCTCGGTGTCTTGACCCGTGATGAGGATGTCGCCCTGGAATACGATTGTTCTAGGAATGGATTTAAGCAGGCTTTCCATGTTTCATTGAAAAATCGTGGCCGCTGATCCACTGCCAAATGGGCACCTGTTATAAACGAACAGTCCCTTGTGCCTGGTGATGGTGGTCAGTAGTTTAGATTCGTCGACCAGTTCCTGGGTCGTATAGGCTGAAGTGAGTTCCAACTTGGTGAACAGCTTGCCGCCTGCCATCATGGCGAAGAGGTCCTCCGCTCTCGGGAGCGGGTATTGATCTTGTAGGGACACCTGATTGATGGTGGCCCTGTAGTCGCCACAGATCCTGACCGAGCTATCCGCTTTTAGGACGGGAACGATGGGGCTCGCCCAGTCGCTGAATTCAACAGGCGAGATGATGCCCTCTCTCAACAACCGGTCCAATTCGCTCTCGATCTTTTCCCGCATCACATCCGGCACTGCTCTGGCTTTGTGGTGCACTGGCCTGGCGTCCGGGTTGATGTGTATCACCACTTTAGTGCCTTTGAAATTTCCGACGCCAGATTGGAACAGTGAATCGAATTGTTATAGGACTTGTGAGCATGAACTTCGCTCCACAGATGACATTGCGTGAACATCCCCCCATTTCCAGTTCATCTCGGCTAACCAGCTCCTCCCCAACAGTGCGAGACCATTGCCCGGGACAATCCAGAGCGGCAGCCGATTCACTAACCAATTGTGTGTGACAGCCAACATTGCACTGCCTAGCACCGGAATGATTTCTTTAGTGTAAATCCGTAATTGTGTCTCAATATGTGCTAATTTGGGTCTACTGGCTTTAAGTGGCCATAGCTTCTCAAATTGCTGAACACCCATGATTGACTGGCTGGCCCCAGTGTTCAGCTCCATGCGTACTGGGATACCGGTTAATAAAACCCTCATCATCATTTGTGGCGTTCTGGTTTATGGACTGTGATTATTCGCCACATGGACCCGCTGAACCTCGGCATCAATCGATTTTCCCCAAAAGTCATCCTGCCTCAAAGAACCCTCTTCTGGTCCATCCGCCTCATATATTAGTCTGGTTGCAGATTTCCTGCACATTCGAGCTAAGTGGCCACTGAGATTGCAGTTCCTGTAGACAAACTGTTGAAATCTGCAAGATCTAGCTGAGTGTTTTCCCCCACACCTCCAACATGAGTTAAAGTTTCCATTGTTGGGAACAAAGGGACTATGGCCAACCATTCCGCGTTGACTGTCCCTTTGACTGCTCTTAAATACCCTATTAGTGGGTGTCAATGGTCCTATCCCGGGCCGCATTGTCCACTGTGATGGCGTAAATGTCCGTTCAGCCTGCCATTGTCTCTGTTGAAGTCCTACTCTGGGGTCTATTGCTGCCTGGGGAGTGTCGGACTGCCCCTGCCTGCCTGCAGGGCTCTGAGTCGCATTGATGATGTTGACTCCCTGATCCATCGCCGCATTAGAGGCAGAATTGCGTGCATATATTATTTTTGTCTCTTCCTCCCCCGCCATGAAAGTTTGAGCTATCAACGTTGCCGTTTCCAAGGTCAAATCCTTGGTCTCAATTAATTTGCGGAAAATTCCCGCATGACCGAAGCCCTCAATAAAGAAGTCCCTTAGCATCTCCCCCCTGCAGGCGTCTGTGAACTTACAGAGGCTGGCCAAACGCCGGAGGTCCGCTACGAAGTCTGGTATGCTCTGTCCTTCACGACGTCGGTGGGTGTAGAATCTGTGTCGAGCCATGTGTATGCTACTCACCGGTTTGAGGTGCTCCCTGATCAATTTGCTAAGTTCTTCAAAGGTTTTGTCCGTTAGCTTTTCGGGTGCTAGTAAGTCCTTCATGAGCACGTAAGTCTTTGGTCCGCAGCTGGTCAAAAGATGAGCCCTTCGCTTGTCGGCCACTGCATCCCCCAGCCATTCTTTCGTAACAAAGCTTTGCTGAAGCTTCTCGACAAAATCGTCCCAGTCTTCCCCAACACAGTACCGTTCCTCTGTGCTACCGGTGGCCATTCTCGTGGGTCGTGAATTCCCGTTTCTTGTCGCCAATGTAAGGTCCTTACTCTACAGTATGAAACCACACGAGACACATTCTGGGGACAAGGTCACTCTGTGACCTTAACTCTTTATTCACAGGACTCCAAAGACGATGACCCTGCATGGGACCTCCCTTTTTATACCCGTGTGATCAGGTAAGGAGTTTCTCCTACAAGTTCGCCCCTTGTGGTGAAGGTGTGCATCTGGTTGAGTGTATACAGTAATACAGTGGTGGTGTTACATTGTGGTTACATACATGACAGTAACGTAGCCAAGTTTGCTGATGATACAAAGATGGGAGGAAAAGCAATGTGTGAGGAGGACACAAAAAATCTGCAAAAGGACATAGTCATCATCGGCAGTCCCTCGGAATTGAGGAAGACTTGCTTCCACTCCTGAAGTGAGTTCTTTGGTGGCTGAACAGTCCAATACGAGAGCCACAGCCTCTGTCACAGGTGAGACAGACATTCGCCGAGGGAAGGGTTGGGTGGGACTGGTTTGCCGAATGCTCCCTCCGCTGCCTGCACTTGACCTCTTCACGCTCTCGGCGTTGCGATTCGAAGAGCTCAACGCCCTCCCAGATGCACTTTCTCCACTTAGGGCGGTCTTCGGCCAGGGGCTCCCAGGTGTCAGTGGTGATGTCGCACTTTACCAGGAAGGCTTTAAGGGTGTCCTTGTAACATTTCCGCTGCCCACCTTTGGCTCATTTGCCATGAAGGAGCTCCGCATAGAGCATTTGCTTAGAGAATCTTGTGTCTGGCATGCGAATCATGTGGCCTGCCCAGCGAAGCTAATCGAGTGTGGTTAGTGCTTCAATGCTGGGGATGTTAGCCTGGACGAGCACACTAATGTTGGTGCGCCTGTCCTCCCAGGGGATTTGCAGGATCTTGGGGAGACATCGTTGGTGATATATCTCCAGCGACTTGAGGTGTCTTCTGTACAACGTCCAAGCCTCTGATCCATACAGGAAGGAGGGTATTACTACAGCCTTGTCGACCATGAGCTTGGTGGTAGATTTGAGGGCCTGGTCTTCGAAAACTGTTTACCTCAGGCAGCCGAAGGCTGCACTGGTGCACTAGAGGCGCACTGAATTTCCGCATCAATGTCTGCTTTTGTTGACAGGAGGCTCCCGAGGTATGGGAAGTGGTTCACGTTGTCGAGGGCCGTGCCGTGAATCTTGATGACTGGGGGGCAGTGCTGTGCGGCGGTGACAGGCTGGTGGAGGACCTTTGTCTTACGGATGTTAAGCGTAAGGCCCATGCTTTCATATGCCAAATATGTCAAAGGACATAGACAGGCTAGGTGAGTGGGCAGAAATTTGGCAGATGGAGTATAATGTTGGACAGTGTGAGGTTATGCACTTTGGCAGAAAAAATTAAAGAGCAAGTTATTATTTAAATGGAGAAAGATTGCAAAGTGCTGCAGTACAGCGGGACCTGGGAGTACTTGTGCATGAAACACAAAAGGATAGTATGCAGGTCCAGAAAGTGATCAGGAAGGCCAATGGAATCTTGGTCTTTATTGCAAAGGGGATGGAGCATAAAAGCCGGGAAATCTTGCTGCAGCTATACAGGGTATTTGTGAGGCCACACCTGGAATACTGCGTGCAGTTTTGGTTTCCATATTTACGAAAGGATATATTTGCTTTGGAGGCAGTTTAAAGAAGGTTTACTAGGTTGATTCCGGAGATGAGGGGGTTGACTTATGAGGAAAGGTTGAGTAGATTGGGCCTCTACTCATTGGAATTCAGAAGAATGAGAGGTGACCTTATCGAAACGTATAAGATTATGAGGGGGCTTGACAAGATGGATGCAGAGAGGATGTTTCTACTGATGGGGGAGCCTAGAACTAGAGGGCATGATCTTAGAATAAGGGGCTGCCCATTTAAAACTGAGATGAGGAGAAATTTATTCTCTCAGAGGGTTGTGAATCTGTGGAATTCGCTGCCTCAGAGAGCTGTGGAAGCTGGGACATTGAATAAATTTAAGACAGAAATAGGCAATTTCTTAAACGATAAGGGAATAAGGGGTTATGAGGAGCGGGCAGGGAAGTGGAGCTGAGTCCATGATCAGATCAGCCATGATCTTATTGAATGGCGGAGCAGGCACAAGGGGCCATATGGCCTACTCCTGTTCCTATTTCCTATGTTCTTATGTTCTTAAAAGTCAAGTAACAGTTATACTTCATGGTTCACAAGATAAATACAATAACATTGGACTTTGTACCTTTATTAGCCAATGCAACACAAGAAAAAGAGGTGTTCTATTCAATGTTTTGACGCTGGCTGTCTGATGGTCATTAGTATGGTGAACTTCCCTTACACTTATTTCTGGTTTAAACCTAAGTGTGTATTTACCCTACAACTGTAGGGTCAGGATGAAGTTGTCTTGCTTTGCACCCAGGCTGCAGTTGTAATGTAAATGCACCACGAATCCGGTGTCCAGGCCCGATTTGACACCAGAAGGAAATGGAGTGAAATTGTCTGAAGTAGTGACCTCACTCTGCTTCTGGGCGTCAGTTTAATTCTTCACATCCAGTTTTCATACCCACAGGTTTAGCGTTGATGTGAAGGTGGAACCACTTTGTTTCAATGTTAAACTTTATGTGAAATCACTCTGAGTACTGGCAGAATCAAGTAAACTGTCTCTCTCTGCCTGGGTTAACTGATTTTGTTTGGTTTCAACTTAGGCACTGTGAAATAAACAATATTAAACTGATAAATAGAAACAGCAAATGCTGGAAATACTCAGCAGGTCAGGCAGCATCTGTGGAGAGAGCAACAGAGTTAAAATTTCAGATCAATGATAAAGCTATTCAAACATCAGAAATAGCTTTATTATTATAATATTAACCATAAACTACTAAAGGAAGCATCAAAGCATAATTTTACATAAAAATAAAGACTTTTAAACATATTACCTGTGCTTTACTGTCATCCCTCTGTCCCTATTATATCTTCTGTATTCTTGCCCTGTCCTCTTATTTTCACCTGAATTTTACTATTTTTAACCTATTGTAACACTATTATAACTGTTATTCTCAATTCCGTGTCAGCTGTGGATCAGTGGGTAGTGCTCTCATCCTCTGAGTCAGAAGGTTGTGGGTTCAAGTCCCACTCCAGGGACTTGAACACATAAATCTAGGCTGACACTCCAGTGGAGTGCTGCACTGTCAAAGGCGCTGTCTTTCGATTGTAATCAGGGCCCCGTCAGCTCTTTCAATTGGACGTAAAAGATCCCATGGCTCTACTTTGAAGAAGAGCAGGGGAGTTATCCCTGGTGTCCTGGCCAATATTTATCCCTCAATCAACATAACAAAAGAATACATATTATCTGGTCATTATCACATTGCTGTTTGTAGGAGCTTGCTTGTGTGCAAATTGGCTGCCACATTTCCTACACTACAACAATGACTACACTCCAAAAGTACTTCATTGGCTGCAAAGTGTGTTGAGACGTCTGGTGGTTGTGAAAGGCGCTGTATAAATCCAAGTCTTTCTTTCTGCTTACTATGTTTCAATTTTGGGGGTTGGAACATCTTTTTAAAATGAGTTATCCAGCTTTCCTGGAGGTGATTGTAATATTGGTCCCAGAGCATGGAGGGTCTTAATCCACTGGGGAATGATTGTTAAGTTTTTTTGAAGGTAATGGACAATGACTATGTTCCTGGGGCAAGATGCAGCCTTTAAAAAGTCTAAATATGGAAACCTTTAATGTGAAAAACACATTAGTGTTTGAATACAAAATCTGAGATCTTGAAAGAATTTCCTATAAGTTATCCCTATATTCATAAACAGATGATCGGATTGACTCACCCAACGAGTGTCACTTTTTTTCTGACGGTTTCAATCAATTATTTTTTAACTAACTATTTACATACTGCAACAACAACAACAACTTTCATTTATATGTGCCATAAATGTAGTAAAATGTTTCAAGACACTTTGCAGGAGAGTGATCAAACCAAATCTGACAACAAGCCACATAAGGAGATATTAGGACAGCTTGGTCAAAGAGGTAGGTTTAAATTGTGTCTTAAAGGAGGAGAGAGAGTTAGAGAGGCAGATAGATTTTAGGGAGAGAATTCCAGAGTTTAGTGCCTAGGCAGCTGAAGGTATGGTCGCCAATGATGGAGCGATGAAAATCAGGGATGTGCAAGAGGCCAGAATTGGAGAAGCGCAGAGATCGTGGAGGCTTGTATAGATGGAAGAGGTTACAGAGATATTGTACTGCATGGATATGTAAGATGCATATGAGGTTTTCAGGTTATGTATTGAATAGGCCACATCTAATACTGTTGCTATACTTTTATACTTGAGCACATTGTAGCATACATTTATAAAAAATTTATATAAAATGTATGATTAAATTATGCGAGAAAATATTACTTAGCCTACACTTGTTCATGAAACTCCATTAAGAATGGCATTGAAATGAGCACCATGGAGTAAGTGCACTGATTTCTTAAAAAGTTCAAAGATAATAAATATTTGCTCTTCTGTAATAGTTCGTACAAGTTGATGCCCAAACAGAAACAAGCATCCATTTTCAGGAAGACTACAACCAGGTTTGTTTCTGAAATGTGCAAATCAAAATCTAGATATTCAAATTTCATTCCATTAAATGTGAAGTAAACATCATTGTTTTAACTAGAAACTAGGCTTTTATTAAAATTCAGGTGATGATGAATAATGATGCAAAAAGGCATACTCTTCTAAAAATAACCACTGTAAACACAACAAATACAGAGTGAATTAAGCAAAAAATAGACGAGCCAGTTTACAAAGCTCTATTTTTAGAAAACAAACATAAAGTCCATGGTTTAGTGATACCTGCAACATTCTATGCCACAGGCTGTTTGTCCTAATGATGATAACTTGCTTCTAAATAATGCCTTCACTTCACAGAGGAAGAAGGAAATGGACACTGCATCTTTGCATGGGATTTAAGAGATGACTAAAGCCTTAGTTTTAATGACACTTTTAAAGTTGCGAAGAGAAGCAGAGATAAAGAGGGGTTTAGGGAGGAAATTTCATAGCCTTGGGCCAAGATGCTGATGATTCTGTCACTGAAGGAGCAGAAACGTGGGCGCTGTACAAAGCACAAAAGGTCAGAGTTAGAAGGAGTGGCAACCGGGCATGTAAGACAGGAAGATGTAGGGTGGCATAGGTATGGGCATGTTTGAGTTTATGGAGAATAGAATTCATGGAGTTTATGGAGGATGGCTTGTGACAAGGGAATTTGAAAAATCAAGTTTAGAGGTGACAAAAGTGTGAAAGGATTTAGTTAGTAGCAGGGGTGAGGCGGGGTGGAAGCAGGCAATCTTGCAAAGGATTTAGCGATGGATAGGATGCGAGGTTTGCAGCACAGAGAGCATAGCGGCTGCATGACTTACATCAGGCACTATCCCCTGCAGTAGGTCTGCTGCCACAGAGTGAGCTATGCAGAGGTTCATGCTCACTAATGAGGCTGTGGCTTGGTTGTGTCATCTCAGCCATGAAGGGATCAGCCATTCGCAGTGGATTATCAGTGTCAATTAAAGTCAACACTATACAGGATACATAAGGTCCCCACCTATCTGTAGATGTAAAGAACTATGCTAGGCCAGCATTAGTGCCAGGGGTACCTATTACTGCAGCCATCTTAGGTACATTATTTTCCAAGGTGGCATGAAAAAGGTTGCTTGTTTTGCATCATTGTTGTAAGCAGATTGACTAAAATAGCAGTCTGCTCCATCAATTGTACCTGATCAAATTGCAAGGTGAAACTGGATACATCCTCAATTGACAGAGGCACAATGCACACAGGCAGTTAGATGCCTTATTTCAACAGGGTAGTGATGGAGATGTTGAGGGATCTGCGTCTGTATCATTGCAAATGCTTTGGACTTTAGTCGGTTATTGTCGACTCTCTTGTTCAAAAATATCGTTATAAAAACTATTGTGAACTTAGTATTGTTGGTCTGGACTGTGGCATTTTCAGCTTGTAAGATATCGTCATCCTTTAAAAAATATTCAATATAATCAATCTGATATGCAGTTGGCTCCCAGACTGTACTGCCACATAGTACAACTTCACTGGAGCTGCAGAAATATAAAATCTAATAATTGGCCTTCAGAAGGCTGTGAAAAAGTGTTTCTCAGCAGAGAATGAGTGTTATATATTCATGAGCACTTTGATATTGGAAGAAGGGATGAAAAATAATTTGCTATAATCAGTAAAACTGTGAGTTCGGGTCCAATTATTGTTACAGATGGTTTTTTGTAATCTTGCTTGCCAAAAATGATGTAAGATCTAAACATTGGGTCATTGCCACTGAAATTGTTTCATCACAACTTTTGTGACTTGTCAAACAGTAATCTTGCAGCAACATTGTTCACTTTTTCATTTGAGTATTTCATGGTCAGGTGAAAATATGTTCTTCATTACAAAGTATGTGAAATGTACCAATCTCACTCCTTAGTTACATGAAATAACGTTGTCACTCATTGCTAAATTTTGACGTGAAGACTAAATTTAACTAACAACTGCTTGTGCTTTGCTACTACAAAGCCACAATCACACCAGCATCTTGGTGGGAAAAGGATAGCATCTTGCGGGGGTTAAAAATAGCTCCTGTTGTTTTATTTGATCACTACAATACCTTAAAAAAAAGCTACTAGCAATAATTACTGTGGGTGAATTTACTTGCTCTCAGATATGAATGAGGGTCATGGCATTCCTGCATGCAGGAGAAATAAAGGCAAAGAAACTTCATGTATATAGCATTTTATCATGTGCTCAAGATGTCTCAAAGTGCTGTGCAGCAAATAAATTACTTTTGAAGTGTTGTCACTTGTTTTGTAGGCAAGCACAACAGCCAATTTACACACAGTAAGGTAATACAAACAGCAATGAGATGAATGACCAGATAATCTGTCCTGGTAATATTGACTGAGGGATGAACATTTGCCAGGATACCAGCAGAAATTTCTAATACTCTTCAAAAAAGTACCATAGGATCTTTTATGTCCACCCGAACAGACAGATGGAATCTTGGCTTAACATCTCATCGAAAAGAAGACACCTCCAGCAATGTGGCTCTACTTCAGTGCTGTAGTGCCATTCTAGATTATAGAAACATAGAAACATAGAAAATAGGAGCAGTAGTAGGCCATTCGAATCTTCGAGTCTGCACTGCCATTCAATATGATCATGGCTGATTCTCTATCTCAACACCATATTTCTGCTTTTTCCCCATACCCTTTGATACCTTTTGTTTCTAGAAATCTATCTATCTCCCTCTTAAATATATTCAGTGACTTTGCCTCCACAGCCTTATATGGTAGAGAATTCCACAGGTTCACCACTCACCACTCCTCATCTTGGTCCTAAATTTCCTACCCCGTACCCTGAGACTGTGACTCCTTGTTCTAGACTTCCCAGCCAGGGGAAACATCCTCCCCGCATCCAGTCTATCCAACCCAGTCAGAATTTTATATGTTTCAATGAGATCCCCTCTCATTCTTCTAAACTCTAGTGAATATAGGCCTAGTCGACCTAATATCTCTTCATATGACAGTTCTGCCATCCCAGGAATCAGTTTGGTGAACCTTCGCTGCGCTCCCTCTATGTCAAGTATATCCTTTCTTAGGTAAGGAGACCAAAACTGCACACATTACTCCAGGTGCGGTCTCACCAAGGCCCTGTATAACTGTAATAAGACATCCTTGCTCCTGTACTCAAATCCTCTTGCAATGAAGGCCAACATATCATTTGCCTTCCTCACTGCTTGCTGTACCTGCATGTTTGCTTTCAATGACTGGTGTACAAGGGACACCCAGTTCCCTCTGTACATCGACACTTCCCAAGCCATCACCATTTAAATAATACTTTGTCCTTATGTTTTTCCTATCAAATTGGATAACTTCACATTTATCCACGTTATACTGCATCTGCCATATGTTTGCCCACTCACTTAACCTATCTAAATTGCCTTGCAGCTTCTTTGCATCCTCCTCACAACTCACAATCCCACCTAGTTTTGTGTCATCAGCAAACTTGGAAATATTACATTTGATTCCCTCATCCAAATCATTTATATATATTGTGAATAGCTGAGGCCCAAGCACTGATCCCTGTGGTACCCCACTAGTCTGCTTAAATTCGTATTAGGGTTTGAAACCACAATCTTCTGATTGAGGAAAGAGTGCTGTCAACTGAGTCAAGCTGAAACTTACAGAAAGGATAGCACCAAAGCACGAATTGACTCAGAAGTGGACTATAACTTCCTCTTATAGAGAGTCTCACTTCTCTTTGCTCCAATCTCAGGTCAGGCTCTAATTTCTGATTCAGGCTGCATTTATACTATAACTATAGTGTCAGTGAGAAGTGCACCATCGCTATAGTCATAGTGTGAATATGCCTTGACAAACATAAGATTCCTGAGAATTGAATTTAAAAAAACTAGGCCCATCCCAATGCACTTGCAATAAAGGTCTTTAATAGTTAACAAGCTACTTAGTTAGTACATATGTCAAAAAGTTTGTTAATCTAGCTGCCTTCTGGTTAAAAAGCTCAATGGCATTGAGAAAAGTCATGGTCAGATTTTTGGTGGGGAGAAGATTTCCCCCACTATGCAAAGGAGGCACCAAGCACAATAACAGCAGCAACTTGCATTTATGTAATGCATTTAATGTAGAAAAATGTCCCGAGGTGCTTCACAGAAGCATAATCAGTTAAAATTCAATTCCAAGTTAAAGAAGTTTAATTGGAAGAAATTGTGGCTGTATGTCAGGCAAAAACAAAAGGGAAGGTCTGTGATAGGGTGGAAGGCAGAAGAAATGAAATGATAAAAGAGATGATGGTGGAAGGCAAAAGGGAGTGGTAATGGGACAAGTAACAAAATAAAAGCTGGGTCTAGAGCTGGGTGTCGTCAGTGTACATGTGGAACGTGACCCCATGTTCGGATGATGTCATCAAGGGGGTCATGCAGATAAGGAAAAGGAGTATGGTATTCCTCAGTGTCAACTTCTCTGTTAAGCCTGAGCTTCCCTATGTGTTGTTTCTCTGCCATGCCCAAGTAACTGATTCTATTGTGGTAGATCACAGTCAGCTGTAGTACCTAATACAAGCTGTGTACCTGCCATGAGTAAAATATTCTCATTTTGATCTGATCAATAACTTTTCTTTGCCAAGGAAAAAGCTGTTTTTTCTCAGTTTACCTACAGAGCTTCGACTAATAACTTACAGTTCTAAATACAACTGATAAGGAATAACTGCATATTAAATAGGCAGTGAACAGTGAACGGTTTAAAGAAAAAAACACAATTTACATTTCCATCTCTGAATTATTTTCATCATTCTTTTGGTATATACCTTCTTCCCCTTAAACACTTTCCTCCTCACTGATAGTTGCCTGCATCTAGACCTCAGCCAGTGTTGCTCTGAAGTTACCTGCAAGGAAATGCAGGAGTTATTTTGGGTAACATCCTCAGAATTTTCCTATTGCACTGTGAGGAACCACTTGGCCCCTATTTAGTGCTTGAGCACCCAACATGTAAGGATAGCATAGAATCATATAAATTTACGGCATAGAAGGAGGCCATTCGACCCATCGTGTCTGCGCCGGTTGAGAAAGAGCTATCCAGCTTACTCCCACTTTCCAGCTCTTGGTCCATAGCCTTGCAGGTTACGGCACTTCAAGGGCATATCCAAGTACTTTTTATATCTGATGAGGGTTTCTGCCTCTACCACCCTTTCAGGCAGTGCATTCCAGATCCCCACTGGTCTCTGGGTGAAGATATTTCTCCTCAACTCCCCTCTAATCCTTCTACAAATTACAAGATGTTAATGCCTATCTTACCATGCAGTGAATGAGATAACATGGACTTATAAATGGCCTTCGAAACAGTATTGCATAGTAGACTCATGACTTAAGCCAGAGCATGTGGAGTCAGGGGTCAAGTAGCAAAATGGATAGCAAACTGGCTACAAAACAGAGAGTAGGGGGTTAAAGGTAGTTACTCAGACTGGCAGAATATGGGAATTGGTGTTCCATAGGGATTGGTGCTGGTACCATTATTCTTCACCATTTACATAAATGATTTGGGCTCGGGAATCGGAAGTACTATATCCCAATTTGAGGACAACACCAAATTGGGGGTTATAGTTAATACTGAGGAAGACTGCAACAAAAATAACTAGTTACAAAGGATTATAGAATGATCATAATGCCATGATATGATGCAAGAAGATACGAACAAACTTTCAGAATGGGCATATAAATGGCAAATTAATTTCAATATAGATAAGTGTGAGGTGGTGCATTTTAGTAGGAGGGACAAGGACGCCACCTACTTCTTGGAAAATAAAAGTCTAAATGGGATAGAGGAGCAAAGGGATCTCGGGTTACAGATTCACCCCATGATCATTCAAAGTAGCAATGTAGGTTAACAAAGCCATAAAAACTGCAATTAAAGTGTTAGGGTTAATTTCTAGAAAAGTAGAATTCAAAAGCAGAGGAGTTATTTTAAGTTTATACAGAATATACAGCACAGAAATCGACCATTCAGCTGAACTAGTCTGTGCTGGTGTTTATACTCCATACGAGTCTCCTTCCATTCTATCTACTTCATCTCCACCTTTCAGCCTATCTTTCTATTCCCTTTTTCTTTCATGTCTAGTTTCCTTTTGAAAGCATCTAATCTATTTGCCTCAACCATCATCTGAAAGACTGAGATGAAGTAGATGGAATGGAAGCAGACTCGTGTGGAGTATAAACACCAGCACAGCTGAATAGTCGGTTTCTGTGCTGTATATTCTATGTAGAAATATAAAAATCATTAATAAATCCAATAAGGAATTCAGGAGAAGCTTCTTTACTGAGCGAGTGATGAAATGTGGAACTTGCTGCCATGTGGAATGGTTCATGAAAATAGCATAGATGCATTTAAGGGGAAACCAGAGAAATATTTGAAGGAGAAAATCAAATAGAAGGATTTGGTGATAGGGTGAGATACAATAAGGCAAGAGGAGGCTTGTATGGAGTATTGACACTGGCATAGACCTGTTGGGCCAAAGGGCCTGTTTCTATGCTGCAAATTCTGTGTAATTCTGGAGTGCGTTGGTAAGCCCATCCAATGTATTGCTAAACCACTTGAACTAAATCCAATTTTCAAAAAGTACTTAGGACTAGAAATTCGATATAACCCATTTTGAAGCACTAATCCTGTTGGGGCGGTAACAATAGCACCCCCTGAAAGTTTGCGCCACATACTGTAAAATTAGATTTCTGCACCCCAAGAGGGAAAGGCAGCGCCAAAACAGTTGTTGCACAATTCTCTTAGGGCGGTGGATCCAAAATACTCAGCGGTAAATTTCCAGAAGGAATGCGCTTGCTGCGAAGGCCATTATACATCCCATGGACAGATGATTCTTCAAGGTGTGGTAAGATAAGTATGAACATGCGCAGTTGCAACTTCTCAGTCTGCTTAGAGCGGGAAAATGGAGGAGGAAGGAGGTTGCCAGAGTGCCCATTGCTTCTCACCCACAGCCATCGAGGCATTAGTGGAGGCGATGGAATATGCTCCAACCTTCCAGTGGAAGGAAGCCCGCTCCTAGAATCTTCAGGAGGCCATGGAGGGAAGTGTCCCAGCACATCTCTGCCAGGAACACAGTGGCCAGAACTGCATCACAATGTCACAAAAAGTTCAATGGCCTGACTAGGTTCTTGAGGGTGAGCACCCTTTCTATTAATGTTGCAATGCCATAATGTGAACCTCACTGTCTCACACAATGTCAAGTCTTTGCAGTACCTGCTCCTTCTCTATGTGTACCAGGCCATGGTCTTAGTTGATGAAGACACCATAATTGTTCAGGAGTAGTTCAACAGCCATGCCCTGGCCATTCAAGTGGCGCTGACCTTCCCTACTCAGCCTGACCCCTCCTTGCACTACCGTTCCACTCTTGATATGCGTTCGCAACACTTCAGCCTCATCCTTCATCTTAGGTGGTTGTCACCTACTCTCACTATTCACACAGCCACTCTGCGCAACCACACAGATTCAAATGGACATCTGCACACTTCCATACAGTTGCAGTTATTCAACTATGGAAGCACAAGTAGCCATGATGAGCTGCACACTCACTCACACACACATTTTATTTGTTACTGCAGTCGAAACTGACACACAACAGGCGCGAGCAGATGTGCACTGGAGATGGGGATTCTGACATCCAGGACCTCATGGAGGTGGAGGAGCAAGGGTCTGCCCTCATGGGCACACCAGTTGGTGCAGTAGCAGTATGGGGACAGTGACAGTATGTTAATGCCCATTGCATTTTATGTGAGACCCTTTGCCTTTGATATCACATGCCTTCCGCCTTTTACATATAAATGTCCAATGCCACCTCCTTCTTCCTTTCCTTCCCCCTCCGTTGCTGCTAACTGCACTTCTGTTGCTTTGTGCTTACAGATGATGAGCCAGAAGTGCAGCAGCCTGTCCGTGAACCATCGAATGACAGTGAAGACGAGGAGGGAGGGGATGAAAGCCTTACGACAGAGCAGGACCCTCTATCAGCAGCACCGAGTGTGGACACCATCTCGGTGGAAGACACACCATTCTTGGGCTTTGAAGACCCTGAGGCTCCTGGCCCCAGTGGCCTGCAGCAATGCCCAGTGTGAAGGGATGCTCGGGGAGCCAGCTCCCCGGAGGGTCAGTCGGCCCATTAGTCCTGTTCAGAGACGCTCAGATATGGACCTGAACTTGGAGACTATGTCAAGAGAATCCATGGTAATGCACTGCGAGCTTATGGGTGCATTGGAAATGGTCCCACAGAGCATGGATGCACTTAATCTGAGGTTGCCAGAGGCCGCCTCAAGCATTGCCCGTGCCTCTCAGCAGCCCATTGAGCCCATCCTTGACTGGCTCCAGAGGGAGATGGACTCAACGAGCGACAGTGGAGTCCCAGAGGTGATAGCGGTGCCCTGGTGATGTGCCAGCATCTATCACATCACAAGCCAAAGCCACGCATGGCCTTCGTGATGTGATGCAGTCATTGGTTGTTGGCATCAACTCTCAGACTGCTGCCTTTCAGACTCAGTCTGCTGTGAATCAGTCTCAGATTGATGCCATGCAAACACTGATTGCTGCCATCCTCACGCTGTTCCCTACAATCCAACGGGGAAGTGATAATGAATGCCGAAGCAGGCCAGCAATCTGTGCTCCCACAGATTGCTCCGGATGCTAAGACTTTGCCCTGGGGAGTGGCAGTGACCCGTTGGAAATGGAAGGTGCTGTCCTTGCTCAAGATGACAGCATTCCGGCTCCGACCAGTGCCACTCTGTCTTTGCACCAGCCATCTGAGACTGCTGCCTCTGATGCTGAGGCGGTACAGTCCGCAGCCGGGCCTTCCAGGCCCAGAGATGGTCCAGGACATCCATAGAAACATAGAAACATAGAAAATAGGTGCAGGAGTAGGCCATTCGGCCCTTCTACCCTGCACCGCCATTCAATGAGTTCATGGCTGAACATGCAACTTCAGTACCCCATTCCTGCTTTCTCGCCATACCCCTTGATCCCCCCGAGTAGTAAGGACTTCATCTAACTCCCTTTTGAATATATTTAGTGAATTGGCCTCAACAACTTTCTGTGGTAGAGAATTCCACAGGTTCACCACTCTCTGGGTGAAGAGGTTTCTCCTCATCTCGGTCCTAAATGGCTTACCCCTTATCCTTAGACTGTGACCCCTGGTTCTGGACTTCCCCAACATTGGGAACATTCTTCCTGCATCTAACCTGTCTAAACCCGTCAGAATTTTAAACGTTTCTATGAGATCCCCTCTCATTCTTCTGAATTCCAGTGAATACAAGCCCAGTTGATCCAGTCTTTCTTGATATGTCAGTCCCGCCATCCCGGGAATCAGTCTGGTGAACCTTCGCTGCACTCCCTCAATAGAAGAATGTCCTTGCTCAGATTAGGAGACTAAAACTGTACACAATACTCCAGGTGTGGCCTCACCAAGGCCCTGTACAACTGTAGCAACACCTCCCTGCCCCTGTACTCAAATCCCCTCGCTATGAAGGCCAACATGCCATTTGCTTTCTTAACCGCCTGCTGTACCTGCATGCCAACCTTCAATGACTGATGTACCATGACACCCAGGTCTCGTTGCACCTTCCCTTTTCCTAATCTGTCACCATTCAGATAATAGTCTGTCTCTCTGTTTTTACCACCAAAGTGGATAACCTCACATTTATCCACATTATACTTCATCTGCCATGCATTTGCCCACTCACCTAACCTATCCAAGTCACTCTGCAGCCTCATAGCATCCTCCTCGCAGCTCACACTGCCACCCAACTTAGTGTCATCCGCAAATTTGGAGATACTACATTTAATCCCCTCGTCTAAATCTTTAATGTACAGTGTAAACAGCTGGGGCCCCAGCACAGAACCTTGCGGTACCCCACTAGTCACTGCCTGCCATTCTGAAAAGTACCCATTTACTCCTACTCTTTGCTTCCTGTCTGACAACCAGTTCTCAATCCACGTCAGCACACTACCCCCAATCCCATGTGCTTTAACTTTGCACATTAATCTCTTATGTGGGACCTTGTCGAAAGCCTTCTGAAAGTCCAAATATACCACATCAACTGGTTCTCCCTTGTCCACTCTGGAAACATCCTCAAAAAATTCCAGAAGATTTGCCAAGCATGATTTCCCTTTCACAAATCCATGCTGACTTGGACCTATCATGTCACCTCTTTCCAAATGCGCTGCTATGACATCCTTAATAATTGATTCCATCATTTTATCCACTACTGAGGTCAGGCTGACTGATCTATAATTCCCTGTTTTCTCTCTCCCTCCTTTTTTAAAAAGTGGGGTTACATTGGCTACCCTCCACTCGATAGGAACTGATCCAGAGTCAATGGAATGTTGGAAAATGACTGTCAATGCATCCGCTATTTCCAAGGCCACCTCCTTAAGTAGGTCGTCGATAGTGTCTGCCTTACAGACACAGCAGCCGTCAAGCAACCTTGCTGCAGGCACTGCTGCCCTATTGAGGAGCAGTAGGCATGGGAGAGGCGTTAAGGAAAGGTGTGACAAATCACTGAGCAAGTCTCAATAAAAGCTTTGGCTACCATGAACAGATGTCCTCATCCTGTAAATATCATTGTAAACATCTCGTTGCTGTTGTTTGACGTCTGCTATCGGTGTATGACCGAATATGGCACACGAAAGCTGGTCTGGAATTACAAACAGCAGTGGCATTTGTACACATATTGCTGAATTTGATTGTGTGTTATGCTGTTTGAAGGGGCATTTGTTACATGTTGTATTTGTTGTTGTTGAGGGGTTGTTGGTGTGATGTTTGAGGTGAGACTTTTGATACAGTTAGTAAAATGTTCATTTGACAGTTCACATTCCCGTCTTGTGTGTTAATGTGGAATTTCACCCAGATGTGCCATTATCGTAACATATACCCATGGCAATATCAGCTGCATCTGTCAGCTTCGCCATTCAAGAGAAGCGATGCTGACGTGTGGCCCTTGCACCGGCAGCATTGCCATGATGCCTCCTCCATGGTTGCTCCTCCTCCTCCTCGTTTGGCTGGCCATTCGGGGCCTTAACAGGCTTTTCCTCCTCCTCCTGAAGTGGGGCTGCAATCGCCACTGGCAATGCCTGGGCCCTCATTATGGTCAAGTTGTGCAAAATGCAGCACACCACAATGAATAGTAACAACTATTGAGGGCAGCCTCCCCAGCAGTCTAGGCATCGGAAATGCTGCTCCAGCACCCCTATTGTCTGCTCGATTATATTGCGGGTGGTCGCATGGCTGTCATGTAGCTTTGTTCCGCTTGGGTGGTGGGGTTGCGGAGGGGGGTCATTAGCCAGGTGGCTAGGCCGTATCCTTTGTCCCCGAGCATCCAGCGTGTCCTTCCCGTGGTGGCTGAAACATTTGTGGCACATTGCTCTCACGCAGGATGAACGCATAATGTGCACTGTCAGGATAGCAGGCATTCACTGAGGAATCACTGTGGTCGCACAGCAGCTGCACATTCAGGCAATGGTATCCCTTTCTGTTTCGGAAGACCTTGGCATTCTGGAATGATGCTCGCAAGGCCACATGTGTGCAGTCAATGGCTCTTTGAACCATCGGAAAGTTCACTATCCTGGCAAAACCACATGTCCACTCATCCTGTTTATCCCTGCTAATTGAGAACATTATGAACTCCATTCTCTGCCTGTACAGAGCTTGTGTGACGTCATGGATGCAGCGATGTGCAGTGAATTGAGAGACACTGGATATGTCCCCTGATGCAGCCTGGAAGGAGCCAGAGGCATAGAAGGTCAACACCACAGTGACCTTCACTGGAATGGGCAGCGCAGTCCTGGTGCCGATGTCAGGCTGCAGGTCTGCCTGCAGGAGATGGTCTATCTCGGTCAGGACCTCCTTTCGGAAACACAGCTTTCTGACACTCTACTCCTCCGACACATCGAAGTATGAGCGTTGCACCTGGTAAACCCATGGGGGGTAAGGCCTCCTGGCCTGATGTCCACAGGGTCTCCTCAGTCTTGGGCCGACATGGCCAACACTCTTGACGCAGTCCAACATGGAGAAGGCGACACTGGCGTGCTAGAAATGCACCCATGTAACTCTCAAAGTCTCAAAGTCAAGTTGCTAAGAACTTGTAAGGTCAGATAAATCTGCCGCTGCCAAGTAAGAGGTTCACGCACCGTGCTGTGTTGAAATGTTGCACTCGATGTGACCTCCAATTAAGCCAGTTGCTCCTCCCTTCAATAGCCTCCAGGTATCACCTAAAGAAGTTGGGACTGCCTGTTTTCTCCGGCATGTTCAGCGGCGGACACTAAATGAGGCGGAGACACCTAATTTTGTGAGCGGGACGCTAGTGGGTCATTGACGTCATAGTCTGATTGAAGTTAGATGGCAAGGTGGGGTTCAACAACCTGCGCGGCCGGGCGGTAAGCCATTCGAGACATATTAAACAAGGCACAACACAACCACATTTCTCGCCCCTACTGTTAATCATTGATGTCAAAAGCTTGCATTTTTCTGTGACTTAGCAAAATGCAACTCATTAAAAACAATGACAGAATTTTTACCAGATCAGAACCTATGCTGATGCTTGCTATTTGAATCTGTGACTGACTTAAACTATAATTTAATGGAGCAGAAATGTGCAAGGAGTTCTTCATATCTAATCAGAATTACTCATCCTTTACTAACTTGTTTTTATGTGTCTGATATTTTCCTCACAATGTTTCCCTTTGAGCATCTTTTGAGACTGATATCCAAGGTGACTGACTACATCAAATGACTTGGCAGCTTTGTTCTGTATAACTCGGGAAAGTCTCTCTGAACAAATTATTAGACAAAATGCATACAGAGACAATAGCGTAACAATTCTTACTCCCCACAAGGCTTTCAAATTATTTTTATGCTTCTGTAAGAATTACAATTACCTGAATAATTAATTTGATAATGATTTGCAAATTATTTTATTTTGCTTTATTTAGTGTATATGAGAATTCTAAAAATGTGTAATGTACAGTCTGCAAATGATACATAGTAGTGAAAAAGTCAAAATTGATCATTGGAATGTTCTGTTTTCTTCAGACTGTGTCATAAATAGCAACATATTTAAAGTAAATCTCAGATTTCATAGAACCATAGAAATTGCAATAAAGAAGAAAACACATTGGCCCACTGTGGTGGTGCCAGCACTTCAACTGGTACTACAGGTATTTATTCTCATCCCATTTTCCTGCTCTTTCCCATATCCTTGTATATTCTTCCTGTTCAATACTTCATTCTTATTGCATTCTATAATCAGCCAGATGTTTTGTCGAATATTTTCCAGTTAAAGATGTTAGGAGTTTGGTTTGTATTCCCAAATATTGCCTCTATTAATGAGAGAAATAACATAGAAACATAGAAACATAGAAAATAGGTGCAGGAACAGGCCATTCAGCCCTTCTAGCCTGCACCGCCATTCAATGAGTTCATGGCTGAACATGCAACTTCAGTACCCCATTCCTGCTTTCTCGCCATACCCCTTGATCCCCCGAGTAGTAAGGACTTCATCTAACTCCTTTTTGAATATATTTAGTGAATTGGCCTCAACTACTTTCTGTGGTAGAGAATTCCACAGGTTCACCACTCTCTGGGTGAAGAAGTTTCTCCTCATCTCGGTCCTAAATGGCTTACCCCTTATCCTTAGACTGTGACCCCTGGTTCTGGACTTCCCCAACATTGGGAACATTCTTCCTGCATCTAACCTGTCTAAACCCGTCAGAATTTTAAACGTTTCTATGAGGTCTCCTCTCATTCTTCTGAACTCCAGTGAATACAAGCCCAGTTGATCCAGCCTTTCTTGATAGGTCAGTCCCACCATCCCGGGAATCAGTCTGGTGAATCTTCGCTGCACTCCCTCAATAGCAAGAATGTCCTTCCTCAAGTTAGGAGACCAAATCTGTACACAATACTCCAGGTGTGGCCTCACCAAGGCCCTGTACAACTGTAGCAACACCTCCCTGCCCCTGTACTCAAATCCCCTCGCTATGAAGGCCAACATGCCATTTGCTTTCTTAACCGCCTGCTGTACCTGCATGCCAACCTTCAATGACTGATGTACCATGACACCCAGGTCTCGTTGCACCTTCCCTTTTCCTAATCTGTCACCATTCAGATAATAGTCTGTCTCTCTGTTTTTACCACCAAAGTGGATAACCTCACATTTATCCACATTATACTTCATCTGCCATGCATTTGCCCACTCACCTAACCTATCCAAGTCACTCTGCAGCCTCATAGCATCCCAATAACTTGGATTGCACTATGACATTTCTGAATGCCTGGGTCTTCTGTTGTATTTCCTATAACCTTTTGCTCTCAATGGGAAATTCTAGCCTGATGTGGCCTAACCAAACTCAGAAAAGTACCTCTTACTGCACCAGTGTTACCATTTCAGGTACCAGCTACCTATTTTCTAATTTAATACCAATTTTTACTGAATTATGGGCAGGTTTAAGACAATCAGACCTATTTTAGTTTAGCCTTTTAGATCAGGCAGAGGGGCCTTTTCTCATTGGAGTTTAATTCTTGCACATGCATGCT
Organism: Pristiophorus japonicus; assembly: GCF_044704955.1. Lineage (NCBI taxonomy): Eukaryota > Metazoa > Chordata > Chondrichthyes > Pristiophoridae > Pristiophorus > Pristiophorus japonicus. The sequence continues at coordinate 68,581,884 of NC_091979.1, forward strand.
CTTTTTCTCAGTTGGGCTCTCTCTCTCTCTTCTCTGAGGCAGTCTCTCGGAGTCGAGGACGACTTGCTTTCACACTAATATGAGTTCTCAGGTGACTGATGAGGTGACAATGCAGGAGCTACAGTCTCTGTCACAGATGGGGCAGACGGTGGTTGAAGGGATGGGTGGGTGGGGTGCTTGGGTTGTTGTGCGCTTGGCTTCCACTTGCTCCCGACGAAGAAACTCGAGGTGTTCAGCGTCTCTCCAGATGCTTCTTCTCCACTTTGGGTGGTCTTGGACCAGGGATTCCCAGGTGTCGGTGGGGATGTTGCACTTTTTCAAGGAAGCTTTGAGGGTGTCCTTGAGCGGTTCCTCTGCCCTCTTGGGACTCGCTTGCCGTGTCGGGACTCTGATTAGAGCGCTTCTTTTGGGAATCTAGTATCGGGCATGCGGGCAATGTGACCCGTCCATCGAAGCTGATCAAGCGTGGTCAATGCTTCGATGCTGGGAATGTTGGCCTGAGCGAAAACACTGACATTGGTGCATCTATTTTGCCAATGGCTTTGCATGATCTTGCGGAGGTAGCGCTGGTGGTACTTCTCCAGTGCTTTAAGGTGTCTGTTATACTTAGTCCATGTCTCTGAAACATATAGGAGGGGGGGTATCACTACTGCCCTGTAGATCATGAGCTTGGTGTGGGTTTGAGTTCCTGGACTTCAAACACCCTCTTCCTCAGGTGACCGAAGGCTGCATTAGCAACTGAAGGTGGTGTTGGACTTCGTCATGAATGTCTGCCCTTGTTGACAGTAGGCTCCCGAGGTATGGAAAATGGTGCACATTGACCAAGGCCTCGTCATGGATGATGATAATCGGGGGGCAGTACAGTGTGGCGGGAGCAGGTTTGTAGGGAACCTTTGTCTTACGGATGTTTAGTGTAAGGCCCATACTCTGGTACACTTCAGTGAAGGTGAAGGTGGTTTGGAGTTCGACCTCCGAGTGTGTGCAAAGGCAAGCATTGTCTGCATACTGTAATTCAATAACAGAGGATGGGATGACCTTGGATCTGCCCTGAATGTGACGGAGGTTGAACTATTTCCCGTTTGTTCTGTAGATTAACTCCACTCTAGCGGGGAGCTTATTGAGGGTGAGATGGAGCATTGAAGCAAGGAAGATCAGTGAGGTATTGACTGTCTTTTAAATAATCCACACTGCCTTTGAATAAAGACACCTGTGTTGTTAGGGGATCTTAATAATTGTTACCCAGTGCCAAGATTGAGGATTTTAATTATGCTCTTAAAGTGTTTATAACAGTGCTATTAGAAATGATCTAAATGGAGAGATTATATGAGGTGTATACTAACTGAAGATTTGGAATTCTGCAGTACTGCAGCAATAGTTGTGTAACTGTTGGCTTGATTGCTGTCTTGATAATTGCCCTGACAGCATAATCAGCTACCTACACTGTTTGTACCACTTGTATTGTCAAAACCTATTATTGAATGACTGCTAAAGTCTAAAAACTTGAAGAAGATCAGAGAGCCGGATGGTGAAGGGCACCAATGAAAGGAGCTATGAGATACAATTTCAAGAGAAATACTTGAAAACATATAGGAACAGGAGTAGGCCATTTAGCCCCTCAAGCTTGTTCCGCCATTCAATGAGATCATGACTGATCTGTGACCTAACTCCATATACCAGCCGTTTTGCCTGGTGAAGAAGGCAAATGGTATGTTGGCCTTCATAGCTAGGGGATTTGAGTATAGGAGCAGGGAGGTCTTATTGCAGTTGTATAGGGCCTTGGTGAGGCCTCACCTGGAATATTGTGATCAGTTTTGGTCTCCTAATCTGAGGAAGGTTGTTTTTACCATTGAGCGAGTGCAGCGAAGGTTCACGAGACTGATTCCCGGGATGGCAGGACTGACATATGAGGGGAGACTGGATCGACTGGGCCTATATTCACTGGAATTTAGAAGGATGAGAGGGGATCTCATAGAACCATATAAAATTCTGACGGGACTGGACAGGTTAGATGCAGCAAGAATGTTCCCGATGTTGGGGAAGTCCAGAACCAGGGGACACAGTCTAAGGATAAGGGGTAAGCCATTTAGGACTTAGATGAGGAGAAACTTCTTCACTCAGAGAGTTGTTAACCTGTGGAATTCTCTTCTGCAGAGAGTTGTTGATGCCAGTTCATTGGATATATTCAAGAGGGAGTTAGATATGGCCCTTACGGCTAAAGGGATCAAGGGGTATGGAGAGAAAGCAGGAAAGGGGTACTGAGGTGAATGATCAGCCATGATCTTATTAAATGGTGGTGCAGGCTCGAAGAGCCGAATGGCCTACTCCTGCACCTATTTTCTATGTTTCTATGTTATCCCTTAACACCTCTGGTTAACAGAAATCTATCAATCTCAGATTTAAAATTAACAACTGACTCAGCTTCAACTGCCGTTTGCAGAAGAGCCTACCAAATTTCTACCACCCATTGCGTGTAGAAGTATTTCCTAACTTCACTCCTGAAAAACCTTTCTCTAATTTTTAGGCTATGTCCCCTAGTCCTAGATTCCACAACCAGCAGAAATAGTCTCTCTCTATCTACCCTATCATTTCCCCTTATTAGCTTGAAAACTTTGATCAAATAGCCCCTTAACCTTCTAACTTCCAGAGAATAGAACCCTGGTTTGTATAATCTCTCCTCATAATTTGACACTTGGAGTCCAGGGGTCATTCTAGTAAATCTATGCTGCAATCCCTCCAAGGCCAGTATATCCTTCCTAAGGTGTGGTGCCCAGAATTGAACACAGTACTCCAGGTGTGATATAACCAGGGCTTTGTATAGCTGTTGAACAACCAAAGGTGGGTAGAAGAAACGTTACAGGGACATCCTGAAAGCCTCCCTTAAAAAGTGCAACATCCCCACTGACACCTGGGAGTCCCTGGCCAAAGACTGCCCTAAGTGGAGGAAGTGCATCCGGGAGGGCGCTGAGCACCTCGAGTCTCATCGGCAAGAGCATGCAGAAATCAAGCGCAGGCAGCAGCAAACCTGTCCCACCCACCCTTTCCCTCAACGACTATCTGTCCCACCTGTGACAGGGACTGTGGTCCTCATATTGGACTGTTCAGCCACCTAAGGACTCATTTTAAATGTGGAAGCAAGTCTTCCTCGATTCCGAGGGGCTGCCTATGATGATGTATAGCTGTAGCACGACTTTTGTCCCCTTGTATTCTAATCCTCTAGATATAAAGGTCAGCAATCCATTAGCCGTTTTGATTATTTTCTGTACCTGTCCATGATATTTTAATGGTCTATGTACATGGACTCCAAAGTCTCTGGACCACCACTGCTTCTAACTTGTTACCATTTAGAAAGTACTATGATCTATCCTTTTTAGGTCCAACGTGGATGACCTCACAGTTGCCTATATTGAAATCTATTGCCACAGTTTTTCCCATTCACTTACTCTTTTAATATTGCTTTGTCATTTTATGCTTCCATCTACACAGCCTACAATGCCACCTATCTTTGCGCCTTCGGCAAACTTAGATATGTGGCTCTCTATCCCGTCATCTAAGTCGTTAATAAATACAGTGAATAGTTGGGGTCCCAACCCAGACCCCTGTGGGGTGCCATTTGTCACACCCTGCCAATTAGAGTACTTTCCCATTATCCCTAAACTCTAGCTCTGTCATATGGTAGACTTTATCCGATCATAATTTTATTCTTTATGGTGACATAAGTATCCACTGATATATGTAAAGGAAGAGGATTAATGCAAGAAGCAATGGGTCTTTGTGTAAAAATAGAATCTTGTTTAACATAATTCAGCATTACCAAAAATTGATTGCTGCTTTTGTAGTTTTGAGGGGGGTGAGCTATCACCACAGTTTCGAGAATAAGTCACACCAATGTACTCTGAAAATTCTACATAAGATCTGCTGGTCTCAGAAATATGCTTACATTGCATCTGCTGCAGCAGCAACTTTTGCTACTAGATTTTTAAAATGTATTCTTTCTTTTCTCTTTTTTTCCTTCATGTATGGCTCCTTGTGGTATACATGATTACCCACATTGGAAATATGATAGGCAAACTCCTCCCAGATATTTAGTCATGCTGTTTAAGTGCCTAGCCTCTGCTGAGTGTTTTCTTGTTAAAACACACCAAGGTTAGAGCTCCAACCGTGTGAAGAATTGTTGGTGTAAGCATGTCCTACCACACTATTGTATGGTACTTTGGAGATCCAATATACTCACCTATTATGCTGGTGTCAGCTGTGGCACTCTCACCTCTGAGTCAGGAGGTTGTGTGTTCAAGTTCCACACCAGAGTGCACCAATCTAGAATGACACTTCAGTGCGGTATTGAGGGAGTGCTGCACTGTCGGAGGTGCCGTCTGTCAGATGAGAGGTTAAAACTGAGGTCCTGTCTGCTCTCTCAGGTGGATGTAAAATATCCCATGGCACTATTTCGAAGAAGACCAGGGTATCCTGGCCAATATTTATTCCTCAATCAATGTCACTAAAACAGATTAGCTGGTCGTTATCGCATTGCTGATAGTGGCACCATGCTGTGGGCAAATTGGCTGCTCCATTTCCTACATTACAACAGTGACTACACATCAAAAGTACTCAATTGTCTGTAAACTGCTTTGTGATGTCCTCATGAAAAGCAAGTTATTTTACCCTTTTCATTTTACATTAGTTTGCAATGAACCCTCTGACAGTCTATGAGACAACAATATTCCTTTAATGTACACAATTCCAAAAATTAATTAATAGTATGGATTTTGTATAATTGTATGGCTTTGAAATTTAGATGCATTTTTTATGCAGCAGCTCTATCTGCAATTTGTGTTGTTCTTGCTGTTTATTTGACATTCATTTGTCAGAGAATGCTGAGCCTCCAGCTGATTATCAAGGGAACAGTACAGCAAGATAATTAGATGCTTTGGTAAGTGTACATTCTCTGTGGACAGATGTAAATTTTTATTTGTGTGCACATCAACATGCTAATATTATGTTTAAGATGAAACATGACCTAATGAATGGGAAATAGGCACTTTTATCATGGTTTTAAAAATAATTATGACAACATTGCAGATATCTTTTCTTTTTTCTTTTAGCAATTCTTGTCTGACGACCACAAAGATTTTAAAAGGGCTAGATTTTCATTTTTCGGTGAAAACGGTAGTTTTACACCAAAATTACTGTTTTCACTGTGCTCCCGTTTTTAGGCCTAACTTTCAGCTTTTATGGCGCATCAGTTAAGTTGGCGTAGCACGACGATTCGCGGGGCAAACCGCGAATTTCGTCAACTTTAGTCCGGGACTGGTAGCACTGCGAGATAGGCCTTGCGATGGGGGAAAAACAAACAAAAAAAAATTGCAAAAAACATTCAAAAAACCCTTACCTACTAAATCGCTGAAAAATAATGAAAACATTTAGGGCTAGAAATGCAGCGATTTTGCGACTGGGTTTTTGGCGAAAACCCAGTCGGCGGAAAATTCGGTGATGTTTTGTGGCGACAGTTTTCAAATACGCTGGAGAGAGGAGCATCGCCGTGCAAGACCCAAAATAGCGTTTTCATCAAAAATTTGACTCTGTGCACACCCGTATTTTGCATGAAAAATACCGACATGTAAAAAGCTGCGTTGCAGCCCTTGGAGCAGCGGTAAGTATGAAGACCTGCAAAAAAGGTAAATTAAACTTAAAAAAAAAAATTCATTAAAAAAAATCCTCGTGCACCGTCGATTTTTACCGCTGCACAAATTAAAGCTTGAATTTCTGGCTTGATAATGAAGTGGTAACTTTGGGGTACAGTACCGGTGGGTACAGGTCTGTCACTGTATAACACTGAGGTACAGTACTGGTGGGTACAGGTCTGTCACTGTATAACACTAGGATACAGTACTGGTGGGTACAGGTCTGTCACTGTATAACACTGGGGTACAGTACTGGTGGGTACAGTTCTGTCACTGTATAACACTGGGGTATAGTATTGGTGGGTACAGGTCTGTCACTGTATAACACTAGGATACAGTACTGTTGGGTACAAGTCTGTCACTGTATGACACTGGGGTACAGTATTGGTGGGTACAGGTCTGTCACTGTGTAACACTGGGGTACAGTACTGGTGGGTACAGTTCTGTCACTGTATAACACTGGGGTACAGTACCGGTGGGTACAGGTCTGTCACTGTATAACACTGGGGTACAGTACTGATGGGTACAGGTCTGTCACTGTATAACCCTAGGATACAGTACTGGTGGGTACAGGTCTGTCACTGTATAACACTGGGGTACAGTACTGGTGGATACAGTTCTGTCACTGTATAACACTGGGGTACAGTACTAGTGGGTACAGGTCTGTCACTGTATAACATTGGGGTACAGTACTGGTGTTTACAGGTCTGTCACTGTATAACACTGGGGTACAGTACTGGTGGGTACAGTTCTGTCACTGTATAACACTGAGGTATAGTACTGGTGGGTACAGGTCTGTCACTGTATAACACTGAGGTATAGTACTGGTTGGTACAGGTCTGTCACTGTATAACACTGGGGTACAGTACTGGTGGGTACAGCTCTGTCACTGTATAATACTAGGATACAGTACTGGTGGGTACAGGTCTGTCACTGTATAACACTGGGGTACAGTACTGGTGTTTACAAGTCTGTCACTGTATAACACTGGGGTACAGTACTGGTGGGTACAGTTCTGTCACTGTATGACACTGGGGTACAGTACTGGTGGGTACAGGTCTGTCACTGTGTAAAACTGGGGTACAGTATTGGTGGGTACAGTTCTGTCACTGTATAACACTGGGGCACAGTACTGGTGGGTACAGGTCTGTCACTGTATAACACTGGGGTACAGTACCGGTGGGTACAGGTCTGTCACTGTATAACACTGGGGTACAGTACTGGTAGGTACAGGTCTGTCACTGTATAACACTGTAGAACGTGGAGGGTCAAATCGCGGCAAAAACCCGGTCGCAAAGTCAGCAAAAATCCAGCCCAAAGCATGCATCCGAACTATAACCTTCTTAGCCTTTGCCCAGTTGTGCGATCTAATGCAAATTCAGTGTGATAATTTTGAAACAAGTAAAATTATAACAGAGTAAAATTACAAGTACAAAATGGATTGAGATCATTTAGATAGGAAAAGGTTAATGATTTCCTGCTGTGCTGTTTCTATTGAGTGGGTGTCAACAAAGTGCTGCAAGCCAGAGCTGTGGCTAGAATTCCATCTGCCCTATAAAATCAAGGAAGATATATCATTATGTGTTATAATTGAATCAAGGGGGTTGATGACCTGCAGACACAGCTGGTTTGGAACTTCTGGGGAAATACTAATATTTGTTCCTTTTAAAATCCCATCTGTTAGAATTATAGTGCTGCCTAACGTTCATGAACCGAAAATTGTCACTTGTACAACTTCAAATGCTTCACAAGATTATTTGCTTTAGCCCCAGAAGCTATGTGGGACCTCACAGTTATGAACCCATGCCTTAGTTTCACTGTATCTTAAATAGACTTCTAAATCATCTTACCTTTTTTAAAATTTGTTCATGGGATGTGGGTGTCGCTGGCAAGGCGAGCATTTATTGCGCATCACTAACTACCCCTGAGAAGGTGGTGGCGAACCGCCTTCTTGAACCACTGTAGTCCGTGTGCTGAAGGTACTCAAACAGTGCTGTTATGGAGGGAGTTCCAGGATTTTGACTCAGTGACAATTAAGGAAGGGCAATATATTTCCAAGTCAGGATGCTGTGTAACTTGAAGGGGAGCTTGCATAAAATGGTGTTCTCATGCACCTGCTACCCTTGCCCTTCATCATATATTGCCTTTCCCAAACAGAAAATGGGCATACCTGTTATATATGTGAACTTGTATTTACTCTGTACATCCACCTGGATCCATAATCCCTTGGGAGCACAGGTATTTAAGGAGACTTCATCGGTTGGAGAGGCACTTTGGAGACCTACAATAAAAGACTGTCACACTTTATTTGAGCTCTGACTTTTTCTCCATACACAACAACTGGCGACAAGATACAGATAGCAGACCCAAAGATGCAGAGAACAGTGGGCATCCTGGAGAAATTCTCGGAGGGAGATGATTGGGAATCTTTTGTGGAGCAACTTGACCAATACTTCGTGGCCAACGATGGGGAAGAGAGCGCTGCCAAATGAAGGGCGATCCTCTTCACTGTCTGTGGGGCACCAACGTATGGCCTCATGAAGAATCTGCTCACTTCAGTGAAACCCACAGAGAAATCGTACGACGATTTGTACACATTGGTCCGAGAGCATTTGAACCCGAAGGAAAGCATTCTGATGGCGAGGTACTGGTTCTACACCTACAAAAGCTCAGAAGGTCAGGAAGTGGTGAGTTATGTCGCCGAGCTAAGATGCCTTGCAGGACATTGCGAATTTGAAGGACATTTGGAGCACATGCTCAGAGACTTTTTCGTACTTGGCATTGGCCACGAAACCATACTTCGCAAACTTTTGACTGTAGAGACCCCAACCTTGAGTAAGGCCATAGCGATAGCCCAGGCGTTCATTGCCATGTGACAATACGAAGCAAATCTCTCAGCACATAAGTGCTGCTACAAGTACTGCGAACAAAGTGATGTTGTTTTCAAATCGTAATGTACAAGGCAGGTCACACATACCTGCAGCTGCACGTCCGCAGATGACTCAGAGTCCACCATCAAGGGTGATGAATGCAAGGCCATTAACACCTTGTTGGCACTGCAGGGGTGATCATCGTTTCCATTTATGACGATTCAAAGAGTACGTTTGCAATGGCTATGGAACAATGGGACACCTCCAGCAAGTTTGCAGGCGTGCTGCAAAGCCTGTTAAATCTGCAAACCACCATGTAGCAGAGGAGGACAGATCCATGGTGGATCACGACGAACCAGAGCCTCAGATAGAGGAGGCAGAGGTATATGGGGTGCACACATTCACCACAATTTGTCCCCTGATAATGCTGAATGTTGAACTAAATGGGCTCCCGGTGTCAATGGAGCTGGACACGGGCGCGAGCCAGTCCATCATGGGCAAAAAGACTTTCGAAAGGTTGTGGTGCAACAAGGCCTCAAGGCCAGTCTTAATTCCAGTTCATGCGAAACTAAAAACTCACACAAAAGAACAGATTCCTGTAATCGGCAGTGCTACCGTAAAGGTCTCCTATGATAGAGCGGTGCACAAGCTACCACTCTGTGTGGTACCGGCGATGGTCCCACGCTGCTCGGCAGGAGCTGGCTGGGAAATATACGCTGGAACTGGGACGACGTTCGAGCGCTATCGCCCGCTGATGACACTTCGTGCGCCCAGGTCTTAAACAAATTTCCTTCGCTGTTCGAACCAGGCATCGGGAAATTCCAAGGAGCAAAAGTGCAGATCCACCTAATTCAGGGGGTGCGAACCATCCATCACAAGACGAGAGCAGTACCATACATGATGAGAGAAAGGGTAGAGATCGAGCTAGACTGGCTGCAGAGAGAGGGCATCATTTCACCGATCGAGTTCAGTGAGTGGGCCAGTCCTATTGTCCCAGTCCTCAAGGGAGACAGCACCGTCAGAATCTGTGGCGATTACAAAATAACTATCAACCGTTTCTCCCTGCAGGAGAAACCCACTACCAAAGGCCGACGACCTCTTTGCAATGCTGGTGGGAGGAAAGATGTTCACGAAGCTGGATCTGACTTCAGCCTACATGACGCAGGAACTGGAGGAATCATCGAAGGCCCTCACCTGCATCAACACGCACAAAGGTCTTTTTGTTTATTAAAGATGCCTGTTTGGAATCCGATCAGTGGCGGCGATATTCCAGAGAAACATGGAAAGTTTACTGAAGTTGTCCCGCACACCATGGTCTTCCAGGACGACATCTTGGTCACAGGTTGGAACACAGTCGAGCACCTGCAGAACCTGGAGGAGGTTCTTAGTCGACTCAACCACGTGGGGCTCAGGTTAAAATGCTCAAAGTGCGTTTCCTGGCGCTTGAAGTGGAGTTCTTGGGAAGGAGGATTGTGGCAGACTGCATCTGGCCCACTAACGCCAAGACAGAGGCAATCGAGAACGCACTGAGGCCACAGAACGTGACGGAGCTGCGGTCGTTTCTGGGACTTTGAACTACTTTGGTAACTTCTTACTGAGTCTCAGCACACTGCTAGAACCACTACATGTCTTACTACGAAAATGGGGCGAATGGGTTTGGGGCAAAAGCCAAGAAAATGCCTTTGTAAAAGCGAGAAAAATATTATGCTCAAACAAATTGCTTGCGTTGTATGATCCATGTAAGCGTTTGGTACGTGCATGTGATGCGTCGTCATATGGCGTCGGGTGTGCATTGCAACAAGCTAATGATTTTGGGAAACTGCAACCGGTTGCTTATGCATCCAGGAGTCTGTCTAAGGCTGAGAGAGCCTACAGCATGATTGAAAAAGAAGCGTTAGCGTTTATCTATGGGGTAAAGAAAATGCATCAATACTTGTTTGGGCTAAAATTCGAATTGGAAACTGACCTGTTTTCCGAGAGTAAGGGGATAAATACCAACGCATCGGCCCGCATCCAGAGATGGACGCTCATGTTGTCCACATACAACTGCGCCATCCGCCACAGGCCAGGCACAGAAAACTGAGTCGATGCTCTCAGTAGGCTGCCATTGCTCACCACGGGGGTGGAAATGGCGCAACCGCAGATTTAGCCATGGATATGGAAGCATTTGAGAGTGAGCAATCACCCGTCACTACACGGCAGATCAAAATCTGGGCAAGCCAGGACCCCTTATTATCTTTAGTCAAAAGCTGTGTGCTTCACGGGAGCTGGTCCAATGTCCCAGTGGAAATGCAGGAAGAGATAAAGCTGTTCCAGCGGCACAAAGATGAAATGTCTATACAGGCAGACTGCCTTCTGTGGGGCAATCGAGGAGTGGGCCCCAAGAAGGGCAGAGACACCTTCATCAATGACCTCCACATATCCACTCAGGCATCATAATGATGAAAGCGATAGCCAGATCCCACGTGTGATGGCCCGGTATCGATGTGGATTTAGAGTCTTGCATTCACAGATGTAATAAATGCTCGCAGTTAAGCAATGCACCCAGGGAGACGCTGCTAAATTTATGGTCTTGGCCCTCCAAACCGTGGTCTAGGGTACACGTCGACTATGCAGGCCCGTTCTTGGGTAAAATGTTCCTTGTGGTTGTAGACGCGTACTCCAAGTGGATTGAATGTGAGATAATGTCGGCTAGCGCATCCGCTGCCACTACTGAAAGCACTGTGGGCCATATTTGCCACTCACGGCTTACCCGATGTCCTGGTGAGCGACAACGGGCCATGTTTTACCAGTGCTGAGTTCAAAGAATTCATGACCCGTAACGGGATCAAACATGTCACATCTGCCCCGTTTAAACCAGCGTCCAATGATCAGGCGGAGAGAACAGTGCAAACCATCAAGCAAGGCTTCAAGAGGGTAACTGAAGGCTCACTGCAGACTCACCTATCTCGAGTCATGCTTAGCTACGGCATGAGACCTCACTCAGGGGTCCCACCTGCAGAACTGCTCATGAAACGAGCACTTAAGACAAGGCTCTCGTTAGTTCACCCTGATCTACATGAACAGGTAGAGAGCAGGCGGCTTCAAAAAAGTGCATACCATGATAGCGCAAATGTGTCACGTGAGATTTAAATCAATGATCCTGCATTTGTATTAAATTATGGACAAGGTCCCAAGTGGCTTACCGGCACCGTCGTGGCCAAAGAGGGGAGCAGGGTGCTTCGGGTCAAACTTTCAAATGGATTCATTCACCGGAAACACTTGGACCAAATCAAACTCAGATTCACGGACTATCCTGAGCAATCCACCTTGGACTCTACCTTTTTTGATCCCCCAACATACACATCAGTAGCAACCAGCACCATGGTTGACCACGAAGCAGAACCCATCATCCACAGCAGCCCTGCAGGGCCCAACACACCAGGCAGCCCAGCAAGGCCAGCTGCACAGCAGCCCAGCGAGGGCCCAACAAATGATTCAACAACACCAGCTTTCACATCGAGACGATCAACCAGGGCAAGAAAGGCCCCAGATCGACTCACATTGTAAATAGTTACATTATTGACTTTGGGGAGTGTTGTTATATATGTGGACTTGTATTTGCTCTGTACAGCCACTAGAGGACTCATCCCCTGGAGTCCCAAGGGATCCCATAATCCCTTGGGAGCACAGGTATTTAAGGAGGCTTCACAGGTTGGAGAGGCACTCTGGAGACCTGTAATAAAAGGCTAAGGTCACTCTTAACTTTGATCTCACAGTGTTCAGTCTGTCTCTTTCTCCATACATAACAATACCGAACCCTTCCGGTCTCCTGTCCTTGTAAGAATGAATGTGTGGCCTCAATAAACTAAAAATGTTTCAGCAGGTTTTGAGCAAACTTATGATTATATTACCTATATTCAGATTAAAGGCTCTATATCAGTGTGACAGTAAAAGTTTTGAAAAATCTGCCTGAATAAATTGTCATTTTCACCTTTACTGCTGAGATCTAACAGATGTTGGATTTTAATTTGAGAGCCTACTATATTTCTTAAACTAAACAAAGCTGAATGAATCTGCATGTGCCAATTGAGAGAACATGAGCAAAATAGTGTAAAGAAATTATTTGCAGAAGTCCCTCATTAGCATTTTCCCATTTCATTAATTAAGTTAGGCATTGCTTATCTTGTAATACATTTTTGATATTCATCATATTGTAAAAGTGAAGTTTCTGGGTTTTATGTTGGAGAGACCAAGCATCTGTACAACTGATTTGAAACAAAAATCAAAATTGTTTGGTTAGTATTGCAGCTCTTTGTAATTGCCATAAATGGGAATCTTCAGTCTTCATAATGAAGGTTGTAGATACGTCTCTGAGCCACATAGGAGGGTGGGTATCACTACAGCCCTGTAGACCATAAGCTTGGTGCCAGATTTGGGATCCTGGTCTTCGAAAACTCTCTTCCTCAGGCTGCGCTGGCGCACTGGAGGCTGTGTTGGACCTCATCGCCGATGCCTGCCCTTGCCGATAGTAGGCTCCCGAGTTATGGAAAATGGTCCACGTTGTTCAAGGCCACGCCGTTGATTTTGATGACCGGGGGGCAGTGCTGTGTGGCATATACAGTAGGTACCTCAAAGCGCTGGAGAAATACCACCAACACTGCCTCTGCAAGATCCTGCAAATCCATTGACGCACCAATGTCAATGCTGAGAGGCTGTTTTCCCTGGCTGGAGATTTGAGAACTAAGGGTCATTGTCTCAGGATAAAGGGTCAGCCATTTATGACTGAGATGAGAAATTTCTTCACTCAGAGGGTTGTGAACCTTTGGAATTCTCTGTCTAAGAGGGCCATGGATGCTCAGTCAGACTGAGATTGATAAATTTTTGGGCATTAAGGGCATCAAGGGATATGGGGATGGGGCGGGAAAGTGGAGTTGATGCAGATGTTCTACATGGTCTTAATGAATGGCAGAGCAGGCTTGCAGGGTCGTATGGCCTACTCATGCTTCTATTTCTTATGTTCTTATGTTTTTAAATGTAATTAGATACAAATGGCAATGATTAAGTGATGAAACTATGCATTTATTAAAAATACACCTCTCTCTGTGTTCTACATTTGGAATGCTAAAGTTTTGCAGCTATACAAACAGGAAGCTTTTTTTGCTGGACGAAGTTGCGTAACATTCTAAAATAGTGCTTAGTAGAATGGAATGTAAATGAAGTATAAATCAGATCAGCTATTAACAATAAATATGTAGTATTGAATCTTGTTGGGTTGAAATTTAAAGTAGATGATAAATATCATGTTAAAGAAATTGTATGTTTTAATTACTAGAGGCAATAGACTGGCACTCCTTCTAGTCCCCCTTACCACCATTTTCAATGTGGTTGAACTGAACTGATGACAACTGAGAATATCCATCCATCAACAGCCCAATTTTATTTCCCAGCCAGTATAACACAGAAGCATAGAAATTTCAGTGCAGAAGGAGGCCATTCAACTTATGCCGATGTGCGCTCCGCATCAGAACTATTTACTCCAGTCTCCATTCCCAGCTCTTTCTTCCTAATCTTTAATATTTTTTTCAAGTGTTGAATATTTGAGATTGATTCAGCTTGAATAGTCACTTATGGGAATGCATTCCAAATTCCAATATTTCATTATATGAGAATGTTTCTTCTAATCTTCCCCTTTCTGCTTGTAATACTAATCCTAGCTTTATGCTCCCTTGTTACCGATTCACTAACCACTGCAAATAATCTGTCACTATTTATATTCTCCAGTTTTTTCTTAATTTTTGAACAATTCTATTAGATCCCCATGACATTTTCTGTTCCAGTTAGTATATTCTCATTCTTTCAAGTGTCCCATCATATTGGAGTTCTCATTCCAATTCTCCCAGCAGGATGCCTGGTTGGAGGGAACAGATGTCAACACTATAGCTCTGAATCTCCAATTTTTTAAAATTCGTTCATGTGGGTGTCCCTGGAAAGGTCAGCTTTATTGGCCATCCCTAATTGCCCTTGAGAAGGTGAGCCACCATTTCAGAGGGCAGTTAAGAGTCAACCACATTGCTGTGGGTCTGGAATCACATATAGGCCAGATCAGGTAAAGATGGCAGATTTCCTTCCCTAAAGGACATTAGTGAATCAGATGGGTTTTTATGACTGTAATAGTTTGGTGGTTAACAATACTGACACTGGGGGGGGGCGAAATTGCACCTTTTTATAGCCCCATTAGCGTTCTGGGGAAATTGCCCACAGGCAGTGAGGATGGCACTGGCTGATGTCACCTCCAGCTTCACAGGTCGTGAAGCTGGCAGACATCCGCTGCCAGGGCACCCCTTAAAGGGGAGGCCGTTTGCGCTGTGGGACGCCATATTTTTCTGTCGGCCTGACAATGGCAGCCCTCGCCTCGACCGGGCCGCCATCTTGCAGCCCGGCACTCTGTTTTGGGTACCGGGCTGTTGTCCTAGTCAAGGGCGTCCCTGGTGGCCCAGTGGCAGCTACCAAAGGGACAGCAGGGCACGCAGTGGCCCTCCCCCTTAATTCAAGGGGAGGGGCATTCTGCTGCATCAGCGCTACGTGGAGCGCTGATGTTGATGATGGGGCCCTGGGCTCCGGAGCGGCTGCTGGGCCCTAGGAGCGCCCCTCCACGGATGCTGAGCGCCTCCAATAGCGCTTTGCCTCCGTTGAGGGACGGAAGGGCCGAATTCCACGCTGGGGGGGAGGGGCGGGGTGGAACTTCTGGGCCAGGCAATAAATGTTCTGGCCCCAGTAGGTTACTGTCTCCAAACGGGGCATGGGGCAATTTCGCCCCCGAGCATTTTATTTCAAATTTATTTCATTTAAATTTCCCAGCTGCCATGGTGGATAATTATGTCTGGATAATTAGGCTAGACCTCTGGATTACTAGTCTAGTAGCATAACCACTATGCTACCATAGAATCATAGAATGGTTACAGCACAGAAGGAGGCCATTTGACCCATCCAGCATGTGCCGACTCTTTGCAAGAGCATTTAAACTGGTCCCACTCCTCTGCCCTTTCCCCGTAGCCCTGCAATTTGTTTTCCTTCAGGTACTTATCCAATTCCCTTTTGAAAGCCACAATTGAATCTGCCTCCACCACCCTTTCAGGCAATGAATTCTACATCCTAACCACTTGCTGCATAGAAAAGATTTTCCTCATATTGCCTTTGGTTCTTCTGCCAATCATTTTAAATCTGTATCTTCTGGTTCTCGAACCTTCTGTCAATGGGAACAGTTTCTCTCTATCTACTCTGTCCAGACCCCTCATGATTTTGAACACCTCTATTAAATCTCCTCTCAACCTTCTCTGCTCTAAGGAGAATAACCCAAGCTTCTCCAGCCTATCCATGTTACTGAAGTCCCTCATCCCTGGAACCATTCTTGTAAATCTTTTCTGCACCCTCTCTAAGGCCTTCACGTCCTTCCTAAAGTGCGATGCCCAGAAGTCGACACAATACTCCAGTTGAGACTGAACCAGCGTTTTATAAAGGTTCGTCATAACTTCCTTGCTTTTGTCCTCTATGCCTTTATCTATGAAGCCCAGGACCCCATGTGCTTTTTTATCCTCTTTCTCAACCTGCCCTGCAATCTTCGATGATTTGTGCAATATACCCCCAGGTCTCTCTGTTCCTGAACTCCCTTTAGAATTGTACCCTTTAGTTTATATTGCCTCTCCTCGTTCTTCCAACTAAAAGGTATCACTTCAACTTTTCTGCATTAAATTTCATCTGCCACATGTCTGCCCATTCCACCAGCTTGATTATGTCTTCGTGAAGTCTACCACTATCTTTCTCACTGTTCACTACACTTCCAAGTTTTGTGTCATCTGCAAATTTTAAAATTTTGCCCTGTACAATCATTAATATATATCAAGAAAAGCAGTGGTCCTAGTACCGACCCCTGGGGAACACCACAGTATACCTTCCTCCAGTCCGAAAAACAACCGTTCACCATTACTGTCTGTTTCCTATCACTTAACCAATTTCATATCCATGCTGCCACTGTCCCTTTTATTCCAAGGGTTTCAACTTTTCTGGCAAGCCTATTATGTGGCACTTTATCAAGCGCCTTATGGAAGTCCATGTACACCTCATCAACTGCATTTCCCTCATCAACCCTCTCTGTTACCTCATCAAAAACTCTATCAAGTTAGTTAAATATGATTTGCCTTTAACAAATCTGTGCTGACTTTCCTTAATTAATCCATACTTGTCCAAGTGACTGTTAATTTTGTTGCAAATTATCGTTTCTCAAAGCCTTCCCACTGCTGAAGTTAAACTGACTGGCCTGTTGTTGCTGGGTTTATCCTTACACCCTTTTTTGAACAAGGGTGTAAGATTTGAAATTCTCCACCTTTACTTCCCTCAGCATCCTAGGATGCATCCCATGGTGAATTTAAGTACAGCCAGCCCTTTTAGTACCTCCTCCTTATCAATTTTTATCCCATCCAATATTTTAACTACCTCCTCTTTCACTATGACCTTAGCAACATCTCCTTCCTTGTTAAAGACAGATGTAAAGTACTCATTTAGTACCTCAGCCATGCCCTCTGTCTCCATGCATAGATCTCCATTTTGGTCCCTAATCAGCCCCACCCCTCCTCTTACTACCCGTTTACTATTTATATGCCTATAGAAGACTTTTAAATTTCCTTTTATGTTAGCTGCCAACCTATTCACATACTCTCTCTTTGCCCACCCATTTCCTTTTTCACTTCCCCTCTGAACTTTCTATATTCAGCCTGGTTCTCATTTGTATTCTCAACCTGACATCTATCATACACACCACCCCCCCTTTTCTGCCTCATCTTACTCTCTATCTGACTTGTCATCCAGGGAGCTCTGGTTTTAGTTGCCCTAACTTTCCTCCGCGTGGGAATGTACCTCGACTGTACCCGAACCATCTCCTCTTTAAAAGCAGCCCATTGTTCAATTGCTTGCCAATCTTTGATTCCAATTTAACCGGGTCAGATCCATTCTCAACCCACTGAAATTGGCTTTCTTCCAATTAAGTATTTTTACTTTGGATTGCTCCCTGTCTTTTTCCATAACTAGTCTAAACCTCATGATATTATGATCACTGGTCCTGAAATGTTCCCCAACTGACACTTGGCCTACTTGACCCACCTCATTCCCCAGAACCAGATTCAGTAATGCCTCCTTCCTCATTGGGCCGGAAAAGTACTGATCAAGAAAGTTCTCCTGAACACATCAGAAATTCTTTCCCCTCTTTGCCCTTTACAAGATTACTATCCAAGTCTATATTTGGATAATTGAAGCCCCCCATTATCACTACACTATAGTTCTTGCACCGCTCTGTAATTTCCCTGCAAATTTGCTCCTCTATATCCTTCCCACTGGTTGGCGGCCTATAGAATACACCGAGTAGTGTAATCGCACCTCTATTGTTTCTTAACTCTAACCAAATAGATTCTGTCCTTGACCCCTCCAGGACATTCTCTCTCTCCAGCACTGTAATATTCTCGTTAACCAATACTGCCACCTCCACCTCCTTTCTTTCTTTCCATATCTTTCCTGAATACCTTATATCCATGATACCTTATACCCAATCCTGCCCTTTTATGAGCCAGGTCTCCATTATTGCCACGACATCATATTTCCATGTGTCTATTTGCGCCTGCAGCTCACCAACCTTATTTACCACACTTCATGCATTCACACACATGAACTCTAAACCTATCTTAGATGTTCTTATATACTCTCATTGGGCTCAATTTTCCTCGTCATTTGCGCCGTTATTTTGGCGTGCAACTTTTTTTTTTGGCGCATTTATTTTTTTCAAAGTTTCCCCCTGCGATCTGCGCCGGTGTAACTGACTTGGTTACGATTTTTCTAGACCTTTTTTTTTAACGTCATAGGCATACCCTCATGTATGTGCCGGTTTTTATAATTTTTCGCAGTTTTGCCAACATTTTTTCCTCCTAGGTCGACGTATCTGGCCACTCCCGAAAAACCTTCTGGGTAGTTAAGAAAACCAGCGCATATTGAGAAATCGGTGCTGAAAGACGCCATTATTTTTAAATTGAAGATTTAGGAGGGAGTCAAGAACACTAAAAATCAAAAATAATGTTCAACGTTTTTTTACCTGTCAACAGAGTAAATGGAAGTTTGTTGGATTTCAGAAGTTTTCTCTTTTTTTTAACTCACTCACACGCCGCCACCGAACATCTTGAATCAGGGCTGGAGGGTCGTAGCTTTGGCCGGCAGAATCGGCCCCGCACCCGGACACAAGGGGCTCAGGGCTCAGCTAGAAAACAAGCCATGGGGGCAGGGGGGCTGGTGGGACAGGGATGATGGAGAGACAGAGAGAGCAAGGTGCCGATCATAAGACTTCAAGGCCGGGGAGCGAGGTGCTGATCGTAAGGCTTATGCAGACTGAGCTCAGGGAGCAAGGTACCGATTGGAAGCCTTCTGAAGAGTGCGATGAGTGGGGGTGTGGGGGGAGGGGGGGAGAGAGCGAAGGGGAGAAGTCACAAGACTGCAATTAGTGGGGGGGGGGGGCAGGGACGGAGAGAGGAGAAATCACAAAACTTTGGGTGTGGTCCATCCATACAGACCTTGGGGAGAGAGAACTGTGAACCTGTCCTGCCTGCTTTCCTGCCATTTTGAGCTTCTTTCAAAGGTAAAATTTAAGTATGGGGATAATACTGACAATGCCATACCTTGTGCGAGCCTTCTGCATCATGGTGCTACGTAGGAGACAATTAGGGTGCTGATCAGGAGGCCTTACCCACCTCGGGAATATTGAGATAGGCTTTCGTACCTCCACCTGAGTGATGCAGACTGTGTCAGAAGGCTGTGTTTCCACAAAGAAGTTGTAACTGAGATCTGTGAGTTGGTCAAAGCAGACCTGCAATCTAGAAACATCAGGAGGACAGCTTTGTCAGTTGAAGTGAAGGTTATAGCTGCACTTTCATTCTATGCCTCCGTCTCATTTCAAGCTACGACTGGGGATGTGTGCACCATCTCTCAACTTGCAACACATATCTGCATTCGCCAGGTGATGGCTGCACTGTATGTGCGAAGGAATGACTTCATAAAGTTTCCCATAACCGCCCAAGCAATCCATGACAGGGCTGTGGGCTTCTTCAGGATTGCTGGCTTCCCAAAGATACAGGGCTGCATTGATTGTACCTATATCGCCTTAAGAGCACCTTTGGAGGATTCCATGATGTACAGGAACAAAAAAGGCTTCCACTCCATTAATGTACAACTTATATGTGATGACATGCATCGCATCATGTCAGTCAATGCAAGATACCCTGGGAGCACCCATAATGTGTTCATATTACACGACAGCGTTATATCTGCCATGTTTCAGCAGCAGCCAGAAGGACAGAGCTGGCTACTGAGAGACAAAGGATATGGCCTCGCCACCTGGCTCATGATGCCCTTACACATAACCCGGATGGAAGCTGACCAGGAATACAACATGTCGCACATTGCGACGCTCAGCATCATAGAGAGGATCATTGGCATCTTGAAACAGTGTTTCCGATGCCTGGACCATTCCGGAGGCTACTTGCAATACTCCCCTGAGATTGTCGGTCAGTTCACTGTTGTGTGCTGCATGCTGCATAACTTAGCCATCATGAGGCAGCAGCTGGTAGTGGAAGACCCACCTGCGGTGAGAGTGGCTGATGATAATGATGCGGAAGATGCAGATGACGAACAGGAGGAAGACGACGAGAATGAGGAAACCATGCAAGTGCCTGAGGCTGAAGCACGACGATGGAGGAGGGCGGGCCATCGTGCCCCTTTAATAATTGCTTGAGCCTTGTGCCAGCAGCTCATCCATGAACGCTTTACTGATATCTGAGGGCTCAGCGACAACTATTCCACATGGACAATGTTTACTGTTTGGAGCTGTTCTGTAATGTGTTGTGTTAACAGAACAAATAATGGAAATTAGTCCGTTTTAATGTAAAATATATTTTATTCAAAAGTTTAACAAACAGTTCTTTTGTACTTAACTTTAATAAAATTATTCTTGTATCAAACTATACTTTAAGATCACTCTTTAAGATCACTTAAAAACTTTAAGACCACTTACAAACTTTTAAACTTGTAAATTTACATAACTTACAAAAAACTTTTAATTTGAAAACTGTTACAACAGTAACAACAATAATAATAACAACAACAACAGCAAAGAAAGGCTGCACCCACCCATCTCTCCTCCACTTTATTCTCAGACCGCCCGCTGTGCTTGGTCTTGGACTCGCCACCACCCCTGCCCACAGGCGATGGTGCAGTGTTTCTGGGCTTGGTACCAAGCTTATTCTTTCTACGATCTCGGGTACTGCGCATCTCTTGAGGTGAGGGGTGGGGGGCAGGGGGGGGAGTGGGGTGGGGTCAGCGGCGGCAGGCGGCAAGTTGGAGGGCCCAGATGGCAAGTTGGAGGGCCCAGGCGGCAAGATTGAGCACCCGGCTTTGGGCTCTTCAGAGGCTGGTGTGGGGATTGGACTGGGAGTGGCAGTTGATTCTCTCAATGGGCGTGGAGTCTGGACGTATTCCCTTATTGCAGCAGCTAACTCTAACATGCCACCCCTCATGCGCCCTGACAGTGTCTCAATGACCTGCAACATTCCCTCCCTCATGGTCAGTGACAGTGTTTACACTATCTCTGACATTCCCTCCCTGATGGTCACTGACAACGCATTAGCTACCTCTGACATTCCCTCTCTCATGGCCACTATTCCCTCACTGATGGTCCCGGACATCGTTCCCATTTCTTGTGTCATTGCAGTTACTTCTCCCAACAGTCCCACTACCTTATCACTCACCCACTGATGGCATCCAGGAGTGATCGGGTAAGGTCAATGCTCTCTGCACTCAATGACATCACCTGAACCACATCTGTTAGATCCTGCACCTCAGGAGAGCGCGGTCGAGTTCTCCTTCCTCTCCTCCCCACGGGTGTGGCTCGCAGCCTGGGACAGTGGGGCCCTGGGTGTGCCTCGCTGCAGCCCACCACCACTGGGACCCGCAACCTCAGAAGGTGGGAAACCATGGAATGTCCCACCAGCACTAGTCACGGAAGGGGCTGTCACCGCAATGAGCGGCACCTCCTCCAAAGTCAATAAAACAGTGGGGGCTTCATCCAGCTCCTTCCCCTCCCCCTCGCCCCCATGTTCTTGGTCTGAAGGGTTGAGTTCGAAGATGTTCTCCTCTTCAGGCTCATCTGCATCTGAATCTTCTTCTGCATAGTCAGGGTTGGCCTCAAGTTCTGCAAAATATAACAGAACAGACAAATGGTTAGCAGCAGAGGAGGGGGCAGGGTGGGTGGCATGAGTAGGCTGACACAGCGCAGGGCAGGCAGCAGGCTGATTTGGGGGACCATGATGTATTTGCAGGACTTACCTCTCTCTCGAGTGTGGGCCCAGTTTGTGCAGTGGTGATTGCTTTTCTCCAGGCAGGACCCATCAAAGCAGCGACCCTCTCTTCCAAGGGTGTCAGTGGGTGCAGATTTGTTGGTACTTCTCCTGTTCGAGTTCTTTCCCTTTTATTATGTGCCACCTTCCTCTGCAAAAATAAAAACCTAACTTTTTAGAGAGGGTGTCTTTCTGCTGGGTGGGACATACAGATGGTCAAATTTACAATTGCAATTGCATTGAATAAATGAAAATATTACTTACACTAACTACTTGACCAAGGTCCTGCCACTTCTTTTCACATTGGCCCCCAGATCCCGTGGTGGTCATCATTGCGCAGTAATCTTCTGCAACTTGGTTCCAGCATTTCTTCATTTCTTTGGGTGGAACTTTTATGTGACCTATGCTGGTGTCCAGCTCCTGCCATCTGTTCTCAATCACAGTAACTGGTGCCTCCACTTCTTCATGTAAGAGATTCGTGATCCTTGCACCGCGTTGCATCTTGTACAGCTGCAGCTCTGGTTTTTCCAATGCTCTCACACAGCACCCCTTCTCACACACTTTAAAAATGGCCGATTGCCAACTCAGAGCTGTACTGTGCATGCCCGTCCATTGGAACACGTCAGAAACGTAATTTTTTTTTCTACGCATGCGTAGAAGGTACGGCATCGTTTTTCGGTGCAGACAGCAGGCTCCACCCCCCCGAGGTGACTGGACACGCTGTGCGATGCCAAATTCGAATTATAGATCGGGGAACCTTTGCCAAATTATTTCCGCCGCATTTCTGGCCTAGAAAAACGGGCATAACTCTGGCAATATGCCAGAGAATGAGCTTGGGCAAAATTGAGCCCTTATTCTGACGCACCTAATACCATACTAGAAACATAGAAACATAGAAATTGGTGCAGCAGTAGGCCATTCGGCCCTTCGAGTCTTCACCACCATTTAATAAGATCATGGCTGATCATTCACCTCAGTGCCCCATTCCAGCTTTCTCTCCTTATCCCTTGATCCCTTTAGCTGTAAGGGCCTAATCTAATTCCCTCTTGAATATATCCAATTAACTGGCATCAACAACTCCCTGCGGCAGGGAATTCCACAGGTTAACAACTCTCTGAGTGAAGAAGTTTCTCCTCATCTCAGATGGCTTACCCCTTATCCTTAGACTGTGTCCCCTGGTTCTGGACTTCCCCAGCATCGGGAACATTCTTCCTGCATCTAACCTGTCCAGTCCCGTCAGAATTTTATATGTTTCTATGAGATCCCCTCTCATCCTTCTAAACTCCAGTGAATACAGGCCCAGTTGCTCCAGTCTCTCCTCATATGTCAGTCCTGCCATCCCCAGAATCAGTCTGGTGAACCTTCGCTGCACTCCCTCAATAGCAAGAACATCCTTCCTCAGATTAGGAGACCAAAACTGAACACAATATTCCAGGTGAGGCCTCACCAAGGCCCTGTACAACTGCAGTAAGACCTCCCTGCTCCTATACTCAAATCCCCTAGCTATGAAGGCCAACATATCATTTGCCGCCTTCACCGCCTGCTGTACCTGCATGCCCACTTTAAGTGACTGATGAACCATGACGCCCAGGTCTCGTCCCACCTCCCCTTTTCCTAATCTGCCGCCATTCAGATAATATTCTGCCTTCGTGTTTTTGCCACCAAAGTGGGTAACCTCACATTTATCCACATTTTACTGCATCTGCCATGCATTTGCCCACTCACCTAACATATCAAAGTCACCCTGCAGTCTCTTAGCATCCTCCTCACAGCTCACACCACCACCCAGCTTAGTGTCATCTGCAAACTTGGAAATATTACACTCAATTCCTTCATCTAAATCATTAATATATATTGTAAAGAGCTGGGGTCCCAGCACTGAGCCCTGCGGCGCTCCACTAGTCACTGCCTGCGATTTTGAAAAGGACAAGTTTATCCCGACTCTCTGCTTCCTGTCTGCTCACCAGTTCTCTATCCACGTCAGTAGATTACCCCCAATACCATGTGCTATAATTTTGTTCGCCAATGTCTTGTGTGGGACCTTGTCAAAAGCCTTTTGAAAGTCCAAATACACTACATCCACTGGTTCTCCCTTGTCCACTCTACTAGTTACATCCTCAAAAAATTCTAGAAGATTTGTTAAGCATAATTTCCCTTTCATAAATCCATGCTGACTTGGACCGATCCTGTCACTGCTTTCCAAATGCGCTGCTATTTCATCTTTAATAATTGATTCTAACATTGTCCCCACGACTAATGTCAGGCTAACCGGTCTATAACTCCCTGTTTTCTCTCTCCCTCCTTTTTTTAAAAGTGGTGTTACATTAGCTACCCTGCAGTCCACAGGAACTGATCCAGAGTCGATAGACTGTTAGAAAATCATCACCAATGCATCTACTATACCTAGGGCCACTTCCTTAAGTCCTCTGGGCTGCAGACTATATGGCCCCAGGGAATTTTCAGCCTTCAATCCCATCAATTTCCCTAACACAATTTCCCGCCTAATACGGATTTCCTTCAGTTCCTCCTTCTCACTAGACCCTCGGTCCCCTAGTATTTCCAGAAGGTTATTTGTGTCTTCCTTCGTGAAGACAGAACCAAAGTATTTGTTCCTTTGGTCTGCCATTTCTTTGTTCCCCATTATAAATCCACCTGATTCTGACTGCAAGGGACCTACATTTGTCTTCACTAATCTTTTTCTCTTCACGTACCTATAAAGGATTTGCAGTCAGTTTTTATGTTCCCAGCAAGCTTCCTCCCATATTCTATTTTCTCCCTCCTAATTAAACCCTTTGTCCTCCTCTGCTGAATTCTAAATTTCTCCCAGTCCTCAGGTTTGCTGCTTTTTCTGGCCAATTTATATGCCTCTTCCTTGGATTTAACACTATCCTTAATTTCCCTTGTTAGCCACGGTTGAACCACCTTCCCTGTTTTATTTTTACTCCAGACAGGGATGTACAATTGTTGAAGTTCATCCATGTGATCTTTAAATGTTTGCCATTGCCTATCCACTGTCAACCCTTTAAGTATCATTTGCCAGTCTATTCTAGCCAATTCATGTCTCATACCATCGAAGTTACCTTTCCTTAAGTTCAGGATCCTCGTCTCTGAATTAGCTGTGTCACTCTCCATCTTAATAAAGAATTCTTCCATATAATGGTCACTCTTCCCCAAGGGGCCTCGCACAACAAGATTGCTAATTAGTCCTGTCTCATTATACATCACCCAGTCTAGGATGGCCAGCCCTCTAGTTGGTTCCCTGACATATTGTTCTAGAAAACCATCCCTAATACACTCCAGGAAATCCTCCTCCACCGTACTGCTACCAGTTTGGTTCGCCCAATCTATATGTCGATTAAAGTCCTGATAACAGCTGTACCTTTATTGCACGCGTCCCTAATTTCTTGTTTGATGCTGTCCCCAATCTCACTACTAATGTTTGTGGTCTGTACACAACCCCACTTGCGTTTTCTGCCCTTTGTTGTTCCACAGTTCCACCCATACTGATTTCTCATCACCCATACTAATGGCCTTCCTTACTATTACGTTAATTTCCTCTTTAACCAGCAATGCTACTCCGCCTCCTTTTACTTTCTGTCTATCCTTCCTGAATGTTGAATACCCCTGGATGTTGAGTTCCCAACCTTGGTCACCCTGGAGCCATGTCTCCGTGATGCCAATTATATCTTATTCATTAATTGCTGCCTGCGCAGTTAATTCATCCACCGTATTCCGAATACTCCTTGCATTGAAGCCCAGAGCCCTCAGGCTTGTCTTTTTAACACACTTTACCCCTTTAGAATTTTGCTGTAATGTGGCCCTTTTTGATTTTTGCCTTCGGTTTCTCTGCCCCCCGCTTTTACTTTTCTTCTTTCTATCTTTTGCATTTGCCCCAATTCTACTTCCCTCTGTCTCTCTGCATAGGTTCCCATCCCCCTGCCATATTAGTTTAACCCCTCCCCAACAGCACGAGCAAACACTCCCCAAGACATTGGTTCTGGTCCTGCCCAGGTGCAGATCGTCCGGTTTGTACTGGTCCCACCTCCCCCAGAACCGGTTCCAATGTCCCAGGAATTTGAATTCCTCCCTTCTGCACCACTCCTCAAGTCACGTATTCATCTGAGCTATCCTGCAATTCCTACTCTGACTAGCACGAGGCACTGATAGCAATCCAGCGATTACTACCTTTGAGGTCCCACTTGTTAATTTAACTCCTAGCTCCCTAAATTCAGCTTGTAGGACCTCATCCCGTTTTTTACCTATATCGTTGGTACCTATATGCACCACAACAACTGGCTGTTCACCCTCCCCCTCCAAAATGTCCTGCAGCCGCTCCGAGACATCCTTGACCCTTGCACCAGGGAGGCAACATACCATCCTGGAGTCTTCGATTGCGGCCACAGAAACATCTATCTATTCCCCTTATAATAGAATCCCCTACCACTATAGCTCTCCCATTCTTCTTCTGCCCTCCTGTACAGCAGAGCCACCCATGGTGCCATGAACTTGGCTGCTGCTGCCCTCCCCTGATGAGTCATCCGCCCAACAGTACCCAAAATGGTGTATCTGTTTTGGAGGGGGATGACCGCAGGGGCCCCCTGCACTACCTTCCTTCCACTGCTCTTCCTGTTGGTCTCCCAGTCCCTATCTGTCTGTGTAACCTTTACCTGCGGTAAGACCAACTCACTAAACATGCTATTCATGGCATCGCAGATGCTCCAGAGTGAATCCATCCGCAGCTCCAGTGCCGCAATGCGGTCTGTCAGGAGCTGCAGCAGGATTCACTTCCTGCACATGTAGTCGTCAGGGACACTGTAAGCGTCCCTGAGTTCCCACATAGCACAGGAGGAGCATAACACGTGTCTGGGCTCTCCGGCAATGACTTACCCCTTAGATTACTTAATTTGGCAACAATGTCAAAGGTTACCTACTGATAATGAAATAAAAATTTCTTACTCTAGTGCTATCTGTCTCTCACAATCCTTTGTGCACCTTGTTTCTCCTTTCTAATGCTACATCCTGGTGCCCATCCCCTTGCCAAATTAGTATAAACCCTCCTCAACAGCCCAAGCAATACCCCCACCCCCCCACCCCGCCATGACGACATTGGTCCCAAATTTGTTGAGGTGCATCCCATCTGGCCTGTACAGGTGCCACCTCCCCAGAACTGGTCCCAATATCCCAGGAATCTAAAGCCCTCCTTCCTGCATTATCACTGCAGCCATGCATTCATTTGCTCTATCCTTCTATTTCTATACTCACTAGCTCGTGGCACTGGGAGTAACGTGGCGATTACTACCTTTGAGGTCCTGCTTTTTAATCTCTTTACTATGGACCATGGCCTCTGGCTGTTCACCCTCCCACCTCAGAATGCTCAGTGACATCCTTGACCCTGCCATCCTGGAATCACATCTGCAGCCGCAAAACCGGCTGTCTGTTCCCCCAACTAACGAACAACAAACGAATCTCCTATCACTATTGCTTTCCCGACCTTCCTCACACCCCCCCCCCCCCTCCCGCCCTCTGTACTGTACCCTGGATCTCTCTTTGAGTGCAACTCCTGGCTGAATTTACCCTTGTATCTTCTCATCCTTAGTATGATAGAATGACAAACATAATAGCAGGGATCCATCTACTGTACTTGTTATTAGTTCTGCCTTAGCCATTGTCAAACCTACTGAAAGATATCCTCAAAGGTCAAGAAAATCTCCAAATGGTTGGAATTGTAGACAGCTACGAGGCTCATTCTTGGAGATGGTTGTTGTCACCTTGAAATTCTGAGACGGGAATTATGAATTGTACTTGCATAATGTACTACATATTGTTAATTGAACACTAGAGCGCCCTTTGATGGGAGCAAGCCTAGTGCAGCAATTATATTCTAGGGTCTCTTATATTAAAAGTTACAAAGTCTGAAATAAAATCAGCCATTGCATTACCCCACCAACTTTCGTGTTTATCAGATCTATCGGGTCCATAAACACCGGCAATACTAATACAAAAGCGAAAAACTGCGTATGCTGGAATCTGAAATAAAAACAGAAAATGCTGGAAATACTCAGCAGGTGAGGCAGCATCTGTGGAGAGAGAAACAGAGTTAACGTTTCAGGTCGAGGACCTTTTGTCAGAAGTTCTGACCTGCTGAGTATTTCCAGCATTTTCTGTTTTTATACCAGCATAGACTAGTTGAGCCGAATGGCCTGATTCTGTGCTGTAACAGGCTTTAACCATTAACTATTACTGTACTTACAGAATCATAGTCGTAGAAATTTACATCACAGTAGGAGGCCAATTATCCATCATGCCTTTACTGCTTCCCTGAAAGAGTCCAATTCTCCTGTCATTTCCCCGTAGCCTTTTGAAATGTTCTTTCTCGGATGTTTATCCACTTTTCTTCCAAAAACTATTGGAGCTGCAATTATGGTCTCCATCGTAATCCATTTGAAAAGCTCCAGAAGTCCAGATGCATGAAATCCAGAACTTGTGATCTGTCAAGGTACGCCTTGACAAATCATCTTAACTGCGTAGAAACTCAGTATTTCTGGCGCAGGGTTGCGCTATTTTACCAACAACCGTCCAGCAACTGCCCACGCAGCTCTTACAGCTGAGAAAAGCAGGCGTGGAGTCTGTTTTCATCAGTGTAAGGGTATAAAAAAGGCTTAAATAAAACATTTAAAAATCCAAAATAATGCACATGCACTTTAAATGAGCTTATGCAAATATTGGCCCAGATTAAAATGTTTAACATTTTTTAATCAAAAAATTACAATTTTATTGAGGTTGGTGCAATGAAGGGACTTATGAATAAAATTGCAATTCAGTACATTTATAATTATTAGAATTCTGTAAATTTTATAATTATTTGGGGATACCATTGCATATCATTAGGGGAGTCCCTTCGTAAATTATTGTAATGGAATCCTCCTTTGTCATTGGTGGACCGGGCCCATGATATTCCAGGGACGTTTCTGAACCACCTGCATCCCTGGAATCCGTGGCCCTTTACGCTGCTGTACGCCTGGAGGCCCGAGACCGCAATTCTACTCAGCCTGGGCATCTGGAGGTTGTAAAGGTTTTGTGGGTTGGAGGCGTATTCCGGTGGTACGCCTCCGACCACAATTTTGTTTTCCATTTTTTCCACTATTGTATCTGGTGGGGCATTCTGTGCTCTAACAATGTGTGAAAATGCTAATAATTCTCATAAACTTATTTATTCTTTTGGTGATGATCTTCAATTTATATTGTTTAGTTATCAATTCACCGAGTAGCAGAAATAGGTTTCCCTAATCATCTTATCAAAACCTCATAATTTTGAACACCTCTCAGATGCCATCTTAACTGTAAACTAATAAATTACTCCTGCATTCTTTACATGGCTTTGCTATTAGGGTATCTAAAACCGGTTGCAATATTGCAACAGAAGCCTATCTTGATTTGCATGGTTTAGCATTACCTGTTTATTCTCCCATTTTGTACTCCTATTTATAAACCAAGGATGCCATACAATTTTACTACTTTGTCAATTTGTCTTCCCATTTAAAAAGATTTATATATCTGAATCCCTAAGTGCCTCTGCTGTTCTATTCCTTCTAAAATGTTACCCCTAGCTGTCCATTAATTTTTGTTATTCTTCCTTCCAAACTGAATCATGTCACATTCCTCCACATTAGATTTCATCCAATATTTATCTGTCCAATTTATTAATCTTCCAATGTTCTTCTGAAGTAATTTACAGTCCTATTTACAGTTAATTTCATTCTATATTTTATGCCATGGGCACGGGATTCCTGGCTGCCTTCAGTACAACCTGCATAGCAGGTTAAAGCAGAGTCTTCAGGCCTCATTATAATATTTAAAATGCCAACCCGCCTCTTACTACAATTGTACAGGGCTTTGGTGAGACCACACCTGGAGTACTGTACACAGTTTCGGTCTCCTTATCAAAGAAAGGACATACCTCCTTTAGAGACGGTGCAACGAAGGTTCACTAGATTCATCCCTGGGATGAGAGGGTTGTCCGATGAGGAGAGATTGAGTCAGTTGGCCCTATACTCTCTGGAGTTTAGAAGAATGAGAGGTGATCTCATTGAAGCATATAAGATTCTGAGGGGGATTGATGCTGAGAAGTTGTTTCCCCTAGCTGGAGAATCTAGAACTAGGGGCATAGTCTCAGGATAAGGGGTAGGCCACTTAAGACAGATGAGGAGAAATTTCTTCACTCAGAGGGTTGTGAATCTTTGGACTTCTCTGCCCTAGAGGGCTGTGGATGTTGAGTCTCTGAGTATATTCAAGGGTTATAGATAGATTTTTGGAGTCATGGGGAATCAAGGAATATGGGGATCGAGTGATAAAGTGGAGTTGAGGATGATGATCAGCCATGATATTGAATGGCGGAGCAGGTGCGATGGGCCATATGGCCTACTCCTGCTCTTAATTCTTATGTTCACCTCTGGAAACCCATGGATGCACCGTTAAATTTGAGAGTGAGTTGGAATATCGCTCAAAGTGAGCAATTAGCATATGTTAATGGACAACCCGGCTCTCCCATCGGGGTTGTGCATGTTGGACTGCTTTCTTGTTCCTTTTTGATTTGTTACATTAAATGCCAGATTACACACACATTCAGTTGTAGCAATGCAGGATCAGGTCTTTAATGAAACATCATACTTCACGAATCCAGTATAGGAGTTGAGGTCTTAAGACATCATACTTCACAAATCCAATATGAGCGCTTCATCATACTATCCAAAACAAGTATGAGCTGCTATACAGTAGTTCACTCACATCTCTTATACCAATTTTACCTTTGATATCCACATTCCATGCATACCACCAATAAATCATAGTACTTCAAAGATACCATCATCATCATCATCATAGGCAGTCCCTCAGAATTGAGGAAGAGTTGCTTCCACCCCTGAAGTGAGTTCTTTGGTGGCTGAACAGTCCAATACAAGAGCCACAGACTTTGTCACAGGTGGTACAGATAGCCATTGAGGGAAGGGGTGGGTAGGACTGTTTGCCACACGTTCTTTCCACTGCCTGCGCTTGATTTCTGCATGCTCTCGGCGTTGAGACTCGGGGTGCTCAGCACCCTCTCGGATGCACTTCCTCCACTTAGGTCGGTCTTGGACCAGGGACTCCCAGGTGTCAGTGGGGATGTCGCACTTTATCAGGGAGGCTTTGAGGGTGTCCTTGTATCGTTTCCGCTGCCCACCTTTGGCTCATATACAAACAAGTGACCACTGAATAACAATATGAACTAAACAAACATGCACTTAACACTTCTAATCATTTTGTTACTAATGGTTATATTGCCCTCATAACCTCTTCCCATCCCCATAAACACAAGTAACCAAGCTAACATATTCTAGTCCATCACAGACATGGCTGAACGATTCTTACATCCTCCTTTTCAATGGAGATATCCTTGTTTTAGGTCTCATCAAGTCCTACTCCAAGGACTTGAGCACAAAAAAAATCTAGGCTGACACTCCAGTGCAGTGCTGAGGGAGCACTGCACTGTCGGAGGTGCCGTCTTTCGGATGAGACGGTAAACCGAGGCCCCGACCCAAAGAAGACTCCAAGCAGACTTTCAAAGTTTAACTTGCTTGATGGGTGTTAAGGTGGAATGCCGAGGTGACGACCTTTTGCACATTTGGCCGAAATCGCCATTGGCGGATGTAGGTCTCCAGTTTTTATGAATCACTGGTTAGGGTCTCTTTGGTGATGGACAGATTCATGTTTTGCGCGGCCAAGGCACTGTCATCAGCGTCTACGAACTTGCGGGACTCTGTTTCGGCAGGTCACTGGTGTAAACGTTGAATAACATGGGTGCTGTTGTATATGGAGGAAGAGTCAGACTGAACACTGTGAGTTCAAAGTAAAGTGTGACCGTAGTCTTTTAATGCAGGTCTCCAGAGTGCCTCTCCAACCTGTGAAGCCTCCTTAAAT
Source organism: Pristiophorus japonicus (assembly GCF_044704955.1). Classification (NCBI taxonomy): domain Eukaryota; kingdom Metazoa; phylum Chordata; class Chondrichthyes; family Pristiophoridae; genus Pristiophorus; species Pristiophorus japonicus. The sequence continues at coordinate 68,613,789 of NC_091979.1, forward strand.
ACCTGTGCTCCGAAGGGATTATGGGATCCCTTGGGACTCCAGGGGATGAGCCCTCTGGTGGCTGTACAGAGTAAATACAAGTCCACATATTTAACAACACACCCCGCCCCCCAAAGTCAATAGTTAACTATTTACAATGTGAGTCGATCTGGTGACCTTCATGTCCTAGTTGATTGTCTCGGTGTGAAAGCTGATGTTGTTGAATCATTTGTTGAGTCCTCGCTGGGCTGCTGTGCAGCTGGCCTTGCTGGGCTGCTGTGAATGATGGGTTCTGCTTCGTGGTCAACCATGGTGCCGGTTGCCACTAGTGAGTATGTTGGGGGATCAAAAAAGATAGGGTCCAAGGTGGGTTGCTCAGGATAGTCCGTGAATCTGAGTTTGATTTGCTCCAACTGTTTCCGGTGAATGAGTCCATTTGAAAGTTTGACCCGAAACACCCTGCTCCCCTCTTTGGCCACGAAAGTGCCAGGAAGCCACTTGGGACCTTGTCCATAATTTAATACAAATACAGAATCATTGATTTCAATCTCGCATGACACATTTGCGCCATCATGATATGCACTTTGTTGAAGCCGCCTGCTCTCTACTTGTTCATGTAGATCAGGGTGAGCTAATGAGAGCCTTGTCTTGAGTACTCTTTTCATGAGCAGTTCAGCAGGTGGGGTCTCGTGCAGTAGCGAAGCAGTACTTGGGATAGGTGAGTCTGCAATGAGTCTTCAGTTACCCTCTTGAAGCCTTGCTTGATGGTTTGCACTGCTCTCTCTGCCTGACCATTGAACGCTGGTTTAAACGGGGCAGATGTGACATGTTTGATCCCATTATGGGTCATGAATTCTTTGAACTCAGCACTGGTAAAACATGGCCCGTTGTCACTCACCAGGATAAGCCGTGTGTGGCAAACATGGCCTGCAGGCTTTCAGTAGTGGCAGCGGACATGCTAGCCGACATTATCTCACATTCAATCCACTTGGAGTACACGTCTACAACCACAAGGAACATTTTACCCAAGAACGGGCCTGCATAGTCGACGTGTACCCTAGACCATGGTTTGGAGGGCCAAGACCATAAACTTAGCAGCGCCTCCCTGGATACATTGCTTAACTGCGATGTAACCACGTGTATTACATCTGTGATGCAGGACTCTAAGTCCGCATTGATACCGGGCCACCACACGTGGGATCTGGCTATCGCTTTCATCATTATGATGCCTGGGTGGATACTGTAGAGGTCATTGATGAAGGTGTCTCTGCCCTTCTTGGGGACCATTACTCGATTGCCCCACAGAAGGCAGTTTGCCTGTATAGACATTTCATCTTTGCGCCGCTGGAACAGCTTTATCTCTTCCTGCATTTCCACTGGGACACTGGACCAGCTCCCGTGAAGCACACAGCTTTTGACTAGAGATAATAAGGTTTTGATCTGCCGGGCAGTGACAGGTGATTGCTCACTCTCAAATGCTTCCATAACCATGGCTAGATCTGCGGGCTGCACCATTTCCACCTCCGTGGTGGACAATGGCAGCCTACTGAGAGCATCGGCGCAGTTTTCTGTGCCTGGCCTGTGGTGGATGGCGTAGTTGTATGCGGACAACGTGAGTGCCCATCTCTGGATGTGGCCCGATGCGTTGGTATTTATCCCTTTACTCTCGGAAAACAGGGATATAAGTGGCTTTTGATCAGTTTCCAATTCGCATTTTAGCGCAAACAGGTATTGATGCATTTTCTTTACCCCGTAGACACACGCTAACGCTTCTTTTTCAATCACGCTATAGGCTCTCTCAGCCCTAGTCAGACTCCTGGATGCATAAGCAACCAGTTGCAGTTTCCCAAAATCATTAGCTTGTTGTAATACACACCCGACGCCATATGATGACGCATCACATGCTAGTACCAAACGCTTACATGGATCATACAACACAAGCAATTTGTTTGAGCATAACATTTTTCTCGCTTTTACAAAGGCATTTTCTTGGCTTTTGCCCCAAACCCATTCGCCCTGTTTTCGTAGTAAGACATGCAATGTTTCGAGCAGTGTGCTGAGACCGGGTAAGAAGTTACCAAAGTAGTTCAAAATCCCAGAAACGATCGCAGCTCCGTCAAGTTCTGTAGCCTCGGTGCGTTCTCGATTACCTCCGTCTTTGCGTTGGTGGGCCTACCTGATGCTGTCTGCCGCAATCCTCCTTCCCAAGAACTCCACTTCAGGCGCCAGGAAAATGCACTTCGAGCATTTTAACCTGATCGCCACGTGGTTGAGTCGACTCAGAAGCTCCTCCAGGTTCTGCAGGTGCTCGACTGTGTTCCGACCTGGGACCAAGATGTCGTCCTGGAAGACCATGGTGTGCGGGACCGACTTCAGTAAACTTTCCATGTTTCTCTGGAATATCGCCGCCACTGATCGGATTCCAAACGGGCATCTGTTATAAACAAAGAGACCTTTGTGTGTGTTGATGCAGGTGATGGCCTTCGATGATTCCTCCAGTTCCTGCGTCATGTAGGCTTAAGTCAGATCCAGCTTCGTGAACGTCTTTCCTCCTGCCAGCGTTGCAAAGAGGTCGTTGGCCTTTGGTAGTGGGTATTGGTCCTGCAGGGAGAAACGATTGATAGTTACTTTGTAATCGCCACAGATTCTGACGGTGCCATCTCCCTTGAGAACTGGCCCACTCACTGAACTCGATCGGTGAAAAGATGCCCTCTCGTTGCAGCCGGTCTAGCTTGACCCCTATCCTTTCTCTCATCATGTATGGTACTGTTCTTGCCTTGTGATGGATGTGTTGCGCCCCTGGAATTAGGTGGATCTGCACCTTTGCTCCTTGGAATTTCCCGATACCTGGTTCGAACAGCAAAGGAAATTTGTTTAAGTGCTGGGCACACGAAGTGTCGTCAGCGGGTGATAGCGCTCGGACGTCGTCCCAGTTCCAGCATATCTTTCCAGCCAGCTCCTGCCAAGCAGCGTGGGACCATCGGCCGGTACCACCCAGAGTGGTAGCTTGTGCATCGCTCCATTGTAGGAGACCTTTATGGTAGCACTGCCGATTACAGGAATCAGTTATTTCGTGAAAGTTCTTAGTTTCATGCGAGCTGGAGTTAAGACTGGCCTTAAGGCCTTATTGCACCACAACCTTTCGAAAATCTTTTTGCGCATGATGGACTGGCTCGCGCCTGTATCCAGCTCCATTGACACCGGGAGTCCATTTAACATTCAGCATTATTGGGGGACAACTCGTGGTGAATGTGTGCACCCCATGTACCTCTGCCTCTTCGATCTGAGGCTCTGATTCGTCGTGATCCTCCATGGATCTGTCCTCCTCTGCAACATGGTGGATTGCAGGTTGTTGGAGGTGTCCCATTGTTCCACAGCCCTTGCAAACGTACTCTTTGAATCGGCATGAAAGGAAGTGATGATCACCCCCACAGCGCCAACAAGGTGTTAATGGCCTTGCATTCATCACCCTTGATGATGGATTCTGAGTCATCTGCGGACATGCAGCTGCAGGTATGTGTGACCTGCCCTGTACGTTACAATTCGAAAACAATATCACTCTGTTCACAGTACTTGTAGCAGCACTTGTGTGCTGAGAGATTTGCTTCATATTGTCACTGGCAGCAATGAACGCCTGGGCTATCGCTATGGCCTTACTCAAGGTTGGGGTCTCTACAGTCAAAAGTTTGCGAAGTATGGTTTTGTGGCCAATGCCAAGTACAAAAAAGTCTCTGAGCATGTGCTCCAAATGTCCTTCAAATTCGCATTGTCCTGCAAGGCGTCTTAGCTCGGCGATATAACTCGCCACTTCCTGGCCCTCAGACTTTTTGTAAGTGTAGAACCAGTACCTCACTATCAGAACGCTTTCCTTTGAGTTCAAATGCTCTCGGACCAGTGTGCACAGATCGTCGCATGATTTCTACGAGAGTTTCGCTTGGTGTTAGCAGATTCTTCATGAGGCCATACGTTGGTGCCCCACAGACGATGAGGAGGATCGCCCTTCGTTTGACAGTGCTCTCTTCCCCATCTGTCTCATTGGCCATGAAGTATTGGTCGAGTCGCTCCACAAAAGTTTCCCAACCATCTCGCTCTGAGAATTTCTCCAGGATGCCCAATGTTCTCTGCATCTTTGGGTTCGCTATCTGTATCTTGTTGCCAGTTGTAGTGTATGGAGAAAGAGTCAGTCTGAACTCTGTGATGTCAAAGTAAAGTGTGACCTTAGTCTTTTATTGCAGGTCTCCAGAGTGCCTCTCCAACCTGTGAAGCCTCCCTAAATACCTGTGCTCCGAAGGGATTATGGGATCCCTTGGGACTCCAGGGGATGAGCCCTCTGGTGGCTGTACAGAGTAAATACAAGTCCACATATATAACAAGTGCCAGGACAGAATCCTGTGGGAGTCCATTATTCAATGTTTTTCCAATCATAAATACTGGTGAAGCACTGAGCACTGGTGGACTGTAAATGTAGTTCTGGTATTCAAAATTAAAAGGATGAATGAGTAAACAATGTCTACATTGACAAATCCTTACAGAGTGGATTGCAGCCTGGTGTGTGGCTGTGGGAAGAAGGGGAGTTCTAAAATATAAATATAAATACAAATATTACATCCCAGTTTGAAGACTAGAATTGTGTAGTCTTGACGTTACAAGATTAATTAAATTTTCTAAGAAATGTCCTGCTGTATAAAGTAAATAATACATTGAAGAACCCAACTGGCATCACTGAAACCTGAATTAAAATAAACATTTAAGTATTTTATACACATAATAAATAATTTGTATGGAGAGAGAGAGGTCTCTCTTGAATGAGATTCAAATCATTAAGCACAAAGCTTTCTTTCTCACCGGGGAGCGCAGAACAGCAGGCGCTGAGAATGACTATATTTGCTGCATTTTCTTCTAGCATTAAACAACAATTTCTCTAGCTACAAATTCACAGAGGAATACTGGGAACTGGGTTTTTATAATGAAAGCTAATGGCTGAAATTGCAGACAGAAAACATGGATGCACCATCCATTAGTGTTTCAATGCCCAAGCATCAATCTGCATCAAATGAATCTATAAAGTGTAGCAGTTCTTGGGAAGCGGGTAGGGAGGAGGGGACATGGTGTTCATCTATCCAAATATAACAGTGTTTGAATACTAATTCAATATAATGATAATCTAGTAGTTAGTGGAATTGATTTGATACAAAACACTGTTGCCAATAAGGAAGTCCACAATGTTCGACATGTAAATGTTTCACAAATAATACAAATATTTGAGAAGTTCAATACGTTCTCTTTCCATCGCCTAGTTGAAAGAATAGTATAATTGCTTCAAATATTTGGAGATAAATGTAACAAATTTTGTAATTTGCTGTTAATTCTAAATATGTCTTTTGTTGCGCAAAATAGAATCTTGTTTACTGTGCTTCAATAACCAGTGCAGTATCCACATGTCTGATGGTGGGGGAGGGGAGGAGGGCAGAAAACACAATATGGGCCCGGTCTTCTCCCGAGCTGTCCCTAAACTTAGTTAACTTTTGATTGATACATTTTCCTATTACTCATGTACTATAAATAAAATAATTGAACCCAATTGGTTCAGATTGCTTGAAGATAGTATTATTTTATCTACTGCTCTTAAAAGTGCAGGAACTGTAAAATGAGTGAGGAATGGTCAATGAGTTAGGTTTTGAAGGGGCAGAGATGAAATATGGCACTGGGATTCTGAGGAGAGTTCCAGGGAAGTGGGTGTTGGTATCTGAAGGTAGTGGAGGCAGCTTCCAACCCTTCTCCATCAGTCTACTCTCTCTGCCCAGGTCCAAATGATCTATATAATGGAAAAAATAAGTTGACCCAAAACTGATCAATGGGATGCACTGCTTTCAACCCTTCTCCAATCTTAGCAACACTCCTGGTTGTCCTTGTTTATGCCATGCGTCTCTAAATGTTCATTCATTTGATCTTGAATTATAGGTTCTAAGAGGTTTCTCACAACTCATGTTAGATTAATGGATCTATAGTTACCTTGCTTATAATTAAGGTAACTTCGATGGTATGAGACGAGGATAGACTGGCGAATGATACTTAAAGGGTTGATGGTGGATGACATTTAAATGGCAGACATTTAAAGATCACATGGATGAACTTAAACAATTGTACATCCCTGTCTGGCGTAAAAATAAAACGGGGAAGGTGACTCAACCGTGGCTAACAAGGTAAATTAGGGATAGTATTAAATCCAAGGAAGAGGCATATAAATTGGCCAGAAAAAGCAGCAAACCTGAGGACTGAGAGAAATTTAGAATTCAGCAGAGGAGGACAAAAGGTTTAATTAGGAGGGGGAAATTAAGTATGAGAGTAAGCTTGCAGGGAACATAAAAACTGACTGCAAAAGCTTCTATCGATATGTGAAGAGAAAAAGATTAGTAAGACAAATGTAGGTCCCTTGCAGTCAGATTCAGGTGAATTTATAATAGGGAACAAAGAAATGGCAGACCAATTGAACAAATACTTTGGTTCTGTCTTCACGAAGGAAGTCACAAATAACCTTCCAGAAATACCAGGGGACCGAAGGTTTAGCGAGAAGGAGGAACTGAAGGAAATCCTTATTAGTCAGGAAATGTGTTAGGGAAATTGATGGGATTGAAGGCCGATAAATCCCCAGGGCCTGATAGTCTGCATCGCAGAGTACTTAAGGAAGTGGCTCTTGAAATAGTGTATGCATTGGTGGTCATTTTCCAACATTCTATCGACTCTGGATCAATTCCTATGGATTGGCCGGTAGCTAATGTAACCCCACTTTTTAAAAAAGGAGGGAGAGTGAAAACAGGGAATTATAGACTGGTTAGCCTGACATCAGTAGTGGGGAAAATGTTGGAATCAATTATTACAGATGTAATAGCAGTGCATTTGGAAAGCAGTGACAGTCAGCAAGGATTTATGAAAGGGAAATCATGCTTGACAAATCTTCTAGAATTTTTTGAGGATGTAACTAGTAGAGTGGACAAGGGAGAACCAGTGGATGTAGTATATTTGGACTTTCAAAAGCCTTTTGAAAGGTCCCACACAAAAGATTAGTGTGCAAAATTAAAGCACATGGTATTGGGAGTAATGTATTGACGTGGATAGAGAACTGGTTGGCAGACAGGAAGCAAAGAGTAGGAAACATAGACATAGAAACATAGAAACATAGAAACATAGAAAATAGGAGTAGGCCATTCGGCCCTTCTAGCCTGCACCGCCATTCTATGAGTTCATGGCTGAACATTCAACTTCAGTACCCCATTCCTGCTTTCTTGCCATACCCCTTGATTCCCCTAGTAGTAAGGACCTCATCTAACTCCTTTTTGAATATATTTAGTGAATTGGCCTCAACAACTTTCTGTGGTAGAGAATTCCACAGGTTCACCACTCTCTGGGTGAAGAAGTTCCTCCGCATCTCGGTCCTAAATGGCTTACCCCTTATCCTTAGACTGTGACCTCTGGTTCTGGACTTCCCCAACATTGGAAACATTCTTCCTGCATCTAACCTGTCTAACCCCGTCAGAATTTTAAATGTTTCTATGAGGTCCCCTCTCATTCTTCTGAACTTCAGTGAATACAAGCCCAGTTGATCCAGTCTTTCTTGATAGGTCAGTCCTGCCATCCCAGGAATCAGTCTGGTGAACCTTCGCTGCACTCCCTCAATAGCAAGAATGTCCTTCCTCAGGTTAGGAGACCAAAACTGTACACAATACTCCAGGTGTGGCCTCACCAATGCCCTGCACAACTGTAGCAACACCTCCCTGCCCCTGTACTCAAATCCCCTTGCTATGAAGGCCAACATGCCATTTGCTTTCTTAACCGCCTGCTGCACCTGCATGCCAACCTTCAATGACTGATGTACCATGACACCCAGGTCTCTTTGCACCTCCCCTTTTCCTAATCTGTCACCATTCAGATAATAGTCTGTCTCTCTGTTTTTACCACCAAAGTGGATAACCTCACATTTATCCACATTATACTTCATCTGCATGCATTTGCCCACTCACCTAACCTATCCAAGTCGCTCTGCAGCCTCACAGCATCCTCCTCGCAGCTCACACTGCCACCCAACTTAGTGTCATCCGCAAATTTGGAGATACTACATTTAATCCCCTCATCTAAATCATTAATGTACAGTGTAAACAGCTGGGGCCCCAGCACAGAACCTTGCGGTACCCCACTAGTCACTGCCTGCCATTCTGAAAAGTACCCATTTACTCCTACTCTTTGCTTCCTGTCTGACAACCAGTTCTCAATCCATGTCAGTACACTACCCCCAATCCCATGTGCTTTAACTTTGCACATCAATCTCTTGTGTGGGACCTTGTCGAACGCCTTCTGAAAGTCCAAATATACCACATCAACTGGTTCTCCCTTGTCCACTCTACTGGAAACATCCTCAAAAAATTCTAGAAGATTTGTCAAGCATGATTTCCCTTTCACAAATCCATGCTGACTTGGACCTATCATGTCACCTCTTTCCAAATGCACTGCTATGACATCCTTAATAATTGATTCCATCATTTTACCCACTACCGATGTCAGGCTGACCGGTCTATAATTCCCTGTTTTCTCTCTCCCTCCTTTTTTAAAAAGTGGGGTTACATTGGCTACCCTCCACTCTATAGGAACTGATCCAGAGTCAATGGAATGTTGGAAAATGACTGTCAATGCATCCACTATTTCCAAGGCCACCTCCTTAAGTACTCTGGGATGCAGTCCATCAGGCCCTGGGGATTTATCGGCCTTCAATCCCATCAATTTCCCCAATACAATTTCCCGGCTAATAAGGATTTCCCTCAGTTCCTCCTCCTTACTAGACCCCCCGACCCCTTTTATAACCGGAAGGTTGTTTGTGTCCTCCTTCGTGAATACCGAACCAAAGTACTTGTTCAATTGGTCTGCCATTTCTTTGTTCCCCGTTATGACTTCCCCTGATTCTGACTGCAGGGGACCTACGTTTGTCTTTACTAACCTTTTTCTCTTTACATATCTATAGAAACTTTTGCAATCCGTCTTAATGTTCCCTGCAAGCTTCTTCTCATACTCCATTTTCCCTGCCCTAATCAAACCCTTTGTCCTCCTCTGCTGAGTTCTAAATTTCTCCCAGTCCCCAGGTTCGCTGCTATTTCTGGCCAATTTGTATGCCACTTCCTTGGCTTTAATACTATCCCTGATTTCCCTTGATAGCCACGGTTGAGCCACCTTCCCTTTTTTATTTTTATGCCAGACAGGAATGTACAATTGTTGTAGTTCATCCATGCGGTCTCTAAATGTCTGCCGTTGCCCATCCACAGTCAACCCCTTAAGTATCATTCGCCAATCCATCCCAGCCAATTGACGCCTCATACCTTCAAAGGAATAAACGGGTCCTTTTCAGAATGGCAGGCAGTGACTAGTGGGGTACCACAAGGTTCAGTGTTGGGACCCCAGCTATTTATAATATACATTAATGATCTAGACGAAGGAATTGAATGTAATGTCTCCAAGTTTGCAGATGACACTAAGCTGGATGGCAGTGTGAGCTGTTAGGGGGATGCTAAGAGGCTGCAGGGTGACTTGGACGGGTTAGGTGAGTGGGCAAATGCATGGCAGATGCAATATAATGTAGATAAATGTGAGGTTATCCACTTTGGTGGCAAAAACATCAAGGCAGAATATTATCTGAATGGTAACAGATTAGGAAAAGGGGAGACGCAACAAGACCTGGGTGTCATGGTACATCAGTCATTGAAAGTTGGCATGCAGGTACAGCAGGCGGTGAAGAAGGCAAATGGCATGTTGGCCTTTATAGCGAGAAGAATTGAGTTTAGGAGCAGGGAGGTCTTACTGCAGTTGTACAGGGCCTTGGTGAGGTCACACCTTGAATATTGTGTACAGTTTTGGTCTCCTAATCTGAGGAAGGACATTCTTGCTATTGAGGGAGCGCAACGAAGGTTCACCAGACTAATTTTCGGGATGGCAGGACCGACATATGAAGAAAGATTGGATCGACTAGGCTTATATTCACTGGAATTTAGAAGAATGAGAGGGGATCTCATCGAAACATATAAAATTCTAACGGGATTGGACAGGTTAGATGCAGGAAGAATGTTCCCGATGTTGGGAAAGTGCAGAACCAGGGGTTACAGTCTAAGGATAAGGGGTAAGCCATTTAGGGCCGAGATGAGGACAAACTTCTTCACTCAGAGAATTGTGAACCTGTGGAATTCTCTACCACAGAAAGTTGTTGAGACCAGTTCATTCAGATATATTCAAAAGGGAGTTAGATGTAACCCTTACGGCTAAAGGGGTCAAGGGGTATGGAGAGAAAGCAGGAATGGTGTACTGAAGTTGCATGATCAGCCATGATCATATTGAATCCTGGTGCAGGCCCTACTCCTGCACCTATTTTTTCTGTTTCTATTTTTCTATGTTTGAACAGATTGTTACATTGGCTATCCTCTAGTGCCACAGCACAATTTGCATCAAAAAGGAGGAATAAAAAATTCTGGTCACAGCCTCTGCTCTCTGACTTCTTTCAACAGCGGAGGGTCTATGCCATCAAGGGCAAGTGATTTATCCCCTTTTAATTCTGCTGTTTCAGAATCAAGTTCTTTTCTATATTTATCTCTATCAATTGTTCCACATCCTGTGTAATATATCTATAATCATTTATTAAAACCGATGCAAAATATTTGCTATCTCTGTCATGTGTCTTGGCTCCGTAGTAGCACTCTTGCTTTTGAGTTTGTTGATTGTGACTTCAAGCTCCACTTCAGACTGATTTCCAGTGCTGTATTTAGGGCGTATTGCATTGTCAAAGATGCCCATCTTTCAGATTAGATGTTGAACTGAGGCCCTGACTGCCTGCTCAGGTGGGTGTAAAAGATCCCATGGCACTATTTAAAGAAGGGCAGGGGATTTCTTTCAGCATCCTGCCCAACATTCATCCCTCAACCAATACCACTAAAACAGATTGTCTCATTTCTGTCTATCCATGAGTGCAAATGGGTTTTTGTTTACATTATCCATAAAATTACATTTCAGAAGTATTTCATTGGCTGTGAACTGCTTTGGGACATCCTGAGGTTTTGAAACTTCTTTATTTATAAATATGTTATTTCTTGCTATACCTTCATCATTCATAATTGGATTATCCTTTTCATTTCTTTCATCCATCTGTGGTTCTATCTTCTCTTTAACTATTCTTTTACTTTTTACATATTTATAAAAGCCATCACTATTTTTTTATATTACCTGGTAGCCTCTCTCATATTTCCGCTTAACGCTTCTAATCGTGCTTTTCACTTTCCCTCTACATTTTATTTTTTACACATAATTTTCTTTACTATTGTTAGCCCAAGTTTAGCACTTTACTAATCTCTGGAGCTCTATCCTTTGACACACCCTCTTTTTGCCTTGTAGGAATATATCAGTTTTGCACTTTTTCCATCTCATATTCCTCATGGCTGATCCATTGTCTTGTTTTCTAGCTTTTCTGACTGGTTAATATGGGCCATATCCTTGCCAATCTTGCATGTACTTTGCCTTTTTCCAGTCCAGCATCCCATCTTTGGCTCTTCATTATCCTTTTCTACTTTGACATTAATCCTAACTGCTTTGTAATTGCTACTTAGATTTGAAGTAATTGGTAGAAGGATTGGAGGGGAGTTGATAATTTTTTCACCCAGAGGGTGGCAGGGGTCTGGAACTCAGCGCATGAAAAGGTGGCAGAGGCAGAAACCCTCATCACATTTACAAAGTACTTGGATATGCACTTGAAGTTCCGTAATCTACAAGGCTATAGACTCAGAGCTGGAAAGTGGGATTAGGCTGGGTAGCTCTTTTTCGGCTGGCACAGACACGATGGGCTGAATGGCCTCCTTCTGTGCTACAAATTTCTATGATTCTGTGATTCTATGATTCTATTTCCCAATTGTTTTCCTCTCACATTAGTTATTTATCTTACTTTATCTCCTAGAACTAAATTAAGCAATACTTTCTTTGTTAAACTAAAAACATACTGACCTAAGAAGCAGTCTTGGATGTATTTTATAAAGCATATTCTCCTTTGACCACAAACATTATTGTTTCACTATCAGATTGGCTCAGTTGGCTGACCTTTGAATCAGCAAGTCATGAATTCAAACCCCAGTGCAGAACTTGAGTGAATACTCTAGACTGATGCTTCCATACAGTACTGAGGGCGGGGTGCATTGCCATGTATTTTCTTTCAGATGAGACATTAAACCAAGGTCCTGCCTGCCTCTTCAGATGGACGTAAAATATCCTATGGCACTATTCGAATAAGAGCAGGGAAGTTCTCCTGGTGCCTTGGACAATATTTTTCACTCCATCTACACATCATTTATCTTATGAATGTTTGTGGGACCTTGCTCTGTGCAAATTAGCTGCCGCAATTCCCCACATTGCAACAGTGACTGCATTTCCAAAGTATTTCATTGACTTTGAAGCGCCCTGAGATGTCCTAAGGATGTCAAAGGCATTATATAAATGCAAGTTTCTTCTTTCTTTCTAACCCAGTATATTTTGTATCACTTAAAAATCTTCCATTATTATTTTTACTTATGTAGGAAACGCAGCAGCCAATTTGCGCACAGCAAGCCCCACAAACAGAAATGTGATTATAACTAGCTAATCAGTTTTTGTGATGTTGATTGAAGGATAAATATTGGCCAGGACACCAGGAAAAACTCCCCTGCTCTTCTTCAAAATAGTGCCAAGGGATCGTTTACATCCACCTGAGGGAGCAGACAGTGCCTCAGTTTAATGTCTCATCCTAAAGACGGCACCTCCCTCAGTACTGCACTAAAATGTCAGCCTTGATTTTTGTGTTCAAGTCTCTGGAGTGGGACTTAGAACCCACAACCTTCTGAATCAGAGGTGAGAGTGCTACCAACTGAGACACAGCTAACATGCAAGAAGTCATGGTCAGAGGAGCGGTGAGTTTGATCAGGGGTTTGGAGGGCTGGTGGAGATTATAGGGATAGGGAAGGGCAGAGCCATGAATGAATTTCAACACAATGAGAATTTGGAGACCAGGATCCAATGCAGGTCAACGAGAAGAGGGGCGAGTGGATTTGGTGGACGATGGGATGTGGGAAGCACAAGTTTGGATGAGCTGAAGTTTATGGATGGTGGGGGATAGGAGACTGGCCAGGAAAATATTGTAATAGTTGAGCCTGGAGGTGGCAAAGACATGGTTGAGATTTTTAGTGGCTGATTGGCTGGTGGTAAGAGTGCAGGCAGGCAATATATCAGAGGTGGAAAGAGGTAGTCTTTGTGATGGAGAGGATATGTGATTAGAAACCCAGCTTGGGGTCAATTTGGATGTCAAGGTTGTGAGACAGTAGCTTGGGAGGGGGATCAAGTAATTACCAAGGGTACAGAGTTTCAAACGAGGGCTGAAGATAATGACTTCCGTCTGCCCAATGTTTAGCTGGATGTCGGGCAAGCAGTCGGATGCTGCAGAGATGGTAGAGAGGTGGAAAAGTAGAGTTGAGTGTCATTAATGTACATGATGTCAAAGTTCACCCCAGATCTTTGAATGATGTTGCCAAGGGGCAGTATGTAGATGTAAAGGAAGAGGAAAGGAAGAAGGATAGATACTGGAAGAGCTCCAGAGGTAATCGAGCAAGGGCTGCAGAAGAAATGGAATGGGAGGAAATTAAGTTAAAAGGGAAAACATCAGAGGAAGATTCAAGTACAGGGAATGGGGATCGAGTGGCAGATTGAACTAGTGGAATGGATGTTGTGATATATTGAAATCTCTCTCTCTCCCCCACGCTCTCTCTCCCCATTCTCTCTTTCACTCCCCCGCTTTCTATCTCTCCCCCACTCTCACTCTTTCTCCCCCCCCCCTCTCTCTCTCTCCCATTCTCTCTCTCTCTCCCAGTCTCTCTATACCCCACTCTCACTCTCTCTCTCCCCACTCTCTTTCTCTCCCCCACATCTCTTTCTCTCCCCCATTTTCTCTTCCTCTTTCTTTCTCTCTCCCACCCACTCTCTCTCCCCCACCCCCTCTCTCTCCCCTACTCTTTCTCTCTCTCTCCCCTATTCTCTCTCTCCCCTAGTCTCTCTTTCACACTCTCTCCTCCTCTTTCTCTCTCTCTCCCACCCACTCTCTCTCGCCCTCTCTCTCTCCCACCCACTCGCTCTCTCTCTCTCTCCCCCCACTCTCTTTTTCCCACTCTCTCCCACCCACTCTCTCTCCCCCACACTCTCTCCCTCTCCCACCCATTCGCTCTCTCTCTCTCCCCCCACTCTCTCTTTCACCTTCAATTTCCTCTCTCTCTTAGAAGGCTGCAAAACATTTTGTGTAGATAATCATAATGATATTCTAGGTAAACGTCCTAACCCAAAAGCCCCAGTAGCAGCTCCTTGCTCAGCAACATGGTTCGGCCCCACTTCATGCTTCCTCAAAAATTGTATGCGCATGCGTGACCGTATCGAGCACGCATGCGCACAAAGGGGAGGAGTCCATGGCGCGCATGCGCAGAAAGACACAAAAATGTTCGTGCACATAATCACTTCATTTTCCACGTGGTTTTCCACTTTTGTGCTTCATAGCCTGTGATTTCCCTCCCATTCATTTTAATGGATAAAAAGATTGTGGGCTGGTGAGTGCAGACTTAGAAAAATCCAGTCTGTATCTGTTTTAATGATGAGCTCAGATAAGCATTAGTTTCCCCCCTTGGGCTCTGCTTACCATATTTGGAGATACATTATTATAAATACCAACGCTGGTTTGGCTGCTTCAAGGCCTGAGAAAATGACTGCAGCATGCAGAGATGCAATACAGTTTAGCAAAGGAGCCTGAAACATGTGTTAGGTCCATCATTAGCATAGGTAGTGGGAACCCGGCTTGACTAAGGGGCAGACTAACTAATACGTAGACCGACACACCTTCAGTGCATGTTTGTGATGTGCAATCAGCATCAAAAATTGCTAGGTTGTGCTTCTGTTTTGGGCTCAATAAATGGGCAATACAAGATCCAATACTGCCCCAATAACTACACAATGTAAGCATTTTGTTACCGCCCCATTACCACCCCACACATGTTTTCGCTCTATGTGCTGGCTATTGCACAGCTCATGGTCTACAGGGCTATTGTGATATCCACCCTCCTGTATGGCTCAGAGACATGGACCATGTTCAACAGACGCCTCAAATCGCTGTCTCCACAAGATCCTACAAATCCCCTGGGAGGACAGACGCACCAACATTAGCATCCTCGATCAGGTCAACATCCCCAGCATTGAAGCACTGACCACACTTGATTAGCTCTGCTGGGCAGGCCACATTGTTCGCATAGAAACATAGAAAACATAGAAAATAGAGGCAGGAGTAGGCAATTCAACCCTTCGAGCCTGCACCACCATTCAATAAGATCATGGCTGATCATTCACTTCAGTACCCCATTCCTGCTTTCTCTCCATATCCCTTGATCCCTTTAGCCACAAGGGCCATATCTAACTCCCTCTTGAATATATCCAATGAACTGGCATCAGCAACTCTCTGCGGTAGAGAATTCCACAGGTTAACAACTCTCTGAGTGAAGAAGTTTCTCCTCATCTCAGTCCTAAATAGCTTACCCCTTATCCTTAGACTGTGTCCCCTGGTTCTGGACCTCCCCAACATCAGGAACATTCTTCCTGCATCTAACCTGTCCAGTCCCGTCAGAATTTTATATATTTCTATGAGATCCCCTCTCATCCTTCTAAACTCCAGTGAATACAGGCCCATTCGATCCAGTCTCTCCTCATATGTCAGTCCTGCCATCCCCCGAATCAGTCTGGTGAACCTTCGTTGCACTCCCGCAATAGCAAGAACGTCCTTCCTCAGATTAGGAGACCAAAACTGAACACAATATTCCAGGTAAGGCCTCACCAAGGCCCTGTACAACTGCAGTAAGACCTCCCTGCTCCTATACTCAAATCCCCTAGCTATGAAGGCCAATATACCATTTGCCTTCTTCACCGCCTGCTGTACCTGCATGCCAACTTCCAGTGACTGATGTACCATGACACCCAGGTCTCGTTGCACCTCCCCTTTTCCTAATCTGTCACCATTCAGATAATATTCTGCCTTCGTGCTTTTGCCACCAAAGTGGATAACCTCACATTTATCCACATTATACTGCATCTGCCATGCAGTTGCCCACTCACCTAACCTGTCCAAGTCACCCTGCAGCCTCTTAGCATCCTCCTCACAGCTCACACCACCACCCAGCTTAGTGTCATCTGCAAACTTGGAGATATTACATTCAATTCCTTCATTTAAATCATTGATGTATATTGTAAATAGCTAGGGTCCCAGCACTAAGTCCTGCAGCACCCCACTAGTCACTGCCTGCCATTCTGAAAAGGACCCGTTTATCCTGACTCTCTGCTTCCTGTCTGCCAATCAGTTCTCCATCCACTTCAGTACATTACCCCCAATACCATGTGCTTTAATTTTGCACACCAATCTCTTGTGTGGGAGCTTGTCAAAAGCCTTTTGAAAGTCAAAAAACACCACATCCACTGGTTCTCCCTTGTCCAATCTATTAGTTACATCCTCGAAAAACTCTAGAAGATTTGTCAAGCATGATTTCCCTTTCATAAATCCATGCTAACTTGGACCGATCCTGTCACTGCTTCTCAAATGCGCTGCTCTTTCATCTTTAATAATTGATTCCAACATTTTCCCCACTACTGATGTCAGGCTAACCGGTCTATAATTCCCTGTTTTCGCTCTCCCTCATTTTTTAAAAAGTGGTGCTACATTAGCTACCCTCCAGTCCATTGGAACTGATCCAGAGTTGATAGACTGTTGGAAAATGATCACCAATCTATCTACTATTTCTAGGGCCACTTCCTTAAGTACTCTGGGATGCAGACTATCGGGCCCCGGGGATTATCGGTCTTCAATCCCATCAATTTCCCTAACACAATTTTCCGCCTAATAAGGATTTCCTTCAGTTCCTCCTTCTCTCTAGACCCTCGGTCCCCTAGTATTTTTGGAACGTTATTTGTGTCTTCCTTCGTGAAGACAGAACCAAAATATTTGTTCAACTGGTCTGCCATATCTTTATTCCCCATTATAAATTCACCTGAATCTGACTGCAAGGGACATACGCTTGTCTTCACTAATCTTTTTCTCTTCTCATATCTATAGAAGCTTTTGCAGTCAGTTTTTATGTTCCCAGCAAGTTTGCTCTTATACTCTATTTTTCCCCTCCTAATTCAACCCTTTGTCCTCCTCTGTTGAATTCTAAATTTCTCCCAGTCCTCAGGTCTGCTGCTTTTTCTGGCCAATTTATACGCCTCTTCCTGGGATTTAACACTATCCTTAATTTTCCTTGTTAGCCATGGTTGAGCCACCTTCCCTGTTTTATTTTTACTCCAGACAGGGATGCACAATTGTTGAAGTTCATGCATGTGATCTTTAAATGTTTGCCATTGCCTATCCACCGTCAACCCTTCAAGTATCATTCGCCAGTCTATTCTAGCCAATTCACGTCTCATACCATCAAAGTTACCTTTCCTTAAGTTCAGGACCCTAGTCTCTGAATTAACTGTGTCACTCTCCATCTTAATAAAGAATTCCACTGTTTAATGGTCACTCTTCCCCAAGGGGCCTCGCACAACAAGATTGCTAGTTAGTCCCTTCTCATTACACATCACCCAGTCTAGGATGGCCAGCCCTCAAGTTGGTTCCTCGACATATTGGTCTAGAAAACCATCCCTAATACACTCCAGGAAATCCTCCTCCACCGTTTTGCTAGTTTGGTTAGCCCAATCTATATGTAGATTAAAGTCACCCATGGTAACTGCTGTACCTTTATTGCACGCATCCCTAATTTCTCTTTTGAAGCTGTGCCCAACCTCACTACTACTGTTTGGTGGTCTGTACACAACTCCCACTAGCGTTTTCTGCCCTTTGGTATTCTGCAGCTCCACCCATACAGATTCCACATCATCCAAGCTAATGTCCTTCCTTACTATTGAGTTAATTTCCTCTTTAACCAGCAACGCTACCCCACCTCCTTTTCCTTTCTGTCTATCCTTCCTGAATGTTGAATACCCCTGGATGTTGAGTTCCCAGTCTTGGTCACCCTGGAGCCATGTCTCTGTGATGCCAATTATATCATATTCGTTAATTGCTGCCTGTGCAGTTAATTCATCCACCTTAGTACAAATATTCCTTGCATTGAGGCACAGAGCCTTCAGGCTTGTTTTTTTAACACACTTTGCCCCTTTAGAATTTTGCTGTAATGTGGCCCTTTTTGATTTTTGCCTTGGGTTTCTCTGACCTCCACTTTTACTTTTATTCTTTCTATATTTGGCTTCTGCCCTCATTCTACTTCCCTCTGTTTTCCTGGATAGGTTCCCATCCCCCTGCCATATTAGTTTAACCCCTCCCCAACAGCACTAGCAAACACTCCCCCTAGCACATTGGTTCCGGTCCTGCCCAGGTGCAGACCGCCCAGTTTGCACTGGTGCCACCTTCCCCAGAACCGGTTCCAATGTCCCAGGAATTTGAATCCCTTCCTTCTGCACCACTCCTCAAGCCACGTATTCATCTTAGCTATCCTGCGATTCCTACTCTGACTAGCACATGGCACTGGTAGCAATCCTGAGATTACTACCTTTGAGGTCCTTCTTTTTAATTTAACTCCTAGCTCCCTAAATTCAGTTTGTAGGCTCTCATCCTGTTTTTTACCGATATCATTGGTACCTATATGCACCACGACAACTGGTTGTTCACCCTCCCCCTCCAAAATGTCCTGCAGCCGTTCCGAGGCATCCTTGACCCTTGCACCAGGAAGGCAACATACCATCCTGGAGTCTCGATTGCGGCCGCAGAAATGTCTATCTATTCCCCTTACAATAGAATCCCCTACGCCTATAGCTCTCCCACTCTTTTTCCTGCCCTCCTGTGCAGCAGAGCCACCCACGGTGCCATGAACTTGACTGCTGCTGCCCTTCCGTGATGACTCATCCCCCCAACAGTACCCAAAATGGTGTATCTGTTTTTGAGGGGGATGGCCGCAGGGGAGCCCTGCAATACCTTCCTTCCACTGCACTTCCTGTTGGTCACCCATTCCCTATCTGCTTGTGTATCCTTTACCTGCGGTGTGACCAACTCACTAAACGTGCTATTCACGACATCCTCAGCATCGCTGATGCTCCAGAGTGAATCCACCCGCAGCTCCAGTGCCGCAATGCGGTCTGTCAGGAGCTGCAGAAGGATACACTTCCCGCACATATAGTCGTCAGGGACACTGGAAGCGTCCTTGAGTTCCCACATAGCACTGGAGGAGCATGACACGTGTCCGAGCTCTCCTGCCATGACGTAACCCTTAGATTAACCTAATTTGGCAACAATGATAAAGGTTACCTACTGATAATGAAATAAAAAGAAGAAAAAAAGATTAAATACTCACCAATCCACCAGCCAATCACTTACCCGCTTGGCTGTGACATTACCTTTCGATTTCTTTCTACTTCTTTGTTTACCTTCAGTCCTTGCCCCTGCTGGCTCCCGACTGCCGCCTCTCCAAACTCCCGCTCGGGCCTTTTATAGGCATCTCCAATTGCCAGAACTCCCACTCCCGACTGCCGTCTCTCCGAACTCTCGCTCGGGCCTTTTGTTGGCCTCTCCGACTCCCTGAACTCCCGCTCCCGACTGCCATTGCTCGAACTCCCACTCGGGCTTTTTATGGGCCTCTCTGACACCCTGAACTCCTGCTCCCGACTGCCACCATGCCAGACACGAGACTCCCAAATCAAGCGCTCTACTTGGAACTCGTTCACGGCATGTGAGCCAAAGGTGGGCAGAGGAAATGTTACAAGGACATCCTCAAAGCCTCCCTAATAAAGTGGAACATCTCCACTGACACCTGGGAGTCCCTGGCCAAAGACCGCCCTAAGTGGAGGAAGTGCATCCGGGAGGGCGCTGAGCACCTCGAGAATTATCGCTGAGAGCATGCAGAAATCAAACGCAGGCAGCCGAAAGAACGTGCGGCAAACCTGTCCCACCCTCTCTTTCCCTCAACGATTATCTGTCCCACCTGTGACAGGGACTGTGGTTTTCGTTTTGGACTGTTCAGCCACCTAAGGACTCATTTTAAGAGTGGAAGCC
The DNA here is from genome assembly GCF_044704955.1 of Pristiophorus japonicus. NCBI lineage: Eukaryota > Metazoa > Chordata > Chondrichthyes > Pristiophoridae > Pristiophorus > Pristiophorus japonicus. The sequence goes on from NC_091979.1 coordinate 68,633,911, forward strand.
AGTCTTCCTCGATTCTGAGGGTGCCTATGATGGGGGAATTGAGCATCTCATTGAATGTTTTCTGAAAGAACAGACTATTCCCTTTGGGAGAATTGGTTGGATGCCATGGAGATGTGCTAACTGCTTTAAAAGCCTTTATTGTTGTCTCAGCTAGATGTCCAGTCATCTGCTTCACTTGGGGTAATTGGTATGAAATATAAAAGAAAAAAAGTCTGTATCTATAGCTCTGCAGGTTTATAACACTAAGCAATTACGTGCTCACCACCACCTTCTCAAGAGCAAACAGGGATGGGCAATAAATGCTGGCCTTGCTAGCAATGCCCATATCTCAAGATGAATTTAAAAAAATCTAAGGCAATAATAATCCTTGCCATTTTACTACAGAGTTAAAATATACTCAATACAAAAAATACTTACTGGAGCCCCCTTCCAATTTACGATTGATATGCATGATTAATAATATCACTCAGATTGCTAAACAGCGTACTCCCAAAAATAAACAGGCTGTGATTCTGGCATAACCACTGGGATTACAGCTGCCAGTGCCCTGCAGCACTGTCTTTGCGAGATTTAATGACATCAGTGAAAGGAAACCTCATTTCCATGAGGCCAGCGGGCAGCTGTGCCAATGCTGCTGAAAGATCTGGTACCTGTCTGCCATCGGGTGGCCCAGGTCAACCAGACATTCCATGGTGTCTCCCTAGAGGCTTGTGTGCAACATCTCTCTTGATGTACCATTCTCTAGTCTTAAGCCAAGCCCCTTTGGGGCTAGAGAAGTGAGATTCCCAGTGTACGAAGTTGCTGGCAAAATAGTGCAGGTGCTGGAAATCTGAAATACAAATAGAAAATGTTGGAAATACAGGCCAGCCAGCATCTGTGGAGAGAGAAACACACTCAACATTTCATGTCAGTGACCTTTTGTCAGAACTGAAAAATGTGACAAATGTAACACTGTGCCTACCTCTGTGCTTGCTTAAAACCGTTTCATCTGTAACATTTTCCAGTTCAGTAGAAAGGTTATCGACCTGAAACAGTGGCCCAGAATTTGCGGTCAGCAGCGAAACGAAGGCGTTTGCTGCTGGCCCCGAAGTACGCTCATCACAAGCATCTCGCGATCCCGGTGTCGAGAACTTCGGGTTTTCCGATCTTCAATTCAAATCAACGGAAGTTAGTGGGGATTCCCTTGTGCGAACTGCTGTGACATCAATAGGCTGTCTAAGCAGCCAATCAAAATGCAGAATTCTCACAGACCGTGAACAAGGAAGCGAGTAAGCTCTTAAAATTCTAACTTTTTAAAAATGTTAGAGAGAGCAAAACAAATATTGGGACTCTCACATGGGGAAAAGGCAAACCTGAACTAAAGATGGACAAACTTTTTAAAAATGATTTTTTTTTAAGTTTCTTAAACATTTTTATTTTTATTAAAATGGACAAATTTCACACTGCACAAAATTAAAATTAGTTTTCCAGGCCATTCACATTTGTTTAGCAGTAATAATGCTGTCAAGACCCCAGTTACACCTAATCTCTTTGGGTCTAACCTTTAGTGGGGAGTTTAACAGCCAAAGTTTTTGTCAGTTTCAATAAAATGGGTGATTATGCAGATTGTCGGCTCTGTGATGGAGTGGGGTGGGGGAGCACAGTGCACGCCTGTTTCGCAGCTGTCAATGAATGACCGCAACTTTGAATTGGCGCATGCGTCAAATCCCGAAGTCGCGGTCAGTTTTAAAGGCAGGATGATGGCAAACGCTGCCAGTTCGCCGTCAGCTCGACTGCAAATTCCAGGCCATTAACTCTGTTTCTTTCGCCACAGATGCTTTCTGACTTGCTGAGTATTTCCAGTATTTTCTGTTTGCATGTTAGGGAATTGCTGAGCCTGGCATTATTGACTTTGTTAAAGAGGGGTTTGTTACATTTGTCGTGGTATTCCAATTCATTAACATGATGAATATTTTTTATAAACCCCTTGCAGAACTGTGCTTTTTTAATGAGCTAACTTATTGATACAGATGTAATTGCATTAATTAATGCTGTTTTGGCTCTCTTCGCTGTAAAGGACCACTCCGGTGTTCTGAATAGATAATGATCTGAAAACAAATAGGAAAATAAGCTTACACTAGAAGCTAAAATACACCTTTGGGAAGAAAAAAAATAATTTACAACAGTGTAGCTGTATATATATATATATGTAATATTAGGTTTAATTCCACTCAAACATGCTGACTTTCATTCTTATTCAGCTGCTTGGTAGGATGGATTAGCACAGGGAACACTGTATAAAAATGATTTGTATTTAAAAAATTGTTTTCATGGTGATCAAGCCATTCAATGAAATAAAATATTTTGAAATATGGGTCCAACATTTAGGGGAAAAAAAGCATTGGCAGGTAGCACCTCTACATTGTAGCTTGAATAAACTGCATCTTAAAATTAAACTGTCTTTCTACCTGCAGGTATTTAGCGACTGGGGAGGGAGGGAGCTTCATTCTATGCACCCTCTGCCATCTCTTAGCGCAGCACATGTTCTGCTTTCTGACTCGTGGGTTGGTGTAGCAAAGATTTAATTGCTTGTTTTATTTACATAAAGATCAGATTGTTCTTCGATCAAAAATGACATGGATTGGTAGCATTGGGGCTAATAACCTAACTGGCTGGGAGGGAGACCCACAGGATCGGGTGGAACGCCGGTTTTACATCCCGCCCAATATTACTCTCTACTGACTTCAACCCAGAGTAAAATCGGGCAGGAGGAAAAACCAGCGTTGCACCCAATCCTGCCAGTTTCCTGATGGGTGGCCCCAATTTTCTTTGACTGAAATGAAATGGTTTGTTCCCTTGTGAATATTTGTATTTTCAATGTATAATCGGAGTCATCCTGATGTTACCATACAATGTTATTAGGAAATTAATTAGATCCTAATTTAGCATGTGTGATTACTAGAAGTCAGGCAAGGGCTGAAAGATAAACATCGATGCGGCAGCTTTAGTGGATTCTGACTGCAGTATACAGGAACTACGATCTGAACAGGAGAGAAGCAATGCTGCCCATTAAGAAGGACCCTTCTGCAGAAGTAGTGTTTAAGCATGGGGAGGAATATAGGGTACACTGTCATTCACAGTATAGTCACCAGAAGAACATGAATGAATTGGGTTGAATGTACCCTACATTGATCTGACAGACTAGGTCTGCAGTCGAGTTGTGCAGAATCAGGTTGTTTGTTTTGACCACAAGACACAGACCAAGCCTTCAATGTGTGAGCATTAGAAACTCCAATCATACTATATATACATTATATAGTATAATCAGACCACAACCCTTTAATATGGCTAAATTTGACTGAAGGCAACAGTGTTTGATTGCTATGATGGACCAATGCTCCACAGACATAGTACATGTCATTGTTTACTGAAAGAGGGTGGAAAATAGTGATTCAGGTAGTTAATTATGTAAAGATTTGTTCACAAAGTTATCTTGTAAACAGTTCCCTTGAGGAAAATCAGAGAGGGAAAAGTGGTGCAGCAAAGCTTGAATTGCTTGATTTTTTTCTCTAAAGATCAGAATGTGTCTTCAATCAAATGTTCAAACTGGTTTAATCCCTTGATTTAATTTGTAGCTTTGTTCCATTGTGAAGTTTTGTATATTCAGTGCAGATCTGTAAAATTTTCATAACTTTCGAGATATTCATTATTGCTTTTTGATATTTGTTTTCTATTTTTCACCATGCTGGAGGCGGCCAAAATGCTCGTTTGACTCAGCCAGGAGACTCATTAATATATGATAATCGGGGATCGGATAACTTCGTAGAACCCCAATACCATTTTAATGACGTGCTGAGTGGGATCTCCCTGTTCAGTAAAACATGGCAGGAAAGTAGAGCAGGCCTTCTACAGTAAGGAAAAAACTTTCCTTAATGGTGCTAGGAAGTGAATGGCCCCTATTCCCCCTCCCCTGTAACTTACCTTGGTGCCTCCAGGACCTGTGTCTAAAGCCAGCCAGCTGCCTCTTTCCGCTCATTTCGGGTGGGCAGTTGGTTGATCGGATATAATTAAGGCCCAGTCTTTAAAATCAGGTGGGAAGGCCAATGTCTCCTCCCAGTTTCTCGTTTGGGAGTTAAAAGCCAACTTCAGTTGTTCAGCTGCTTCTGCTGCTTATCCCGCCCCCTCCCCCCCCCCCCACCCTTCCACCGTCCTCATGCCCATTAAGTGTAGCCTACCCTTCTGTGAGGTGGAGCATGGCAGCAAGGAAGATTGAGAAGAGGGTTGGGGCGATGACGCAGCCCTGCTTGATCCCAGTCCGGACGTGGATTGGGTCCGTGGTGGGTCAGTTGGTAAGGATCACGGCCCGCATGTTGCCGTGGATCAGGCGGAGGATGGTGACGTACTTTTGGGGGCATCCGAAATGGAGGAGGACGCTCCATAGACCCTCGCAGTTGACAGTGTCAAAGGCCTTTGTAAGGTCGAAGAAGGCCATGCATAAGGCCCTCCTACACTGAACCCCTGATCTTCTCTGGTTTCTCCTCCATCATCAATGAGCCTGACCTGCTGTTCCTTGGATTACATTCCTAGTAATCACTCACTCCTCGGGCATTGCCTCCCTCCTTTTCACAATTACCGCCATGACCTATCTCCTCAAAATTTCCTCCCTTGGCTTCTCTAGTGCCCATTCTCCACCCTCCATTTCCTCTCCAAAGCATTTGAATGTGCTGTTGCCTGCCAGATTTGCGCTCATCTCTCCTGCAACTTATTGTTTGAATCACTCCAATTAAGATTCTGCCCCTCCTATTGCACCAAAATGGGCTGAACTAAAGTCACAAATGATTCTTTCTGACTGTGACACATTATCCTCCTTGCTCTCCTGGATCTCTCGTTAGCCTTCAAAACAGTGGATCACATCATTCTCACCCAACATCTCTGCTCCGTTGTCCAGTTCAGTGGAACTGCCTTCAATTAGTTGCACTCTTATCTATCAAAGTGTTGGGGTCTCTATCAGTGAGACCCCAACACTGCACGAGGTAGAAAACAACAAGGCTACGGGAGTGGATGGAATCCCTGCTGAGGCACTGAAGTATGGTGCGAATACACAACCTTATCTCTCTCATCTGGAGGGAGGAGAGCATGCCAAGAGATCTTAGAGATGCAGTGATTGTGACCATCTTTACAAAAGGGGACAAGTCTGACTGCGGCAACTACAGAGGAATCTCCCTGCTATCAGCCACTGGGAAAGTCGTCGCTAGAGTCCTCCTCAACCGTCTTTTTCCCGTGACTGAGGAGCTCCTCCCAGAGTTGCAGTGCAAATTTCGCCCCCTCCGGGGCACACGGACATGATTTTTGCAGCGCGATAGCTGCAGGTAAAATGCAGGGAACAGCACCAGCCCTTATACATGGCCTTCTTCGACCTTACAAAGGCCTTTGACACTGTCAACTGCGAGGGTCTATGGAGCATCCTCCTCCATTTTGGATGCCCACAAAAGTACGTCACCATCCTCCGCCTGCTCCACGACAACATGCAGGCCATGATCCTTACCAACTGACCCACCACGGACCCAATCCACGTCCGGACTGGGATCAAGCAGGGCTGCGTCATCGCCCCAACCCTCTTTTCAATCTTCCTTGCTGCCATGCTCCACCTCACAGTTGACAAGCTCCCCGCTGGAGTGGAACTAAACTACAGAACCAGTGGGAAGCTGTTCAACCTTCACCATCTCCAGGCCAGGCCCAAGACCACTCCAACCTCTGTCGTCGAGCTACAGTATGTGGACAATGCCTGCATCTGTGCACACACAGAAGCTGAACTCCAGGACATAGTCGACGTATTTACCGAGGCATATGAAAGCATGGGCCTTAAGCTAAACATCAGCAAGGCAAAGGTCCTCCACCAGCCTTTCCTTGCTGCACAGCACTGCCCCCCAGACATCAAGATCCACGGCACGGCCCTGGACAACGTGGACCACTTCCCTTATCTCGGGAGCCTCCTAGCAACAAGAGCAGGCATTGACAATGAGATCCAACACCGCCTCCAGTGCGCCAGTGCCCTCCTGTATGGCTCAGAGACGTGGACCATGTATAGTGGACACCTCAAGTCGCTGGAGAAATACCACCAACGATATCTCCACAAGATCCCACAAATCCCCTGGGAGAACAAACGCACCAACATGAGCGTCCTCATCCAGACCACTATCCCCAGCATTGAAGCGCTGACCACACTTGATCAGCTCCGCTGGGCAGGCCACATAGTTCATGCCAGACACGAGACTCCCAAAGCAAGCGCTCTATTCGGAACTCGTCCACGGCAAACAAGTCAAAAGTGGGCAGAGGAAACATTATAAGGACACCCTCAAAGCCTCCCTAATAAAGTGCGACATCCCCACTGACACCTGGGAGTCCCTGGCCAAAGACTGCTCTGAGTGGAGGAAGTGCATCTGGGAGGGCGCTGAGCTCCTCGAGTATCGTCGCCGAGAGCATGCAGAAATCAAGTGCAGGCAGCAGAAGGAGCGAGCGGCAAACCTGTCCCACCCACCCTTCCCTTCAACCATTGTCTGTCCCACCTGTGACAGAGACTGTGGTTCTCGTGTGGTTCTGTACAGCCACCTAAGAACTCATGCTCAGAATGGAAGCAAGTCTTCCTCGATTCCGAGGGACTGCCTATGATGATGATATCCATCAAAGTGTAGCCAAAGCATCTCTGTCAAAAGTTTCTCTTCCCACCTATGCATAGTCACCTCTGGAGTCCCTCCCAAGAATCAATCCTTGGCCCCCTCCTCTTCCTCATCAACATGTTGATCATTGTGACATCATCTGCAGACAGGAGTCAGTTGCACCTGTACACTGATAACATACAACTGTGATTGTCTACCCACCTCTCTTGACCCGCCACTGCCTCTCTCTCATCAAAATCTAAAAATCAGAGGTTTGTATTTGATCAGGAAAAATACTTGAAGTAATGAAAGCATACTTCTGTTTTATAATTTTCTGGCCTTACTCTTTTTCTTTCTCATGCTGAAGTGGACTTCAGTGGAAGCCAGAAGTCCTCTGGCACCTCAGCCTTCATGTGTGAACCATAAACAGCTCGAGAAAGGAATGGAAGCTTTCTGGCTCTGCACAGTTCAGTACAACTCCATAACGTGCAATCACACGGTCCTTGTGGCATTCTGAAAACATTTCATTTATTGAGATATGTGTTTGGTTTACAGTGATACATTAAAAAAAAACAGCGAAGAGGTGAATTTGCGGCAGCTGTTGGCAGTGCATGATATCGTTCATTAGAAACCAGAAATAGTTATCAATTTCACAAGTACATAGAGATGGGACAGCTGGCTTTAATCTTGACATGTAATTTGCTTAAAACAAGCTGAATTTAATTACATCAAAGCTGATAGCAGTAACCAGCGAATACCATTATTGTTGTAGGAAAACTGCTAATTTCCATAATACAGAACAATGGTCATAAGAAAGGTTTTTGACTTTGTCATAATACTTCAGAAATGTTTCTCACATCCTAAATTGGGTTATACCTCAAGTAGCAGTGTAAATAGAAGCCGACTATGAAAGTAGGTGCATAATGACTGGTACCCTGCATCTCAATTGAACATTTTCTTTGTACACTATTGTATTAGCTAGACTTCAAAATTCCTATTTTATGAGAAGGAAAATATTTTTCTTTTCCCACTCTTCATATAATATAAAAAGGGAACAAGCACTGAAGCCACCATTATGCTAGTGAATATCTTTTCTGCATCTCTGTGCTGGTACTTATTATTAAATATTAATTAAAAAATACAATAGGGAAATCTACAAAAAGAAAGCTAGAGCGTTAGACAAATGACACATAAATACTGCAGAAGCAAATTATAATCATCTCAAGGATTCTTCATTTCTATGTTAAAATTTCCACTGCCAAAATACGGTTGAAGTCCAAAGATTTCAGATCGTGTATTTTTTGATAATTTCTGAGCAAATGACTTTCATTCAATGTCATTCTGTTTCTCAATCTCCTAATCTCCTAAACAATGTTTGCTCTTTGAATAATAACTCAGTATTGAATGCTGAACACCGTTTAGATCTAGACAGGTAAGAGAATGCACAATGTGAATGACCTTTTCACCACCCTCTATAGTTTCTTTGTAAAAACTGTAGATCTGTATCATAATCGTGCTTTGCATGTGCAAAACTAACATTTGTTGGACATTTACTTAATTGACAGATCATGTATATCAATTCTGCTAAGACTTTCCTCCCCCATCAATAATCAATATATTCTCAATAAGACTTTGTTACAAAATGAATAACTGTAGCTAGTTCTTTCTTTTGGTGTCCATCCTTCGGTGATTCTCTCTCTCCCATTCCAGCTATAACCTCTCTGCGATCTCCTCCAGTTCTGGCCTCTTGTGCATCCCCAATTTTTATCGCTTCACCATTGGTGACCGTGCCTTAAGCTATTTAGGCCCAAAGCACTGGAATTAATTTCATAAACCAGTTTTGAAATGCTTCTAAAACAGTGAAACCTCTAGCCAAACATTATCATTGCCTGTATTGTCCTTTAAAATATTATTTTATCTCTGCGGTATTGTTCTACATCAGTAACTTGAACATTTAGCAATTCTACATGAATGTACCCAAATACACTATTTCCATATCTCTGCACACTGTACTGCCTGCCAAATCAACAGACGGCCTGAAGTCAGTGAGGTCGAGACCAACGCTGGCTAACATAAATTCTGCAGATTTATTCCTTCCTTGAGTGCTAGAGATCAGTATGCTTCTGCATATTGCCTTGAAATCCAACTTTATTGTTCAGTGGTCTGTGGTGACACAAAGACTATGACAGCTACAATAACTTGCATTCACATAGCATCTTTAACAAAGTAAAATGTCCCAAAGCGCTTCACAGGAGCGTTATCAGACAAAATTTGACATCGAGCCACATAAGGACAGGTGGTCACAGCAGTAGGTTTTAAGGAGCATTTTAAAGGAGGAGAGAGAGGTAAAGAGGCGGAGAGGTTTAGAGAGAGAATTCCAGAGCTTAGGGCATGGACAGCTAAAGGCACAACCACCAATGGTGGGGTGAAGGAAATCGGGGATGCATAAGAGTCCAGAATTGGAGGAATGCAAGGTTCTCAGAGGGTTGTAGGGCTGCAGGAGGTTACAGAGATCTTGCTGGATTGGGAGCCAGTGTAGGTCAGTAGGCATTGCTGATGGGTGAACGGGACTTCGTGCAACTTAGGATATGGACAGCAAAGTTTTGGATGAACTCAATTTTATGGAGGATGGAAGATGGGATGTTGGCCAGGAAAGCATTGGAGTAGTCACGTCTAGAGTTAACAAAAGCATGGATGAGGATTTCAGCTGCAGATGAGCTGAGGCAGAGATGGGTTATATTACCAAGGTGAAAGTCGGCAGTCTTGGTGATGGAGTGGATATGGAGTTAGAAGCAGTTTGCCCTGGGGGATTGGGGGCTTTGAATAATTGCACATCTTCTGGTAGTGGTTAGAAGATGCTTTAAGCTGCGATGCTCAGGAAAGCCCCCTCCAAAGCATGTGTGAAATATATGCCAATCACAGCGACTTATATACACTCTTCACCTAAGACTAGAAAAGTACTAAACAATTGGATCTTTCCTGGAAGACTAACGCTTTTCCCTATAGTTTAGTAGTGATAATATTATTTCAAGTTAAATGGTATAAACAGGAAGGAAATAATTTTAAAATAAACACAAAAGCCCAGAAATTCAGGGCATACCCATTTGTGTGTGTGTGGGGAACATCGGGTACATTCACGAAGAGAGCGACCAACACTTGGAATAAACATCCATGTAGATTGGTGAAGCCAATAACCATGGAATCATTTAAGAAACAATTAGATGCAGAAATGGGTGGGGAAAATGTAGTGTTGTTTTGGATGGATGAATCAGAGGGTGGTGAACCTGTGATCAGAGGGTGGTGAACCTGTGGAATTCTCTACCACAGAAGGCTGTGGAGGCCAAGTCACTGAATATATTTAAGGGGGCGATAGATAGATTTCTAGACACAAAAGGCATCAAAGGATATGGGGAATAAGCGGGAATATGGTGTTGAGATAGAGGATCAGCCATGATCATATTGAATGGCGATGCAGGCTCAAAGGGCCGAATGGCCTACTACTGCTCCTATTTTCTATGTTTAAGATGGGTCAAATGGCCTTCCTTATCCATAAATATCTTTTGATTGTTTGTTGTCTTTCAGGATGCCAACACATCTGGCACATTTATATCCCCTTTCAAAAGATAGTAAACATGTTAGAAAATGAGAAGGACCAGTCAGCCACTGCAGCAAATGACATGGCAGAACCAGTTACAGGATCATCTCACGACCTTGCATCAGGAAGCACAGGACACCTCAATCCTCCAAGCGATTCTGACCGAAAACCAACATTCAGCCACCTTATTTATTCTTTCCACTCAGGAAGCCCCATAGAAGGAGTACTAAAACAGGTTATAAAAGACAGATACCGTGCACTGTGACCAAGAGGAAGCATTGGTATAAAAATCCAAAGCACACGTGCATGAGTAAATAAAATGGTTGTACTAAATCAAGCAGATTAAAAGATGATGTTTGAGGTAATGCAGAGTGATGGCATATTGGTGTGCTGCATAGTGTACACGTAGTTACGTTAGTTAAATGGGCAACTCAGGCACTTGGGTGAATGTTTCCTCTATGACAGCCTGGTGTTTTCCAGGCTGTAAAAATATTTCAGCAATAGCATCTTCAAGGTGATTTTCAGTATTTTAATCTGGCCTAATCTGCTTTTGAGAAGGTGGTGATGACCCTACTTGAACAGCTGGAGTTTAGCACTTTGATGGAACTGAGTAGCTTTTCAGGCCTTTTCAGAAGGCACTGAAGAGTCAACCACATTGGTACTGAACTGGAATCGTGTATAGGCCAGACCAGGTAAGGATGGCAGCTTTCCTTGCCGAAATGGGATTCGTGATCCTGTTGGTCTTTTTTTAAATCAGCTGGTACTAGCTTTTAAAAAAAATTCTAGATTGACTTTTATTTGAACTGAAACCAAATTCCCAAACTGCCATGGTGAGATTTAAATTTGTGTTCACTGGATTATTAATCCAGGTCTCTGGATTACTGGTCCAGTAACAACCACTGCACTACCGTACCCACACTGCCCTTTGGCCATTATATATGAGCTGGGTGAGCACACTGCCTGATCCCTGCATGAACAAGATTTCATGCAAGGCATCATTATCAATCCAATTATCATGCAATTTGCCATTCAAATTAAGCTGCTGCATGCCCATATCATGCAAATGGGAGCACTCCTGCCAGTCAGAGGTTGACCATGAAATTGAACGAAAGATGATAAATTATGGGGTCGAAATTCTGTACCGCCGTTTTGGAGGTGGTGACATAGAAACATAGAAAATAGGAACAAGAGTAGGCCATTCGGCCCTTCGAGCCTGCACCACCATTCAATATGATCATGGCTGATCATGCAACTTCAGTTCCCCATTCCTGCTTTCTATCCATACCCCTTGATCTCTTTAGTCGTAAGGGCCACATCTAACTCACCGCATGAACGGTGATTTTACTGCCAGGCGGGAATCACTGCCTCAAACTGCCAAATTCAGTTTTACCGCCCAAAGCAGTGCTAAAAGTGGCATTGCACACTCATCCTGGGTCACCAACAGAGCGGTAGCTCAGGAGGCCGACTGAATTTCCCAACGGTAGGCTGCCGGCAAAGCATGCGAGTTGAAAAAAGTGCAAAAAAAAAGTTTTGGAAAATTTTTCGGACCCACACGCACACTTCCTCACTGGTGCCATTAATACATAAATGCTGAAAAAATGAAAGTTAACAATTTACCTTGATTTCTGGACGATACCACTCCGGGATCCCCGATGTCCCACCAGCTTTTCCATGTTATACAAATGCCTGCTGGTAAGGCCACCGTACCTACCTAATTTCACAGCCGCAGCGCCAAGCGGGCATTGCCCGCTCAATGACGTCACCATGTGGGTGGTGGTAGAGTACGCAGTGGTACCTCTTGGTGCCCAACTAAATTTCTTGTGAACCAAGAAACCCGCTCCCCGCCGATGGTGAGTCCTTAGCCTCCATTATCCAGCACTAACCCTTATGGGCAAGAACCTCCACTTTTTTGCATGCAACGCCCACTTAACGCCCACTTTACCACTGAAATGACGTATAACGTCCATATATCGGCCATTTTGGCACAAAATGGAAACTGCCAGGCATTTTTCGGAAACTTAATCGGCGAGCATTACTTTCCCCATGTACTTAACGCAGAGAAAAAATATTACTGCCCGCCCACTTTTTTTGAGCGGAATCAGCAGAATGGGTGAATTCAACGCCCATAATATTGCCCAGCGTTACTTTCCACGTGGAATTAATACCAAGATTCAATATTAACACCCAGTGACTGTTTTTTGTCGTAAAGAGCATATTTACCCAAACTAGTGGCCATGGAGATCGGCCATCGTCAATTTCACCATCTCGCACACATTTCGCCCATAATATCGCTCGCTCAAAAAGTGGAACTAACCGAATCACAGCGTTATGGATGCCATGTTGTAGATCACATGTCGTGTCCTTTAAAAGGCTGCTGTGCTTCAACCTCGGCGGAGTTCGGATGTACTCTGCAGGTCATTGGAGTTGATATGAACATCTCTAAAATAAATCTTGACCATACTGTGACTGATTGGAATTGAAGAGATGTGTTTGTCGGGACATTCCTTGTTTGTGTGCAATCGGTGGAAAACAGAGAGCTACTGCAATGGAGCCTTTCCTTTCTCACCCTCTCTTGGTGACCAAATATATGCAGCAGACTCGACATTGCCGAAGGAACGCTGCACTGCATTATGTGCCCAATGTACAAAGTGACAGACAGATGAGGAGGACCAGACATTACATCCCCACAAGTACAAGGAGAAGCATTCTTACCTCGACTTGCCGACACCACCTGCATTCGGAGACTGCGCTTCCACAAAGGGGTTATCACTGAGGTATACCAGCTGATAAGGGCAGATCTGCAGCCTGCTAGCACCATCAGAACTGCACTGTCCGTCGAGGTCAAAGTCACCGCGGCACTGTCGTTCTATGCCTCAGGTTCTTTTCAGGTCACTGCTGGCGACATTTGCCATCTTTCTCAGCATGCCACACATTGCTGCATTAGATAGATCACTGAAGCCCTGTATGTATGCAGGAGGGACTTGATCAGCTTCCCGATGACCAGGGAGGCAGAGAGTCCTCCAGAATTGCTAACTTCCCCAAGGTGCAGGGAGCAATAGACTGTGCGCACATAACGATGCGGGCACCTTTTCAAGATGCTGAGATTTTCAGGAACCGCAAGGGATTCCACTCCCTGAATGTCCAAATGGTTGTCGACCACCAGCAAATTATACTGGCAGTGAATGCTCAATTTCCAGGCAGCATCCATGATGCTCACATCCTACGTGAGAGCACTGTATCTGGCTTGTTTAACAATGATCCACAAGTTCAATGCTGGATGCTTAGGGACAAAGGATATGGCCTCACCACATGGCTGATGACCCCGCTGCATGATACCCACACTGAGGCCGAGAGGTGATACAACGAGACCAGAGCAGCTCGCAATATCATGGAGAAAACCATTGAAGTGCTGAAGCAGCGCTTTAGATGCCTGGACCACTCAGGAGGCGAGCTCCAATACCACCCTGAGCAGGTAGCTCAATTCGTGGTGGTGCGCTCAATGCTACACAAATTGGCTATCAGGAGGGGACAAGAATTTCCTGATGAATCTAACAGTCCACCTCATCAGAGAGAGGAAGAGGAGGATGAGGAGGCAGACGCTGACATCGGGCCAGACAATCAGGCTGACGCTGAAGCCATGCCCCCGCCCCCCCCTGTAGACAGCATGAAAGGGCCCGTGGTGGCATGATAGCTGCAAGAGCCTTACGTCAGGAGCTCATCAATGATCGCTTTGCCTGAAGAACATTGGTGTTATTTACAAGGCTGACACACTGCTGGGTGTGCAGATCATACATCAATGGTGGGCACCACCTTGGTGACAGTTAAAATTTAAGTTGATTGAAGTTAAGTGTGATTAAACCCTTTGATTATAAGGAAACACCAGCGTGTAATGGTGTAGCTATCTGAGCCAATGTGCTGCAAGGTTTTGTTAAATAAAAAATATTTAAACCGAACATTAGTCTGAAATCATCAGTATTTCCCCCCCCCCCCACCCCCCGCTTCTCCTCCTTCCTCTTCCCCTCCTGACTCCAAGCCGCCTGGCCGAGGAGGTCCTCAGACGATGCTTCATTGGAGGGGGAAGGGGGGTGGTGGAGGGTGACGGCCGAAGTGCTGCTTGGAAGGATACAGGAGAGAACGGTCCCGAGGAGGGAGCGTGCTCTGAGGCATAAGCAAGATGTTGCTGCTGACTCTCATGTGGTTCGCAATGGAGGTGCGTCACCTTGGGGTGCAGTGCGGTGCTCCAGGACCACTGGGAGCCCTCTGCCACCAGTGTTCCTGGCTACCAGCTCCAGGGCCTACTGCATCCCTTCCATTTTAGATGTTATTTGTTGAACAAAAACTCGGTGCCAACTGTGTTCTTGGTGCTTAGTGGGCTTTTTGCTGCTGGTGAAACTCTGTCGTTCCTCCCACAACAGCCAAACAAGCACACACCACAGCCACACACGCTTTCAGTGCCTCTGAGCTCCCTCTCTCTCTGTCTCCTCTTCTGCGCATGTCATGATGACCCTTGACCTCCTGAATGGCAGGAATCAAGCATTGCCATGCTGTTGCTAAGGATGGCCACACTTTACGGCAGAAGGTCAGAAAAACTTTACGCTACTGCCCATTTGTTATTGCTCGCGGTAACGCCCATTTTCAAAAATGTAAACTAGGTGTTTTGAGAATGGGCGAGAAGCCGACGATCTGCAAACCCTTTTTTAATGCCCACGCCGGAAATAACACCCATTTTTGGGCAATAAGCTCAAAAGTGGAGGTTCTAGCCCATAATCCTTGAAAGGATGAGGCATATGCTTAGCAGCTCAAAATAGATTTTATTTCATTATTTCTCCACGTGAAGAATGAGCTGAATGGCCTTTTCAAATCTTTGACTTTTCATGTTCTTGTGCTTATATATATTAACAAAATCTGATGTAACTGAAGGCTTTATGTCAGATTATGTCACAGTCAGCACAGCCCTTGGATTATAATTAAGGCTGAAGCAAATTTCCTGTGTGTGCTTGGTGTAGCAAAATAACAGTCATATTGTTTTAAAGAAAAATATCCCACACAAAGGAAATCTTCCCCATAATATCTGACTAAAGATAAAACACAGAAAAATAGGATGTTTTTCTTCACAAAAGCACTGGTTCCTGTTGCTTTTCTCCCCTTTCTCATCACTCTCCGGGAAAAAGATAATCTAGGCCATACAAGGAATCTCGCTACTACTCAGAGAAGTAAATTAATAGCTAAATTCGATACAGTGGGCTTTATTCTTGGGTGTGCAAATAGGTTTTGGAAAAAAACATTTTTGACTCTATTTTGCATATAATCAGTATATTCATGACATTGTAAACGTAATATTGTTCTTTCATTGGGCCCAAGTTTCCACATGATTTGCGCCTGATTTTTAGGAGCAACTGGTGGAGAACGGACTATCTTAGAAATCGCAATTCTCCACATTTTTTTTTCTGCAGTTCTAGTCAGGTAGAACAGTTCTACTTTGGAACAGAATTTTTTCTTCAAAAGGGGGCGTGTCCGGCCACTGACGCCTGATTTCAAAGTTTCCACAGTGAAAACGTACTCCAAACTAACTTAGAATGGAGCAAGTGAAGATTTTTGTAGAACTGAAAAAACCTTGTCTACACATTAAAAAATCAGGCGCAGGTTACAAATTAGGCATCCAGAACGTGGGGGGGGGAGGGGGGGGGAAG
Source organism: Pristiophorus japonicus (assembly GCF_044704955.1). NCBI lineage: Eukaryota > Metazoa > Chordata > Chondrichthyes > Pristiophoridae > Pristiophorus > Pristiophorus japonicus. Next base: position 68,649,831 of record NC_091979.1, read on the forward strand.
GGAAGTCATTAAATTCGATAATAAATCCTTATTTATACTTATACAAATATTATACAAATAAATCCAACCTGAATAAACATTTCTAAGCAAAGAAAAGATAAAAAAAACCCATCTTCCTACTTGTGTGAAAGTGCTTCAGGCAGGGAAAATGCTGCAGCAAGCCTCACAAGTTGAGGCAGCCATTCGTTCCCGCGAGGGGCGGGGGGGGGGAGGAGGCAGCCGTTCGTTCCCGCGGGGGGGGGGGGGGGGGAGGAGGCAGCCGTTCGTTCCCGCGGGGGGGGGGGGGGGAAGGAGGCAGCCATTCGTTCCCGCGGGGGGGGGGGGGGGGAGGAGGCAGCCGTTCGTTCCCGCGGGGGGGGGGGGGGGGAGGAGGCAGCCATTCGTTCCCGCGGGGGGGGGGGGGGGAGGAGGCAGCCGTTCGTTCCCGCGAGGGGCGGGGGGGGGGAGGAGGCAGCCGTTCGTTCCCGCGGGGGGGGGGGGGGGGAGGAGGCAGCCGTTCGTTCCCGCGGGGGGGGGGGGGGGGAGGAGGCAGCCGTTCGTTCCCGCGGGGGGGGGGGGGGAAGGAGGCAGCCATTCGTTCCCGCGGGGGGGGGGAGGAGGCAGCCGTTCGTTCCCGCGGGGGGGGGGGGGGGGGGAGGAGGCAGCCATTCGTTCCCGCGGGGGGGGGGGGGGGAGGAGGCAGCCATTCGTTCCCGCGAGGGGCGGGGGGGGGGAGGAGGCAGCCGTTCGTTCCCGCGGGGGGGGGGGGGGGGAAGGAGGCAGCCATTCGTTCCCGCGGGGGGCGGGGGGGGGGGGGGGAGGAGGCAGCCATTCGTTCCCGCGGGGGGGGGGGGGAAGGAGGCAGCCATTCGTTCCCGCGGGGGGCGGGGGGGGGGGGGGAGGAGGCAGCCATTCGTTCCCGCGGGGGGCGGGGGGGGGGGAAGGAGGCAGCCGTTCGTTCCCGCGGGGGGCGGGGGGGGGGGAAGGAGGCAGCCGTTCGTTCCCGCGGGGGGCGGGGGGGGGGGAAGGAGGCAGCCATTCGTTCCCGCGGGGGGCGGGGGGGGGGGGAAGGAGGCAGCCGTTCGTTCCCGCGGGGGGCGGGGGGGGGGGAAGGAGGCAGCCGTTCGTTCCCGCGGGGGGCGGGGGGGGGGGAAGGAGGCAGCCGTTCGTTCCCGCGGGGGGCGGGTGGGGGGAGGAGGCAGCCGTTCGTTCCCGCGGGGGGGGGGGGGAAGGAGGCAGCCATTCGTTCCCGCGATGGGGGGGAGGAAGCTGTTCGTTCCCGCGGCAGGGGGGGAGGAGGAAGCCGTTCCCGACGGCGGGCGGGGGGGGGGAGGCAAATGGCTGCCTCAACTTTCTGAGGCTTCCTGCACCTTCTCACTGCTGCAAGAAGCCTCAGTGCTGATGTGCTGATGGCAATGTGCTTTTATTAAAAAATGTTCAAAAATTAAACAGCTACAAAGAACTGCAAAAATGGCCGAGTGCCAATGTTTCCTTCACACTGAGCGTGCGCGAACGCTCCAACGCGCACGCGCAGGGTTGCCGGCAGGAAAAAAACTAATTTAAATGGTACCCGCCCCCTCCCACTTACAAAATCGGCACGAGTGGTAGGCTCCGCCCCCCTGGGCGCCGCGCCAAGCAGACATGGAGCTGCAGGGCGCTCCAGAATCGCGCGTTTTTTTTCCGGCGCCGTTTTCGGCGCGAAAAATGGGCACCCATCTCGGAGGGGCACCCGTTTATTATCATGTGGAAACTTAGGCCCATTATGGTTAATATATTCTAGCTGTTTGATAGAATCTGAGGAGCGCTGTCCCTTTAAGTACTTTCACCTATAAGAATAATACCATCTAGGTAGGTGAGGGTAGCATTTGTGGCGGGACATGGTCAGGCTGGCTCTTGGCCCATTTTTCCATCTGTCATAAAATGCCAGGAAGCATGGATGGATGCATAATACCCCCACCCATACATGGGCAGGTATGCTGTGACAGCATGAAAATGAAGGAAATACTATTTAATATATTTGCTGCCATTTGTGTCTTTGTAACACTGGGATGGTTGTGTATCCCTAGTGTCCAGTGTTGCTAAAGGTCTAGGGGGATTTAAAATCTAAAAGACAAGTTCTTTAAAAGTTGTCTTAAGGAAAGTGGCAGTATTATTAATCTTGCAATCATCCTCGGCAGGCAATGCCAGCTCACTTAGGTTGTAACCAAGCATCATGGTTAAATCCCTGTCCTCTCTTGTGGCAGGCACCATAAGTGGCATGGGTGGCAGCCAGCACTATGCAAATGTCCCTGATGCCTGCATATGAGTTAGGGTCAGGGTGCATCCTTGTGGACGAAGAGCTAACACCAGTACTATTAGGATATACAGCAACTTTTGCTGCTTTCCAATGGATGAGGATCCATTGGGAAAACACCCCTCATCTCCTGTTTCACGATTTTGTCCTAGGTTTCATTTCAGAACCTTGGTCGATCTTTGGACTAAAATTTAGTGCTTTAGAAGTTATTGCAGCCTCGTTTGGACTTGATGCTGCTGTTATCCTGAAGGCAGCTGCTTTTAGCTCGACAGCTTAATAGGTTTCTCTTCTGGGTTGGGCATATTCTGAGTTCATGGTTCTGTTTACGTCAATTCAAAACAAAGTTTTGTCCCTGATTCAGGTCAACCTTAATGGGAAATGCTACTTGCATGTGTAGTACTTTAATGTGTGCTCTGTAGATAATTTTTGAAATTAGCGGTGGATAAAGGAGAGCTGTGGGAGGATATCACTTTAATGGGGATTTGAAAGCTGAGATGTTTAGTCATAAGCAGAATCTCAGACAGCTGGACGAGGAGCAACAAAAATATCTCATTAACTATCAAAACAGGCAACAGTGGAAGCTGGGCAAAGCAATCCTCTACTTCACAAGATCATTACTCTGGTTTGGAAAGCACTTCATTATATAATTAAATATTTAGTAAGGGTTTAATAATCACATTTTTGTAGTGATTTAAACAATGTCAAATTAACATTCTCCTTCTTGCAGATTGATACTCTTTACTCTCCAACATTTTACTCCCACATAATTGCTACTTTAGTGATGGAAAGTCACAAAATTGCAGGCACGATGACTCTAATGATGCCAAAAGATGTCATACTGTTTGAAAAGCAACACAATAATAGTGATATCTGTAGGAAGTGGGAACAGTTTATTGGTCTATTGGCCACAAATATTGTAATTGACTGCAGCTGTTGTAATTAAAGTCAAATAAAATAAACCTAGTGCTTTTAATCACCATATTCTTTCTGTGACAGTTTCAAAGCCTTTGACAATGGGAAAGGTCAATCTCCAAGCTGCAACAAAAGGTGACTTTTAACTCTCCCATCCACCAGGTGGAAACTGGAAGGGGGAATTTTAAATTGTGGGCGGGGGAGATTTACTCATTGGCTTCATATGTCCAAGTGCAATTTTAAATGACAGGTGTCAAGGACTCTGATGATATTGAGGCAATCAAAGATGTTGGGCAGTTGATCGCGGCCCAGAAAAGTGAGTTTTAATTTTCCTTGTGGGCCAGCTGGAGTAGTAGT